>NC_083588.1:39590706-40790706 GCF_027579695.1 Neoarius graeffei
ATTATTATTATTATTATTATTATTATTATCATCTCATCTCATCTCATCTAATTATCTCTAGCCGCTTTATCCTGTTCTACAGGGTCGCAGGCAAGCTGGAGCCTATACCAGCTGACTATGGGCGAAAGGCGGGGTACACCCTGGACAAGTCACCAGGTCATCACAGGGCTGACACATAGACACAGACAACCATTCACACTCACATTCACACCTACGGTCAATTTAGAGTCACCAGTTAACCTAACCTGCATGTCTTTGGACTGTGGGGGAAACCGGAGCACCCGGAGGAAACCCATGCAGACATGGGGAGAACATGCAAACTCCACACAGAAAGGCCCTTGTCGGCTCGAACCCAGGACATTCTTGCTGTGAGGCATCAACCACACCATCACCAAATAGAGGCTTATTATTATTATCTCATCTCATTATCTCTAGCCGCTTTATCCTTCTACAGGGTCGCAGGCAAGCTGGAGCCTATCCCAGCTGACTACGGGTGAAAGCTTACGGGGTACACCCTGGACAAGTCGCCAGGTCATCACAGGGCTGACACATAGACACAGACAACCATTCACATTCACACCCACGGTCAATTTAGAGTCACCAGTTAACCTAACCTGCATGTCTTTGGACTGTGGGGGAAACCGGTGCACCCGGAGGAAACCCACGCGGACACTGGGAGAACATGCAAACTCCACACAGGCGTCAACCACTCCACCACCAAATAAAGGCTTATTATTAAATATAAAGTCGATTTTAAGTAATATAATTCGTGTTTAGATTCTTTTTAGGAGATTAGTCTGTTTTTTCCCTTCATTTTCTAAAAGACTTAAGGTTAATTGGAATGATGTAATTGTAATGTATCCGGTTCTTGGCTCTGATTGGTCAGTCTGAGTTAGCTCCTCCCTATTTGAACTGAGCCCTTATGATGCCCGGCGCTCTCTACACTCATTGCTCACTATCGGTGGAGGAAGCAGTGAACTTCATCTCACACACACACAAGTTTTATTTCTTGCAAATCCTTTCTGGCAATAAAATGTCATGAATTGAGCATCATTCAACAGGGAAGGCAGTCTAACTTAAGGTAATGTGTATATGTCTTGAGGATTTCTGTGGAGGTTAGGGAGGGAGATCCAAGTTTGGCACCATGCGTAACGGGACGCTGACGCGTAAGCGGCGCTCTTATGGAATATAGCTTGCTGTTCTGTCAGACCTCGTGTGCCGTTTCGTTTCACCCGGGAAAAAGTAGACTTGTAGTGGCGTGCGTCATGCTGACTCTTTGGGCGTACATGCTTTACTGCTGCGTTGGTTATTGCGCTTCGGTGCCGAGGTTCGCTGCGGACTCGGACGGGATGTGGACGAAGCCGGAGACTGCGGACTCCTTTATCAGCTCGGGAAGGGACGCTTACTCCAAAGCGCACTCGAGGGACTTGTTAAACAATGAGAATGAGCTGGACAGCAGAGCAGACGAGTGGGAGGAGAGCAAGGCTGAGCTAAGGACTGTGGAGGACGGGACAGGAGCGACAGGTGCCGACAATGGGACGGAGGTGAAGAAGCTGCCCCAGGCCATCATCATCGGGGTGAAAAAGGGCGGCACGCGTGCGCTGCTCGAGTTCCTGCGCGTGCACCCTGACATCAGGGCTGTGGGCGCAGAGCCGCACTTCTTTGATCGGAACTACGATAAAGGACTCGAGTGGTACAGGTGAGGGTGACTTCCTGAACAAAACTACTACTGTACACTATAGGAAGTAAAGGTACCAAACTGTACTTTCCCTTGTCCGTTGGTTGATACCATCATCTCATCTCATCTCATCATCTCTAGCCGCTTTATCCTGTTCTACAGGGTCTCAGGCAAGCTGGAGCCTATCCCAGCTGACTACGGGTGAAAGGCGGGGTACACCCTGGACAAGTCGCCAGGTCATCACAGGGCTGACACAGAGACACAGACAACCATTCACACTCACATTCACACCTACGGTCAATTTAGAGCCACCAATTAGCCTAACCTGCATGTCTTTAGGGGAAACCAGAGCACCCGGAAGAAACCCATGCAGACATGGGGAGAACATGCAAACTCCACACAGAAAGGCCCTTGTCGGCCGCTGGGCTCGAACGCAGGACCTTCTTGCTGTGAGGTGACACCACCGTGCCACCCTTTATTTTTATTTTATTTTCCATCCATCCATCCATTCATTATCTCTAGTCGCTTATCCTGTCCTACAGGGTCACAGGCAAGCTGGAGCCTATCCCAGCTGACTATGGGCGAGAGGCGGGGTACACCCTGGACAAGTTGCCAGGTCATCACAGGGCTGACACACAGAGACAAACAACCATTCACACTCACACTCACACCTGCAGTCAATTTAGAGCCACCAATTAGTCTAACCCGCATGTCTTTGGGGGAAACCGGAGCACCCGGAAGAAACCCATGCAGACACAGGGAGAGCCTGCAAACTCCACACAGAAAGGCCCTCGTCGGCCGCTGGGCTCGAACCCAGGACCTTCTTGCTGTGAGGTGATGCCACCCTTTATTTCTATTTTATTTTATTTTAATTAATTACTTTATTTATTTATGTTTAGTATTCTACTAGAAAACCTTAAAATATAGGCTAATTTAAGATCAGACTAGACCTTCATACATGGATCTTTAAAACTCTCAAAGGAAAGCTCTACCCTTAACCCTAGCCCTAACACCAGTTGCATTTCCTCGGTAAAGATGTATAATTAAGGTCCAAAACATGCACCTTTGATAGTACCACCCCAGCAACGAGAAACAGCACAGTTTGGGACACCTACCTTTATTTCTGAGAGTGTAACTGTTTATGAAATAATGAGCACAGTGTGATCACAAACTATTTGTCTGTCAACACTTTAATTGCAAACCGATTTGTAATTTTGTGTCAGCACCATGATAATAATGATGATGATGATGATGATGATGATAACTGGCCCTAAAGAAGTGTCCCCTTGAATTTGGATTTCATGAAGCACTTAAGACTGTGGACATATGGCCATTGTGCTGACAAAACCTCTATTCCAAATTAATTCCAATGGATTAAATAACAGACAGACTCCTTTAATAATTAAAAAAGTGTTTAATTAAAGAATAATTTGGCTTAAATATTGTTGTTGATGGATTTACCATAGGATTTGTGATGCATATGGTAACTATTTATTTATTTATTTATTTATTTATATTTAACAGCATTTCTGTAACAGTGAAAAGACATCCCAGAAAAGGTACAATGATGTTAAGGTTATGATGCATTAAAGTGTGTCCTGTCCTGTACTGTATAATTACTAGTTAGAGCTGGAGATAGATTGTTTTGGATGTCGTGACATAAAGGCACAATGATTCACCTTTAAACTGCTAGCATCATGATTCATTATCCTTTTGTGCTAGGGCGATTATGGTTTATGGGATAACTGTGTGTATATTTATACACTCACTCCTTTCTTTGTTATTCACATTTGTCTTGTCAGTACACCATGTACAGGTAAAGACACTGAAATATAAAACAGCGGCAGGTTTACAGGAAATCCTGCTTTGACAGCCTGAGAAAGAAATACTGCTTTTTTTTTAAGAGAAGCGGGGTCATTCACACACGACTTTGTGTGCAGGATGGACTCTTCTCAGAAAACATAGAGCAAAGTCTGGTGACAGTGAATCAGACCTAAACTGAACTTTTGTAATCATAAAACAAACACAGCCTTTGCAAACACATGGACTGTGTGATGTAACATATGGTCGCTTGTTTTTGCTCAACACTACTAGGCGCTTTATATTTGTCTGACCCTCACTTTCCATTTCTGGGCACATTTATTTGAATAAAAGCTTTTATTTGTCTATTAGACATTAATGAAGCCATGCAGTGACATGAGATCTGGGTGTAATGATCTGACAGTTTGGATCAATGCAGTGATTTAACCCTTTGATGCAAAACATGGGTCAAAAGTGACCCGGCTGAGTTTTTATCCTCTATATCTTTGCAATAAATTAATTCCATCATTCAGTATTCAAGGTATTCCTCAATTAACTTGTTTTTGATCATCATACATCCTTATTTTATTTTTTCCTTTCTTACTTTTTGAATAAAAACCCTTTTTGTATCACTACCCTTCTAATGCACAACATGGGTCAGAAACGACCTGCATTCATTTTCCAGGTTATTTCATGTATGGCTGAGTGTTTCTATGATTTACTTTTGAAATAAGTTCATTTTGTCATTTACTTTTCCAAATATGCAGTAAATATCTTGTTTTTGTTTAGCACAAATCATCATTTTTATTTTTCCTTTCTTAAGTTATGAACAAGCACAGCTTTTGTAATTCTACATCAAGTTTACACACATGGGTCAGAAACGACCCGCATGCATTTACTACAGCGTTTAGTGGGAACTGTGAATTGTGCTTGTGTCAGACATTTCACAGCTCAGCACAGCGCCCTTTGCCCATCTAATACATGTAAGTAATGTTTTTCAACTGTTCTAACATTACCTTAGAAAAAAATTGATTATGTTTAGGTTACCTTGAGAGTGAGTAGATTACTTGTCAGAAAGTTACAAGTAATTACTATTAGCTACCTAGCTGTTGACATATTCTACTTTAGTTAGCTAATTTTATTGTAGTTGGCTGAGCTAACTACATAGTTAATAAATAAATAACTGGCCCCATTCACTGCTAAAGTAATTACTTGAAACAAATTATTATTATTATTATAGTATTAAGACATTTAATCTTAAATCACACTTGGATGACCCATGTGTAGTAATATAAAAAGTATTTTTGTTCATAAAGTAGGAAAGAAAAAATTAAATTAATGATTTGTGGTAATTAAAAACAAGATATTTAAAGAATACTTGGAATATTCAGTCATAAAATAAATTGATTTCAAAAGATAGAGCAAAGAAAAACTCAGCATGAAATAACCTGGAAAATGAATGCAGGTCATTTTTGACCCATGTTGTGCATTAGAAGGGGTGTGCATATGTTTTTCATCAAAGGGTTAAAAGGCAACAATTGAAATGACTCAATGAAATAATCATAAATGGATTATTCTCAATTATACCTGCTTATAAACGAACTGTTATCTAAAAAGGACCAGCAACTGGTGTGTAACAGATTATAGATTTTTTAAACTGATGTGTAAATGAGTTAATAGTCTAACAAGATGATTTGCCCGTAACTGCTACTTTTAAAATAACTCTTCTCTACATCATCATCCTTTGTGAATAGTAGGCCTACTCCAAATTCTGAACAAAACTGGTCACATATGGATTGGATGCTACTAAATCGTATTGTATCATAGCAGAGTCGACGGTAAGTGTTGCCGTATGAATTGAAATTGTATCATATCATGTGGAAGCCTGGTATATTTACTGACTCTTGATAAAATGAGGCATGGAATTTTCATTGCAACACAGATGTGTGTCAGATGTCCATCCATCTTATGACAAACGAGATACAAACCAAGCACCAGATTTTCAAATCCCTCATGAAGCCTAACAGCCTGTGGTTAGTGTGCAGAGATTTAACAATTTATGGTTGAAGGACATTAAAACACAACGGTCCACTAAGTACGTGGTTTCATATTCACTAGTAGTCTGAATCAGAATGAGGCTATGGTCAACTGTTAATCGTTTCCTTATGTATATATTGATTCACAGTTTTTACGCGCTTGAATGGTCATTATATGCGATGAGAGAAAAAAAGTGATCACTTTGCTCTTGGCAGGCGCTGAATATTAGACTATTTTTAGGGGAAAACACAGCTGGATTCTTTCTATCTGTCCTGTGTACCCCATCAAAGAGACAAGAACTGCTGTGTTAAGCAAAAACCCATCAACTATACTGTGTGTAACTCTAAGTCATGTGAAGAAAACAGCTGTAATGAAAAAATAAATACTTTGTACACTTTTATGTTTTGATGCTGCTGCTGTGATCTGGATTGAATGTCTCGAAAGTTCAGGGCAGCAGCATGATCACTGCTCTAATGACTGCCCCATTCCCTAAGCCAACAGTGCTGTCTAATTAAAACATCTCTGCATGAGGAAGCCTAGTCAGGGCCATGCACTGCTGCCTGACCTCCACCAGTACTCGCACAATAAAAGCTCCCTAATGACTGCTCGGAGCACAGCTTTCATTGTTAGTCTACGCCACTCGTAACTCCTATATGACCCTGTGAACTGTAATAACACCTCGCGTTTTGGAAGAACTATAGTCAGTGCTGTTGCATGCAACCATAAATGTTTAAGAAGTTGAGGAAAAGATGACTTGCTCTCCTGTTGAGCTTTTTCTGTGCAGGAATGAAGGGTGTTGTCCCACTGGTTGCACTCGGACGAGCCAGAGAGGCTGATGGCTGCCTTTATCCAGCAAGCCCCATTGAATAGTTCTTAGACAGAATTCTGGAGAAAGGCGCATGTGGTCAGGAGCCAGTGCCTCCTGTGGAGGCTTTCAGCTAGACTTGCACTGTTGGAGGAACATGGTGAAGACAGCCATGTGTTTCTGCAGAAATGTTTGGGCACAGCAGGGTTTTCAGCAATAGATGTGACATTCATGCCCTTTCATAATTTTTTAAGAGTCAACAATGCACTAATTACTTATTTTTGATTCTAGATATGGATGTATTGGTGTGCTCTGTTTCACTGTAGTGTTCAGTCATTAAGAAGTGCCATAATATTAAATAATCACAGCCTATTTGAATGCTGTCCATTTTCTGTTCACATTTTCTGGGGAGTGTATTAAAACAAGCAGCACTAAGTGTGTGTGAGAGTGCAGCAGATGCTTGCAGTAAACTGAGAGCGAGTCTATTGAGAACTCAGCAGAGGCAGCCGGGCTGTGAAAAGGAGGCGGCAGAGCCCCTGAGGTCTGCATTAACCCTGGCGAGAGAGAGCATGCAATTAGAGTGAATTGCATTGTTTCTTCCTTCACTTTGTATGCAGATGTGCTCAGGAGGGTGAAAGTGTTTTTTTTTTTTGATGAACACAACATGAACTCTCAGTTGAACAAAAAAGGCTCTGTAACATTTGGCCCAGGAGGAAGTTCCAAATCCTAGAGAGCGGTGGACCTGTGGAACTTTCCTCATTCTCTCACATATTTATGGAGAAAATTTTACTCCTCTGCTGAGTAAGGTTAGAGTTGTCCAGATTGGATTTACAGATAAAGTGTTCGCTGCACTCTCTGCAGCAGGCCTATTGAACAGGCAGCCCACAGACCAAATGTGGCCCTTATCCATGATTCACATGGCCTGCCAGACTGTTGTCAGGGAATTTAATATATCATAATAATGAATAAAAAATATGAACATATTTAACTTGAAATTCTGTATAATTGATTCAGTTATTCAAACCTCCAATGGTGAAAAGTAGCAGATAGTATTTCATCTGTCATCTAGTGTTTCTCTGTTAAACTACTTTCCAATGTTCCGCCTAATATTTTAAAAGTTTTGTGAGAGCTTTTGTTTGGTAGTATAAAAGCCAGTTCTGTGTGGATTGTGAAGATGCAATTTAATCCCAGCAAGAGGTTGAATTTTTAAATATCTGATCTGTTAATCATGGTTAGTCTTTGGAAAGCTTAAGAGGGACAATTATTATGTTGCTTAAATTTCAGGGGAAAATTTTATATATAAAATTGTCCCTCTTTTATATATAAAATGTATGTAGTGATATAAAGATTTCCTTTGGATATGAAATCATTTGCTTCTATAGATATGTGGGGAATGTGGAATTGTTCCTGTCTAGTAAAAATAACAAAATATAATGACAATGCAATATACATATCATATACATATAAAGAAATAGCAGGTTTTTAGGATCTGTTTTGACTTGAAAAACATGTTGCCAGATCTTCAACCAGGAATTTACACCTAAGGCTTTTCCTAAGACTGACTGCACAGTTTAACCCAAAATTAGTATTTTTTTTTCAAAGACCGTTGCTATTAAAGTATTCTGTGTATGTCTTGTTCCAATAGTTTTGTACTCGTTTTAGATAACAGGCCACATTACACTTAATTCAGTTTCAAGTTGCCCGGACCAGTTTCGCAGAATAATAACACATTGACAATGGTGTTCCTTTATCAGCATTTATCTTAAAGGTGTGTTCTTGCATTATGGGAAAGATCTATATAGTTTGCAAAATAATTTACAAGTTGTGAGTGTATAAATATCCACCCCATTTCTGTGAAACCAATAAATTTAGTTCTAGTGAAGAATTACACATCATTAGCACATTTTGTCAGTAGCTGAGTTTATGGCCCAGGGTTTATTGCTCTGTTTTATTTGGTAGTGGAATAACAGAGACGAGCTCTTTTTTAATCTTTCTTGTAATTTACGGTCTACAAGACAATTTTAATTGAAAACACAGATTCTAAATTCCTGTTGATGATCTGGATTCGAATCTTTAATAAGCTGGTCCAAGCCCATGAGCCATGTGTTTGACACCCCCTGTTCTATTACATTTCACAAAATATATTTTGAGAGTGTTCCACAAGTAGGTTTAGATATTCACACACACACACACACACACACACACACACACACAAAAAAAAAAAAAAAAAAAAATATATATATATATATATATATATATATATATATATATATATATATATATATATATATATATATAAAACAACATAATCTGGTGGAAATATCAATAGTGTGCTTATGTTGGTGGTTGGACAACTCTCATTCTTTCCCTTTTTATAGCAGAGACAGCTGAGGGCTTCTGCCTTGAAATTGCAATTATATTTTCAGCACAATTTGGGAAAAATGCTGTGTTGTCATTGAATACAGAAGGTTTTTCTTAAGGTGGGAGTAGGAAAATGCAATGACTAGCTACACACAAGTGACAAGGTGACATATTGTAGACATATAAGCAGCTCTCACCATTGTATATTGTTTTTGATTCAGGTCTGGAACATGTCCTGAAGAAACTGTCAGATTATTTGAAGTGGCTACATACCTCCACATCATGCCACCTCTTGTGTGGTTTAACAAAGAAGGATGTTCTCAAAGGAATTCCTTCCAATTACACACACACACACACACACATCTTTTCATGCACCGCCACTACATTGTGTCTCAACCAGGTTACATTTTACTTTAAAGCAACATCTTGAAAGGGCTACTTAATGTATTCAAGGACAGAAAGCCTCCCTTGAACTATGCATCACTAGCATGGATTTCTGCTAGCATAATAACTACCCAGAGAAGACCTGTATTCTGGTGCAAATTAGTGTTTTGCCACTTCTGCCACCCACTCACCATCTCATTAGAGCATTCTGAGTGAACCTCACACCACCAAACACTCAGCACACTTAAAGACTCCCACTTCAGCCTTTGAACACATGACCTGATAGCAGCTAATGTAAACACGGGTTTTAGAGACGGCGCTTCAAACGCTCGCTTTCCAGGATCCAGATCTGCAGACATACCTCACCTGCACTCAAGACACAACACAACTCCAACAACTATGCACACTATAGATTTATATCCTATGTGAAAGTGAGGGTGAGTGTTAACCTTAGTTCATACTGGCATGTGACAAATCTACAGCAAGACAAGCAGCATTGAACTTGAATGAAGATTTTCTAAATGCTATGCAAATTAGGTACAACATGGTCAAACAATATAATTGAATGATTCCTTGGACCAGTCTTTCATTTTGCTATTCACAATTTAATTATTTTTATGACCTTTTATTAAATTTATATAGGTATTATGAAGAAAAATAAAGCCTCTTAGGAAGTAGCACAGATTGTTGGTGCCTCTGGTGAGTGTACATCGCGAGTATATATAGCTTGCTTTGCTAATCTGCTTTACTAAGCTAATACAAAGCCTAGCATTTAGCATGTGAATCAAACAACCAACTGATTAGAGCATATTTAATTTGTATTTAACTAAGGGCTATAGTACCATATTTTTTTATTGAACTAAACAAAATGCTAGACATAGCTTAATATCTTTATGCATCAGGAGAGAAGGTTCTACATCTACATCATTGCTGACTAAGTTGAACAAATCTTCATAAGAGAATCACATTTGGTCTTTTAAGTGTCTGTTATTCTCATAGCTCTAATCCATGTTTGTTTTGCTTGGGGCCTAAGTGTAAATTTGGATCTGTAGTAAGTTTCTGAGTCCCTTGGGCTGACGGAAACAGCCCCCGGCACACTGGCTGTGTATCCAAGAGATGGGAAGGATAATTGCAGTGATACTGATTTGCTGCCTCTTCTCCCCCATGCCCCTCTCTCATTAGCTTGGTGATTTTTTTCAGACTCTGTGATAATGATAATGGTCTAGAGAGATTTTGAGAGAAGGAGAGATAGATAGGGAGAGTGTGAGCGGAGTGGTTCAGATGATTACATAGGAATATACACCATGCTGTGTTTAATGTGGTAGTCGATTAAGGAGGACTACTCAGTGCAAGTCATCCTGGTGCACTTACCTCCCTTCCCTAGACTCCTTGTGATATAATGTAATCTTTCCGCTTCTCTCTCCTCCTGTCCACCATTCCTCCATGTCCCATTAAATGGTAAGATATCATCTCTTAATTTTTTTTTTTTTTAAATTGGTACTGCTGCCAACTGGTGATGCCTGGAAATATCATTTGTAAATGCCACATTGACTGTTTTGGTACAGGCATCTCTACATTTGTCTTAACCCAAGAGGCAATATTTTATCAAAACCCTGAAATATGCATTCAAATAAAGCACTTGCTGATTTTACATTGTATATTTCCTTTCCTCTAAAATATTTAAAGAGGACATGGAGGGAAATTGGTACAAATAATACAAAACATATATTTTAAATTCTAATAAATTACTTCTTACAGGGAGTAACAGGTTTAAGTATAAAAACACTGACATCTGACAATACCCACATTATTCAGACGTGTGTCATGATGGTAACATGTCCCAATTTATTATCATATTACCCAGGTGTGATGTCTGTTGTTCTCACACTCCTTGTCTGTCTCAGGAGTTCTCTGCGACCACATTAGCCACATAGAGCTGCCTTATGCTGGAAAGCACCCAGCTCTTCCTAAATCCCACTGGGCCTGTATCAGCCATTCCCTGAATGCAGGCTAAAGTTAAAGGGCTAGTTTTCCAATTATAGGACCAGTCTGACCTTGCTGACTGAGCCAGCAAGGGAATAACTATTACACTGGCTCAGATATGCACGAGATTCCATTTAATGAAATTCTGTATCCTGCATTTATCTCAAAGGGCCACTTGGTCGTTGCTGCCAATCTACATTTTTATCTTGCAATATTTGAGCTAGCTGTTGAAACTGTAATTTAGTTAATCGCTCTGAATGTTTGTAAGATATTTATTATGCATTTTTAAAAATCACCTTATAAACACCCATAGCACATTTACTGGTCAAAAAAAAAGGTCAGTATCATGGATATTGTCAGTGAGGCAGTGAGCTCTTTTTTTTTTTTTGTGGCTACTGCCTCATATAGAAGCTGTAGCCACTATGTCATTGTGTTGTAAGAATGTAAGAATGAGTGTAACAATAGCACACTGCGCATGCGCATACAAGTGTTCCTATTAAAACGACCAGTGAGTGTATACAATTCGGTTCACCATTTGAAATAAATGGATTATACTAAAGAAATAGTTTTCAGACATGTTTACGCTTATTACCGAGGGGAAGTGTGTTCCTATTTTAAAATATACTCCAGGTTGTCCCCCTTTCCTCGCCTTCTTCAGCCAGTGGTCCCGTGTGTGATGTAGATGTGACGCACTTCCGAGTTGTTACAGGAAGTTGTCGAAAAGAGTATTGAGACCACTGAGCTCTAGCGCCGGGCCTTTTCCGGAAAATAAGAGTTTCGGTCATGGCGACAGTGTGTGTATGTCAGCCTTAGTTCGGAGGTTTCAGTTTCGAAAACTGTAAGCGGTAAGAATATAATATTATAAAGTACAGACACTTGGTATATTTTACTTGTGTGATTTTTAAATTGTTCATTTTTGGATTACACTTCATTTTTGTGGCTACTGCCTCATAGAGTAAATATATATGCTATATTTACTGTATGGACATGGGATCAGAAAACAATTTTATTTATAAGCAGTAGCCACACGTACCCATAGGGTACCTATTTTTTTTTTAAATGTGGAGACTTAGCAATGATGTCATTAATGAAAATTACCCAAAGGATACAAGTTAAATTAACATGAACATAAGGGGACACTTGTTTTTTTTCCTTCTGTGCCTAAATATAACTCCAGTAATGAGGTGTATCATCACCACGCTGGGTACCACATGAGACAGTACACATGCTGAAGGTTTTTGCCTCTGCTAAATCTCAACCCACAGTTCAGTGTGCTGTCAGTTCTTTATAGAGCCTTCGCTTTCTCTAACTGGCAGTAAGTTGTGGATCATAAAAACTCATTTCCAAATGATACTGCCTTAGGGTCTAAGCAGGATTAACCTACTACATCTTGTTGCTGATACAGCAAGTAGCTTAGAGGCAGAGACAGAAGAATGTTGATAGGCAGAATACTCCTGTTGATATTTCCAGCATTCATCTTCAGTTGCTAACACCATTGTCTTGTCTTCTAGAGAGCTGATGCCTAAGACTATAGAGGGCCAAATTACCATGGAAAAGACCCCTAGCTACTTTGTGACCAAGGAGGTCCCAGGCCGCATCTACGCCATGTCGAAGGACACTAAGCTGATCGTGGTCGTGCGGGACCCAGTTACACGAGCCATCTCAGATTATACTCAAACACGTTCCAAGAAACCAGACATACCCTCCTTTGAGAGCCTGACCTTCAAGAATGCAACAGCAGGCGTGATTGATGCCACATGGAGTGCCTTGCAGATTGGTATGTATGCCCGGCACCTGAAGCACTGGCTGCAGTTCTTCCCGCTCAGTCAGATCTTGTTTGTGAGTGGTGAGCGGCTAATCACTGACCCAGCTGGTGAGATGGCACGTGTGCAGGACTTCCTGCACTTGAGGAGGTTGGTCACAGAGAACCACTTCCACTTCAACCCAGCCAAGGGCTTCCCATGCCTGAAGAAGCCAGCAAGCAAGAGCAAGCCCCACTGCCTAGGCAAAACCAAAGGACGCACCCACCCAAACATCCATCCTACTGTTGTGCGTCAACTGCAAGACTTCTACAAGCCATTTAACAAAAAATTTTACCTCATGACTGGGCAAGATTTTGGCTGGGATTGATAAATGGCAAAAAAAAAAACCACACACTTTGTAAAAGATTTTATTTGTGTAAAAAGAACAGAAGTCTATTTTATGATAATTTATTGCAGTCATTCCATTTTTATGGAAATTGGTGAGCTTATTATTTAATAGGTTTGAGTAATTGCATTACCAAATTGGGAACTTTGTAGTGAATGACCAATAGGGATTCAAATGAGGAGAAACATCCCCAAAAGGAAGACAAAAGCACAATGAAATTAGTAACGGGTAAACAGTGAGCCAGTCTTGCGCAGAGAAAATGTTCTTTTCCTTCAATCCATCCATCAAGCAATAGCATCTCTTTCAGTGCCCATACAATTCTTATCCTTAGAAGCCATCCAGACCCTAATCAAATTTTTCCAGGAGACCATTATCTCATAATCCTTTCTCATCATTTGATTAATCTCAGAGAAAGGGTCTTTTAGGATGGGTCAGTTTTGGGTGCCAGCTGATCCACGAGAAGTTCAGGTTGATCAATACACTAAATGATACACAACATCAATTATGAAGAAAAAAATGGGACAGACCAAAGCTCTAAGAATAAAAAAAAAAAATCAGTCAGTCATTATATTGATTAAACCCTGGAAGGATTTCATAATAATATTGGAACGGACTTTATTTGGCAACAGTGGTTAATGTGTATATGAAATATAATTTTTATAATGATACTTTTATAAGTGAACAATTCTATCTGAAGCCTGGGAACCATTGAGAATTTAAACTAGGTCTAATGTTGCCAAAATGTGCAGCCATTTTGAGTAGGGAGTTAACAAACCTCTCCATACCATAATCAAATTTTTCTTACATGGGAGGGGAGGTTGTAGTGTCATGTCCTTGGTATTTTGTTGAACAGGATAGGGAGGACAAATACTCCCAAATTCTTCAGCAGAGCAGAGCTGGACCATCGGACCTATTTGGATGACCTCAGAAATGGACTCTGGAACTAAACAAAATGAATAAATAAACGGAAATGCTGATTAAGCCATGTTTGTCACAAACATAAATGGTTTGAGTCAAAGCTATCAGAGGGCATGGTTTAAATTCTCTGGAGAAAAAGAAAAATGTCACATTGATCTTGCTATTTCATAACACACTGTATTTTCAATAGTTTATGTTAACAGAGACTTGAATATCTACAACATGGAAAGGATTTGCTCAATGTAAGCCATAAGTTATATTTTCAAGCACCGCAACAAAAAGGAAAACCAGTTTCTTTGGACAAATATTTTCTGAACATTTATGTAATGTTGGTTGAGTTTTATTCAACCCTATTAAATATATTACATCTTCTCTTCTTTTGGCTTTCCTGAGTAAGCTGTTCAAATCAAATACTCTATTTATTGTGGTCTTCAAATTGTTTTTTTTTTCCAAGTTTAAAATAAAATTCTGTCAGGAGATTGAGATTATGAATACTTTATGCTACAGTATTCTTCTACAATGATAAAATAAATCTATTTTACCAAAATGCTTTGTTTCGTCCACTTGTTTTCTTTCATGTCGTTAACAGCCAGGGTACTCTGGCAAAAAGTAAACACTTCTGTCCTGTGTTGTAGTTTTGGACTGAAGCAGATGTATTACTCTAGCATGACTCTACCGTTGAGAATGGGTTTCTGTGAGGCTGAAAGTGAGTACTATATGTGACTACAGTGGGGTTCCATCATGTATTCCATGAAATCATCCAGTTAATGAGCATAAGTACAACTAAGCCCACTGAGCTGCGTATAATATGTGGCACGTAGGGAACCACTGTAGGGAACCATTGTGGGTTTGTCATCTTTCAAGAAAATGTTGTAAAGAGTAAGGGCAATCTGTTTTCTGCTACAGCATTTTCTTCTAATTAACTGTTTCAATTTATCACAAGACAGTTTGACTCTATGACTACAGTTGTCATAGTGGACTGACGGTCCAGAGGGCGTTAGCTTGAGGAGTGGGTGAGGGTAAGAGGGTGTGTCTTTTCTTTTAAATAGAGATATGCATACAAGATATCTATAAAATGTGACTGGTGTAGTTATTTTTTAATTCCATCTGCTTGCAACATATTCTAACAAATTTAATTGGTTTATTTGCCAAAACATGAACAAACTAGTAGTGTAACTTAAACTTTTGTATCCCAGACCAGGCAGTTACTAAGGATGAATGAATGAATGAATGAATGAATGAATGAACACACTGTAAATACTGTTAATGAATTTGGTGTTTCTTTGTCCCTTGAACTTCATCTCCAACTGCTTGCTCACATCTATGAGCTTCACATCTTACATCTTATGTAAAGTGAAAAATTGTTTAAAGTGTTTTGTTGTGTAAAAAAATTATAAAGATACCCAGTGAACCATTCCATCAAGCATTCTAAAAAAAAGTGCACTAAATGTACTACCAAGAACAAGAATATCTAAAGGTTTTGACCCTGTAAGGACATTTCACTTTGAGACGTTTTACAAAAACTTGTGCTTTTATTAAAACACACACACACACACACACACACACACACGCAATTCAAATGAATGCTAAAATTCAGTTTAAGTTACTGAATTAGGATGTTAGATTTTAGGTGTAACATTAATTATATGCATTAATTATGACAATATAAAGTGTGTGTGTGTGTGTGTGTGTGTGTTCTAGCTATAATTGCTATGCTCCCAGCTGGGACATTGTTGTTTATGTAGATATCCTCAGGCTGTTGTGTGCAAAGGTTCAGTTGTCTCCAGGTTGTGAAACTCAGTGAGTTAATACCTGGCAATTCTCAATGCGCTCTTCTTACAGTAAAGTGGACAGGGAGAAAGGAGAAAGCCAGAAAACTGTGCTCAGTGAATGGGGATTAGAAATAACAGGCAGTCGTTGTATCATTCCAGTTGGGAATGTATATACAGGGTGCGATTTGTCAAAAAAACAGAAGGGGGGATGGGGTTTTTTTAATCATGAAACGTCACAAAACTAAGGTAACAATAGGCTAACAGCTCAATAACATCCGATGATATCAAATGAATAACACTGTGGCAGCGGGGGCGTGGTCAAGCATTGGTCTGTGACAGGAGGGTGGAGTCAGGGAAGGTAAGTGGCAGAATCACTACACCTGTCGTTAATGTGTTTGTGTGTCTTCCCAGTGACCGCGCCCGATTTAAGGAGAGAGAGCAAGAGCAGAGGGAGCTCTCTCCACAACTAGACAACTGATGTGTGTGCGAGTGCAGATAGAAGCTGAAAAGCTGAATAAAAGCGAGTTGTGTGAAATCAGTTCTGTCCTGCCGTCCTTCTGTCACAGACCGATGCTTGACCACGCCCCTGCTGCCACAAACACTAAAAGAAAACGAACCAGAGATAGTAAATTCATCTTCCTATCTCTCTGACTAAATACACGAACACTAACAACAAAGTTCGCATTGCTTGTCGCGTTGCTGTGATGTTTCTCTCCCTCCGGATTAAATGAACAGTGACTCGAAAATCACTAAAATACATGAATACTAAATGAACAATTTGCTCTGATGGCTCAGTTCATGTGGCCTTTTCTGCTTTCCCATCGGTGCGCTATCCGCCGCGTTTCGCCCTTCTTTAATCCACATTTCTGCGAATTTCTCAGCAGGGAAGGAACGCACGTCTGGCCCATTGACAGCGAGGAAAAGAAGGCTGTCAGTGTGGATACATTCATTCTGTTGCGCTCATCAGTAAGGATGTGATTCATGGCACTAAATCCATGTTCACACACTGATTATTATCTACAATGTATCTATTTGCTGGGGACGTTCATGAACATCAAAGCTGCCACTTCAGGTCATTTTGAAAGTGAGTGCAATGTAGACCATAGAAAACTGTGTCACAACATGCCTGTCATGTCAACTTTTTGTTTTGGTTTGTTTGTTTTATTGACAGGGTTGTCCCCGAGGATTTTTTTTCAGCAGAGATAAAAACCAGAGGGGGGGATGATCCCCACCATCCCCCCCAGCAAATCGCACCCAGTGTATATATATAGGAAATCAAACTTAACATTGCATGCAGTTGGCTGATGAAACGACGTTTGGTCAGGTACGTGTTCATATGAGTCCCCGGATGTCTTCAGTAAAGGGTGGCTGTAAATCCCAAAGCCTTGTAATGAAGTTAGTCAGTAAAAACCATGTGATCTCCTGTAAACCACTTGAGCACAAAGTAGAATAGCACCAGGTACACTGCCGAGCTGCAGTGATTACAGGACACCTGGTTCTGGAAGTAAATTAAATAAAGATTCCTCTAGAATGTCATATGGGAAAGGTTATGGAATAAATGTAGAAAGGCTGTTTAATGTATTTGCATATGGCCATTTTGATGATCAGTCCAAAAATCACCAGCAAGCCAGTCTAAATTCCTTCCGTCCTTATGTAAAGAAACACGAGGAATTTCTTTAGGCTGCATTTTAAAATCGTTTGATCATTTCTGCACATATTTGAGTGAAATAACAGCTTGTGTTCAAAACAAAATAACCAGAAACTCATCAATCACTTCATGAGTGTCTATGAACTGTTCCAATCATAATATTTACACAATCCTACTGTTGATAAAGAGAGCCGCAGTCATCAATTAGAAAAATGCCTCGGGTTCATTCACTTCATGCTTTCATCTGTACCCGACACTTAATCTTAGTTCAGGAAGAAGGTAACCTGTTTCATCCTGGAGTTCTGGGTTGGCTGGTGGTGCTGGTGGTGCTGGTAGTGGTGGTTGGAAGGGTAAGACTGGCTAATGTAGGTAGCATTTTCTCTTCCAGTAAGCCAGTATATGGCGATAGCCCGCCTGCTGGTGATGACAGGTCATCAGGAAATGGCCGGGAGTGATGGAAATCTAACACAGGACTCTCCAGATCATTCACCTTTCACTGCATATTGGTCACACTTTGAGGTTTTATAATCACAAAGGGTCAGAGGAAACACATGAGACTTTGGTGGAAAGATTGATATTTGATATATGAAGAATTTTAGTGAACAGGCCTATTGCCTTTATCATAGCATCTGAAAAACCTTATTTAATTTCTTAAACCTGACGGACCCGGTACCACATCCAATAGAACACTACTATAATTGACTTCGGGTAGAAAGTTTAAAAAATGCGATTTTGGGAAGTTCTATACTTACTAAAACTTTTTAGTATCTATTTCCAACCCCATTTCCAAAAAAGTTGGGACACTATATAATCTGTAAATAAGAACAGAATGTGATTATTTGCAAATTATGAAAACCCTATATTTCATTGAAAATAGTACAACAACAAAATATCAAATGTTGAAACTGAGAAATTGTATTGTTTTTTGAAAAAAAATATATGCTCATTTTGAATTTAATGCCAGCGACATGTTTCAGAATAATCGGAACAGGGGCAACAAAAGACTGGAAAAGTTGTGTAATGTGGATTTAAAAAAAAAGCTAATTAGTTTAATAGTTAAGTTATAACATGATTGGGGGGAAAAAAGAGCATCCCAGAGAGGCTGAGTCTCTCAGAAGTAAAGACGGGGAGGGGTTCACTGCTCTGTGAAAGACTGTGCGGACAAATAGTGCAATGTTTTTCAATGTAAAATCGCAAAGAATTTGGGGATCACATAATCGATGTACATAATATCATTAAAAGATTGAGAGAATCCAGAGAAATATCTGGACACAAGGGACAAGGCCAAAAACCAACATTGGATGCCTATGACCTTTGGGCCCTCAGGTGGCACTACATTAAAAACAGACATGATTCTGAAGTGCAAATCGCTGTATGGGCTCAGGAACACTTCCAAAAAGCATCATCTGTGAACATAGTTTGTCACTGCATCGACAAATGCAAGTTAAAACCATATATAAACAATATCCAGAAACACCCACACCTTCTCTGGGCCCAAGCTCATTTATAATGGATGAAGGCGAAGTGGAAAATTGTCCTTTATTCTGGCGATTTGAAATATGAAATTCTTTTTGGAAATCATGGACGCGGCATCCTCCAGACTAAAAAATAGAGGGAGCATCCGGCTTGTTATCGGCACACGGTTTAAAAGCCAGCATCTGTGATAGTAAGGGGGTGCATTAGTACACATGACATGGGTAGCTTGCATATCTGGGAAGGCATCATTAATGCTGAATGATATATACAGGTTTTGGAGCAACATGCTGCCATCCAGACGACATCTTTTTCAGGGACGGCTTTCCTTCTTTCAACAAGACAATGCCAAACCGCTTTCTGCACATATTAAAACTGCATGGCGCCATAATAAAAGAATCCAGGTGCTAAACTGACCTGCCTGCAGTCCAGACTTGCTCCCATTGAAAACATTTGGTGCATTATGAAGTGCAAAATGCGACAAAGGAGACACCAAATTGTTGAGCAACTGAAATTTTATATCAGGCAAGAATGGGACAACATTTCTTTTTCAAAACTACAGCAATTGGTCTCATCAGTTCCCAAACGTTTACAGAGTGTTATTAAAAGTAGAGGTGATGCAACACAGTGGTAAACATGCCCCAGTCCCAACTTTTTTGAAATGTGTTGCTGACATCAAATTCAAAATGAGCATATATTTTAAATAAATAAATAAATAAATAAATAAATAAAACATCTCAGTTTCAACATTTGATATGTTGTCTTTGTACTATTTTCAATGAAATATAGGGTTTCAGTGATTTGCAAATCTCATCTCATCATGTCTAGCCGCTTTATCCTGTTCTACAGGGTCACAGGCAAGCTGGAGCCTATCCCAGCCGACTACAGGCGAAAGACGGGGTACACCCTGGACAAGTCGCCAGATCATCACAGGGCTGACACATAGACACAGACAACCATTCACACCTACAGTCAATTTAGAGTCACCATTTAACCTAACTGCATGTCTTTGGACTGTGGGGGAAACCGGAGCACCCGGAGGAAACCCACGTGGACAACATGCAAACTCCACACAGAAAAGCCCTTGCCGACCACGGGGCTCGAACCCGGACCTTCTTGCTGTGAGGCGACAGCGCTAACCACTACACCACCCGATTTGCAAATCTCGTCTCATCTCATCTCATTATCTCTAGCCGCTTTATCCTTCTACAGGGTTGCAGGCAAGCTGGAGCCTATCCCAGCTGACTACGGGCGAAAGGCGGGGTACACCCTGGACAAGTCGCCAGTTCATCACAGGGCTGACACATAGACACAGACAACCATTCACACTCACACCTACGGTCAATTTAGAGTCACCAATTAGCCTAACCTGCATGTCTTTGGACTGTGGGGGAAACCGGAGCACCCGGAGGAAACCCACACGGACACGGGGAGAACATGCAAACTCCACACAGAAAGGCCCTCGCCGGCCCCGGGGCTCGAACCCAGGACCTTCTTGCTGTGAGGCGACAGCGCTAACCACTACACCACCGTGCCGCCCCGATTTGCAAATCATCACATTTTATTTTTATTTATGTTTTACACAGCATCCCAACTTTTTTTGGAATTTGGATTGTACTTTGTGGTATTTCTATGTTTTGTTTTGTTTTGTCCAGTTGTAGCCAAGGAGTTGCTGAATGAAAAAAGTGGCATCTTTGTGAATGGGGCCATTGCTATCATGGTGTTATATCCTGTCTAATCTAGAATAAACTTTAGGTGAGGATAAAAATGTAAATTTCTCTTTTGGTCTATCACAATTTAATCAGGCATAGTAAGTCACAATGTTACTGACACTAGAAATATATTTTCTGAGTTCTTGCATATCCATAGAGACCAAAATTATGTATATTGACCTGATAATTATGGAACTATTTTTGATTAATTTGGGGTATGTTTGTCTAGGCAAGTCACACCTCCCAGCACCCAAGGTCTTAAGAAGTTAAGGATAATTTTTGTTTGCGTTTCAAATACTAAGAGATATGCTCGTAAGAGTCTCGATTCAGAGACATTTTGAAGGGTTTTAATTTCCCATTACTGTATTGCACTTACTCAGAGTGTTCCAAAATAACAATTATTCCACAAACAAAATGGTCTTGTGTTGAGTTTAGTAACTCTTCCATTCCAAAACTTGTGATATGAGAGAATCTTAAGTGGAGCTGAAATGGTTTAAACAAATACACAGAATTATTTCTTTATATAATATACACCCACATGCCACTTTATTAGGAACACCTGCACTTCCATAATAATACCCCTGGCATGGATCATTTTCCTAAAACAACACAGCACTTCCCACTAGACTGGTAAGTCAGTGCAAGGAATATTCCCCTGGTTTTTAGTCACTTATGTTACACATACATATTTCACCAATGTGATACAGTAAACATTAAATACAGTTACGGTAGTCCTATATTCCAACGCTATAATTCAATTTTTTTTAAAGTAGGTTGATCAAGTTCCATCTGGTACCAACAACCATGCCATTCTCATTTTCACTCATTCTGATGTTTGATGTTAACATTATCTGCATGGTATTTCATCTGCATGGTTTTATGCACTGTACTTCTGCCACACGATTGGCTGATGGGATAATTTCATGAATGTGTATGGGTACAGGTGTTCCTAATAAAGTGGACAGCGGGGGTATGTTTGAAGGCTGCTCTTTTTCAAACCAAAGTGGTTGAATGAGTTACAGTTATGACAAATTGCAAACAAATTGCTTGTTTTTGTGATGTGGTGTGATCAATGTGATAATTAAATATGATATTTCTTAATAGGTGAAAATTACATTTTTTTTTTATTGGAGTAAAAATAATTTTGGTCTAAAAGTGTATGTCCCAAGTGGATGTACTAAAGCAAATCCCTTGTTCTCTTGTCATAAGTAAGCTCTTTTTCTTAAGATCATTCATGTGAAGGGGTGATGGGTATACAGCTTTGCCAAATAAGATTAGTGGACCTTACACATGGCAGTCAGCATAGACCTTAATCCAAGTTTAGAGGCCATTATTTCTCTTTCAAACCATTAACCTTGTTGCTAAAATCTTTGTGAAGTCTCTATGATGACTGTTAAGAGAAGATTTATTTTTTCTTTGTCAGGATATACAGGTGTTATTTATTCTCTAGACACAAACAATTGAATTCTACTCATTCCCAAACAATTGTCATGTTTCTAATCTCTTTAAAAGTACAACCAAACTCTAGTGTAAGATGGGAATATTATCCTCTTGTTAGTATAAAATGGTTCAGTAGATTTCTGTACTAAGTTCATGGAGAAAATCCTTGATACCCATCTCAATATGTTCAGCCTAGTCTTACGGTTTCCTTTGATGAATATGAAGACCCAATTTCCTTTGTATCACATAATCTGATAGTTGGGTATAGAGGCCACTTTGAGGAAGTCTGCAGCATGTCCTTGTCATCACACTGTCCATGCCCTAAGTGTGCCATAACCTTTTGCTTTCAGAAAGTTTCTTTGTAAAGGATATAAGAAAGGTTTTCCACTTTTATGAACCACAATCTGTAGCCATGATTATCTCTCTGAGATAAGAATGTGATCTCAGTAGTGGTGTCATCTTCTCGACTTTGCTTTCCTTAATGGAGATACACAGAACCTCATCTCATCTCATTATCTCTAGCCACTTTTTCCTGTTCTACAGGGTTGCAGGCAAGCTGGAGCCTATCCCAGCTGACTACGGGTAAAAGATGGGGTACACTCTGGACAAGTCGCCAGGTCATCACGGCTGACACATAGACACAGACAACCATTCACACTCACATTCACACCTACAATCAATTTAGAGTCACCAGTTAACCTAACCTGCATGTCTTTGGACTGTGGGGGAAACCGGAGCACCCGGAGGAAACCCACGCAGACACGGGGAGAACATGCAAACTCTGCACAGAAAGGCCCTTGCCAGCCACAGGGCTCAAACCCGGACCTTCTTGCTGTGCGGCAACAGCGCTAACCACTACACCACTGTGCCGCCCATACACAGAACCTTTAATTTTAAATACATTTTTGAGTGGATAGTATTTCCATCCTTAACTCTTGTATGCTGCATAAATGGGAATTAAAAATATATATTTTTGAGAGTTAAAATCGACTGCAAAGTTGGCATTCGGGCTGCCCTGCTGAGTCAGCCAGCCCTGAGTGCGTGATGTCACAGCGGTAACCGGTTTTAAGGCCAAGGCCTTTGACAGCTATAGACCAAAACCAGACTCGGCAGGCGAGAGTGGTTGCAATGGCCTTTTTGTTTGGATTTATTGGAGATTCTTTGGATTCCTCAGATCTGACTGTGATAGTCCTGAAATTGGAGTGTGTGTACATGCTATTGCTATACACATAGAACTGTATCAGTTCGAACCATCGGAAAGTGAATCCGATAGTAACATGTTGGCCACAGAGGCCCCCACCTTACGAAATAAAGCCAGAGAACAAAGCTGTCTAGAGAATTGAAAGGAATTGAACTGACAGTCTCATGTGACTCTCATTAAAACAGGATAGGTGTTATAACTTATACAACATACATGTATATCCATGCATTTTCACTGATAAAATGTAAAAGGCTACTTAAATAATCAGATGCATACATGTCAACCTTTGGTCAATCAAACCTGTATAACCAACCTCCAAAATCCGTATTTCCCTTATAAAATCCATATAAGATGCAAATTAAAATAATTTACCTAAAATTTGAATGATAATTAACAATGATATATCCCAGTTACGTACTTTTTATTCAATATTAATAACAATAAACCTTCAGAATGAATACAAAGCTCCAATGTTTGACAAAAACACAAAGTGTTATCAGCGTAGTTACGAAGGAAATACTTCGTTATTTGGAGACAAGTTTCACCGAGCAGCTATTATGCACGAGACTTCATATTAGCCACAAAGTCAGGAAAATCTGTTTGTAAAATTACGTTATAATGACCAGATACAATGAAAAGTATTTTTCCAGTCTCACCTGTGAAAGGTAATCCCATGTGATCTCGTTTGGACAGTAAACCTGTTGTTACAGTTAAACGCAGCACATGAATGAGGCATCTTTATTCTCGGCTACTGTCTAGACGCTATACCAGAGACGGTTGAAGAATCTCCACTTTGCCACATCCAATATGGCGGCGAGGATGACATATGATTCTACGCAGAAGGCGGCATCTATGTTTATATGTCTATGACTTCCCAGTTGGCGGGATTCTCGCAATGCGGTGTGTGCATGATCAAAAGTGGAACGAAGTCTCGCTACCACAAGATAACGCGCGATTTCATAAGACTCTTTACTGGCTGTCTGTGGTGTACAGTACGTTTGTAAATGTTATGCGCCCTTTTATCATCGTGGGAATTGATTATAGCTCTAAATAAATATTGAAGTTTTTTTAAAGAATCCGTATAACTTTATTTATACGCCCGTATACTACGTTTATTGAATCAAATCCGTATAAAATACGAACATTCCGTATAGGTTGACATGTATGCAGATGAACTGAGACAATCACATTTTGAAGCAAATTAAATAATCCTATACCGGTAACTTAAATACACAATGTATTAATGTAAATACACATGTATTAATCTAAATGCAGGTAAACAACGAGTGTTGTTGTTGTGATGTAACCAAATGAGAGTCACATCTTACCCGTCTGTGTTCTCGCTTCTTGAAGGCCAATCTTGTGGCCGATTGTTTTGAAACAATCTGACTTTCAGTTCTTCATTCATTCGCTTCTTCCACGTAAGGGCGAGATGTTGCTGCTGAGGCAGGCATATCCAGCGGAGAAATCTGACGACTGGTCCACTCATTCTCCATTTTCTCCATACTGAGTACTCCGCCATTACTGCTCGGCTCACACTCTGGGAGAACTGATGCAACTGAACTTACTTTCCTTTTCTTGTAGTCTTCTTTTCCTTTAATTGTTGGTACTCCACCCTCTTTCAATACAGGCTTATAGCCAACACTCCTCAACAGATCAGAGGTTTTGTACGAGTCATCAGTAAAATGTGCCTGTGAATTTCTCACAAAACGCATCCAAATCTTTGCAGTTTGAACATTCTTGGGCCATGAATGCAACATAAATCCACTTTCTGTCATGTTGCTACACCCACCAGCATGGCGATAAATTAGCTCAAAATGGAGGATCGAAGTGGCAGTTAGCTCTGTGTTTTAATATAGCGAAAATGGCGGAGGCCGATAGCCTTCCTGCTGTGACATCACAGATGTTAAGGTCATTCACTCAGACCACTACCTATATGAATTATTTCAATCGTAAAAATTACTATATTAGATTTATTGTTAATGCTTAAAACTATTCCTATGCCATTCTTGAGGCTTCAAGGCATTTATAAACAAAAAGTGAGGCCATGGTTCTGCGTATCTCCTTTAAGGACTCAGAATGACATCCATCCCTGATTCAAAGTTAAAAAAAAAAGTTTTGATTTATCAAACTTTTTTTGCATTTCTGTCACAAATGTGAGATACATTTGCTACTAAACACATTGACTAAAATTCCACAACCAGACTACAATCTGAAGGCATAATCAAAAACAGATGAGTTAAAACTACTGTAGGGATCCAACAGAGAGGCATGCAAAGAGACAATAATGACAGCACCAAATGTACATGAGATAACGTGAGGATTAATAGCAAGACAGACAAAATAGTCTAACAGAGGTTAACAGACTAAGGTAAAAGTAATTGATTAGGAGAGGTGTTAAGAAAGCAGAGCACTAGAAATGTGAAATGTGGCGATTTTGTTTAGAATTTCCTTTGAGGTTAGAGATGAAAGATAAAGGCGATTTTATATTATTAGACTGTTTTTAGAGAGAGCGAGAGAGAGAGAGAGAGAGAGAGAGAGATGGACTAATAATGTTTATGTCCCTTGGACATATTGCAACACTTATCACACATAGTTTTGGAACTTGCAGGGATTTAATGTGGTTTTGCAATTAATTGCATCGTTACTCATGCTCATGAAAGTTAACAGAAATTAAAGGAATGCCAGAGCAGCATATTTCCCTAGACAACTCTTCCAAAAGTTCCTGTTTATCCATCATTCATCCTTTATCATTTTTTTTCTTCCAGTCAGCTCTTCCAATATTGCTATCAGTCCTTCATTTTCTTTTTGGTTACACTAGTATGAGACGTGAATAGGAAACTGTCCTTTTGCCATTTCTGATTGTTTTGTCACTTGGCTTCAGGTGTCCATGTAGCAAACTGAAGGACATCTCACGAAGGATGACTTGCATTAAATCAAGTTTTAAAAGCTTTTGCCTAAGTGAAGACACTCACGGTATCCGTCTCATTGTTCTCCCTAAAACATATTTGCATTTGAAATCCACTCATGATCACAATTGTATGGCATTCCAGTACAGCAATCTGATCTTCCAGAAGTAAGGAATTTTAAAACGCCCTGCTTTTGGTGACAAGATGCACATTTCTAATTTCAGTAGCTATGGAAGTCCCTTCTTTCTGCTTAAATGCCCATAATACTCTGATCCATAGCAAAGAGGTTTGAAGTTTTGATTCGTCACAGGCCAGCCTTGCCAGATTCCAAGCATTTCCACGGTTTCCTGCTTCTGCCTGTCATTCACTGTCACCTCCTTTCTTCATCTGCCCTTTTGTAATGAACTTTCCCGACAGGATTCTGTGTAACAGTCACCAAATCACAGCAAAATAGCAAAAACTGTGCTGACAGCTTTCAAAAGGTGAAAATTTGAAAAAGTGCCAAGCTGCATCCCAGGTGCTAAGCATCTCCACCTCAAATTTATCACTATTTATCACCTTCTTTTTAACGTAATATGGAGTGAGAGACAGAAAATCAGTGCTGCAGTGGTAAGAAAAAAAAACAATTAATAGAAAAAGGAAAGCCTGTTAGTTTTTCATTGGATATTTTACAGTAACATGAAACACAATTCACTGGGAGTGAACAAACACTTTTAACACATTGTGCAACACAATTTTAATTTTAGTCTCTCTCTCTCTCTCTCACACACACGCACGCACGCACATGCATGCAAACAAAATCTGAATCATGCTTTATAGCCACTTTAGATTCCACAACTTGGTTCCAATTCCGCTGTCTGTCCTGGAGAAACCCTTTTCTGGCCCACAACAGTGTGTTGTAATGAGCAAAAGTCTGTGTGTGCATCCAGGCAGCCCAAGCCAAGCCTGACCGGCATCAAGCCACATCTAAGGCCCTCTGAATGATCCTATAATTATTTCAGAACTTGCCCCTCCACCAAACTCCTTTTGAAGTCTTGTATCCACTTGTGCTGTCAGACGGACGAATGAGCCCTCCAGCACCATTTCTGTTAAGCGGCTAAGCAGCATGGTTTCATCCACAACACATCATTCTGTGTGTCTTTTTCTCTGTTACTCTGCCATTTATTTATTACATGAACATCCACCGCACATTCATGAACACTATCACAAATAATTTTTATGGCTACAACACTCTAAAAAGATACTTCATGCAGCTCGTCATTTCTCAGTAAGTAGATTTTAGTGTAGTAGCAGTTCCTGTGTTTCGGTCATCCTGTAACGTCAGTGACTAATGAAACAATATGCATTTAAGGAAATGAAATTATATATAATAGTTATATAATATGATATATAAAGTTTGACTAGAAATATTCACAGGCCTCATGCCAGATCCATCATATTTAATAAGCATGTTAGCAAGTGTTTCAAAGCGTATATATATCCATGTCAATTACATCAAGGTGATGAAATGATTTTAACTCAAACAGCATGTTCAAAAGTTTGCTGACTGAATCCAATTAAGAGGCAGTAGCTTGTACGTGGAGCACTCTGGTGTGTCACAACTAGTTTAAGTCTTCATAAATCATTCAACAGACCATTAAAAGGCACCCCTTACCTAATAGAGCCGCTCTCTCAATAAAGCAACAAGTGTGAGTGGTTTCTATGATGCCTACAAAGAGGTGTTGGAATTAATCCACTAAGCCAAGTGCCCCCATCAAGGAAGCCTATACTGCTCCATTACTGCGTGTCTTATTACATGCCAGCCATGTCATTTTTACTGTGAAATCTTACAGAATTAGACATGAAGTAATATCACATGGCAGAAAAACAAGAAAATAAAAAGCCAGTAAAGAACTAACATAATGAAATTGGCTCATTTTCTGATAGCTTATTTTTCTCCCCAATTTGGTCACCTGCCAATTCCCACCCATAAGTCAGCTCTCCCTGATTATACAACAGCTACCAGGGTATCAACACATGCTTCCTTCAATACACGTGAAGTCAGCAGAATGTATCTTTTCGAACTGCTGTTCATGTTGCATCACAGGGTAGCGTAACACACTTAGAGGAAAGTGCTCTCTACCCTCTTCCACATACATGAGCTCACAGAGAGCCGCTAGTGTCACTATGATTGACGGGGCAGGGAGTATGCCATCCCTCCCAGTCAGAGACCACGGCCAATTTCACTTCCTTTCTCTCCTACATATGGATGGCTGTGGCATCATCCGGTTTCAAGCTCATGAGCTGGCTAATTTTCTCATAATATTCTAATAAAATCCCTGACCTATCAAAATAGTATTGAAGGCATTATTGTTTGTGACAAACAAACAAACAAACAAGAAAGATCAGACATGATTGCATACAGAATGCACACTGGATAAAAACCTTTTCTATTATTTTTATGATATAAATTTCTTTTAGCTATTTCAAATACACAGAAATGTTCAGTCATGATGCTGCTGAGATACTGAAACTACCAAGCCATGAGATAGTGAGTGCTGGTTTGAAGGGACGAACCTTCCACAACACAATCTACAGCCTGTTGTCTTTCTTCTTTCAAGCCCACCACAGCTATTCAGAATGCTCGATCCAGGGCCAAGCCTTCATTGAGGCTGGTTACAAAAGCTCATGGGTGGCTGGCTCCAGTCTTACATTCACAGGGGAACAGCGCATTTCTCTCAGCACACACATCAAACTCAGATTAATGTACTTTAGGCCTGCCATTATCTTCCCCTGGGTCATCCTCCTACCTATTTATAATAAACTGAGAATACTGATCTTGAGTTTCATCTGGTTAATGCAGTACTCGTTACTGCACTGCCTGCAATAGTCTTACATGTGTAACCTTTGGACAATGGCCTTGAAGGGCAGTAATCCTCAAATCTGCCCAATTCTTCACGTTTCATGCAGACCAGACTTGTACTGTCGCTAAAAAACTTCCTATCAAATATCAAAGGCTCAATGAGGAACAGATTCAATGCCTCATAGTAGGCAATAGAACAGAGAACATGACAATGGATTTATTATCCACATTTTAACCCAAGGAAACATGAGCACGCAGACCTCTGGTCTCAATTTATTTTCTATGCTTGTCAAGCCAGTGTTATAACTGACAAATGAAAAATAAGCGAGACGAAAGTGCGTCTCCTTCAGCACTTCACACATCTCTATACAGCACATTCTTTTGGCTGGTGCCATGTAGTAATAACACACAGTTTCAGCAGTTCATCTGTAGAGCTCCACATTACTAACATGTTCATAAATGGTGATTAATAGCACATTGCAAGTACGGTGCTTTTTTAAAAAAAAAAGATATTTGAACATTCATTGTTTTCCTGTAATTTATAATAATATATGAATGCCAAAATAAACCTTCAGGATTCCTCTCCATTTCAGGAATAAAGGCTTCAGAATGCCCACATAATATTTTTTTTTTCATTTCACACCCATCTAACAAACACTGTATCAGGGTTTACTGTATTAATCATGAATGCATCACTAAAGTAAAACCTCCGTTAAAATACAGTGTTGCGACTTTCTTCACTGGATATGATTTTAATTTTTTTCTTCTTTCAGGAGTTTGTTAAGCATCTGTTTGTAAGCATAAAGTGGAGTTGCTCTGAAGCTTGTCTAGCTGCTTTACAAAAACCAGATAGTGCTTTGGAAAATTGATTGCATTTGTTTACTGTGAGTCTGCAACAAATCCAACACATGCTGCATAGCCAAAATGTATATGAGAGGACAAATAGAAAACGTGATTTAAATTTTAATTGTTGACACATTCATTGAGTGATTCCACCCAGTCAGAACTGAGAGAATACAATGAAAGGAGCCCAGATGTGGCCCGGAGGCTTGAAACATGTATGTTTACTGGCAGAAATCGGCTTCTTGTTCCTTCGCTGCCGTAAATGAATACTGTCAGGTCAGTGTGATTCCGTGCTGGATGGCAGACTGAGGCAAGCTGGAAGGAGACAGGATTCTGCATGAAGGCTGCTGTAAAGACTGCATGCTAACAAAAAACAAATTGTGACTGCTCCAAGATCAAAGCCAGGCCACCTCTTACTCAATCCACATGCAGATAATGAGGAAAAGATTTCAGTTCTGAATATGATTTTCACTCACACATAAAGGCAAGTTGGGTTCTCAGTGCAGTGTACTGTCTCTCAACTCAGGCCTTACTGTTAATTGATGACTTACAATTCAAAAATTATCAACATTCAGCTCATTGAAAGAGTTTACGTTTGAGTGAAGTTTTGCTTTGAAGATTCTATTATGTCTGAAACATATCGTGGCTCACCCAAAATACCATATAAATCATGATCACACATTATGTACCCAATATCATAATAGCTAAGTGCAGATCACAGTAACTGTTATTATTCTATCCACATTAACTGGATATGAGCACTCGCACGCTCTGATTGGCTACTCTACTACTAGGATATCAGCTCATATACCGTGAGTAGAGAAAAACGAAATGGCAGAGTGTGTTGCTGAACCAGCTGAGAATGAAATAAAAATTCTACTCAAAAACAAACCCCCCCAAAATACAAAAAAAAAAAACCAACAAAATATGGAATAAAAGTATTTGATGGTAAGAACATATCTTTTTTATTTTTCAAGAATTATTATTATCGCATTTTTCACAAATTGCTACTGTCATTTCGCTAGTTTGTTTACATTCTAAGCGGAAATGATTTTGTTAGATGTTTTGTATAAAGTTTTTATTTATCGAATTTGCTAAAAATAAAAATGCTATGTTTCTCAAAATCCAGTGAATGTGGATAGAATAAAACAGTTATCCCACTCAATCTCATGGTACATGGCTTATAGCCAACATGGCGCTACGCACCTCATCAGCTATCAACTCATGTACAACTCGATTTCGTGGAATAACTGTTAATTAGAGCGTCAATATCAAGCTCAATAGAATGCTTTGAGGGAGGTATTTTTGTGAATAGACATTTTGTAAAAGGTTTTTGAAGTTCACCATGAACCATCCATTTGTTAGGTTTAAACAACATGATATTCTTAAGGCTTGAAACATCTCCAACAAGATCAGATCTCCAACAAGTACAGAGTTTATATCGTCTGCCAACTAGAAGCTTGTAGACACTACATAACCATGATCCTGGAGCACACTGTAGAGCACACTATGTGGGGTCTGAACTCAAGTAAGATGAAGATTTGGCTCATGTTGCTCCAACCACAAAATACATCCTTGGGCTGAAAAAGAAACAGAAAGCCAAATGACAGAGAGAGAAGCCAGTCGACTGTGTATTGTTAGTAAGCAATCAGAAAAGCCACAGAAACCGCAAAACTACAGCAGCAGGAGTGGACTTGACAAAGCAAGACCACAACAGAGGGGCTGGAGTTGCCGGGTGGCAATATATACCCACTAACCATGTTCTCTCCCTGTGAAAAAGAGAGCATGGTTCGCTGAGTAGAGTCTTGTAAGCAGAGCTACATATGTTTGCTTGTAACCATAAAGTCTCAGTTTTCTTCAAAGCTCAGATTTATTTATGTGATTCTAAAGTTTTTGTTTGTGAATATGGTGCCTTTGCTTGGGGGTAGGCTTTGACTTTTATAGCATCATCTTGTGTTGTGTACCTACAGCACATGTATTTTGTAAGAATCAAGGTTGGTGTTTTTCTAATCTGATTGATTTATTGGACTGCTCGTACCCCTGGGATATGAAGAACAGATCTAACATTGAGATTTGTTATTGAGTAACATTTTTGTAGCACTACTAAACTCCATAGATGATCCAAAAAGTTGTATACATGATTCACAAGTTTTCATTGAAATGTCCCCCCAGTGAAGTGTCCAAATGTGAAGTGCTCAAAAAAGTTTTCAGTGCTATTTTGGATCCCCAAAGCTGGTGCTAATTTCTTCACAGGAGCAAGTCTTTTGCAAGAAGTCACTGGAGGTGACAAGTTGTCAGTCTGTCTGCTCACCGAGAAACAGTTAACCTGTCAAACTGGGATCTGAAAAGCAGAGTCCGAGAAAAGAATGAGTATGTGTGCACACAAGCAACCTTCAGCAAGATGCACGGTGTCTGTCACTTTTATGGAAGACTAGCGAGTCCATGTGCAAAAAACACATGTATAATAGCTTTGCTATACTTGAAAATACAGCAGGGTGGGAATGCTGTGATGATGTAAAAGAGTCAGGGAAGAAAAAACATGTGTAGATAAAGCCAGTTAGTTGGCCAGGGCTCCACCCACATCTTCAAACGCATACCCATGATCCATCCTCTAGGGTGTTTGGTTTTTTTTTGTTCAGTCCAGCGTATGACAGGAGGACTTAGGGGTTTGTTTGTCTTCCTCAAGACTCTTATCTTCAAAGGAATGGTTGGTGCACCACATAAAGGTGAACCCTGGACCGGAGGAAACTCATTTTGACCCCTGCAGGTGGAACCTGCAGACTGATAGTGGAGGCGCAAGGTGACAGAAAAGCATTGGAGTGTGAAAGCAGTGCCTTGATCTCTTAGGGGAAGTCTGATTTACTGCACACCAACAGAAATTTGGACTAATGATACTAAAAATTAATGTGATACAGTGGTTATTTTCTTTGGTCTGTTCCTTTAACAATAGCACCTTATTATTTTATGGCTTAAGTGAGAAAAAGCAGACTATTCAACCAATTATTTGTGTGAATGAGTTGTGATTTTGTCAACCCAAGGGCCAATTATATAGGATGCACTGAAATATTCCTTTCTGAATGCCCTACCATCCATATAAGGCATCAGCATCACTCAGTTATGACTATAAATTTCAACAGGTAGACTGTAATTTGCAAGGGAAGCCAAGTGAGGTATAATGAGGATGTTGCTTATGTTTGGAATGAATGAAGGACTTGGCTGTTTTAGTTTGGTACCAAAGTTCCATATCTGCTGTCCACATGGTTCCAACTGGCTCCTTACTCATTGATATGAAAGCACATCTTCCACTGTCATTTTACAAACTCTCAGTGTTGTCTCTATTCCGCATTATGGCATAGCACTAGTTGAATCCAGAAAACCTCAAGAGAAAATATTAAATTTACCATTGTTAATGGGTTTTTGGATTGTCTTTCTGGGGGAACCCTCAAAGGTTGTATGTGGAACCTGACAACAGGATCTGATTGAAATAGAACTTGGAACCTTTAAAGGCTAAAATCATTCATCTTTTTTTTAAAGAGTGTAATACAAGTGGCCTATTGTGACACCAAAACACAGCTATGAATCAAGGCAAGCAGACTGAAACTTTGTCTCAAAGTATGATGGAAGAGAGGAAAGCTTATATTAAGTCTCATGCTCAGCTGCTGGCCATTCAGTGTGACCTCAGGTTCAAGGTCAACTGGTTTTCAAACTTACTCTGATGGTGACACTGATGGCGGCTACTGCATAGAAGTATTGAACTCCTTATTAACAACAAGGGACTGAAAACAAAAGGAGCTTTGATAATAAATGCATCTGGTTCAGGCCATGGAGCATGTCAAATACTGAAACTGCTCCAGAAACCCGGAGAGTTTTTCTAATTAGGAGCGACTGTCAGTCTGATTAGTTTTTTTTTCAGAATACTTCAAAATAAGGCTTACATTTAAAGGCTGCTTTTCAAATTTTTGAAGTGTAGCTCATAAAAAGAATTTTCCCTGACACACAATTATTTTTGTTTAGTGGACCAAAAGCTACTGAATTTGAATCACAGACTTCCAATTTTATAGTTTTTTTTTAAATAGAACAATCAATGAATTTAAGGCTATGTGGCCCTAAATTATCTGCTATTTTTTCTTGCTTCACCATGACCCAATTCAAAATATTACGTCATGTATCACGTAGTGGGCATTACCCATTCGTGCAAGGCATTGTGAGATACAAATTTGAAACAGGAGAGAAAAATGGAGGACGCAAATGAAATGTGAAAGACCGACTACAGTAACAGAAAGCGATAAGAAAAGACGTTATGTTGCAAAGGAAAGGAAACGCAGGACCAAACTAATTTTAATTGGCGGTCAGCGAGCACCTCGGTGTGACCAGCTGTTCATTTAGCTACAGAATGATGTAACTGTCAGTGCAAGGTCAAGGTAAACCTGTAGATGGCAGTAATGCAACACTGGATGCCAGGTGCTGTAAAACTCAAAAGAAGAAGAAAAAGAAGAGAGTAAACCTGCACACGGCCTTCCTCTGTCTGCTTGACTGTGCAAAGTGAGCGATTTCATGCACATTATTTGCTAGGGAATCCCCTCAAATTAAATAACTTCCCAGCTACGGAATGGCCTGGGTTTTTTGGATATATTAAAGAAATAAACACATATCACAATGACCAAATTTCAGAGGGAATTCATTTTCACTGATTTTATGAAATCAAAAGGCAGTCTAGCTTTAAGTCTTTAAATTATCACCTCCCTAGAAGGCCTTCATGCCACGTTTTTTAAACCTATGAACAAAGACAATAATTCTTTGTCTGTTTCTAAATGACTGACAATGTTAAGCTGCTGGGAACATTAGGATTTCTGGTAATTTTCCTGTTACACAATGAGCACACATAGTGTTCTCACAAACACCTTTGCTATCATTCCTGGTCTACCTATGGGCAAGACTCACAAATGCCATGCTGCGTGCAAGACTTTAAGTATCGTTAATAAGGTGGTGAGTCTCTTTCTTATGGTACTTACCTTTCCTCTTTTATGTGCTATTATAGGTAAGGCCATGTTTTGTTGTAAAAATGATAATTAGGTGTCATAAAGATGTTTGTGGTAAGCCATAAACCGTGTTGTTCTAATCTGCTAAAATATAATAATATCAAGTCTTGTCGAGACATGCGCTTGTTGTCATGACTGATAAAAACTAGTCTGAGCAGTTAGGAGTTAATACCTCAGGAGTTAAATGGACATATTTCAATAGGTGATTACCTGAACATGGAATGTGATGTATGTACTAAAAGTCTCACGAGTTAAAAAGGCTTTGAAGTGTTCTTCATTATTTATAGCTGAAACCCTTTGTGAATGTATCAGTCAGTTTTCAAGGCTGTACAAGAAAAACATGCACGTATTCTTGCTTTTCCCTCTGGTTTTTTTTTCTATCCCTCAAATTACTTAATTCAAAACATACCAGGATTTGGAATGATTTTATATCCGTCTCCCTTTCAACTTGAGGTGCAAGTTACATAAACTGTACACTGACTACAAGGATATCTGCAGAAAAATTTAAAGAAGTTGTTCTAATTTCAAGTCAGTAATCCACATTAAGATTTCACACTAGATTCCTGACAATTTCACACTCATTCAGATCCGTGTGATCCCTGTAAAAGACAGAAACATTATTAACCTGAAGATCAGTGCCTGTAAATCTGTAAACACCTACACAAACATAAAACACTAAGAAGACATTATCATTAACCGCCTGGGAATTGCATCATGTTGATGCTTAAGGTAAAAATGCACTGGGATTTGTCTTGACAACTGTCTCTTGAGTGCACATGAAGAAACTCAGATATAGATAAGCAAACTGAGAAATGATGCAAACACTCCTTTACACTATGATGTTTCTTAGCCATAGTGTAATCTTGAACTTTCATTCACCTTTTGCCCATCCTTCATCCCTGGCTCTTTTCCCATCACTGCAAAATCATTTGTTTGTATCTCACAGGCTTTTAGCAGTTTTACAAGGATATACAGCTCATTCTAAATGCCCTGGTTGCCCAATACACCATTAACATCTGTCTATAGGCTTTTACAGCATGCATTTTTCTCTGTCTCTCATTAACCTCACTGAGGGCATCTGAGGTACTATGTCCATCAGTCTGGCTTATGTAATTCACGTAAAATGACTATAAACATTTTTGTGTTTGAGATAGAAAGAAGTCCCAGATATAAGCCTCCTGCTTTTAGTCAGGAGTGATTAGAAGCTTACTGCAAGGCAATTAACCTGCAAGCGGAGAGGATGGGGGGATGGTTGTGGGAGCTAACACCATGGGTAGATCAGATCCAATCAGACTGTGGTGGCTGTGCACTCTTTCTTGTTTATAGCTCATCCAATGGGAAACATACTCGAAAGATAGAGAGATAAGTTTAATACAGATTTGCCCAATCTGTCTAAGCAGGGCTGACACTAATAGCAAATGCAATGTTGTGCTAGTGGGGGATGAGTCTGTCTGATTGTGCAGCCAGCAGATACCCAGAGGAAGTATCTTTCTATAAGTGTTTACCTGAAGCCTGTTTTCTGTCAAGTGATCCGTATGAGCTGCACTCTTCAAAGCTGCCATCCATCTTGGGGCTAAAATGTTTGCTGGGTGTAATGCAAGCTCTCATTTATCTCGGGCTGAATCATACCTATCGGGCCACTGCTCATTCATTACTCACTAAAACAGAGGGTCCAGTGAGGACAAAACAAACAATCCCACAAGTACACCAAAAGGCTCCAACTGAGGTCAGCAGGGTTAAAGTAGCTGAACCTGAATTGACCTTTATTAGTTTTTCTCAATTTAATCAGGCGTCTGTTAGAGAGGAAGCTAATTGAACTGGTTTAACCTGGTAATGGCTGGGCATAATAACACTCCCTGAATACAGAGACACAGAGCCATGAACTCTGATCAATGACAGTCTAATTACAACACGCTGTGTAATCCTTGTCCAAAGAGTGGCATATAATTATGCATATGTATGAGCATATGATGTGCAAAAGACTGATCTAAAAGTGAACACTACACAGGGATTAAAATGCTAAACTCTTTTTATGGTGTCCCAAAATAAATCTTCGCTGCATATCCAAAAATCTGTTAGACCACTAATATAAAAAGTATAATTCTTTTTCAAGCAGGTTGAAATTCGGCCCCATACTAAGAATACAGTGAAGGAAAATGAAAGAGGCAAGAGATCTGTAATTAGACGCAAGCATGAAGGATTAAGACACAGTAATGAAGGTGTCCCTGTCTGTAAATTCAGGATTAGAGGCAATAGTTGAAGAGTTTTAGAGATTAGAGTCCCAGAGCGCACCTATTACAGTCAACTTCATAATTATTGGCACACTTCAAGAAAATGGGCTAAAAGCATATACAGTTAGGTCCATAAATACTTGGACAGAGACAACATTTTTCTAATTTTGGTTCTGTACATTACCACAATGGATTTTGAACAAAACAATTCAGATGCAGTTGAAGTTCAGACTTTCAGCTTTAATTCAGTGGGTTGAACAAAATGATTGCATAAAAATGTGAGGAACTAAAGCATTTTTTAAATACAATCCCTTCATTTCAGGGGCTCAAAAGTAATTGGACAAATTAAATAATTGTAAATAAAATGTTCATTTCTAATACTTGGTTGAAAACCCTTTGTTGGCAATGACTGCCTGAAGTCTTGGAGGCTGTCCACACGGCAACGGATTCAGGTGAATCTGATAAAATTGTTTATCGTTTCGGCCTGGCGTCCACACGGCACCGGCATTTTGGGTGCCCCAAAACGAGAACGGGTTCCAGAGTGGAAAAAAACGGCGCCGTTGCGAAGTTGTCTGGATGAGTAGAACGGATTTGTTTAGGATGACGTCACAACCACACGACTAGAACAAGCAGCACTCTCGCTGTTTTGTATGAACCACTGCATTGCATTCACTTTTGTATACAGCTTTTCTTTTAAATAAACAAGTAACTGAACCATTTCTTGAATTTCTTTTTTTTTATTGGATAAGACTGCTTTTCAAAATGTTCATACACAATATAAAAAGTTATATAAATTATATAAAAATGCTTTTCAAAATGTTCAAACACAATAAGAAAATTAAGTTATATAAAACTATGCACACTAATAAAACTAATTTGTACACACAGAAGGCACGATTTCCTCACATAGTCGCAGCCATCTTCTTCTTGTTGTTGTGTGTTTGTTCCTGTGAGTGCTTCACGCTGGGTAGAAGAAGGGGTTTATGCGCATGCGTCCTACTTCTTCTATTGTTCTGGTGTCTCCGATGGGACCATCTTACAGCGCACGTAGAGGTGTGGCATGTGTATTGCATCATTTTCAGCAAGCGTTGCGTTGCCATATGTACCTGATATTTTACTGATCCGTTGCCCATGTGGACGCGATATTTTTTAAAATAAAATCTCGTTGTCGTTGTCGTGTGGATGTAGCCTTGAACTCATGGACATCACCAGACATTGTGTTTCCTCCTTTCTAATGCTCTGCCAGGCCTTTACTGCAGCGGTTTTCAGTTGCTGTTTGTTTGTGGGCCTTTCTGTCTGAAGTTTAGTCTTTAACAAGTGAAATGCATGCTCAATTGGGTTGAGATCAGATGACTGACTTGGCCATTCAAGAATATTCCACTTCTTTGCTTTAATAAACTCCTGGGTTGCTTTGGCTTTATGTTTTGGGTCATTGTCCATCTGTATTATGAAATGCCGACCAATCAGTTTGGCTGGATTTGAGCACACAGTATGTCTCTGAATAACTCAGAATTCATCCAGCTGCTTCTGTCCTGTGTCACATCATCAATAAACACTAGTGACCCAGTGCACACTGGCAGCCATGCATGCCCAAGCCATCACACTGCCTCCGCCGTGTTTTACAGATGATGTGGTATGCTTTGGATCATGAGCTGTACCACGCCTTCGCCATACTTTTTTCTTTCCATCATTCTGGTAGAGGTTGATCTTGGTTTCATCTGTCCAAAGAATGTTCTTGCAGAACTGTGCTGGCTTTTTTAGATGTTTTTTAGCAAAGTCCAATCTAGCCTTTTTATTCTTGAGGCTTATGAGTGGCTCGCACCATGCAGTGATCCCTCTGTTACTTTCATGCAGTCTTCTCTTTATGGTAGATTTGGATATTGATATGCCTACCTCCTGGAGAGTGTTGTTCACTTGGTTGGCTGTTGTGAAGGGGTTTCTCTTCACCATGGAAATTATTCTGCGATCATCCACCACTGTTGTCTTCTGTGGGTGTCCAAGTCTTTTTGCATTGATGAGTTCACCAGTGCTTTCTTTCTTGCTCAGGATGTACCAAACTGTAGATTTTGCCACTCCTAATATTGTAGCAATTTCTCAGATGGGTTTTTCGCAGCTTAAGGATGGCTTGTTTCACCTGCATGGAGAGCTCCTTTGACTGCATGTTTTCTTCACAGCAAAATCTTCCAAATGCAAGCACCACACCTCAAATCAACTCCAGGCCTTTTATCTGCTTAATTGAGAAGGACATAATGAAGGAATTGCCCACACCTGCCCATGAAATAGCCTTTGAGTTAATTGTCCAATTACTTTTGGTCCCTTTAAAAACAGGGTGGCACATGTTAAGGAGCTGAAACTCCTAAACCCTTCATCCAATTTTAATGTGGATACCCTCAAATGAAAGCTGAAAGTCTGGACTTTATGTCCATGTCCATTATATAACTATAACTTGAATATGTTTCAGTAAACAAGTAAAAAAAATTGTGTCAGTGTCCAAATATATATGGCCCTAACTGTATTAAAAAACTCATAAGAATGTCTGATATAATAGTATTTTCTCTTTGAGATAATAGTAATGGCCAACCATAACATTAAATAAGTAATTTCAACAAACGTTTGTCCTTTGCTTTTTACTTTAAAATTTCAGTCTCCACAAACTACGCATATTGCTGCCTTCAAGCAAGTATGAGGTTGCACATTATTCAACACAACTTAAAATAACATTACATATGGTGTGACTTGAAAAGGGCAGTCCACATTCACAGACCTAAGAATATAAAGGATTTGGAACTGTTCTGAATGATTCAAGTGTCTCTAACTTTGTTAGACTTTAGGAAAATAATCACTGCTCTTATTCAGTCCAGGAGAGGAGTTGACAAGTTGTCAACTACATTGTTGGGGTGGGGCAATTATTGTGAAGCTAGGATTTTCTATATCAGACTGTAAAAAATATTTTTGTGTGTGTGTGTGTGTGTGTGTGTGTGTGTGTGTGTGTGTAATTAAAGTTCCCATACATTCACACATACAGTGGTGCTTGAAAGTTTGTGAACCCTTTAGAATTTTCTGTATTTCTGCATAAATATGACCTAAACCATCATCAGATTTTCACATAAGTCCTAAAAGTAGATAAAGAGAACAAATGAGACAAAAATAATATACTTGGTCATTTATTTATTGAGGAAAATGATCCAATATTACATATATCTGTGAGTGGCAAAAGTATGTGAACCTTTGCCTTCAATATCTGGTGTGACCCCCTTGTACAGCAATAACTGCAACTAAACGTTTCCGGTAACTGTTGATCAGTCCTGCACACCGGCTTGGAGGAACTTTAGCCCATTCCTCCGTACAGAACAGCTTCAACTCTGGGATATTGGTGGGTTTCCTCACATGAACTGCTCGCTTCAGGTCCTTCCACAACATTTCGATTGGATTAAGGTCAGGACTTTGACTTGGCCATTCCAAAACATTAACTTTATTCTTCTTTAACCATTCTTTGGTAGAACGACTTGTGTGCTTAGGGTCGTTGTCTTGCTACATGACCCACCTTCTCTTGAGATTCAGTTCATGGACAGATGTCCTGACCTTTTCCTTTAGAATTTGCTAGTATAACTCAGAATTCATTGTTCCATCTGTGAGTGCGTTTACATGCACATAGAGAAAATCAAATTTCTGCCGTTGCTCAACTGAAATCGAAGTTCTAAATGGCATGGAAACACCTTAGCTAGGCTGAAATCGAACTGAACTTGATTTCTCGTAATCGAGCTACACGACCTAGATTATGCGATTTTTGCCGAGCTACTTAGTGCATGTAAACCCTGTCGAGCTATGTAGTCGAGCTACTTACTTCAGCACTGCCCCTTCTGGAAGTGACGAGTGACGAGACCACAAGCGGGAAACACAACAGCCTCGGTCGGCATGACCTTAGCCGCCACTTTATTAGGAACATTTGTGTCTGGGCATGTACGCACCCACCGACTAGTGGCAGCATGTCCGCCTCTCGATCGGGAGATCGTGAGTTTTATTCACGGTCGGGTCATACCAAAGACCATTATAAAAATGGTACCTACTATCATCTGGCAAGGCATGCTGCAATACAGATGTGCATGGGAAGTTAAACTCTCGTGGTTACCAGAGTACTAGCCCCCCACTGTAACCCTAGCTATGTAATAGGCGAGAGGCCGAGGGCTACGGAAATGGAGATCGGCGCCGCCCGATGCACCACCATCAGAGTTGGGTCTGGTTAGTACTTGAGTGGGAGACTGCCTAGGAATACCAGGTACTGTAGGCGCGGGAAGGACTTTAACTTTTTAACTTTAATGTACGCACCCATTTCCAATTAGTTGGTAAGTTATTAGCATGTTAGCAGGCTAACAGTTAATATGTTCACCATTACAGATCAACTTCAACTTAGTGGCCATTTTATTAGGAACACTTCTGTTCATACATACAAACTACAAACACTCTTCTTGTGAACACGGAACTGATAACTTTGTTTATACTCTTGAATAGCTCTTCTTCATGACGACAACCAGAAGTGTACCAACACGATGGGGCGTGTAGTGCCACCTGTGGCTCGGATGCACAATGTACCTCACACAATAGCTCGATTTCCTTGTGTGCATGTAGGATTGGATTTCTCTGGCACCCCTGCTGGGACCCTTAGCTCGATTACCGACAGCAGCTCGATTTGGATGTGCATGTAAACGTACTGACTGATGGCAAGCCATCCTGGCCCAGATGCAGCAAAACAGCCCCAAACCATGATACTACCACCACCATGTTTCACAGATGGTATAAGGTTCTTATGCTGGAATGCAGTGTTTTCCTTTCTCCAAACATAACACTTCTCATTTAAACCAAAAAGTTCTATTTTGGTCTCATCCATCCACAAAACATTTTTTCAATAGCCTTCTGGCTTGTCCATGTGATCTTTAGCAAACTGCAGATGAGCAGCAATGTTCTTTTTGGAGAGCAGTGGCTTTCACCTTGCAACCCTGCCATGCATACCATTGTTGTTCAGTGTTCTCCTGATGGTGGACTCATGAACATTAACATTAGCCAATGTGAGAGAGGCCTTCAGTTACTTAGAAGTTACCCTGGGTTCCTTTGTGACCTCGCCGACTATTATACACCTTTCTCTTGGAGTGATCATTGTTGGTCGACCACTCCTGGGGAGGGTAACAATGGTCTTGAATTTCCTCCATTTGTACACAATCTGTCTGACTGTGGATGGGTGGAGTCCAAACTCTTTAGAGATGGTTTTGTAACCTTTTCCAGCCTGATGAGCATCAGCAATGCTTTTTCTGAGGTCCTCAGAAATCTCCTTTGTTCATGCCATGATACACTTCTATAAACATGTGTTGTGAAGATCAGACTTTGATAGATCTCTGTTCTTTAAATAAAACAGGGTGCCCACTCACACCTGATTGTCATCCCATTGATTGAAAACACCTGACTCTAATTTCACCTTCAAATTAACTGCTAATCCTAGAGGTTCACATACTTTTGCCACTCACAGATATGTAATATTGGATCATTTTCCTCAATAAATAAATGACCAAGTATAATATTTTTGTCTCATTTGTTTAACTGGTTTCTCTTCATCTACTTTTAGGACTTGTGTGAAAATCTGATATTGTTTTATGTCATATTTATGCAGATATATAGAAAATTCTAAAGGGTTAACAAACTTTTAAGCACCACTGTACATGTCGATCATTTTGACTTGTTTTCATGTAGGGTGCCAATAATTGTGGAAACGAGAAGAAGAAGCCTTTACATGTACACTCAAGCACAGTAAAAAATTCCTCCTCTGCATTTAACCCATCTGAAGCAGTGAACACATGCATGCACAAACACATGAACAATGAGCACACACACACACATAAATACATACACACATACCCACAGCAAGGGCGGCACAGTGGTGTAGTGGTTAGCACTGTTGCCTCACAGCAAGAAGATCCTGGGTCTGAGCCCAGCGGCTGGCGGGGGCCTTTCTGTGTGGAGTTTGCATGTTCTCCCCATGTCTGTGTGGGTTTCCTCCGGGTGTTCCGGTTTCCCCCAAAGACATGCAGGATAGGTTCAATGAAGGCTCTAAATTGACCGTAGGTGTAAATGGTTGCTTGTCTTTGTGTCAGCCCTGCGATGACCAGGTGACTTGTCCAGGGTGTACCCCACCTCTCACCCATAGTCAGCTGGGATAGGCTCCAGCTTGCCTGCTACCCTGTAGAACAGGATAAGTGGCTACAGATGATGGATGGATAAATAGTAATTTGCATAATTTGTTTTTACTAAATTTTCAAACTTTGTATTCAGTATACAACCATCTATATGCCTGCCAATTTCCATGTAAATATCTTGAAAAATAAAGTTATTAAGAAAAAAAAACATTTGATCTCATTTGTTAATGAGGCCCATTTTGGACCATGTAATCATAATACACAATAATAATACACAATACATTAAGCCATTTATTCAATCTTTGATTTGTAATATCTCAAGAACGGATAAACATATTTTAATTCTGTAAAAAGTATGTTTTTCTGCATTCAGTTCTGAATTCAATGGGAGCAGTTTCAAGCAATTTGGACTGAATTTGAATTTTCACCTCATATGCCAATTAAAAGCTTTATTTGGTACATCTGAGTGAGGGAGAGTAGTACAGCTCTGTGTGCTGATGGGGAAGAAAACATAAACCTGGGTAATTGAGCTTGGACACATGAACAGTTCACAGAACTGTTTGTGAACATATGCACTTTAGACTTTTGACATAATTCCCAAAGATACCAATATTTAAGTTAAGAAGTTCTCAAGTCTTAACTGACTGTGTGTAGCTTATTTTAATTCTTTGTCGAGGAAAATCCTTATGGGAACTGAATACTCGATTGCTTAAGCTTTGAAAGTTTAGAACAAGCTAACGCTCCATGACAATCACTCACTTTAGCTGAGTGTGGAAGAAGCTTTTGTGCTTCTCCGGCTTGGCTGAATTGAGAACTAAACCAAGAGGGGAAGAGGTCACAGAAAAGAGAAGCAAGAAGAGTGAGACAAGTGTATTAGGTGGGTTATTTAGAGTTTCTGAAAAAGCCTCATCTCAGGGTGCATTACTGGGTCATAGTTTTCGATAGAATGTGTGCTTTTGAGGAAAGAAGAACTCTGGTAGCAGAATATTCTTGATAGAGCCTTTGCTTTCTGAATCACATTTTATCTCTTTTCTTTGTTTTTATTGATATATCTTTGCCTAGGAGCATCCGTGAAGCTGTAAGCGAGGGCAGAGAGACTCCAGTTAGTCAAACTAGTAGCAATTTAAGCAACAAGGTCAGAGGTCAAAGGCGTCACCGGGTTGTGCATCTGCAGTTGGACCAGGTCTCCTCGCCAAGGCAGTCAAAGAGAGCAGCCAGCCGCACTGTAATGTGTATTAGCACCACAAAGAGGCTGCAGAGGGGCTTGAGTGGGGGCCATGCTTTGATTTTGGGGAGATTTATAGCCATGATGAAATTGGGCCTGAATATCCCCAGCTTCCCCATTTTCTCCATCATTTACTCCCATCTAAAGGGTCTACCTTTGTTCCTGGAGACGGTCGCCTGGGATGAAAAAGATGGCCAATCTAAAGAAAGAAAGTGAAGGGACGCTCTCCCAGCTGGCTGAAGACACTTGTTTTGAGTCCTTTATCAGCTGATGCATGGTGCAAGGTGAGTAAGACCACCAGAACACTTGATCTTCTTCATCCACAACATCTTGTCTAGGTAATCTGTGCCTATATTATCAGGTTGGAGGATGGAAATGAAATGCCTAACACCAGCATTAGTTCATGGCGGTCATTCTGCAAAGCAGAGATAGAGAGTTGTGTCCACAAATGCTGGACTATATCCTCCTCACCCTGCTCTGTCTCATCCCAGATGAGGGGCTCTACATCCTGTAGTAAATACTGTCTGTCCCTGCATGACCCCAGCAGTGATAAATAACCCTTAAGGTTAACCACATTTGAAATGGAGCTGTGAGGCCATTATGGGCCCCCTGAGTTTTTCTTGACATTCCAAATATGTCAAGTGCTGTTGTACAAATTTGGATTTATAAGTGTGGAAGGTGGTTTGAGCTGTTTTAGCAATAAGTAAACAATTCATTCAGTGCCACATTTTTGACATTATTATTCCTCTGTGATAGGGGTGTTATTGGTGACAAACACATGTTTTGTATAGGCTACTGAAACACCTTTGGCAGCATCTCTTATTTATATACCAATCTAAAGATTGACAACAGCTTCATTAAGTCTTCTGAATGTTTCTCTTGTACTGAGTGATACTATGAGTTATACATTGCCTTAAACTGCAACATCTTCCCATGTTGTGAAATGACACCCCATAATTCTGGTAGTGCAGGGGTTCTCAACTTTTTCTGCCTTGAGGCCCACCTATTCATACTTGTAATGAGTCGGGGCCCATTAAAAAGATCCCCAATTATTTCGGCTCATCTTTTCTATTAGAATCTAATAATCTATTGTAAAGTGTATTAATGGAATGCAACATCACTCCCTGTTAAAGACAGGAGCCCAGGAATTAAATAAATGCAATAAAAACAAACTGCATTTAATTGTAGGTATTGTATTTGGACAGCACAGTGGTATAGTGGTTAGCATTGTCACCTCACAGCAAAAAGGTTCTGGGTTTGAGCCCAGTGGCCGATGGGGGCCTTTCTGTGTGGAGTTTGCATGGTCTCCCCATATGTAGAAACCACTCAATGGGATAGATCCTTACATACTAACAAAGAAGGATTTTTCCTACAAGTTGAAAAATTATCCATCTGTTGAATTCCCCAACATCTCGAACTACCTGGTGCTGCAGACATCGTTCTACACAGACAAACAGATGAAAACCTGGAAGAGCATAGAGGCAAACAACTTTTTATATGTGGCTGGGTTAAAGATCTGGGGATCAGGACACTACAAGATAGACAGCAGTAGATGGATCTAAGTGCAGGAAGAGTATTTATTAGCAGGCATGATATTTACAAAAACAAAACAGAAAGCAGAGTAAACAACATTATAAACATGGCTAGAAACAAACGTGATAGTGATAATGCTTCGCAAAGTCTCTGTGAAAACAGCGTCCGTATCTGCACGTGCTGATTGCGCTCAAATCAGTATCAGGTGTTTCCCATAATGACTGGGTCCCAAGCGTGCGCACAACGCATTCCGTGAGCGCATGTGGCCATTCGAGCTGTGCCAGGCTCAAGCATGCAAAGGTGTGACAGTCAAGCGTTGACCTGCTGTGTGACCACAACTTTTAGCTCACGTGTATATCACCATGCATTGCCACCAAAATGCCTCATTTTCATCAATAACCCATCGCAAAGCATCGCGAGCTGTAGTGTGACCATAGCTTAATGAGGCAGATGTGAAGTTGGATGCAACCCAGCAATTGTACCATACTACGAGTAAAAAATTAATGTCAACTTGAAAAAAACATTCGCGCCCCACTAGATGACGCTTCGTGGCCTGCCCAGTGGTTGAGAAACACTGTGGTAGAGAACATTTCAGGTAAAATAAATAATTTCCATCTGTAGCATCTAATGACAGCAAACTTACTGGACAATATGGCAAAAAATATATATATCAACTCACAATACATTTTCATTTTCAAGATACACAATATATACAACAATAATTAGGTTTGCTATAGAGTGCTAGAAAAACAGTTATGCACTGCTACCAAAAACACACCTAGCTAGCACACCCACTCTTTCTAAATAAATGCAAGTTGGTTTTACTTCTATTTATTTATATATACTTATGTTGTTTAGTTTTATATTTGTTTTATCATTGTTACTGTTATACATGAGTGAATTAAATAATGTCAAATACACAAGAAACAAACATAATGATATATATTATACCGTATGGACATGAGTGTCTTACTGGGAAATACACCACTCATGTTTTTCATACGTGCCATATCTCCGGGACATGGAGAGTCAAAACTGTGACATAAATCTCTATATGTCACTCGAGAGGAAATCGATTAATTGTTTTGATAAATTTGGGTACTTTTTGTTTGTGAATGTGTCTATATAACAAAAAGAAAATCACACGTTGGCTTGAAGATATTGAAGTTTATCTTCTCGTATTGAAAAGCTCGCACTTTTCATACAAAATACAACACGGATCTGAGTGATATATTTTCCAGTATTTCACTCCGATGACGACACTCCCAGTGTTTTCCTGCTGACTAGATGCGTGTTGTCAAAATGGTGAACTGGTCCAAAATTAAAATTAAGATTAACTCCCTTTTTTTTTTAATGTGTCTATATAATATAAAGAAAATTACACGGTGGCATGAAGATATGAAGCTTATCTTCTCGTGTTGAAAATATTTTCACTCATTCACTTTGCTCACTCATGAATATGTTCACCACTTGAAGATAAACTTCATATCTTCACGCAACTGAGTAATATCATCTATATATGATATGAACATGCCTACCTACAATGTGTAATCAATGTGTAAGATTCATTCATCTGAAGTAACTGTTTTATCCTAGTCAGGGTTGTGGCTAGTTCATCACACTCATATTCACACCTAGGGGCAATTTAGCATTGTCAGTCCTTTTTGGCCAGTGGGAGGAAACCAGAGAACCCAAAGGAAACCAAACAAAGAGGGGGAGAACATACAAAACCCCACACAAGCTCAGGATTAAACCAGGGCTCCTGGAGCTGTGAGGTGTCAAGACTACCCACTGTGCCACCATACCACCCTCAGTGTTAAACATATAGAGTCAAAAGCAAAATTTTGCACACCCTTAGGACAAACTAAAGTAGGCAAAGAAGTTAAAGAAGGAGTTATGAGTGCGAGTTTGCACAGGTATACAATAAACAAACTAACTAATACACAAATATATTTTCTGCTGATTTTCCTTATGTTCTTGCAAAATACACCTAAATTTCATTTGTAAATTATTAGAATTCACAGTATTTGTAGGTTAATCTTTGTAGGTAAAAGTTCCTCCTTGTTTGTTGCACGTTTGTGCTCACCTGAGAGTTTGTCGCCATCTTGTGGTAATATATGAAATGTACCTTGGGTTTTTAAGCCCTAACAAGTCTTGTTGACATCAGCATCGCCAGACCCATTTTACTGGGGCACGTGCCCCAGTATATATCTGCTGTTCCCCAGTAAAATTTCCTGATCACATTTCAGAAACAGTAATGTCTTTGGCACTGCGGAATAACCGTATACGACCGATGCGTCCAAATCGCACCCATTCGTCTCTATTAAAGGAGAACTGAAGGCAAATTTTTTATTATCAAAATTCTATTTATCTCATTTTATTAAATATAGGAATGCATGTTTGATAGCTATTTTGTCACTGCTATAGCAAGTTCTGAGTGTTTTAAATATGCTCTGTAATATATCAGTCCATATGTCAAAGCAATGGCCGTAAACAAGATTTGTTGAGAACTGTGCGAGACATTGTAGGACGGAAGTAAAATGTACAGTGGAAATCAAAGTGACCAACATCTCCAACATTGTCAAAAGATGCGCGCGCCCTCTTTCGAATGCTGATGCAATCAAGCTGGAAGTTTTGTTTGTTTTGATAGCAATCAGGAAAGTTTGAAAAAAGTAGGCAGTAATCGTCATTTAAACTCATTTTTGTGCAATATTTAGTTTGGAAAACAGTTTTCAAAATGGCGGCACTGACACCTGGCTGACACTTCATGTTTCGAAGTCTCGCACAAGTCTCGTGAAGATCGCACGGATAAGCGACGCCTGCTGTGGACCAAGCGAACTAAATTCAACATGGCTAAAAACTGAATAGGCCGATAAGTCTCATCTCATTATCTCTAGCCACTTTATCCTTCTACAGGGTCGCAGGCAAGCTGGAGCCTATCCCAGCTGACTACAGGCGAAAGGCGGGGTACACCCTGGACAAGTCGCCAGGTCATCACAGGGTTGACACATAGACACAGACAACCATTCACACCTACGGTCAATTTAGAGTCACCAGTTAACCTAACCTGCATGTCTTTGGACTGTGGGGGAAACCAGAGCACCTGGAGGAAACCCACGCAGACACGGGGAGAACATGCAAACTCCGCACAGAAAAGCTCTTGTCGGCCATGGGGCTCGAACCCGGACCTTCTTGGTGTGAGGAGACAGCGCTAACCACTGCACCACAATGCCGCCCCAGGCCGATAAGTATAATATTTAATTGCAATTAGTTGCCAATATGAGTCACGATATAAGGTTACTAAAACCGAAAACGTAATTGAATAGCACATTAATTAAGAAATAAAGCAAGTTTAAAAATGACTTCAGTTCTCCTTTAAATTGCTGGCGGAATACTCATCACACAATTAACACACACATATCATGTGAAACCACACGACTTGAGCTTCCCAACAGTGCTACCCACTAGTTGCTGTGATAAACAGTTTGCGATAAAATTTACATAAATGAAGTCACATCAAATTTAATCATGTTCTGCATACAGCTCTGCGTCCATCTTCACACCCGTTCTTATCGGCACAATACCTCACTAACTCCTGAGTTTACACGACAAACCATATGTCAAAATAAACAGCAGTCCCTACCGTTTCAAATGGTATAAAGCAGGGGTTCTCAACCTTTTGCAACCTGGGCCCCACCAAAGCTGGTTCATTGCAGTTGGGGGCCCCTCTTCTCGCCCCGCCCCCATCCCCCCCCCAAACACACTCACCCGCAGTGACGCCACCCGACCTACAGCACCTTATCGACCGATAGATAGATAGATAGATAGATAGATAGATAGATAGATAGATAGATAGATAGATAGATAGATAGATAGATAGATAGCCCTGGGCTAGATTATTATTATTATTAGTAGTAGTAGTAGTAGCAGTAGCAGCAGTAGTAGCATTATCCATTCCATAGAAATACATAGGCCTATTATCATTATTAGGCTATTGTTATAATTGGCAGTAGCACCACATTTCTAATCTGCTTTCGGGCATTATTATAATTATAATTATTATTATTATTATGGCCTATTATCATTACTAAGCTGTTGGCAGTAGTACAAGACTTATGTTCTTTCAGGCATTATTATTATTATTAGGCCTATTATTATTATTATTATTATTATTATTATTATTGCTGTTGTTGGTTGTTGATATTATTATTATTATTATTATTATTATTATTATTATTAGTGTTTTTATTAGGCTTATCATTAGCTGGCTATTGATATCATTGGGAATTGGGACCAGGCGTGAATTTAGGTTTTACTTTTTACTGTGCCTTTGTGATCTGCATTTGCGTTAATGCGAGACCTGAGCCTGCTTTGCCTTACAAAGATCCTCGATTCTTGGCGAAATGTTTGACAAGCACAGTCTCAAGTCATCCTCAATTTGCGCACGATTGCGATATTTCGTTTTGAGCGCAGTCATTTTTGAAAATCCTGCCTCACACAAGTAGGTCGATGCGAATGGGATGAGCAGTTTCAAGGCTACGTCACACAGTTGCGGGTACTCCTGCATCAATGCTGCCCAGAATGTCGAAAGAGGGCATGAGGTGAAGACTGCCTTAAGTCTACTGTCACTCTTCAGCTCAATAAGCTGTTCCTGCATGTCAACTGGAAGTTCGTCAGCAGTACACACAAATGGATCTCGAACCCACGCAAAAGAGCGATAATCCTCTGTGAAGTATGCCGCAAACTGTTTTCTCATTACCGACAGGTGCTCTGACGCTGCTTGAAAGACAGATGAGAAATCGTGGGAAGTGCCTGCATTACTGATAAAGTCTGCAAGGCTTGGGAACATATCACAGTTCCCCCGACTGATGCGGCCACACACACAAGATTTTATGATAGATTGATGATAGATTTTATAATAGTATTGATTTGTATGTAATAGTCCAATGTCCTGCATTTTGACATGGGTAAATGTGTTGCATCTGCTTAGCTACTATAGCCTGTTAGCCCCAGATTTTTTTTTTCCTCCATACATGAAGCCTACTCGCGACCCCCCTGGAGTACCTCCGCGCCCCACCAGGGGGGCGCGCCCCCCCGGTTGAGAACCACTGGAAAGTATTGATCTGTGCCTTTTGCCTTTCTCAAGTAATCTGGTTTTGAAATTACAGCAACAGCAAAATACAGCAACAATTTGCCTCCAACTTCAGACTGATATTCTAATGTATAGTGTAAATTCTAATGTAAAAAGTGTACACACCCTGTTAAAATTATAGGTTTTTCTGATGTAAAAAAGAGAGAGACCACAATAAATAATTTCAGAGCTTTTCCCCACCTTTAATGTGACCTATAATCTGTACAATTCAATTGAAAAACAAACAAATCTGTTAGAGGGAAAACATAAAAAATAAAAAAAGTACAATAAGCTGGGTCCTGGGTTCGAGCCCCGGGGCCGGCGAGGGCCTTTCTGTGCGGAGTTTGCATGTTCTCCCCGTGTCCGCGTGGGTTTCCTCCGGGTGCTCCGGTTTCCCCCACAGTCCAAAGACATGCAGGTTAGGTTAACTGGTGACTCTAAATTGACCGTAGGTGTGAATGTGAGTGTGAATGGTTGTCTGTGTCTATGTGTCAGCCCTGTGATGACCTGGCGACTTGTCCAGGGTGTACCCCGCCTTTCGCCCGTAGTCAGCTGGGATAGTCTCCAGCTTGCCTGCGACCCTGTAGAAGGATAAAGCGGCTAGAGATAATGAGATGAGATGAGACAATAAGCTGGTTGCATAAGTGTGCACACCCTTAAACTAATACTTTGTTGAAGCACCTTTTGATTTAATTACAGCATTCAGTCTTTTTGGGTACACACCTGCCATTGATTAAAGGTGTCATTCCACGACAAACCGTTTAATACTTGCTCTTTTTGAAATACCATAGATCACTCCGAGTTGCATATGCATGCTGCACGTGAAAATGTTCTTCTACCCCATTCCCTGTATTAGCCGATGAAAGAAAATAGACGGAAAAACGAGCGAATCAGAAAAAGCCCTACAAACTTACATCACTTCAAAAATTAGTAGTCATGGCCTCACCCATAACCCACTGGAGGTAGTGTCACAGTGCTGTTAGCCAATCAGAAGTGATATGTTTACATGTCATGAATATTCATGAGTAAGAGCTGAAATCCTGTCGTTCTCTCCCCACCCACTCCTCCACCAAACTAGAACAGCCTGAAACAGGAGCACCGCAGCATTTTTTCACCAAAACTGGCTCACGGGGCATTCATTCATACTAGAGACTACCGCACAATTAATGAAAAAACGATGCAATGACACCTTTAAAAAAATGACTCTGATTAACCCCAAATAAAGTTCAGTGTCCTAGTAGGATTTTCCTGACATTTACTCAGTTGCATCCTCCAGCAAAAGCCAGGGTTCACAGAGAGCTTACAAAGCATCAGAGGGATCTCATTGTTGAAAGGTATCAGTCAGAAGAAGGGTACAAAAAATTTCCACGGCATTAGATATACCATGGAACACAGTGAAGACAGTCATCAAAAAGTGGGGAAAATATGTGACAACAGTGACATTATTGAGAACTGGACGTCCCTCCAAAATTGCTGAAAAGACAAGACAAAAACTGGTCAGGGAGGCTGCCAAGAGGCCTACAGCAACACTGAAGGAGCTGCAGGAATTTCTGACAAGTACTGGTTGTGTACTACATGTGACAACAATCTCCCGTATTCTCCATATGTCTGGACTATGGGGTAGGGTCACGAGATGGAAGCCTTTTCTTACCAAGAAAAACATCCACGCCCAGCTAAATTTTGCAAAAAATATATATATATACATCAACTCTCCCAAAAGCATGTGGGAAAATGTGTTATGGTCTGATGAAACCAAGGTTGAACTTTTTTGGCCACAATTCCAAAAGGTATGTTTGGTGAAAAACAACACTGTGCATCACCAAAAGAACACCATACCCACGGTGAAGCATGGTGGTGGCAGCATCATGTTTTGGGGTTGTTTTTCTTCAGCTGGAACAGGGGCTTTAGTTAAGGTGGAGGGAATTATGAACAGTTCTAAATACCAGTCAATTTTGGCCCAAAACCATCAGATGTCTGCTAGAAAGATGAAGATGAAGAGGAATTTCATCTTTCAGCATGACAGTGACCCCAAGCATACATTGAAATTAACAAAGGAATGGCTTCACCAGAAGAAAATTAAAGTTTTGGAATGGCCCAGCCAGAACCCAGACCTAAATCCAATTGAAAATCTGTGGGGTGACCTGAAGAGGGCTGTGCACAAGAGCTGCCCTCGCAATCTGACAGATTTGGAGCGCTTTTGCAAGGAAGAGTGGGCAAATATTGCCAAGTCTAGATGTGGCAGGCTGATAGACGCCTACCCAAAAAGACTGAATGCTGTAATTAAATCAAAAGGTGCTTCAACAAAATATTAGTTTAAGGGTGTACACACTTATGCAACCAGCTTACTGTACATTTTTTATTTTTTATGTTTTTCCCCCTAACAGATTTGTTTGTTTTTCAATTGAATTGTACAGGTTATAGGTCACGGTAAAGGTGGGAAAAGTTTTTAAATTATTTATTGTGATCTCATTTATTTTACATCAGAAAAAAACCTCTCATTTTAACAGTGTGTGTACACTTTTTATATCCACTGTAGCTTACAGTCCGTAGTTATGTCAGTACATGATATCCATCCATTATCTGTAGCAGTGGCGGCTGGTAGTCTTTCAAACAGGGGAGGCTGGTCGGTTATGATATTTCCAGATTTTAAAGAAAAAACACATCAATTTTGCCCATACTCTTGCCTCTGATCTGGCTGATTGTTGGCAGAGTCACAAACTGTGAATAACAGGTTCTTTTGGCCCATTAGCCTACTGTCCAATATACATGATGGTGGTGTTGGGGGAGAGGGGTATATTTTAACAATTTTATATTTTAAAATTGTGGCATGTTGTTTAAAAATTGATCATTATTGAAAGCAGCTCTTTGTCAGGAACCTCAGCAGTAACAGCAGTGTGTTCTGGAATCGGCACAAGCACTGACCTTGGGGAGCCAAACATAGAGCTGGGTGCCACACATTTCATTCAATGACACTTTCCCTATATTTTACTTATTTTGACTGAGAAATGTTTTATTGACAATTCTGATAACCCTTCACTTTTAATCCAGGTCTGTAGTGTGAAATGTTCTCAGCTGTGTTTTTGTTTAAAAATGTTTTCCAAATTGTAGCTGTGTTTAATTCATATCCAGAGAAATATATATTCCAATATAATATACTCAGCATAAACATTTTAAATAGATTCTATATTTTTGGTCCATCCATGACATATTACTAAAGTAGCCTATTTACTGTTGTCCTCCCACTGTGAGGCTCGGAGTCCGTAGGCGGGCGTTTTCGCAGTATTTGTCCAATAACCGTCTTGCATTTTGAGATTGAAAAGCGCATAGCTCCCAAATGCCATTGAAGTCCACTGAGGCTGGGAGTCCGTGAGACTCCGTGGGCGGGCGTTTTTGCAGTATTTGTCCAATAATCGTCTTGCATTTTGAGATTGAAAAGCGCATCGCTCCCAAATGCCATTGAAGTCCACTGAGGCTGGGCTGCATCGCGCTGTCACGAGGGGGAAAAACTCACGCACACATTAGGCGAACTGGGAAAAGTTATAACGGAATGATTTCGCACTGTAGTTGGGTTGAGCACATATATTTCTATGATTCTGGATCTCAAATAGCAATGTTATAAGGTCGGCTATAACATAAGCCTAGCGCAATTCATCCTACACGATGTTCGTCATTTTTAGAGGAGGCTGAGCCTCCCTCGTTGTCTTAGAGCAATCGCCCGTGATCTGTAGCCGCTTATCCTGTCCTACAGGGTCGCAGGCAAGCTGGAGCCTATCCCAGCTGACTACGGGCGAAAGGCGGGGTACACCCTGGACAAGTCGCCAGGTCATCACAGGGCTGACACAGAAACAAACAACCATCCACACTCACCTTCACACCTACGGTCAATTTAGAGTCACCAGTTAACCTAACCTGCATGTCTTTGGACTGTGGGGGAAACCAGAGCACCCGGAGGAAACCCACACGGACACGGGGAGAACATGCAAACTCCGCACAGAAAGGCCCTCACCGGACGCTGGGCTCGAACCCAGGACCTGCTTGCTGTGAGGCAAGCTAACCACTACACCACTGTGCCACATGATATAGTTTTACAAATTATTGCTAAGACATACAGTAGGCTATCCCACTATCATAATATTTATGTTGCCAGATTCCAGACATTCCACACAAGTCTACATTCAAGAACATCTCATCTCATTATCTCTAGCCGCTTTATCCTGTTCTACAGGGTCGCAGGCAAGCTGGAGCCTATCCCAGCTGACTACGGGCGAAAGGCGGGGTACACCCTGGACAAGTCGCCAGGTCATCACAGGGCTGACACATAGACACAGACAACCATTCACACCTACGGTCAATTTAGAGTCACCAGTTAACCTAACCTGCATGTCTTTGGACTGTGGGGGAAACCGGAGCAAACCCATGCGGAGAACATGCAAACTCTGCACAGAAAGGCCCTCGCCGGCCATGGGGCTCGAACCTGGACCTTCTTGCTGTGATGCGACAGCGCTAACCACTACACCACCGTGCCCATTCAAGAACATGGAAAATTCATAAACACAAAATGTTTTTCCCTGAGAGAAAAGCCTGATGTAAATATGCAAATATCATAATTTAGACTGTCCTGAAAATAAATACTATAGGTATTGATGGGCTGTGCCCAGCTTTATGTCTAGCAACGCCCCTGCTTGCTGATAATATCTATTCTCCTTTACTTAGCTAAGTAAAAACAAAAGTGCGCATGCGCAAATCAGTGACCAGGCGCTTGTTTTTAATTTGCTTTATTGTCCTCTTGCTGCTCGTTTCTGTTTAAACGCTCTGTGATTCAGTGGTAAATCTCACTTCCGGAAAACTGATTCACTTCAAGTGATGTGTCGTTCAGAGAACGAATCGACTCTTTGAGTCGGCTCTTTTAGATGAATTCTAAATTGAAAAATCAAACAATGATCTGCATCTCCTCACAACTGGATAAGGGTAAGAACTTCTTCTTTAGTCCAGTTATCACTGTGATTGGCTTGGGAATCGCTTGACTCCATCATTTAAAGGTGGAGAAGTTTGCCAAGGAAAAGCAGTCGAGAAGAACTGACCACTGAATTTGCCACAAAGCAGTCTTATCCGGGGGGTGGCACAGTGGTGTAGCAAGAAGGTCCTGGGTTCGAGTCCAGTGGCTGGCGAGGGCCTTTCTGTGTGGAGTTTGCATGTTCTCCCTGTGTCTGCTCCGGTTTCCCCCACAGTCCAAAGACATGCAGGTTAGGTTAACTGGTGACTCTAAATTGACCGTAGGTGTGAATGTGAGTGTGAATGGTTGTCTGTGTCTATGTGTCAGCCCTGTGATAACCTGGCGACTTGTCCAGAGTGTACCCCGCCTCTCGCCCATAGTCAGCTGGGATAGGCTCCAGCATGCCTGCGACCCTGTAGAACAGTATAAGTGGCTACAGATAATGGATGGACGGTCTTATCCAGGTGATAAATGACCCATATGAACACTACTGCGCACGCCATCCTACTTGTCCACCGATTGTGTTTAGACAGTAAGCAGGAACAAGTTGCACCACCTCGTAAAGTGGAGCAAATTGTGCTCACCAGTGTCAAATTGTTCTGGAACGTTGTGTCGGGACAACCTATTCTGGGAACAACTTGTTCCAGCACAAGTGCCTGTGTAAAAGCAGCTTTAGTAGTATAGTAATTATCACATGCTGTCCTACTGCATACTATTGTAATGTGCATGGAAGACAGATTCATGATTTTTGTGTACCATGTTTGGGTGGTGTGAGAGTATCTAAAATGTGAATGCTGGAAATCATATATGGAATTATTCATTCATCTTCAGTAATTCCATCCATATCACTACAGTGACGTGGCTGCTCTGACAGCTTCAGCCATCAAAGTGTCTGTGTAGTGATTTCCTGCTGCCTTCTACTGGATTATTATAGAGGTTTTCTCCTCTCAACCATTCACACTCACACCTATGGACAATTTAAAGCCACCAATTAGCCTAACCTGCATGTCTTTGGGCTGTAAGAGAAACCAAGGCACCCCGAGGAAACCCACGCAGACATGGGGAGAACATGCAAACTCCACACAGAAAGGCCCCCGTCGACTGCTGGGCTTGAACCCAGAACCTTCTTGCTATGAGGCGACAGTGCTAACCACTATACCACCATGCCACCCTTCATTAACTATTTTATCCTAATCAGGGTCACGGTGGAATGCTGAGGGCAAGATGAGAGAATTCACCCCATGTGATCTGCCAGTCCATTACTGGGTACCACTCACACACTCATTCACACCTAGGGGCACTTAGTGTAGCCAGTACACCTACCTGCATGTTTTTTGACAGTAGGAGGAAACTGTAGACCCCAGAGGAAAGCCATGTGAACACTGGGAGAACATACAAAAGTCCACACAGGAAGTCAGGACCATGGAGCTGTGAGGAAGCAATGCTATCCACTGCACCACCATGCCACTCATATAGAACTGTTGTATTAAAAGTATGTACAGGAACTTTAAATATATCTGTTACAAAGGGCTGACCTGTGCCAGAGCCTGCAACACATTCCAAATAAAGTTTGGACATGGGCAACTGAGGACGAGTAATAAGGTAAAGCAATTAAATAATGATGCGATTTGAAATAACTGATGTCAGCAGGTGACTGCCATCATGATTTGATACAAAATTAGTATCCAGGAAAGACCTAGACTTTGGAGAGCAAAGATGGGTGAAGAATTCAATTTGTCAACAAATGCATGAGAAAATTATTGAAATATTCAAAGACTCTGTTCCACAAAGAAAGATAGGAAGGGATTTGGATATTTCACCCTCTATGGGGCATAATATCATTAACGATTCAAGGAATCTCAAGGAATTTTAATGCGAAAAGGACAGGGTGCAAGACTACAGTAAGTTGAACACCCGTGATCTCCAATCCCTCAGACAGCACTGCATCAAGAACTGTTATTTATCTATAGCTGATATAACCACATGTGCTCAGGATTACTTTGGAAAACATTAGTCAAGCACTAAAATATGGAGTTACATCCACAAATGCTAGTTAAATGTTTCCTGTGCAAAAAGGAAGCCTCATCTTTACTGTGTCCAGAAGCACTGTTGACTTATCTGGGCTCAGAGGCATCTTGGATGGACCATCACACAGTGGAAATGTGTACTGTGGTCACATGAGTCAGCATTCCAGGTCTTTTTTGTAAGAAATGAGCACCATGTGATCCAGACTAAAGACAAAAAGAACCATCCAGACTGCTACCAGTAACAAGTCCAAAAGCCATAGTCTGTCATGGTATGGGGGTGTGTTAGTGCCCTTGGCAAAGGTAACTTACACTTCTGTGATGGCAGCATTCATGCAGAAAAGTACACTGAGATTTTGGAGCAACATACTGTATGCTGCCTTCAAGACGACATCTTTTCCAGGGACACCCATGCATTGTTCAAGAAGACAATGCAAAACCACACACACACACACACACCCCACAAACTAATTAATGTCATTATTGAGTTCTTATTAATAAATCCCCAAGAACCTTATCTTCCACATCTTCAATTGTGCATTCTTACTGATGCCCCTCAGTGGCCACAACTTTCCGCAAAGAACATATCATTCACCAAAACAAATTGGAGGCCCCAGCGAGGATTGAGTGGTCATTGTGGATTTATTGAAGATGTTCCCAGATCAGAGAAGGAGCCCTCCGCCTGCAGATGTGCGTCCCCGCCGTGCAGTGCGGCAGCCAGCCTGGCTGGAGGACTATGCCGTCTCTCTTCCAGCCCTGCAGCGGTCCAACTACCCCCCTCATGATGCAGCTTACTTACCCGGACAACAGCGCTATCATAGCATGGAGGGAGCTTCAGAGAGATACGCCAGGATGACGCCTCTCACACCTCCAGCTCTGGGGGAAGAGCGTGGTGCAGCACAGGTAGCAGGAATTCAGCACTCAGTCTACTTACCTGAACCTGTCGCCCCCCTTTACCAGAGCACACCTGCTGTGCCACGAAGTAAGCCCATCACTGAAGCTGCGCCTGATGTCATGGCTGTTCTGCATAGGATAGTGGAGGATAACCAGAGAATGCAACAACAGATGTTGGACCTGCACAGGCGACTCGACACTAACGCTGCACTGCCACACTCACCGTCTCAACCGCCATCTGCCCCTCCTCCTTCTCTTCATATGCCTGCACCATATCCACAACTGCGTCCTATTAAGCAGGAAAGGGAGTGGTCCCAGTCCTTTGGACCGCCACCGCCACCATCTGCTCAACCCAGTGCATACATGTTGCCTCCAGGAGATGACGGTGACTGGCCACTGCCTCCACCTCCCGTAGCAGAGGAAGCGGAGCAGCCAGCCTCTCCGGTAAAGGACTTAATGGAAGAGCTTACAGCACGCCTGAGGGCATTGCACCCAGTTCAGCCGCGCCCAGTGCTGCCTCAACCTCCACCGCCAGTACCCAGGGTACTAACACCAGAGTATTGTCTACCATACACGCCATCAGCGTCAGAGTTTGGTGAGCCAATATCTGCCCCCCAGAGGGAGAGAGTGTATCGTGGGCCCAAGGCAAAAATCCCTCCATTCACCAAAGGAGATCCAAGGGAGTTCGCGAGGCTGAAGGATGCACTGGAGAATCTGCTGCCAAGGGACGCAACAGAGCGCTTTAAGTTCCAGATACTGGTCGATCACCTAAAGTATGAAGACGCTCTGCTCATCGCCGATTCATACACCAACTCCCCTCAGCCCTACACCGATACAATGGCCAGCCTTACAGAGCACTACGGACAGCCACACCAGCTGGCACTCAGGTACATCGCGGACCTGATGGACGCCCAGAGCATTGCACATGGCGACACAAAAGGCTTCAAGAGGTTCGCACTCCAAGTAAGATCATTGGTGGGCCTACTGAATCAGCTTGGGACGAGTGGACAGACCGAACTCTGTTGTGGCTCACACGTATCCCGGCTCTTGTCTAAGTTGCCCCAGGACATGAGGGCAGAGTTCAAGAGGTTCCTGTACCCACAGCGAGTCACCATACCTACCCTTCTGCACTTCTCTGACTGGCTCAATTACGAGTTGAAGATGCAGCAGTCTATGTGTGACCCTCGGGACCATGATGAGAAGAGCAAGGCAAAGTCTAGGACTGACCGTCGCCAAGACAGCAAGGGTGCCAAAGTCACTAGCGTTTTGCACACTACGGATCAGCCTGAAAGTGCCCCAGTAGCAGCTACGCCACCCTCCAATGCCAAGCAGTTGGACAAAACCTCATATTGCCCCTACTGCAACAACAACCAGCACTTCCTTGATCACTGTGCTAACTTTAAGCTGCTCACTGTGGAACAGAAGACGGCGTGGATCAAGACCAACAGAAGATGCTGGCGTTGTGGCAGACTGCACCAGGCCGCCCAGTGTCGTCTGAAGATGCTGTGCCAAAGGTGTAAAGGCAAACATCTGCATGCCTTACATGATGTGAATGCCAAGTCTGAAACCGATACAAAGAACCTAGCCTGCTTTGTTAGCACACCCAGTGTCAATGACGTCTTGTACTTGGACAGGCGGTCAGGCTGCAATCAGGTACTCCTGAAAGTGAGTCGAGTGTTACTGCGGAATGGCCCTCACACCCTGGAGACATATGCCATTCTCGATGATGGTTCAGAGAGGACCATTCTACTCCCAGCAGCTGCCCACAGCCTTAAGCTCACAGGCCAGCCTGAGGACCTGGCCTTGAGGACAGTCCGCCAAGATCTCAGAGTCCTGCATGGCACTACCGTGTCGTTCTCCGTCTCGCCAGTGGACCAGCCAAAGCAGTCCTTCAAGATACAGCGGGCCTTTACAGCTGAGCAGTTGAGTCTGGCAGAGCATTCATACCCGGTGAAGGCTCTTCAACGAAAGCACAAGCACCTGAGAGGTATCCCATTCAAGGCTCTAGATGGAGTGCACCCGCTGCTTCTAATTGGGTCCGACCACCCTCACCTCGTCACTCCAGTGGAACCAGTGCGCCTGGGACCACCCGGAACTCCAGCAGCAGTGAAGACGAGGTTAGGCTGGACACTACAAGGGCCAGTTCTGCAGAGGAAGCCACAGCTGTCTGAACAGAGCTGCATGCATCTGTCAACCTTCTCCCCCACTGCTGAGCTCCTGCATAGTGTCGAGAGATTGTGGCAGTTGGATGTTCTCCCCTACAGGAGTGAGAAGCTGGTCACCCGCTCCAGGCAGGATCAGGATGCTATCCACCTGTTGGAAGAGAAGACCACACGCATCGATGTAGATGGTATCCAACGATACGCTGCTCCACTCCTACGGGTGAAGAATATGCCACAGCTGCATGCACCCAAAGAGGCCGTGCTGGCTAACCTCCGCAGCACAGAAAGGCGCCTACTGAAAGACACAGAGCGCGCAGTGGCATACTGTGCAGAGATCGCCAAGCTGGAGACAGCCGGCTACGCAGTCAAGGTGCCAGAAGAGGACCTCAAGAGTGCCGCAGAATCGTGGTACGTGCCGCACCACATGGTGTCCCACAACGGCAAGAACAGGATTGTCTTTAACTGTTCATTTGTGTACAAGGGAGACAACCTGAACGAGCTGCTGCTGCCAGGGCCCACTCTAAGCTCCAGCCTAATTGGTATCCTACTGCGCTTCCGAGAGCATGCCGTTGCAGTCAGCAGCGATATCAAGGGCATGTTTCATCAGGTGAGGCTACTCCCCAAAGACAAGCCCTTGCTTCGCTTTCTGTGGCGCAACCTGGAAACAGAGAAACCACCGAACACCTATGTCTGGCAAGTCTTGCCCTTCGGCACAACATGTAGCCCCTGCTGTGCTACCTTCGCGCTGCAGAAGCACGTCCTTGACCACAGCCAGCAAGACGATGATGTTCGGGTGGCCATAGAGAGGTCATTCTATGTGGATAACTGCCTCCAGAGTATTGCCTCTGTGGACGAAGCTCAACAGTTCGTGGACAAGATCACCTCACTGCTGGCTTCGGGAGGATTCGAGCTGCGTCAGTGGGCTAGTAACGTCCCTGACTCGATCAGCCACTTGCCCAGGGAAGCCAGGTCGGAGAGCAGCGAGCTATGGCTCAATGAGTCCAGTGCCGACCCGCAGGAGCTAGCTCTAGGGCTCCGTTGGCTCTGCAACTCGGACACCTTGAGGTACAAGTACCGGATGCCAGACCATCCCATACCCACGATGCGGAACATCTACAGAGTCCTGGCCCGCTTGTATGATCCCTTGGGATTCATTGTCCCTTTCACAACACGAGCCAAAGTCCTAGTGCAGCACTTGTGGGACAAGCGAAGGGAGTGGGATGATCCCTCACTTCCGGAGGATGTGCTGCAACCCTGGCTGGCATGGGAAGAGGAGCTGCAGCATCTCTCAGAGATCTCCCTACCCCGTTGTTACGTGAGCCGTGAGCTGGACATCTCAAGCTGCCAAAGAGACCTGCATGTCTTTGCCGATGCGTCCGAAAGGGCCTATGGTTCTGTAGCCTACCTGAGAACAAAGAGTCCTGATGGCCGTGTGGAGGTGTCCTTCTTGTCTGCAAGATCGCGAGTAGCCCCAAAGAAACAGCTGTCGATGCCCAGGCTCGAGTTGTGTGCTGCACTGACAGCAGCTCAGTTGGCTTCACTTCTGCAGCGAGAGCTCCCATTGCCCATCAATGAAGTTGTGCTGTGGACCGATTCCACCACAGTCCTTACCTGGCTCCGTTCTGACTCCTGCCGCTACAAAGTGTTTGTGGGGACGCGGGTAGCCGAGATCCAGGACCTGACTGATGTCCAGGTGTGGAGGTATGTGGACTCGGCCAATAACCCAGCTGATGACATCACGCGAGGCAAGACGCTGCTAGAGCTGAGCGGCAACAACAGATGGAGCGAAGGCCCAGGTTTCTTACAGCAGTCGGCTGACTTCTGGCCTACAACACCTGCCACAGCAGAGCTGGAAGACACTGTTGAGGTGCGGAAACCTACAGTCTGCTGCCTCAACACAACTACTCAGAGCTCATCGCCTCCGGCCGCTCGGTTCTCCTCCTTCAAAGACATGGTCGAAACTGTTGTGCGATCCCGCCATGAGGCAGCCACTGACCAGGCCAATGTCTCGGCTGAGGACTACAGGGATGCGGAGCGAGAAGTCCTGAGACAAGCCCAGCAGGAGAGCTTCCCGGAGGAGTTCGACCTACTATGTGCTGGCAAGCCAGTGTCTATGACCAGTCGGCTACGTACTCTAGCCCCAGAGTACGATGACACCGTGTGTCTCATTCGGGTTGGAGGGAGGCTTCGCCGCAGTGACCAGCTGGACCTGGATGCCATCCACCCAGTGGTCCTCGACCCCCAGCATGAAGTCACCCGCCTCATCATTCAAGACACAGACAGGAGACTGCACCACCCTGGATCAGAGCGCTTGTTTGCAGAGCTTCGTCGCAAATACTGGATCCTACAAGGCCGTGAAGCTGTCAAGCGTCATCAGCATGCCTGCACAGATTGCCAGCAGTGGAGAGCTACTCCCTCTGTGCCCAAAATGGCAGACCTCCCACCAGCAAGGCTGCGACTGATGAAGCCCCCATTCTTCTCAACGGGAATGGACTGCTTTGGCCCCTTTACAGTGAAGATGGGCCGCCGTCATGAAAAGAGGTGGGGTATCCTGTTTAAGTGCCTCACAACCCGGGCAGTACACCTGGACATCCTGTCCAGCCTCGACACAGACTCCTTCCTAATGGCCCTCCGCAGGTTCATTGCACGGAGAGGCAAGCCTGCAGAACTCCTATCAGATCAGGGGACAAACTTCCGTGGTGGGGATCGAGAGCTGCAAGAAGCCTTCAGAGCCATGCATGCCACTCTTCAAGATCACCTGAGGAAGTACCAGATCCAGTTCCAGTTCAATCCTCCCAGCGCTCCACATTTCGGAGGTGTTTGGGAGCGGGAAGTGAGATCCGTCAAGGCAGCACTATACTCCACTATTCAGCTTCAGCCTGTCCCTGAAGAGGTTCTTAGGACAGTGCTGATAGAAGTGGAGGGGGTATTGAATTCGAAGCCTCTAGGCTATGTTTCCACAGACGTAGCTGATGTGGACCCCGTGACACCCAATCTGCTCCTCATGGGGCGGCTGGATCCCTCACTCCCCCAAGCAGTCTACACAGAGTCTGATCTGCTGAGCCGCCGCCGCTGGAAGCATGCTCAGGTGTTAGCAGATCAGTTCTGGACCCACTTCATCCAGCGTTACCTCCCGTCACTGCAGACCAGGTCCAAGTGGCACAGGGACCCACTGCAGCTGCAGCCAGGAACTGTTGTGATGGTGGTGGACCCCCAACTGCCAAGGGCCCTGTGGCCTGTGGGTCGTGTCACCAGCGTCATCCCAGGCATAGACGGACGAGTCCGCACTGCTGTCGTCCAGGTGAAGGAGAAGACCTACACCAGGCCCGTGGCACGCCTCATCGCCCTCCCTGACCTTCAGGACATGGACCCTGTCAGCCCTTCCGCAAGTGACAAATTTGATGGGACAAATTTGGGGGCGGCTGTTACAAAGGGCTGACCTGTGCCAGAGCCTGCAACACATTCCAAATAAAGTTTGGACATGGGCAACTGAGGACGAGTAATAAGGTAAAGCAATTAAATAATGATGCGATTTGAAATAACTGATGTCAGCAGGTGACTGCCATCATGATTTGATACAAAATTAGTATCCAGGAAAGACCTAGACTTTGGAGAGCAAAGATGGGTGAAGAATTCAATTTGTCAACAAATGCATGAGAAAATTATTGAAATATTCAAAGACTCTGTTCCACAAAGAAAGATAGGAAGGGATTTGGATATTTCACCCTCTATGGGGCATAATATCATTAACGATTCAAGGAATCTCAAGGAATTTTAATGCGAAAAGGACAGGGTGCAAGACTACAGTAAGTTGAACACCCGTGATCTCCAATCCCTCAGACAGCACTGCATCAAGAACTGTTATTTATCTATAGCTGATATAACCACATGTGCTCAGGATTACTTTGGAAAACATTAGTCAAGCACTAAAATATGGAGTTACATCCACAAATGCTAGTTAAATGTTTCCTGTGCAAAAAGGAAGCCTCATCTTTACTGTGTCCAGAAGCACTGTTGACTTATCTGGGCTCAGAGGCATCTTGGATGGACCATCACACAGTGGAAATGTGTACTGTGGTCACATGAGTCAGCATTCCAGGTCTTTTTTGTAAGAAATGAGCACCATGTGATCCAGACTAAAGACAAAAAGAACCATCCAGACTGCTACCAGTAACAAGTCCAAAAGCCATAGTCTGTCATGGTATGGGGGTGTGTTAGTGCCCTTGGCAAAGGTAACTTACACTTCTGTGATGGCAGCATTCATGCAGAAAAGTACACTGAGATTTTGGAGCAACATACTGTATGCTGCCTTCAAGACGACATCTTTTCCAGGGACACCCATGCATTGTTCAAGAAGACAATGCAAAACCACACACACACACACACACCCCACAAACTAATTAATGTCATTATTGAGTTCTTATTAATAAATCCCCAAGAACCTTATCTTCCACATCTTCAATTGTGCATTCTTACTGATGCCCCTCAGTGGCCACAACTTTCCGCAAAGAACATATCATTCACCAAAACAATATCCATCTGTCCATCACCTGTAGCCGCTTATCCTGTCCTACAGTCGCAGGCAAGCTGGAGCCTATCCCAGCTGACTATGGGCGAAAGGCGGGGTACACCCTGGACAAGTCGCCAGGTCATCGCAGGGCTGACACATAGACACAGACAACCATTCACATTCACACCTACGGTCAATTTAGAGCCGCCAATTAGCCTAACCTGCATGTTTCTGGACTGTGGGGGAAACCGGAGCACCCGGAGGAAACCCACGCGGACACGGGGAGAGCATGCAAACTCCCTTTAAATATATTTTATGTAGAAATACAAGGATCATTATGAATACCCTCTCAACATGCATTTTAAACTGACTAATGTATTTTAAACATTGATACTGACCTTGGTCTCTTTCACAGACCACTGATCTCACAGTCAGCCTTGTAGAATACATGCAGGCCTGTAGAGCTATGCTCAGCCTGTTTATGAAGAATAGATCCAAACACAGCAGTCAAGTCAAACATCTGGTTTTTCCTCCCATGAAGAAAAAAATTAAAAATGACTTCATTCTCTTTAGTATTCCATGAGAGGGGTTTTGCTCCATCCCCCCGTTAATTCTTTACCAGTTTCAACTGTAGTCTCAATAGAGACTGGATACAATACATTATAGTAAACCTATGCAAAGAATTACAGTCAGCACTTTGTTGACAAGTGCAGTGGTTAGCACTGTTGCCCCACAACAAGGAGGTTCTGGGATCAAACCTGTTGGTTAACTGGGAGGAGTTTGAAGTGTGGAGTTTGCATGTCCTCCCCATGCCTGTGTGGGTTTCCTCCAGGTGCTCTGATTTCCATTCAAAGATAAGTGGTTTAGGTCACCTGGCTAGTCTAAATTGGTAAATCCATAAATTGGTGTTCTATAGATATGAGTGTGAATGGCCGTCTGTCTCTCTCTGTGTTCACCCTGTGATAGACTGGTGACCTGTACCCCGCCTCTTGCCCAGTGTCAGCTGGATGGATAAGTTATGAATGAATCAACACTTCAGATCCCCTCTGGTGGCCTAGCAAATTCAGGCAGAAAATTATGTCTTATTTATTTATTTTTAAAATCTTATTCAAAATGTATACAGAACAAAAACAATTAGCTTTTGAATGGATATTTTGGCACACATACAATACACGATGTAAAATAATTTTGCTCAAATTATTAGACTTTGAGCTTATAGGAATATCTAGCTATTAATTGAAGGCAAAAAAAACATAGCACCATTTCACTATTAAAAAATATGAACAGAACAAAAAAATTTTAAAATCTTTTTGGTTTATCACATAAAAATAAGCAGAATTTCATCATACAATCATTGTGAAATTGGATTTTAAGAATGTATTTCTATTAGATACAAGATATGGAGTAAAACACACAAGGATAAAAGTGATCTTTATACTATCTGCTTTTTGGTCAGCTTCAAAATATGGGCCTTCATCAACAAGGTTTCAACATTCATATGTACAAAAACTATGTAAAAGTGATATAAATAGTATCACAAGCCACAGACTCATCCTCGTTGAGTCGTCATTGAGTTGGATCTTCATGATTTGTCACTTTTGCATGATCACACATTTGGCATTATTATACAGACCGGTAGGAAAAGGCCATTTAGGTCTGTGGACTGAGTGTCATTCTCAGTGATGACAGCGGGAGTCTCTCCACTGATCCTTCATTCCTTCTTCCTCAGAACGATGTAAATGAGGCCACTTATCAGAGTGAGAGGGAATGCTAGCCAGGCTAGGACGAAGGCAAAGCCGAAAGAATGGTCCTCATCCTGCCCTCCTGGGCTCATCACTGTGTAGATTATAGCTCCACTCATCACAAATAGGCCTGCAAGAGCAAGCGAGAAAACAAGGGAAATAATGGGACACACCCATTCTATCTCAAACAATCATTTTCTGTCACAGCAATGGCATGCATCTATAATCTTGTTGGAATACTTACTGGAGAGGATCTGAAAGACAGCCGTGAAGAAGAATCGTCCTCCCTTGTTCAGGGTGAAGAGTTGCCACACGAATAAGATCAAAGACAGCAGGCAGAAGATTGTTGCTAGGATCATCAAAGCCTGTACTGCCTGCAGCCAGTCTAAAATAACAAACCAGGAGACCAAAAATTAGCCCTAGCATTCTGAGCATTCTTAATTTATTTCAATTTTTTTGACAAATTTATTGCCTACCTGCATCACTGGCACCTGTGCAGTCATATCCTCCATTCTTTGTTCGGCAGTCATACCAGAGGTCATAACTCCTTGTCTTAAATGTCCTCCAGGCCTTGATTTAAGAAATGAAGACATACCCAGGATATGCTCATCAGTTCAATATGTAACCTATACACCGTAATCAGGCACGGAGTGCAAGAAACCTGCATACTCACATTCACAGATGTAGAAATGAGCAGCAGGATCAGATCCAGAAGGTGCAAAATGACTGTTCCGATCAGGACGACCAGCATGGTTGCGTTCAACCTGTACCTGCGGCAAAAACACAGGGAGCAGAACGTTTAATAAGATATTAGTATGTGGTTTGGGACGGAATGCATTACAAAAGATAAAAATCAATCCAGCAGTTCCCACCATCTGGTGTTTTAAAGGTCATGTTTACATGCAGTTCGTGATCTGGACAGCAGGAGGCGCTCTGTTCTAACTATTGCAACATCATCTTGGCCAAATTCAAATTTGAAAACTTTCTGTACTTCTGCGTTATAGTAACAAAAAAGAAAAGAAAAGGGGGGGATCGCTTAAATAATGTAAACACATCTATCTAGCTTGGAAAATATGTGACAAAACCAAAACCAAGCAGCTTTGAGTTTTGTCGCATCATGAAAAAAAAACCCTTGTAAACTATTAGTTTAAAAGATTTGCTACTTTCTGAATGACAAAAGAAAGAGTGGTGTAGGACAGCTACTGTGTTTTGTTTTTTTTTAGTTGTTTCTTTTTTTTAATCTAATTTTTAACAAATCAAAGTGGTTGTTTTCTTCGAGGTTTGGGGCGTGGGCTAGACACAGCCCATCAGTTTAAATCTAAGCATGCACAGCTCTAAGCATGTCCAACACAAACTACAGACAAAAAGCTGTTGATTTATGCAGAAGATGGGGGGAAAAAAAACCCTTCACACAACTATAATATCCTGCTGCGGTCAAAAGTAAAGTCTATTCATGACGTAGAAAGTTTCTTCCATGATCAAAAATAACTGTAAATCCCAGCTCCTGCGATGCTCATAATCCTTCAAATACGCCTCTGAATGTTTTGAGGAAAATGTAAAAAAAAAAAAAAAAAAGGAATAAAACAAAACTCCAACTTACAACAAGGTGAAGTGAAGAATCCTTGAAAAGAGTCAGAGAGGAAGAAAAACACCGAGCCACCTTTACTACGAGATCCTAGTATAGATTCCCCTAAACCACGGGCTCTGGATTCCAGATGTGGATTTTCTTTTGCCTTTTTTTTTTTTTTTCAAGAACGTGAGAACACCGCCCTGTGAGCGCCTGACGTCACCACACACGCCTCTGTCTCCACACACACTCTGCACTGCGTGAATGGCGCTACTACAGTGTTTTGATGGCTCTCAGAAAGAAATGAAAACTTCTTCACATCTTATTAAACACTGTTTATTATTTATTCGAGCGCAAATCTAATGCGCTCGCGCTTTGTCTGGTGCGCGAGCGAAAAACAAACAAAAAGCGTTTAGATGCGCGCGCATACTTCATGTTTAGCTCAAGCCTTTGGTGCTTATATGAAGGTTTTGCACATGTGCAGTACAGTAAGTTAAGTGTGTGTGTGTGTGTGTGTCCCTCCCAGTGGCCCCGCGGTATGCCCAGAATGTCGGCGTGTGTAACAACACCCCTATTTACTCCGACAGCTGGGGTGGGAGAGATGCGCATAAACTTTGCCAGAGCCCTCGTGTGCAGCAGGGATTGTAAAGGAGTGAGTCACATCCCCACCATGTTTACACCATGTTCACCATTCCATGTGGGTTTTATTCAAATGCTATAAAGTGTGGAACTCAAATAAGGGAAAAGTTTATAGATATATGCTCTAGCACTCGTTGCAGAGGCTCTGGGATCTAGGATTATTCCAGCTATTTCATTTGTATGGAAATAATAGGCCTTTATTTTTTTTTTCCCGGTCCGGTTGGCGAGCGGGTCCGTATCCGACAATACGGACCCCGGTTACGGACCTCTGGCGACTCGCTCGTTCACAACAACAACAACAAACATAGTAGCCATTTTTGTCAACATTTATCTTTTTTATAAGATTATCAAAAATCTTATCAGTGGCACGGTGGTGTCTCGAGCCCCGTGGCCGGCGAGGGCCTTTCTGTGCGGAGTTTGCATGTTGTCCGTGTGCACGGGCGCAGATAGAGGGGGGGACGGGTGGGATTCGTCCCACCCAGATTTAAATTCACTTCGTTCGGTCCCCCTCCCACTTTGCATAAGGCAAACCTCACGGAAAAATCAAAAGACTAATTACCATTCGGTTTATTGAGGTGCACAGCAGTGTATACATAGTTGCAACAATTCACATAAAACAAAGACTGATATTCGGTTAGTTGAGCTGCGCAGACTGCACAGGTTGCAAGCTTGAGCTTGGTTGCTATAGTAACCCACAACAAGTTTGACAGGCATATCGGGGTTGGGGTTGGTTTGCTGGCAGCTTTGTCCCCCCCAGTTTTTTGTCCCCCCCAGTTCAAAAAACGTATCTGCGCCCCTGTCCGTGTGGGTTTCCTCCGGGTGCTCCGGTTTCCCCCACAGTCCAGAGACATGCAGGTTAGGTTAACTGGTGACTCTAAATTGACCGTGAGTGTGAATGGTTGCCTGTGTCTATGTGTCAGCCCTGAGATGACCTGGTGACTTGTCCAGGGTGTACCCCGCCTTTCACCCGTAGTCAGCTGGGATAGGCTCCAGCTTGCCTGTGACTGTACAGTAGAACAGGATAAGCAGCTAGAGATGATGAGAATGAAAAATCTTATAAATTTGCACCAGCATTTCTCAGCATAATAGCATTAATTTTACAGCATGGATAGCGATAACGACAGTGTTCACAGCGAAAGCGAGTTGTACTACCCTGAGGAAGAAGAAATAAAATAAAACATTTCAGGAGAAAGCTAAAAACCTCTAACTTGCTAACGCCGAGCAAAAACATGGCTGAATCCTGAATTACTCAATTTTGTATAAATAGGGGACTACATAGGCGGCAAAATGTTTTTTTTTTTCCTGCCATGGAAGTGCACTTGTATACTGAGGAGGAAGCAATTTGCATTACAGCCGTGAATGAGGATTCAAAATGGCAGCTCGCCTCGGTTTTCCCTTTCGGGCGCTCTCGTTTTCTGTTAGAATTTGGTAAAGAAAAAAATATATATTATTTACCAGCTTAAGGTCGGTCCATATGGTGAAATACCGTGACCTTGGCCTTGAATACTGACCTCGGCCCAGAGGGCCTCGGTCAGTACTTTCAAGACCTCGGTCATGGTATTTCACGACACGGACTTCCCATCTGGTAAATAACATATGTATTTCACAGTGGTGAAGCCTTCCTTGTGTGGAGTTTGCATGTTCTCCTCGTGCCTGCGTGGGTTTCCTCTAGGTGTTCTGGTTTCCCCTTCAGTCTAAAGGCATGCAGGTTAGGCTAATTGGTGGCTCTAAATTGACCGTAGGTGTGAATGTGAGTGTCTATGTTTCAGCCCTGTGATGACCTGGCGACTTGTCCAGGGTGTACCCTGCCTCTCGCCCATAGTCAGCTGGGATAGGCTCCAGCTTGCCTGCGACCCTGTAGGACAGGATAAGTGGCTACAGATAATGGATGGCTGGATAATAGGCCTGTATTTCACAGTGGTGAAGTGGTTAGCCTTCCTTGTGTAGAGTTTGCATGTTCACCTCGTGCCTGCGTGGGTTTCCTCTATGTGCTCCGGTTTCCTCATACAGCCCAAAGATATGCGGATGACAAAGACAACTGGCTGCTCTACATTGCCCATAAGTGTGAACGTGAGTGTGAATGGCTGTTTGTGTCTCTGTGTGACTGGTGATCTGCCCAGCGTGTACCCCTCCTCTGCTCTAATGTCAGCTGGGAACCCACAATGGATAAGCAGTATAGAAGATGAATGGATGGATATATTTAACATCATTTGACCTATGAAATAAAGGATTTCACTCTATGCAAGATTGCCAGGTCTGTGCAACAAAGGCAAAAGTATTGCTAAATACTATACACTGCTCATAAAATACAACACTATGACACATGTTTACAAAGTAGTACAAACCAATACAATTTAACAATGCTGTATTGAAAACAATAAATCTTCTGTATTTGGTCTGAAATGGGTACGACTTCATCTTGAGTAATTGCTTTAGCCTGGTCAGGATGGAGGCGGAGCCAGAGCCTATTGCAGGAACAATGGATACAAGGAAGAAATACTCCCTGGATGGGATGCCACACATAATCACATCTAGATAGCCAATCCTCCTACTTGCATGTTTTCTGAGATGATATGAAACCCAAGAACCTGGAGAAAACCCATACAGGCATGGGAAGGACATGTGAAACTCCACACCTGAGCTACCAGGTATGAAAATGATTAAACCAGTTAGTTCATTGATGCATGAGTATTCATGCAGTTAAAGTAGATTTCATATGAATTTACTGTAGACGGCTAACTGTAGTCTTGTAAGATCTGTGTTTGGTAAATCAATATGACATAGTATATTCTGTGTACATTAGTTTGGAAAACATGTAAAGTTTCATTCACTGCTAATCCAGTGTTTCAGGCTAGTATAGAACCCAATACTGATAGTTAGTATCAGATTGTTGCATCCTTGTTGCAGTTACGTTTGGATCACAACCACTGTGCATGCATGTGCAATATTATATACATTTACTCATTTCAGTAAAATTCATCTTACCAGTTTGACTTGATCGTTTAACATAATGTACGCACAATGCCCAAACTACACCCCACAATCTGCAGTAGCAGGTCAAACATGTCCCAGTGCTGCAGGAAAACCACAGACCTGGCAACACTGTCACTGTGCTGTGCGTCAGAACCCCACAGTTTTCAAAGAGCGCTATGGTAAGGCGTTGTTTCTGCTGTGCCTTCTTTCTGGAGCAGTGTTTGTAAATACAGTGGTGAAGGCATGTCTTGGAATCAGGCCCTGATCTGTGGTTTGGATCCCAGGCCTAACTCTGCTTCAGTCCTGAATCCACAGCCTGGACACAAACGGAGGACTATGGGTAAGAGAGGGATGACCATTAGCAGCTGCAGTGGGGCAATAACTCTGCTGTGCTCAGTGCAACAGGTGGCAAAAAGGGCCATAAATATAAATATCCCTTTGTGGGTGATGTGCTCATTGCTCCCTTAGTGGTACAACGTGAGTGTTGAATTAAGTGCAGGCTTGAGAGTGACTCACTGCACATGTTTTGCTCCACTGTATTTCACAGCCCATCTCATATCCCACTGTGTGCTGTCTAGGACAGCAGAGTGGAAATGCAGCGTGCACTAGATTAGTGGTTTGATGTTTGTTGGTCCATTTGGAGCTGGTGCACAGCAGATCTTAATGAACTTTCACAAGTCCTTTGCATGACTGCAGTTCAGTGCCAGTACAAATTACATCATTATTATTGTGATTTTCATGAAGATGACAAAACTGTCAGGCTGATGACATTACTGTATCTAGGAGCAGTAAAAAAAAAACAGATCCTGAAATATCAGAGATGTGATTTATGCTAGATAAACATTAATACGTTTTAGTTTTCAAATGGTGTTCTCTGTCCAGAGAAGTGTTTTAGCTCCGTATCAGATATAGTCTCCACCTATACTAACACACTTGAAAAGGCATATCACATGACCATTCACATACACCAGTTATGTGCCTGCTGGTATAATGCCAGGGCGGCACGGTGGTGTAGTGGTTAGCGCTGTCGCCTCACAGCAAGAAGGTCCAGGTTTGAGCCCTGTGGCCGGCGAGGGCCTTTCTGTGTGGAGTTTGCATGTTCTCCCCGTGTCTGTCTGCGTGGGTTTCCTCCGGGTGCTCCGGTTTCCCCCACAGTCCAAAGACATGCAGGTTAGGCTAATTGGTGGCTCTAAATTGACCGTAGGTGTGAATGTGAGTGTGAATGGTTGTTTGTCTCTATGTGTCAGCCCTGCAATGACCTGGCGACTTGTCCAGGGTGTACCCCGCCTTTCGCCCGTAGTCAGCTGGGATAGGCTCCAGCTTGCCCGCGACCCTGCACAGGATAAGCGGCTACGGATAATGGATGGATGGGTTTTATTACACTGCTTTGTTGAACATTTGATTCTGATTGCTATGCACCGGTGCTATGTATAACACACTGTTGCTATGGACCACATCATTAGTGGAAGCAATAAAATAATTTTTAAATCAATATTTTGTATCAAGTTATTGATTTCTTTAGTAAGTTGCCATGTAATAAACAGAATATTGTACAACAAGCTGATCATTATTACAAAATAAACCGCTTCAGGGTGATTCAAGACCCCTCTGTGTCACATCAGGGTCCTTGTCGAGGTTTATTTCACAATATTGACCGGCTTGCTGTACATTATCCCTTACATAACGTTGCATCAAAATCACTCCATCATATAGATGTGATCAGTGAAGACACATTTATGTATGGACAAAATGTGTCATAGTATACTTTTGTCCATCTGCTTGAAGATGTCTTTAATTTAAAATTAGGTTGTATATCTGTTATAACTACATCCATGTGTTTAGACACTAAGTGTGAGGTTGACTCTGAACAATACACACAGTGGCGTGCACAGACATTTTGGGGGGCAAGTGCTCTGGGGGGAAAAAAGGGCACTTTTTTGCGCATGTGGAACACCTTATTATAAAAGTCTGAGATTTAACCCTCCTCTTGTGTTCGGATCGCCACTGACCCGTTTTAGTTTTTAAAGGTGTAAAACAACCACTTAATGTTAATTTATTACATCAAGGCTTTTTGACTTTGCCAGGAATCTCTAGTTGAACAAAATAGAAAAAGAAATTTTTGTTTTCCTAAATCTGAAAATAGTCTAGCAAAAAATATAATACTTATGTGCAGTTGTTTCTGTATGCGACGGGCTACTTCACGACAAAATAATTACAGCTTGGGCTTAGAGGGCAAACAATACATTTTCACTCGATTCATGTGTTACCTGGCTGGTGGGGCAGGGGAAGAGCTGACTGACTGCCCGATGTGTCGTCTGCGCTACGACAAGGCCGTGGCTTCCAGGACGCTATGCTGCTGCAACCTCACATTGAATGCACTGCACGCTTGTTCACGTGACAGAGCAAGAGAGACAGAGGTCCGGTGTGTGTGCGGAGGGGGCACACATCGGGACATTATTTTCACACACGCTTTTAATGCCGCGGCTTTTCTAAAAGATCATGTCGACATTGGCCTCAGTAAACTGTAAAAAAAAAAATTCAAAAGGGCACTTTTTTGGACAGAGGGCAGAGGGGTAGGTGCTTGAGCACCACGTCGTGTCTATCTGTGCACGCCACTGAATACACAACAATAAATCCATTTGGCATTGTATAATAGCCAGGCCATGTGGCTCCATCATAATAAATACTACATCTGTATTGCTGAAAAAATTAATTATAGTGACTTAAACATTTCCGTGTGCAGAATCATTCAGTAATGTTAAAAGTCCATGTGATTAGAGGGAATGAGGGCCTCCACTGGCCAACTGCAGGCACATCTGTTTGAGACAGCTGCAGTGGGAACCTCACATGGGCTGGTAGTAAGAGGCGAGGAATAGTGACGCCCACTGGAGAGTGATCATTGGAATGTTAGAAGCCAGTAACAAACATTAAGACTTTGGGCGTAGTGAAGAATTATGTCATGTCAGTGTGTGTCCAAGCAGGAACACTCTGATACCATAGTTATGAACTGGATGAGCACTAACAATGAAGTGACTTTACTCTGAAACTGGTTAGGTTAATGTATTTTTACACAGACAGTGGTAAAATGCATGCCATGAAGAGTCTTAGGATTCTTGGGGCTCATTTTCCTCACGTAGGCTGTAAACATTAAAAACAACGATGGAGTGGTAAACACCTAGGTTTGCACATCACATACATCTTTCTGTATGTGAAAATAAAAAAGGGCACAACAGCTGTTCAGTACAATAAATGATGATGCTTTGTTTGCAGTTTTTGCCTTTCTTTATTTGACCTTGATTTCCTTTCTCATTTTCTATTCTCCAGACTTTGCATAGTTCCTGTAATGAAAGGAAAACTCTCAGAACTTGGACATCTTTGAAAATCTCTCTCTCTCTCTTTCTCTCTCTTGCTGTCTCTCTCTCTCTTTCTCTCTGTCTCTGTCTCTGTTTATGTTTCACCACTTAGTGACTATCAGATAACAGGCCACAGATCTCAGAGGCGGAGCTAAAGGGGCCCAAGGCAGCCTTCGTGAGAGCAGTAGGCAGTCACAGTACTTAAAATGGTGGCGTTCAAACTTTCTCTCAGTTTCACACACGCACAGACACACTGGTGCTGAGGCGACAAATAGACAGCTTCATTAATTCCCCTCAGTGTTGTTGTTGCTGCTCTGGATGCTGGATGTTATCTTTAGTTCTCACAAGTCTGTGCCAATTCTTTTGTTCTCTTTATACCGGGATGGCAGCTGTCTGCATTTCCGCAGCTAAATCCAAATGAGAGGGTCAGTTGTGCAATGATCAAACGTGTTATGGCAATCGTTGCAGCCTTGACCCAATTGGTCAAACTTTAAGACTGGAGGGAAACCCGGTCAGATCCTCGTTGTGAGATCCTAAAATCAACCTCTCTGCCTCACCCAGACTGATCAGGAATGATACCCAAACAAATTGCAATCACGGACCACAACAGAAGCCAGATCCTGGCACTTCAATTACCTCTACCATCTGCTAGTCATTAGCCCTGGCTTCCTATTTGAGGTTGTGTCATCAGCACACACCCTTATTGCAGGTTTGAGTGAACACACTCAGAGGGGTTATTTGACTATTGCCCAGTGAGGAGGAGAGAATGCAGACAGGATCCAGTCTGCTCAGAGCTGACATCTGTCTGGCCTCTGAAACAGTGTCATCTGAGATCAGCTCTCAGCCAAAGTTCACCAAGATTGCAACAGTCCTCAGTGAACATCCTTGATGCACTCTTGTCTATATTACAAATTGATAATAATATCACCTTGGGGTTACTAATGATATGAGAACTGGTCACATTTTCTTTACTAATTTTTTAGGAGTACGAGCATTTTGTGTGGCTGTATGTGGGGGAGAAGGTTCTAATTATCTGCATCTATTAGCCATAGGCATGACTCCTGTGAGATATAACAACCTCATGCCAAATAGGCCATATGATCTGACCTGAAGGAGAGGTAGGATGCTTTTCCTCTGCTCTTGTGAGACTTATTGCCAAGTGATTAGCTCATCCCTGGGTGTTGGTCCTCCCTCCATTCTTATATTAAATCCCCCCCTTTCTCTGTTTGTATCTGATACAGCTGGCTCAGTATGAACTCTTGATCATACACACATGTATAAGTGCACGCACACTTGGCCACTTCGGTCACACAGTGAAGGCTTTCAAGGTAAAGACCAGAAAACTCCACATACTGTATAATGCTTTTCCACCGGACAGTGTGGCCCAGCTCTGCAAATTACCCATAATCCACCATGTTGTAACTATTTCCACCCTGAAGGTGGGCCATACTGAATTGGGTTTCTGTGCGGATATCCCCCCCCCCCCTTTTTTTTTTACCCATCTACTATATGATGTAAAAGAAAATAGTGCAGACCATCAATTGATCAATCATCACAGATGTTCTGATGAATGTTTCTGGCTGGAATTGCGTCTCTGTCAGCACAAAAATCACCAGTAGTAGGCTAGTGTAGGGTCTGACTAAGTTTCTCACACTTCTGGAAAGTTCTTTTACTGGCTGATTTAAGAGGCCAACAGGTTTAAACAGCAGTTTAATGTTTAGGATTTATTTTATTCATTTACCAAGGGGAGCATTGTCTTATCCTATGTAGCTTCAGCATATTCCACATTTACAACTAAAATCTATTAAAATTATTAAACTAAAATTTAATAGTATTCCCAATAGAATAATATTCTACCAAATATCAAATAGCTTCCATTCACTTTGTTTGCGCCCTACATAGGATATAACATAAAGCAACTGAACACCCTCACGAACAGTGACGTGTGTGTGTGTGTGTGTGTGTTTTAGGTGTTTTCTTTACACTCAAATATCACTGAATGTTTACTAAAGTAGTGGCCCACTTTACTGTGTTGGGGGGAATTAAGTTAAGTGAAACGTTGCTCTCTTTTTTTCACTAAAGTTTTGGCATATTCACGTGAATGTTGACAGCTGACTTGCATGAATGAGCTGTTGTTTTGTTGTTGTTGTTTATTGTAATGTTATTTAGAAGTGTTTCTCAACCACTTGGCTGCGAAGTGCCATCTAGTGGACTACATTTTTTTTTCCAAGTTGAAGCTAATTTTTAGTAGGGTACAGTCACTGGGTTGGAGCCGATGTCACAGCTACTTCATTGGATATGCAAGACATGAAGTGGTGGTCAGCTAAGCTCACTGTTCACAAAGTGTTACTATCACTGGGGTGCCTTGCTAGTCGTTAAAATGCCCTATGCTTGCTTTGTTTTGGGCTGCTCGAATCAAACAAACCATGAAACTGATAAGTTTCTTCTAGGTTGCCCGTGAAGTGATTATAAAAGGGTTAAAGGGCAAAGGATTTTGCCAAAAGACAATGAGAAAGGTGGCTCTTGAAACTTTCGCTGGATAGAAGGAGCAAAGTCGAAGAACACTTGAGTTTGCAGTGATCACATCGTGAAACGTTTGTAAATTCCTCTGATTTATTTTGTTTGGATTCTCAAATCACTTTTCACACCATTTTCCATTATTTTGTGATGTTCTGAAGTTCAGGAGATGCTTCAGTTCTCAGATGTGTTTTTGTTTAAGTTACTGTTTGATCTTGGTCGCCATTTTGTAAACTAACGCGGATATAATACATGGAATACTCAGGTCTTTAAACAGGTTTCTGTGGATCTTTGTGAATGATTTACCTGGAAGAGATGAGCAGGGTGGATTGAGAATTGAGTGGCTGTGGTTTGTTTACATCCGATACTAAAACTTGTAGTGTCCTAGCAATCATCGCAAAGACATCTACAAAAAGCCCAGAAATTCCTGCTTACCTGGGCAAAAACAAAACAGGATTAATGTTGTAGTGTCCTGATCCCCAGATTTTTAACCCAGCCACATATAAAAAGTTGTACGCCTCCATGCTCTTCCAGGTTTTCAGTTATGTCCGTGTAGAACGATGTCTGCAGCAGCAGGTAGTTTGAGATGTCGGGTAACTCAACGGATGGATAATTTTCCAACTCATAGGAAAAATCCTTCTTTGTTAAAGTGTAAGGATCTAATCCCATTGAGTGGTTTCTATATCCACTTCTTTTGAGTTAAGTTCTTGGTTTTAATAACTTGCTTGTTTGCTGTACGCAAACATGTCAATAAGTTCTTGTGTTAATGGACCAGACTTCACTTTTGGATCATTAATCCCTTTTGACTGAGAATGACCTGCATGCATGGTTTTATGTTGACTTCTGGCACAGCAATATGGTTTTAAATACAATACTTAAAATTAAAAACAGTTTGATTTTATTACACTTCTTTAATTCCTGGGCTCCGATCTGTAACAGGGAGTGATGTTACATCCCATTAATACACTTTACAATAGATTATTAGATTCTAATACAACCCCGATTCCAAAAAAGTTGGGACAAAGAACAAATTGTAAATAAAAATGGAATGCTATAATTTACAAATCTCAAAAACTGATATTGTATTCACAATAGAACATAGACAACATATGAAATGTTGAAAGTGAGACATTTTGAAATTTCATGCCAAATATTGGCTCATTTGAAATTTCATGACAGCAACACATCTCAAAAAAGTTGGGACAGGGGCAATAAGAGGCTGGAAAAGTTAAAGGTACAAAAAAGGAACAGCTGGAGGACCAAATTGCAACTCATTAGGTCAACTGGCAATAGGTCATTAACATGACTGGGTATAAAAAGAGCATCTTGGAGTGGCAGCGGCTCTCAGAAGTAAAGATGGGAAGAGGATCACCAATCCCCCTAATTCTGCGCCGACAAATAGTGGAGCAATATCAGAAAGGAGTTCGACAGTGTAAAATTGCAAAGAGTTTGAACATATCATCTACAGTGCATAATATCATCAAAAGATTCAGAGAATCTGGAAGAATCTCTGTGCGTAAGGGTCAAGGCAGGAAAACCATACTGGGTGCCCGTGATCTTCGGGCCCTTAAGGCCAATTTATGCTGACAACGCAGTCCTCGCAGATGGCGTCGCAGATGGCATCTGCGTAGCCCCCCCCCCCCTCGCAGACGCTCTGCGCGCACCTCCCAAAAATTGTGACCACCGCAGAAGCCTCGCAGACAGCATCGCAGACAAGAGGGCTCTGATTGGTCCACTCTACATCCACTGTACACGCACTTCCGCTTCCCTACTTTCCCGGTTTGGTTTGTTTTCACTACCACCATTTTTAAAAACACTAGCGAAGATGGAGCAGCACGAAGAGCGGTTGATCGAGGAAGTGAGGAAGTACGTACATCTATACGACTCCAGTTCTAGTCATTATAAGTAACCGGAGGATAAACACTCCACTAACCACACCCACCAACTACTCCTAGCGATTTCGCGACTTCGCGCCCCCTTGCGTTGTGGCGGTGAATAACATCGCGCACGCCTATTACTCCCCGCTCAACGATAAATTACAACTGTCTGCGAAAAGCTATCTGCGAAAGCCTTGTCGCAAGAGCATGCAGAGGCCCTTAGACGGCACTGCATCACATACAGGCATGCTTCTGTATTGGAAATCACAAAATGGGCTCAGGAATATTTCCAGAGAACATTATCTGTGAACACAATTCACCGTGCCATCTGCCGTTGCCAGCTAAAACTCTATAGTTCAAAGAAGAAGCCGTATCTAAACATGATCCAGAAGCGCAGACGTCTTCTCTGGGCCAAGGCTCATTTAAAATGGACTATGGCAAAGTGGAAAACTGTCCTGTGGTCAGACGAATCAAAATTTGAAGTTCTTGATAGAAATCAGGGACGCCGTGTCATTCGGACTAAAGAGGAGAAGGATGACCCAAGTTGTTATCAGCGCTCAGTTCAGAAACCTGCATCTCTGATGGTATGGGATTGCATTAGTGCATGTGGCATGGGCAGCTTACACATCTGGAAAGACACCATCAATGCTGAAAGGTATATCCAGGTTCTAGAGCAACATATGCTCCCATCCAGACGACGTCTCTTTCAGGGAAGACCTTGCATTTTCCAACATGACAATGCCAAACCACATACTGCATCAATTGCAGCATCATGGCTGCGTAGAAGAAGGGTCCGGGTACTGAACTGGCCAGCCTGCAGTCCAGGGCCCTGTACTACGAAGCGGGTTTTCTGGCTTACCAGGGTAACTTCGAGAGTAACTTGATCACGTGCAGCGTAACTTCCCGATTAACCCATACTATGAAAGTTGGCTATGTTCAAACTGAGGTATGCTGCCATGGCAATTTACGCTGCATCTCAAACCTGCTCATCTCAGGTTATGTTCTTGGTTAACCCGAGGTTTCCGATTAACCACACCCTTTTTAAACACCACCTCTCCACCGACATTTCCTCTAGAGACAATGCCAGTGTACCTGGATGACCCGTGCGATATCGGAGCGCAGATTAGAGATGGGATTTATGGCTCTTTGATGGGATCCGCATCTTTGTGATCCGTTCTTTGAAAAGAGCCGTTCAAAAGACTGGCTCATTTGGCTCTTTTTAAATATTTATTCAGTTTTAAGAAGACAGCGTCTAAAGAAGCCAGATCCCTCTGCTTAGACAGTGACATCAATATTTCTGGACATACCTTTTATATAAAGCAACCTAGACTTACATTATTGTAACCCCTAAACACTCATAAATAACCATTAAAAAACAATGAGGGCTTCAATGAATGTCCATGCAGAACGGCTTTTCTGTAAAAAAAAAAAAACAGAACCCACTCAAGAACATAGTTACCAAGAACGCAAGAATATTTTATAGAAAAACACTTGTTTTACAAAAATATTTAAGTCTGAGATACAAAATAGATACAACTACAATAAATATAACACAAGAACTAGTTATCACACAAGAACATTTTAATAGAAAAAAACAAACTTTCTATATTAAAAATATTGAAATTGTAACAAAAATAGATACAACTAAACAGTCTGATAAATAGATAAAGTTATAACAAGAACACAAGATTATTTTAATAGGAAAAAACAAACTATTAATGCAAAAAATATATTATTAGAAAAATAGATACAACTAGACAAACAGATAAATAAATAAAATACACAAAAATAGAACAAACAAAAATGACAATAGAATAAATTTAAATGAACGTCCGTGCAAAGTAGTTTTCCCACAATATTATCATTAATATCACACAACAACATTATAAACTATATACAAAACAATTTGAACTATTAGGCAAACAGATAAAACTTGAATAAATAAAAGGCAAATGCTGTTTAGCCTACTTCTTGTCCTTGGGCAAAAGCTTTTTCATCTGAAACACAGTACAGAAAAAGAACGACAGAAAGAACAGCTCCCCCAGCTAGAAACTCGAGAGTCACAACACTAGCGCAGATTGTGAGGGGCTCTCTCCGGAGGGCGAGGGTATTTAGAGACCGCCAGAATCCGTTGGCATACCCGGACGATGTTCTTCATGAACGATATAGATTCTCAGCTGAGGGAATTCGTTACCTTTGCCAGCTGATCGAGGCAGACGTCTGCAATGTAACCCGCCGAAGCCAGGCCCTCACAATCGAGCAAATTATGTGCTTGTCATTGCGTTACTTTGCCAGTGGACAATATATGTATTCCATCGGTGATGCTGAAAACCTCAGTAAGAACACTGTATGTCGTATGATTCGCAAAGTGGTACTTGCCCTAACCAAACTGATGAATACATTTGTCGTGTTCCCTGGGCATTTAACCGCACTTCAGATCAAAGAAGGGTTTTATGCAATCGCAGGTAATTACTAATATCAAATTGTGTCTGTTTGCCTACTCTCATAGAGACAATTGTGACTGACAATTGATATGACTAACAAAATATACAGGTTTCCCAAGAGTAATAGGAGCCATTGACTGCACTCACATCCGAATCAGTGCACCCCTGGGAGAGCATGAGGGGGATTATGTGAATAGAAAATCCTTCCATAGCATCAACGTACAGGTAAAAGGTCTACTTCATATAGGCCCACATTCAAATAGGTCATGTCCATACCTCAAATCAACCTGTCAGTACTGGTCCCATTTTGCGTTAGGTGATGTCAATTTTTCAGGCAGTAACACAAAATAAAGAAAAGCCAAAATCACCACTCATTCCTCATCCCATCTCATTATCTCTAGCTGCTTTATCCTTCTACAGGGTCGCAGGCAAGCTGGAGCCTATCCCAGCTGACTACGGGCGAAAGGCGGGGTACACCCTGGACAAGTCGCCAGGTCATCACAGGGCTGACACATAGACACAGACAACCATTCACACTCACACCTACGGTCAATTTAGAGTCACCAGTTAACCCAACCTGCATGTCTTTGGACTGTGGGGGAAACCGGAGCACCCGGAGGAAACCCACGCGGACACGGGGAGAACATGCAAACTCCGCACAGAAAGGCCCTCGCCAGCCACGGGGCTCGAACCTGGACCTTCTTGCTGTGAGGCGACAGCGCTAACCACTACACCACCGTGCCGCCCTACCACTCATTCCTACTTATTTATTTATTCAAGTTCTCCCGTTCCTGAAAAGAAAAGACAGAAAAGCCAAATGAATGCTTGCTTGCACGCGCACACATACGCACACACACTTACCATTATGAATGATGTTTTTATATTTCATTTTCACCTGTTGCCAGGTGCGTTTGGCACTGCTGTTGCCTCTGAAATGTTCACAGGACATACACCAACTTAGTCAAAGGGACTGAACAGTCAGCCATCCTAATTCATGTGACTCATGTGCACATATCAGCTTAAGTAGGCTACTCCATGAATTTACCATACCAAATTTTATTCAGGATTTTTCGGACATTAAACAAGCTATATATGACTGGGGCCACGTCGAAGGACCATTTTCTGTGACTTGTGATTGATCATGAAGCTTTCTCTCATCCTACACTTCTGTTCTGGAACATGTAGAAGGGAGAATGTACTTACGCATTTACCCGATCGTCAATTCGTTGCCAACATGCTTGCCGCTCCTTATTGGCAGCCGCTGTGTTAGATTTTGCTCTTAATGTTGTTTTGAACTCCTCGTAGCTTTGCATTATGACAGCGCATTCTTCCTCCGTGAAGTACGGCGACCGTGCCATTGTGAACAGTGGTGATTTGCGCTGATAACCTCCCCTTTAACGTGAACACGCATTAACCCTGATTAGGTTAACACAGGTTCAACAAATCAACTTCATAACTGGCGTCGTAGTACCGTTTAACCCCAAACAAGATAACCAGGTTTTGTCAACCCCGGTTTAGCGGGGGAACCCTGGGTTACTTCTGGGAAGGTTGACCTCCGTTCGTAGTACAGGGCCCAGATCTTTCACCCATAGAAAATATTTGGCGCATCATAAAACAGAAGATACGACAAAAAAGACCTAAGACAGTTGAGCAACTAGAATCCTACATTAGACAAGAATGGGTTAACATTCCTATCCCTAAACTTGAGCAACTTGTCTCCTCAGTCCCCAGACGTTTACAGACTGTTGTAAAGAGAAAAGGGGATGTCTCACAGTGGGAAACATGGCCTTGTCCCAACTTTTTTGAGATGTGTTGTTGTCATGAAATTTAAAAATCACCTAATTTTTCTCTTTAAATGATACATTTTCTCAGTTTAAACATTTGATATGTCATCTATGTTCTATTCTGAATAAAATATGGAATTTTGAAACTTCCACATCATTGCATTCCGTTTTTATTTACAATTTGTACTTTGTCCCAACTTTTTTGGAATCGGGATTGTAGAATAGATGAGCCAAAATAATTGGGGATCTTTTTTAATGGGCCCCAACTCATTACAAGTATGAATAGGTGGGCCTTAAAGTAGAAAAGGTTGAGAACCCCTGATTTAGAAGACAAAATAAATTTTCATTAAACCCTTTCAGCCATAGTTAAGCAAAGAAGGACAGTCACTGGTCAAAATATCACAACTTTGTATCGTTGGGGAAAAAGGAAATGAGTTGTTTGGGCAGCTGATAGAGTTGGCTCTTATTGGTGAGTTCAGCCAAATGATCTGACTCACTGAAAAGAACAGATTTTCTGACTACACAGTCTGCTCAATGTCATAGTGAAACTTTAGCTATTTCTAAACATGATTACTGCAATTCTCTGCTTGCTGGGCTTCATATGCGATATTTCCTCTGCAGGGCATTCAGAATGCTGCTGCTCACTTGGTTTATAACCTTGATAATCAACCTATAATGTGACCCCCTACTGAGGTCACTCCACTGACTTCCTGTTGCAGCAGGCGTTCCATTCCAGTTGTTAAAGGGTTCTGCACTACATTATATACACACCCTGGTTTAAAACTACACGCCTATTTGACAACTCAGGTTTTCACCTCCAGGGCATCTGGGAGGTCAAGAAGGAGCTCTAACATTTAAATATGCTCATAACACCGAATCTAGCTGCTTTCGCATCCCAGATCTTCAGTAGAGGAATGAGTTTCCACCTCCAATAGCAATGGCCCAATGTATCTTTTCCTTTTGCAAATGGCGAAAGACTTTCCTCTTTAGACACTGTCTAGGTTTATAAATGCATTTTCTCTGCATTTATTTTGCATTGATGTTCTTTTGTATCAGTTGGGCAGCATGGTGGTGTAGTGGTTAGCACTGTCGCCCCACAGCAAGAAGGTTCTGGGTTCAAGCCCAGTGGTCAACGGGGGCCTTTCTGTGTGGAGTTTGTATGTTCTTCCCGTGTCTGTGTGGGTTTCCTCAGGGTGCTCCAGTTTCCCCCACAGTCCAAAGACATGCAGGTTAGGCTAACTGGTTACTCTAAATTGTCCATGGGTGTGAATGGTTGTTTCCCAAGCACAAAAATGCGAGGGTTGTGGCAGGAAGGGCATCCGGCGTAAAACTATGCTCCAGTTAATATGACATGCGGATCAATAGGGTCCACATGGCAGCGACCCCACACATATGAGTGGGACAAGCTGGAAGAAGTGAGTGAGTGATCTTTTGTCTCAGTTATTATTTAATAATAATAATAATAATAATAATAATAATAATAATAATAATATTAGAATTGAAATGGTCTTTTTGTCAGGGATGACATTTTCATTTGGGAAAATTCACAAGTAACTGATGAATGATTTTCACATACAGATTATTGCTAGGCTATACACTATATAGCTCAAAATATGTGGACAGCTGACCATCACACCCTTATGTGGATCTTCCCATAACTGACGCTACAAGGCTGGAAGCACAGAATTGTCTAGAAGGCCTTTGTATGCTGTAGCATTGCAATTTCCCTTCACTGGAATTCAGGGGCCCAAACCTGGTGATGCCCCTGTATACGGTGTGAGGTTTATAAAGACATGAGTTGACAAAGTTGGAGTGGAAGCACTCAAGTGGCCTGCACAGAGCCCTGACCTCAATACTGCTGATCATTTTTGGGATGAATTGGAATGCAGACTAAACTCCAAGCCTCCTCATTAAGCATCAGTCCCTGAATTCAATAATGTTCTTGTGGCTGAGTGAGCAAATCCCCACAGACGTGCTCCAAAATCTAATGGAAAGCCTTCCCAGAAGAGTGGAGGTTGTTATAACAGTGAAGGGGAACCAAAATCCATTCATCCATCCATCCATTATCTGTAGCCGCTTATCCTGTCCTACAGGGTCGCAGGCAAGCTGGAGCCTATCCCAGCTGACTATGGGCGAGAGGCGGGGTACACCCTGGACAAATCGCCAGGTTATTGCATGGCTGACACAGAGACAAACAACTATTCACATTCACATCTACAGTGGTGCTTGAAAGTTTGCGAACCCTTTAGAATTTTCTATATTTCTACATAAATATGACCTAAAACAACATCAGATTTTCACACAAGTCCTAAAAGTAGATAAGGAGAACCCAGTGAAACAAATGAGACAAAAATATTATACTTGGTCATTTATTTATTGAGGAAAATGATCCAATATTACATATCTGTGAGTGGCAAAAGTATGTGAACCTCATGAATCAGCAGTTAATTTGAACATGAAATGAGAGTCAGGTGTTTTCAATCAATGGGATGACAATCAGGTGTGAGTGGGCATCCTGTTTTATTTAAAGAACAGGGATCTATCAAAGTCTGATCTTCACAACACACGTTTGTGGAAGTGTATCATGGCACAAACAAAGGAGATTTCTAAGGACCTCAGAAAAAGTGTTGTTGATGCTCATCAGGCTGGAAAAGGTTACAAAACCATCTCTAAAGAGTTTGGACTCCACCAATCCACAGTCAGACAGATTGTGTACAAATGGAGGAAATTCAAGACCATTGTTGCCCTCCCCAGGAGTGGTTGACTAACAAAGACCCCTCCAAGAGCAAGACGTGTAATAGTCGGCGAGGTCACAAAGGACCCCAGGGTAACTTCTAAGCAACTGAAGGCCTCTCTAAGCAACTGAAGGCCTTTCTCACATAAGTCCACCATCAGGAGAACACTGAACAACAATAGTGTGCATAGCAGGGTTGCAAGGAGAAAGCCACTGCTGTCCAAAAAGAACATTGCTGCTCATCTGCAGTTTGCTAAAGATCACGTGGACAAGCCAGAAGGCTGTTGGAAAAATGTTTTGTGGACGGATGAGACCAAAATAGAACATTTTGGTTTAAATAAGAAGCGTTATTGTGGCAGCGGGGGCGTGGTCAAGTGTCGGTCTGTGACCGGAGGGCGGCGTCAGGGAAGGTAAGTGGCAGAATCACTGCACCTGATGTTGGTTAATCTGTGTTTGTGTGTCTTTCCCAGTGACCGCACCCTATATAAGGAGAGCGAGAGCAGGGGAAGGAAGCTCCCTCCCAGCCACAACGCATGTGTGTGTAGAGTGTGTGATAGTGTGTGAGTGAGTAAAAGCTGAAAAGCTAAATTAAGTAAAATAAAAAGTTTCTTTGTGGAACTTAATCCTGGCCTGCCGTCTTTCTGTGCTCCACCCATACGAACTGCTACAGTTATGTTTGGAGAAAGGAAAACACTGCATTCCAGCACAAGAACCTTATCCCATCTGTGAAACATGGTGGTGGTAGTATCATGGTTTGGGCCTGTTTTGCTGCATCTGGGCCAGGACGGCTTGCCATCATTGATGGAACAATGAATTCTGAATTATACCAGCGAATTCTAAAGGAAAATGTCAGGACATCTGTCCATGAACTGAATTTCAAGAGAAGGTGGGTCATGCAGCAAAATAACGACCCTAAGCACACAAGTCGTTTTACCAAAGAATGGTTAAAGAAGAATAAAGTTAATGTTTTGGAATGGCCAAGTCAAAGTCCTGACCTTAATCCAATTGAAATGTTGTGGAAGGACCTGAAGCTACCAGTTCATGTGAGGAAACCCACCAACATCCCAGAGCTGAAGCTGTTCTGTACGGAGGAATGGGCTAAAATTCCTTCAAGCCGGTGTGCAGGACTGATCAACAGTTACCGGAAATGTGTAGTTGCAGTTATTGCTGCACAAGGGGGTCACACCAAATACTGAAAGCAAATGTTCACATACTTTTGCCACTCACAGATATGTAATATTAGATCATTTTCCTCAATAAATAAATTACCAAGTCTAATATTTTTGTCTCATTTGTTTAATTGGGTTCTTTTTATCTACTTTTAGGACTTGTGTGAAAATCTGATGTTGTTTTAGGTCATATTTATGCAGAAATATAGAAAATTCCCAAGGGGTCACAAACTTTCAAGGACCACAGCACGGTCAATTTAGAGCCACTAATTAGCCTAACCTGCATGTCTTTGGGGGAAACCGGAGCACCCAGAGGAAACCCATGCAGACACGGGGAGAACATGCAAACTCCACACAGAAAGGCCCTCACCAGCTGCTGGGCTTGAACCCAGGACCTTCTTGCTGTGAGGCAACAATGCTAACCACTACACCACCACGCCAGGAACTAAAATCCATCCATCCATCCATCCATTATCTGTAGCCGCTTATCCTGTTCTACAGGGTCACAGGCAAGCTGGAGCCTATCCCAGCTGACTGTGGGTGAGAGGCGGGGTACACCCTGGACAAGTCGCCAGGTTATTGCAGGGCTGACACATAGAGATAAACAACCATTCACATTCACACCTATGGTCAATTTTTAATGCCACCAATTAGCCTAACCTGCATGTCTTTGGACTGTGGGGGAAACCGGAGCACCCAGAGGAAACCCACACAGACACGGGGAGAACATGCAAACGCCACAGAGAAAGGCCATTGCCGGCCACTGGGCTCGAACCCAGGACCTTCTTGCTGTGAGGTGACAGTGCTAACCGCTACACCACCGTGCCGCCCCGGAACTAAAATCCATAATGGGATATTCAACAAACACATCTGGGTTTGATGGACAGGTGTCCACAAACTTTTGCCAATAAAGTGTATCTCATCTGCCTCAATGACACAACAACTTTCAGTTTCATTTGAACTTTCAAGATCTTTTTCCATATATATAATGCATGATGTTCAGTATTATCAGGAATTTTTTTCATATGGTTTGTGAGCTTAAGAAGATTACTGATCCTGAAATTCTTCAAGATTCAAATTTTTTCTCAAAGCCTATTACTTCTATGTTCCACAGAAAAGAAATTCGTCATTTACATTCGCAACGGGGGGGGGGGGGCTTGAACCTGGACCTTCTTGCTATCGCCTCACAGCAAGAAGGTCCGGGTTTGAGCCCCGTGGCCGACGAGGGCCTTTCTGTGTGGAGTTTGCATGTTCTCCCCGTGTCCGCGTGGGTTTCCTCCGGGTGCTCCGGTTTCCCCCACAGTCCAAAGACATGCAGGTTAGGTTAACTGGTGACTCTAAATTGACCGTAGGTGTGAATGTGAGTGTGAATGGTTGTCTGTGTCTATGTGTCAGCCCTGTGATGACCTGGCGACTTGTCCAGGGTGTACCCCGCCTTTCGCCCGTAGTCAGCTGGGATAGGCTCCAGTTTGCCTGCGACCCTGTAGAACAGGATAAAGCGGCTAGAGATAATGAGATGAGATGAGACATTCGCAACACAAGGGAAGTTTCCTTCTGGAACTGGTGGAGTTTTCCTGTGTGCTCTTTTCCTAGATGAGTACTACTAGCAAAGTTGACTAAACCCTGACTCAGACGGCAGACACCTGGCCTGTTTTATGTGTTACACCGGCAAGAAATTAATACAATCTCTTTATTAGATCACACGTTCTAGCTTGTGAAATTTTGACCCTTTATTCAATAATCTTCTGTATTTGATTAATAGGTTTAGTTTTTCTCATCCTCAACAGAGTACACAGTCTCCTCATTAGTAGACACATCTTGAATAGAAACAATATCAGCACTTGAGTCATTCTTATTTTCACATCAGGTCAGTATCAGTAGTTAAACTGATCTCATCTTCAGTAAGGACCAGCACCAGACTATTATCTTCAAGATGGAGCAATGCTGATACTTTAAGTAACCATCATTCCCCGTAGAAAAGGGTATCAGGTAAAAAGTTAAAAGGTAGCAATGTTGCATCTGATTTCCAATTCTTGCCACAGCGCAGCTTCACTTGAGTGGACGCTCAGGCAGACTGGAAATGTAGGTTCAGTCATCCAAAAATTAAACAAATAATGCATAAACTGCCACGAGCACTTAGGACATGAAAACATACAGTGTACTGTACGTGCATAAACATACACAGTTCTTTTGTATAGATGCAACTATTTATTTATTTATTTATTTATTTATTATATTAGCTTAAGATGAAGTTCTCCTGGCATGTACAACAACACTGTCACACTGTAAAACCCTGTTATGGCAAGTGGTTTGGCCAGTCCTTTTTTTAAAAAAAGAAATCTCAAGAGCATTTAGGCAATACCGCATGCATGCGCCTGACTCATTTGTAGCCTTGAAGACTTGGAAGAAAGTCTGAAACACATTGCAACTGCTTTCCTGATCTGCAGGAACTGAAATAGGAGAGGAATCAGAATGAAGAGAAAAATGAGCGAACAGAGGAAGGAGTTTGCATTTGACCCACACCTCTTCCACAGACACATGTGCATTTATAACACAGATTCATCCTGCTTTCAGGCCCCCATTCTTGGTTAGCAGCCAGATCTCATGAAATGGAAGGTGTTATGCATTCCAGATGAGATTCTGACATTGCTGCCAGCTATAAACACTCAGATATCGTGAAAATTTTACTTCCTTAGCCTGTGAGAAAACCAAATCTCAACAAAGTATACATTTTTTTTTCTTCCCTTCTGCGCTTCCTCTTCTGTATGATGGGGGATGGATCCTTAATTGAAACCAGAAGCTGTTTTTGTTTGAATTCTTTTTCCATTATAAAGTTACCCTTTCACAACAATTATGTGAGCTCTCATTATAGCGAAGCCGACTGGTATAGTAGTCTTTATTACAAGGCTGCTGAACGCAGAGCTCCTGGCTGCTGCCTTTACATCAATCTGTAGAGATTTATATCCATGTGAGTCAGTACAATGAAAGCTATGGCTTCTGTGTCCACTTGGAAAAAAAAGGAGCAGGGAAAACACTTAAGTGTGCAGGGATGTGAGTCCCCAGGACTATCTTAAATGTCCTGCTTCTAACAGCTGTCTTCGATAAGGCTAGGAGCAGAGAGTGCAGTATTGGGGCGTAACTCTGTGCTCAGGGCCTCTTGTCGGTCCCAGAGGCCAGCAGTATTGTGTGTTCAACCTCCACCCCCTCCTCTACACATATTATCGACACATGTCTACACATTGTTTGCGTGAGAGAGAGAGAGAGACAGAGAGAGAGAGAGCGCGCAAAAAGTGTAAAATTATACATAGTATAAAACCATACCATTTTGGATTTTTTCTTTAATATAAAGTTGAGGGCGGCACGGTGGTGTAGTGGTTAGCGCTGTCACCTCACAGCAAGAAGGTCCAGGTTCGAGCCTCGTGGCCAACAAGGGCCTTTCTGTGCGGAGTTTGCATGTTCTCCCCGTGTCCGCGTGGGTTTCCTCCGGGTGCTCCGGTTTCCCCCACAGTCCAAAGACATGCAGGTTAGGTTAACTGGTGACTCTAAATTGACCGTAGGTGTGAATGTGAATGGTTGTCTGTGTCTATGTGTCAGCCCTGTGATGACCTGGCGACTTGTCCAGGGTGTACCCCGCCTTTCACCCGTAGTCAGCTGGGAGAGGCTCCAGCTTGCCTGCGACCCTGTAGAACAGGATAAAGCGGCTAGAGATAATGAGATGAGATGAGATAAAGTTGGTGGTGTAGTGGTTAGCACTGTTGCCTCACAGCAAGAAGGTCCTGGGTTCGAGCCCCGTGGCCGGCAAGGGCCTTTCTGTGTGGAGTTTGCATGTTCTCCCCGTGTCCGCGTGGGTTTCCTCCGGGTGCTCTGGTTTCCCCCACAGTCCAAAGACATGCAGGTTAGGTTAACTGGTGACTCTAAATTGACCGTAGGTGTGAATGTGAGTGTGAATGGTTGTCTGTGTCTATGTGTCAGCCCTGTGATGACCTGGCGACTTGTCCAGGGTGTACCCCGCCTTTCGCCCGTAGTCAGCTGGGATAGGCTCCAGCTTGCTTGCGACCCTGCACAGGATAAGCGGCTACAGATAATGGATGGATGGATATAAAGTTGAGTTTGTACACGCTTAGACCCAGTAAAGAAGATACATGTATTTTATACCAGGATTGTGTGCAATGTTTCACAAATATTCTTACACTAGCAGGTTACCTGGCGTTGCCCAGGTTTTGCAAAATTCTGAGTTGCCCCCAGACTTCCATGTCAAATTTGTTGAAGATCTGTCAAGAAATGGTGACGTTAACCCAAGACAAACAAAAAAACCCGGGGGCCCGTACATGAATTTTGTTTATATCTGCAAAGTTCCAGGTCATCCCCGGACCTACTTGCCAAATTTAGTGAAAATGCATCGAGAAACGGCGACGTTAGCTCAAGACAAACAAACAAATAAACTTTGCCACTTGTTATAGGATGTAGATTATAAGAAAAATTGTTAAACATCAAAATGATGTCATTTCAATAGTTTGTTTTTCCCTTGATTGGAATATAATAAATGTTGTTTAATAACTCGCATGACAGTCTTTACTTTAATAACTACTGCTGATCATCTCAGTTGTTATATTCATATTCAGCCTCATTTTCCTTTCTGCCATTTCGAACACTGTCCGATTGCTTCACTTATCTTTGTCCATTTTTCTGCCATTTCTATAACTGCGATATATAAAATGCTGGGTTCAAATTCAATCCAGGGACTTAAAAACTTGTTTCAAACCATTTTTCCTTGAATTTTCTTGATGTTTTGGATTGTTGTCTTCTTGAAAGACAATGCCCACCTATTTCATTTTCTTTGTTTTTGGAATTCCTTTTATTTGCAGCTATATTGTAAAACAGAAGTACTTTTTTTTTTTTGCATTCAAAAACCATCGGAGATGCTAACTTTGCTGCTCGCTGTACATGTTGATTACTTTAAATCATATCTGCATTACTCCTCGACAAAAACACAACTGCGGAGGAGGGGAATGGAGAATGCTTTGTCATGTCTGTTTGCTGGCCGGAAGGGAATGAGCTGAAAATTGTATCAGAAGTCTAATTTTACAAATCATCCCCCATCACTACAGCTATTTGGAATCATGCAGGCTGTCTCTTTTGAGACTGTCAATGATAAGCACACTGTTCTCACGCAAACACATAACTGTTCAGGTGAAGTTTGTAGAGGCATTGCGATTGTTTTGAATCAAATAAAAATTAATGAGATGTCTGAAAATTACACTGTGTTCCTGTACTTTTACACACACACACACACACACACACACTTGACCTTGGCTTTTTTCCCCCACTCTCTATCCAGCTGGGTGCAGCTTGACAGCATACATTGCTCTGTGATTTTAACTGGTCCCTTGACCCTGGAGCAGGTCTGAACTCGGTCTGGCACACAGAGATCTCCGACATGGCCAGACTCTGCAGTATTTTCCCCTCGCTCACTTATGAAAAAGTGTGTTAGCAAGCGGAGAAGCTCAAAAAGTTGTTCACACAAACTGCATAGGGCATAGCAGCAATGCGACTGCCCTCTATACCGACACCCCAATCATTTACTCCACAGCATGGGCGTAACGACCATAGGCACTGGGGGGGACATGTCCCCCCCAATATTGGGAAAGTACCAATCTGTCCCCCCCAATATTTGGCGTATTAAATCAATATGAGACAAATAATATGCCATCCTGAACCATGGCTATATAATGAATCCTTGTTATGTCCGATTTACTTTCAATTTAGGAAGCACAGAGAAACAAACAAACAAAAAAAAACCTTTGCGACCACCCCCTATGATTGTGCACTTGGGTCAGCCCATGTGGTTCGTTGGTTTGAAAATCCACTCAGTCGGACTGTCAGGTAGGCTGCTGGTGGACACATTCAAATGGCGGTAGCCGCAAAGAAAAGGAAGGACCCATGGGCGTAAAAATGCGTATGGACGCGTCCATACCAATATTCAGCTGAGTTTAAAATGTCCATACCATTTTTGAATGGAGAAGCCGCGATGCGGGAAACGCTGAATAAAAACACCAAACGCGGTATCGCTTCCAGCTGATTTTCAGTTGTGAACAGACCTCTCAAAGACGGCTGACTATTGGTGGGGACAGCAGGTAAAAAAGCTTTATGAAGCTTTGATTGGCCCGCCTCCCGTTGCCTTGACGTTGCTATGGTTTTTGATTGGCCCACCTCCCGTTGCCTTGAGATTGCTATGGTTTTTTGTTGTCATTGGCTGTAAGCAGTAGCAAGCGGTAAAATCAGCATCCAGCTCGCTGCTACAGCAAAACAGCACACAGGCAGTGATGTCGGGCAATAAAAGAAAACGTAAGGAAGACATAATATGACATTTTTGTCATATGATCCTGTAACAGCAAGGAGTTTCTGTTTGCAATCTCTATGTCTGTCTCTCTCTCTCTCTCTCACACACACACACACACACACACACTAATAAATGCTTGTAGGTAATGCTAAATGTTTACTTATATTTACTTTTTTCTTGCTCATCGTTTGCATGTATATGCATATGTATATGCATGTGTATGTAACCTCTGCAATAAAATGTAAAAATGTGAAACAATTGTCACTTAACCCTTTCAACTTAATGAATAAACATTTTTGCAAAATGCACTACAACTACCAAAACTCTTCACACTTCTACCACCCATACCTACATTACTTCCAGATTCTGAAATTGCAGTAACTCAAAAGGAAGCACATGATGTTTCAAATGTGTGAAAATAGTAAAAGTTGTGTGAAAATGAAGCAGCAGCACATAATTTTGATTGATTGTGTTGTTGTATTTTGGGTAGGTCATCCACTACAGCGAAATTCACAGCAACTTCAATGTCCACTTTCTCTGTGTGATAATGTATTGCCCGTATACATGCAGATGTTAGCCTAAGTCTAAGACTGAGTGTACCTGGTGCTAAAAATCAAAATAACACAAAGGAATGGACAACCAATCATTTGTACAGTGTAGGCCACATTTCGTGCGACAACCATGGCGCACTGGGGCGCTTGGCCAAATTATGTCCCCACCAATATCAACACCGTTTTTACGCCCTTGGAAGGACCAACGGGCTGACATTCGCCTTTTTTTCCAGACGAGTCACAGACATGATGAGTCTGTCACAGAGAGTCACAGCCATGATGGAGGAAGGGAACAGACAGAGACCTGCTCTGAAGATGAACTGGTAAAGAGCATTGTATTACGAGTCCTTAAAACAACTTTATTTTTAACCTCATCATAGGCTGCATGTCATCAGTAGGCTAGTAATAAGAGCATACTGTCCTTTAATTAAATGTAAATAAATTAAATAAAATTATCATTTTGGTCAGTCATTATAGAGGGATTTCACTGACGTCACCCGAAACTGGAAGTAAACAGACCCTGCGCCATATTGGAAGACCAACAAACTCGTGATTAGGGGGAAATAACGGCAGCGGTATGTGAACCCACGAGAATAAAGTGGAGTGGCAAACGACTTAAACAAACAAATCTGAGCTGTTTTATTTATGATTTATTGGCCCAAAAGTAGACTTGAAAGAAACCTGTGTGAGACTTGGCAAAAAACTGTGGATATAATGGATAAGTCTGTGCATGATCTGCGGACACTTTGAGGTAAGCAAACGCAAGAAATTCAGATTTAAAACATGCTAAACTGGCCCCAAGTTGATAACTGTATGAGGAGCAAGCCTCCCAGACTTCTACAATTTATTAATAATAATAATAATAATAATAATAATAATAATTTTAGGATGGTTTGGGGCTTGCTCTCCCTCCTATTATATAAATAAAGCATAGTTGTTGTGTAGGCATAGATCATAAATACATATGTATAATTTGGATAAATTAACCTAAATTATGGATACCTTAATAATAGCAAAAAGTATTAATTTTTCAACTGAAAAGATATATTATTAAAAGATAAATATCAACAAGATTACCTTGGCCATAACTATATGTAGGTTATTCTTAACAACAGCTGTAATATCATGAACCAAGCCACTAACAACATAATTGTAAGCCTGTAGCCCTTTGTAGGCCTTCAAGTCATCAGCGGTGTAGGCACTGGGTGTAAACAACAAATAGTTTACAATGTCTGGGTAGCAAACAGATGGCAGAATTGGTGTCAGGTCCTCCTTATGTTTCCATTCTCCCTTGCCCCGAGTCTTATCATATGGGTCAAACCCATCAATCACAGCCAGTTTCTCCACATACCGTGCCCTTTCTGCAGCTGGTAATGTACTCACATAACCAGACTTATCAACCATCGTGTCACTTCACTCTCGCTCGTAGTTTGTTTTGTATGTATATACTTGAGGTCTTCCAATATGGCGCCCTAACAAAATCTCGCGGTACGGTGACGTCATGCGGTAGCCCTCTATTCTTGAACGCCTCCATATTTTTGGGCCATTTATTTAGATAAAGTCAATATATTTTCTACAAAGTTCTATGTTGTTTTGACCTATTAACCAGGGTAATGCTCCTTTCTATTGCTTTGGTAGCCATTTTTTTGTAGCAATTTGGCATTTCTGCATTTGTTTGAAATGTGTGTGTGTGTGTGTGTGTTTGTGTGTGTGTGTGTGTGTGTGTGTGTGTGTGTGTGACTAGCTCTGGTGTGACAGATTTTCATGCAATGTTTTACATGTTTTTTGTATGTTGTATTGCGTTACATGTTTTGCAGTTGCACATTCTGTTTTGTGTTTTGCCTGATACACAATAAAAAAAAACCAAGATATAAATGTTAACATGTTCATTGGTAATTGTATTCATCAAAACAATGTTCTAGATAAGCACATCTTTATCAATAGGCCCATATAAAAATTGCACGAAATGCACTTAAAAATATTTTGGGAAGGGCTCAAATTTGGACCCCCCCAATATTTATACCATGGTTACGCCCTTGCTCCACAGTGTTGCTGTAACTTCTCAGGCAGGAAAGACGGAGAAGGAAAACACAAAGCTAAGGATAATAAAGGAAAAGCCTTCATTTCTTTTTGCTGTATTATCAGCATGGGTGTGTGTGCTGGCCACTGTTTAACTGTTATAAACCAGGAATGTGCATGCAGGTCCTGCTTCACGCTCTGTGTACATCAGGAGGCGTTTCCCATATAAAAACAACTACTTCTGATTTACCATATGGGAGGGAGCCTTGGAAATGTGTAAATAACTGAAGCCTTCAACACGAAACAGCTTTCTGCAGCTTGGGGAGAGGGTGGAGGGGTCCATAGGTTCTTTTAACATCTCAGTTTAGAAGCAGAGCAGGGCTGCTGGTCATGGAAAGACAGTACAGGGAAAATGAGTTATGGTCAATAATTTTTCAGAGTTTTGGACAATGTTTCTACATGTTTTCTCTTAAAGTGTAGAAATTAAAACTATCAATAGAAAAACAACAAAAAATGTTTATTTCACCATTTTTATGCAATCACAACAACAATTAAAGTTTATGCCCCACCCACTTGGCACAATCACCTTGTGTCTTAAACCACTGAACAGCAGGTTTCCTGATATACTGTATGTTAATTTATGACATTCATTATGATGGACCTTATAAACCTTACAAGAGTGGAAACATCATAAATTACATTTTAATTGTATACAACAATTGAGAGAGAGAGAGAGAGACACGAGGGGAACTATCAGGGCCTTCTAGACCTTCAGAGAAGGCCCAAACATCTAACACCACCTCTACACCACCATCTCATCTCATCTCATTATCTGTAGCCGCTTTATCCTGTTCTACAGGGTCTCAGGCAAGCTGGAGCCTATCCCAGCTGACTACGGGCGAAAGGCGGGGTACACCCTGGACAAGTCGCCAGGTCATCACAGGGCCGACACATAGACACAGACAACCATTCACACTCACATTCACACCTACGGTCAATTTAGAGTCACCAGTTAACCTAACCTGCATGTCTTTGGACTGTGGGGGAAACCGGAGCACCCAGAGGAAACCCACGCGGACACGGGGAGAACATGCAAACTCCGCACAGAAAGGCCCTCGCCGGCCACGGGGCTCGAACCCGGACCTTCTTGCTGTGAGGCAACAGCGCTAACCTCTACACCACCATGCCGCCCTCGTCAGCATTTCAAATGTTACATATTTAATTTCTTTCATTCTTTAATTCCTTTCATAATTTCATTATAATTATTCTCTTCTAATTTGGCCTCATTTTCTCTCAAGTTTGCTTCAGAAATGAAAGGGTTACTGTCCTGAAAACATTAAAATCAAGTTATCCAGTAAGTTTTTTTTTTGTTTGTTGTCTCTAGGCTGAGAAGAGTTTAGAGCCGGCGCACTCATTGGTTAGGACTTCATTGTCGGGACAGAAGGCCATGGCAGTGTATGTTTATGTAGGAAATGACAGATGAACTACCCAGTCAGATTTTGATTTATAGTGGGAGGGACCAACAATTTATCACCCTCGGCCTCCTCGAAGGCCAACGCAAGCTTAACTGCGAGTCGGCGCCGTCAGCGCACCAGTGAAGTCACCTTCCTGTCAGTGTAGCGTTCATTAGTAGTGTCAGCGAATGCTAATAAAGCAGTCAAGCCAGTGCAGCACAGGCTAACGACCGAGAAACTAAGGCTACATCCACACGACAACGGCAACGAGATTTTTTTTTGTAAATATCGCGTCCACATGGGCAACGGATCAGTAAAATATCAGGTTCGTATGGCAACGCAACGCTTGCTGAAAACAATGCAATACACATGCCACACCTCTACGTGCGCTGTAAGACGGTCCCATCAGAGACACCAGAACAATAGAAGTAGACGCATGCGCATAAACCCCTTCTTCTGTAGCATCAGCCACAAAGTTTTGATTATTAATCAGTAGTGTAAAATAGTATCTATTGTCTAAGACACTTATTTATATTTCATATTAAAACGTCTATGTAAATTAATACATAGAAAGCCTGGCCAGGCGCTGAACGTTCTTCTGCCTTCACTAAGAGAAATTCAGGGCGAGCATGAGCCTAGGTTCTTCCCTGTCACTGTCACATGCGCACACCTTCTCACTCCCTGTCCTATGGCTATAGTCCCTTTAAATCACGTGCTCGTTTTTTGAATGGAGACGCGGAAAGAGGAATGAACAGGGGTAGATGGAGAGAGAGAGGAATGAACGGGGGTAGATGGAAGCCGGTACGCCAACATTCTGAGATCCTCCAGAATTCTTTAATGGTCCGGAATAAATTGAATGCTACACGTTGATGGATTACTTTGTTCTTCTACGCCCTTTTTGAGGAATGTATTGTCGGACTTAAACCAACATCTGAAGAGGTGAGATCACTCCTTTTTTTTCCCTATTTTTGCTGGCGGGATTGTCATGTGGTTGTGACGTCATCGTAAACAAATCCGTTCTACTCATCCAGACGACTTCGCAAAGGCGCCGTTGCCAGATTTTTCCACTCTGGAACCCGTTCTCAAAAGATTTCGTTTTGGGGCACCCAAAACGCCGGTGCTGTGTGGACGCCAGGCCAAAACGATAAACAATTTTATCAGAGTCACCTGAATCCGTTGCCGTGTGGACAGGGCCTAAGATTTCCGTCTCCAGACTCTTCTTCCACACACACACTTCCCACAATATTTTTTACTCAGACTTAAGTGTTCATTTCCCTGTGTAATTTACTGAGTTACTTTTAAAATCAATATTGACAACTACACACGACGGAGCTACCTGACAGCCTGCTGCTAATCCCTTGCAAAATCCTTTGCCCTGCTGCTTTTTTTGCTGTGTCTGGCTAAGTTTTGGTTGAGCTGAAGTCCCAGCTCTAATAGCAACGGTTCGCCACTGTACACACATACTATTTTTTCCTATTTTTTTTTTTTATTCAGAACCAAAAATGTGAGTTCCTAGATGACCTGTATTCATTACATTTGCCTTGTTTATTCTGGTCCATAATTAGAAATAGACAGAGATTTCTTAAAAGGTTACTACTGTTGGATTAAGATTCATTCATTAATTAATTAATTCATTCATTCCAATATATACTATTCAAAAAAAGTAGGGGATATTTTATTTTGAGATCCAAATTTTCACATATACAAAGGGGTACGAAAGCATGTTGTATAGTTCCTTACTGAGGAAGCATTTCCAAAGAAATTCATCACCCAAACACATCAATGACACTCTCATGATCAGCACGGGATGCTACTGATGATCAAGGGGGTCATGCCACAAATTTGCATGACTCTGAATTGGAAGGTTAGAGCCACTCCAAAGGAAGATTTTGAAGAGAAAGCATCAGATTATCAGTGGTTGAAGTCGTTAATTAAACAGAGACCATGCGCCATCTAACACAGGATGAGAGGTTACGTGCCCTTGGCATGCTACAGGTTGGCACAAGACAGGTCGTTGTGGCAAGAGCATTGAATGTTTCCCAGTCTGTCATCAGCAGATTATGGTCCAGACATCGTGCTACAGGGTCTGTTCAGGATAGACCACGATCCGGTCGACCAAGGGCAACAACTCAGGCTCAGGACAGATTCATCCGCACTATTGCCTTGAGAAATCGTATGGTAACAGCAAATCAGATAAGGTCTCAACTTCGAAGGGATACTGGCTTGGTAGTGAGTGGCCAGACCATCAGGAATCGACCGCACAGATTTCACTTACACGCCCGACGTCCTCGTGTCATTCCCTGTTTGAGGGATCGTCACATTAGGGCCAGACGCCAATGGTGTCATCATCATCAACGCTGGGATAATCGCCGATGGAACCACGTAATGTTCTCAGATGAGTCGAGGTTCACTGTGGACTTCCTGGACAGACGCAGGAGGGTTTGGCGCCGACGTAACGAACGTTTCCATGACGTTAACGTCATTAGACATGATCCGTATGGGGGTGGCTCTGTAATGGTGTGGGGAGGCATCACTGCTGCCGGCAGAACAGACTTGCATGTTGTTGCTGGACGTGTCACAGGGCAGTACTACCGGGACAACATCTTGGCACCCCATGTTGTGCCGTTTGCACGTCATTATGGACGCCGTTTCATTTTCCAAGATGACAATGCCAGATGTCATAGGGCCAGGATCGTTACAGATTACCTCCAGCAGCAGAATATCACCAGATTACCATGGCCAGCACTCAGTCCGGACCTTTCCCCCATCGATCATGTCTGGGACATGCTTGGACAGCGGCTACGCCAACGTCAACAACCTCCTGCCAATGTCCAAGAACTTGCTGCAGCATTGCAACAGGAATGGAATAACATTCCCCAAAATGATCTGGGACGTCTCGTTAGGAGTATGCCATGCCGAATTCGAGCTTGTCTAGCCAACCGAGGGGGTTTTACCCGCTACTGACTTGGTTTCAAAATGGTGGTAAATTTGCTGTGTGACCCTGTGTTTGTGTTGACCCTTATTCTGGAGAATCTGTCCTTTACTGACTACACAGGGTTTCGAATAAATTGACAAATGTTTCCTTAATGTTTTTCTGTCATTTGTTTCCTTCCTGACCTCATGATCTGCATTTCATTCTACTTGTAAATCCAATATCCCCTAATTTTTTTGAATAGTATATTATATATATATATATATATATATATATATATATATATATATATATCCAGGTGGTGCAGTGCTTAGCACTGTTGTCTCACAGCAAGACGGTTCTGGGTTTGACCCCTACGGCCTTCCTGTGTAGAGTTTGCATGTTCTCCTCATGCCTGTGTGGGGTTCCTCCAGGTGCTCTAGTTTCCTCCCATAGTCCAAAGACATGCAAATTAGTTTAATTGGAGGAACCCCACACAGGCATGAGGAGAACATGCAAACTCTACACAGGAAGGCCGTAGGGGTCAAACCCAGAACCGTCTTGCTGTGAGACAACAGTGCTAAGCACTGCACCACCTGGAGATATATATACACACACACAGTGGTGCTTGAAAGTTTGTGAACCCTTTAGAATTTTCTATATTTCTGCATAAATATGACCTAAAACATCATCAGATTTTCACACAAGTCCTAAAAGTAGATAAAGAGAACCCAGTTAAACAAATGAGACAAAAATATTATACTTGGTCATTTATTTATTGAGGAAAATGATCCAATATTACAACATTCTAAGGGGTTCACAAACTTTCAAGCACCACTGTGTGTGTGTGTGTGCGTGTATATATATATATATATATATATATATATATATATATATATATATAAAAAAGGGGGGAGAGAAAAGGAAATTCTTTGGAATTCTTAATACACACACAGAAATGATATTTCTGTAAATGACCTTGTCTTGCAAGCATTTTCATCTCATCTCATCTCATCTCATTATCTCTAGCCGCTTTATCCTTCTACAGGGTCGCAGGCAAGCTGGAGCCTATCCCAGCTGACTACGGGCGAAAGGCGGGGTACACCCTGGACAAGTCGCCAGGTCATCACAGGGCTGACACATAGACACAGACAACCATTCACACTCACATTCACACCTATGGTCAATTTAGAGTCACCAGTTAACCTAACCTGCATGTCTTTGGACTGTGGGGGAAACCGGAGCACCCGGAGGAAACCCACGCGGACACGGGGAGAACATGCAAACTCCACACAGAAAGGCCCTCGCCGGCCCCAGGGCTCGAACCCAGGACCTTCTTGCTGTGAGGCGACAGTGCTAACCACTACACCACCGTGCCGCCCAGCATTTTAACAGAGAAATAAATATTTAAATTCTAACATCAAAAGATAGATTTTTGCTTTATGAAATATGCAAATTTATGCAGATTTAATTAGACAAGGTGCATTTTTTTGCCTAGATATATATGTAGATTTCTTGTTAAAAAAAATTAAAGTTCTACCACAGTAATCAACTGGCACTGTCTTGCCTTAATATAGCACGACACTTCCAGTACTGACAGATTCAGTGGCTCCAATATTGATCCCCAAGCACACACGAGTCAAGAGATTATTATATATATCTCCAGGGGTTAAAGTTTAATGCATGCCAAAAGCAAATAACCTGTAATAATCCCTGACTTCCTGGCCAGATTTGACCTTATCACACCAACACCCCTCTGGCCCTCTGTACTACACCACATACCAGAGCATGCCTAACACAGACACCGCATTATGTGCCTCACAGTTTGATCATTGCCCCTCCATTGGGTGTTGCATGTTTTCCGTCACAGATCCAATCACATCTTGGACATAGAAACGTGATTAGGAAGAATAGTAAATGGAGAGAAAAGTAATGTGTGGTCTGGCAGCAGCCTGGGTGAAATCAATCAACAGGATCCATGATGAAGGCCAGCGGCTGTGCTGGACTCACAGCTCAGTGCAACTCTGCTGTTTGGAAAAAGTATACAGGATACAAAGACCATAATGGGGATGAGGAGGTTCAGAGAGGTTAAGAAATCCTGTCCGTGATATCCATGGGAAAGAATAACAGCACTGAAAATTCATCATGCTTAATATAGAGGTATTTTCAAAGTACAGTATGATTGAGGAGTATTTGATAGAGATATTTATGAGGTGCATCTGGAGACTGATGGTGTCTGTCGGATTCGGTGCTATTAAAAAGTATTTGTGATGAGTTTTGTCATTTAATACTTGACATTTAGGGTCCTGTGATGCAACTGCAGCTGAATGAGGTAGGGAAGGGAGATTTAAGGTGGTGCATCTGAGTCCTTTCCAGTAGGGTGGGATTTACACAGGAAACTGCTTATTGCAACACAAGCTGGAGTACGAATACATGAAAATCTCTACCATCTTCTGTACAATGTTTAAACAGGAAAGGGAGCCAACTTTCTCTTCCTGTTGTTTCATTATTTTCCTGATGAGTTCTTTTATTAGAACACAGGTTTGACATATTAATAAGTTTAGATAGATAGATAGATAGATAGATAGATAGATAGATAGATAGATAGATAGATAGATACTTTTTCCAAACAGCAGAGTTGCACTGAGCTGTGAGTCCAGCACACCCGCTGGCCTTCATCATGGATCCTGTTGATTGATTTCACCCAAACTGCTGCCAGACCACACATTACTTTTCTCTCCATTTACTATTCTTCCTAATCACGTTTCTATGTACAAGATGTGATTGGATCTGTGACAGAAAACATGCAACACCCAATGGAGGGGCAAGGAGCTCAGTGCAAGTCCAAGGGGGGGGGGATAAAGAAAAAAAATTTAATTGAACTCTAGCCGCTTTATCCTGTTCTACAGGGTCACAGGCAAGCTGGAGCCTATCCCAGCTGACTACGGGTGAAAGGCGGGGTACACCCTGGACAAGTCGCCAGGTCATCACAGGGCTGACACATATAGACAGACAACCATTCACACTCACATTCACACCTACGGTCAATTTAGAGTCACCAGTTAACCTAACCTGCATGTCTTTGGACTGTGGGGGAAACCGGAGCACCCGGAGGAAACCCACGCGGACACGGGGAGAACATGCAAACTCCACACAGAAAGGCCCTCGCCGACCACGGGGCTCGAACCCGGACCTTCTTGCTGTGAGGCGACAGCGCTAACCACTACACCACCGTGCCGCCGGCAAAAAGACATTTTACCCAAATATTAGATGTGCTGTATGTATAATTTCGACCCTGTGTTGATTTCAGAAAACCCAAAGAAAATTAAAAACTTGACCACCAAATTCTAGTGGGTTTTTTTTTATTAAAGATGTATGCTGTACATTCTGCCACAGAAAAAGAACAGTTCAAAGAAATTACTGAAAGCCCAAATATCGCCATGACATTCATATCCAAGATGATGTCACTGTATGTAAACTTCTGACCACAACTGTGTACACATATAATTTATTTTTTTACACATTCATAAATAGAGCAAGACTCAAATCATTGCTGTGGTCCATCTGAAGTCCAGCTTTGCCTACGTTAATCTCATCCATGTGCGCGTACACTCCCAGGGTCTCAAGAGCAGGGGATAGTGTTTAAATTGATCAGTCTATTCGCACAACTAGCTGGAGGCTTCATTCTGCACTTCTGTAATGGATAGTGCTTTGCTGAAATGCTCTGTGGAAAATGCTGAATGGAAAAAGCAGTGCTACAGTGAAAAAAGTTCCAAGCACAGCCCGAGCAGGAGTAATACATTTTTTTTTCCATTTGGATTTTATTGTCCGGTTTTTTTTCGTACTTTGAGGTTTGCAGTGGAAGGAAAAACAAAACAACTGATGTTACAAAATGAGAATCTGAACAGCGTGTTGTCATCGAAACTGTTCAAACACCCAACTATAATCTTTTGTAGCATGGCCTATCTGCACATCAACTGAATTGCTGTGTGTTTTAACACAAAGGGAACAGAGGAACAGAATAAAGCTTTCTTGTAATACTGTTAAACCAAACACAACTCAGACTCTCACTCTCTCTCACTCTCTCTCTCTCTGCTCAAGCTGAGATCAGATTGCACTGTTGTTGTAAACTGGTATTGTTAGGACTGTTGAAATAATCCCCAGCCATCCACTAATTCCTTTTCTGTCCCCTCATACCAGAGGGATTCTTTCACTTACTGTATGTGCATCTGTGAATGTGTACATTATCCTGTGCATGGGACATTCTAGAAAGACATTCAGTTGAGGGAAAGGGCAGCCTGGATAATGTCCATGATGCTGTACGCTCTTCAAACCATTCATATATCCATTTTGGGCCATTGTGCAGTGAACACAACAGCAGAAGACTATCATGGCTTATGCAGACATCTTCAACACCAATGTGTCCCTGAATAAACAAGCTACAGCAAGACACTTTTCTCAAAGTATTCTGATGACTATGGTTCATGCTGGGATCCGGGGCAGGTTGGGTCATATATATATGTGCGTATGAGAGAGAGAGAGAGAGAGAGAGAGAGAGAGGGGAGTGGAAGTAAGGCAGGAGGAAAAGAAGTTGATGAACAATCATGCATTCTGTATGAGCGCTAACCCACCCCCTCTTTCTCTAGTTTCTCTCTGTCCAAAATCTCCAGCCAGCAGGTTGTTTAATGTGTTCCAGATTTCTTCCTGCTCGCTGCCTTGTGCAGCTCCCGCCATGGAATTCAGGAGAAAGGACAGCAGATCTGGCAGCAGACTGCAGCTCTCTTCCATATATTAATAAGCAGGGCCCTCTTCTGGTCAAATCCAGTATGAGTAGGGGACTATCAGAGGGGCAATGCATACACAGTGCATATAAGGACTTAGTATGAGCCTCAGGTCTGTGACATGAGAGCATAACAAAAATAGGAAATACACACATAAAAATTTCGTACCGCATTCATTTATTCAGAAAGCATCCAGAGATGGGACTACACTGCAGATGGGATCTCACGCATGCGTAGGAGCGCGTTTTTGGGAGGTGGGATGAAGCCATGGAAGCTGGAGGAAACTCACTACAAACAGTAACTTGAGCTTAGGGGACCCTGGAGATATAGCACACCGTGTGCTGCACTGCTATCCATTTCTAATCGCTCTCTCTTAGAACAGGATAAAGCAGCTAGAGAGAATGAGATGAGAAATAAAACTCAGGAAGGAGAGCTCAAGTCTTATATCTGAAAACCCAAATGGGGTTTTCTTTTTACATACCAAAAAATGTGCATTACCAGTCAAAAGTTTGGACACCCCTACTCAAGTCATGGGTTTTTCTGTATTTTGACTTCTTTCTACATTGTAGAACAATACTGAAGATGTCAAAAATATGAAATAAATGGAACACTTATGGAATTATGTGGTGTCTTTCTTCAAAAGTAGCTACCGTTTACCTTCATGTTTTGCACACCACTGGCATTATCTTAAACAGCTTCATGAGGTAGTCATGTGGAATGCTTTTCAATTAACAGGTATGCCTCATCAAAAGTTAATTAGTGAAATTCCTTACCTTCTTAATGTGTTTGATATTAAATAGTAAAAATAAATAATAAAGTAAATCACCCTATTCCACAACTGTAGTAATCCATATTATGTCAAGAACTGCTCAGTAAAAATAAAATCCATCATTACTTTAAGACATGAAGTATCTTAATTAATAAAAATAAAGAAAAACCATTAAGTTAGAAGAGGTCCAAATTTTTAACAGGTACTGTACACGCACAGTCTATAAAATTCTAGTCATTACAGACTGTATAAAATTATATTTTTTGTTCTTAAAAAAAAAAACCTGGGACATTTTGAATAGATTTTGGGATTGTCCATTTCATCTCAATTTTTTTTTTCCAGAAATGGTCACTGGATTCACATTAGCTAAAAACAAGCCAAAAAAAAAAAAACCTCCACCACCCTGTTGTGATGTACTTTCTCCATGTGCAATGATTCAAGCTGTGATTCCAGTAAATAGCAACTAGACTTCATGGCTATACACAGGCATGTCATAAAACAAAAGTATGTTTTTTATTCATGTATGTTAAAATAAATGTTTTTTATTTGAGAGACTTATTGATCTGAGGCTTTTTAGTTTATAAATCCTCTAGGACAGCATTTATAAACTAAAAAGCCTCAGATCAATAAGTCTCTCAAATTGACAAGTTTGAGATTATTGGATTATTTTTCTCCTGCAGATAGCCGTACACTATGGGTGACCGATTAAATGGTACTGTTGCTCGCTGGTTTGTGTTGAACACAATGGCGAACAGGTCGAGACCGTCCTGTAAATCATCTTACACATATGATGCACGTTTTGTGAATAAATAGTTTCTACCACCATTTAAGTGTTAACATAATTTTGACCAACCCTGTATTATATATAATTTTTTTTAATTAGTGCCACTAGATGGCACAAGACAACAACAATTGAAGAGCCCATTATGGATTTGTAGTCGTGTCAATACCTTACATCAATACACATTTGCTTTGAGATGAGAATTGGGAATAGGGGGCCCATTAATACACACTCCTGCTAGATCGAGATGGATTGAATTTCAAATATGTGAAGAAAAGCCAGGAAGAATGCTGCAGTGGACAGGTAACTTTTTTTTTTAAATAAAAGAATCAGGAATTAGACATGCAGATTGAGTGTGTACCAGAAGGGGTTTGCGGCATCCTAATTGAGGAGAATTGTACAACTCCGGTCTACATCAGCAGTAAGGGTGATGCTGAATGATCGTGAATAGGAAGCTCCCTCAGCCCTCCAGTCACTCTGCTCCCAGTCCAATCAGGACTCGTCACATCAGATTTGCAATTAAGAGCTCCATAAACGCAATACCTCTCCCCCAGACCCCACTCACTCCAAGGAACTGGGAGCAGAGCCGGGTGGAGGTGAGATTGTCGTCAGTGCCACAAATCACATGCAAACTGATAAACTGAGGTAATGCACTCACAGTGTACTGCCATTGAGTGAGCGTGCTATTAGAGCAAGGGTATGCAACAAAAATCTGTAATGGTCCAGTTATATAACATTTGTCAGCCACTACCATGACTGAATAGGGAAGACTGACTTTTTAGTGCTTTATCATTCGCAATTAGTTTATGGATATAAAAATGAAATGACAGCTCAAAGTGGTCATGTTTGGTTTTGAAGCTATACATTACCACTGAAGTAGCACCATGCACTCTGAACAGATGAGACACGTTTATTTTGAATTTAGTCAAATGCATGCTTGCTTCATGTTTTGAAACATGAATAGACCAAAGTTTGTGTCAGCAGTTTACTACTCTGTTGAGAGGGATTAAATGAAACGAATCATTTATGAAATTCTGAAAACTCTCCCCTTAGTCTTGTAGCTAGTCTCTGGTCCATTTAGCTGCCTTCAATTCAACAGTTTACATAAATCCAAGTGACTGGATAAACAATATCAGAGGATTTGCTTCTGAAGCTGCAATGGCTCATGCTGGGAAAACCAGAGTCTCTGAATAATTGCTGGCTCTGCTACACTATTTTTCCAAGTACCCGGATCCACTGTAATCCTTCGCTGGGTCTGCAACTGGACCGTGGCACCCCAACCCACTACCCCTGTACTAGAGCAATCTCACTTTAAACTGCAGCGAGTTCTCCTTTTTCCATAAAATCAACCAAGTCTATGGATATGGAACCATATGTTCCATAAAAGCATTTAGCCAGTCATGGTCATTTCTCGCTCTTAAGTTACAGACAGCAGCCTCCCATAAAGCTAAAATACTAATCTAATCATGGTTCATAACTGTACTATACACATACTACGGAACGGTTAGTGACAGTGTCTCAATGTGGAAGCCTTAGTCAAAACAACACACAGGCCTTGCTTGGTGATATCATTTTATTGAAAAATATAGTTATGTTGCATTTTCAAAACAAGGCCATCCAAGCAAGAAACGTATACATAAGAGAACAAAGTAATAAAGACTAGCAAAATGCAATAATAAACAGTGTTATATTTCAAAAGCCTGGATTCGAACAGACCTCCAAATTTAAAATTCAACCGGCACAGCAAATTTGAAACCACTTCCCCATATTTACATTCTTATATTCAAAACAGATTAAAAAAAGGCAAAATATTTTGGAACTTCCGTGATTTTGTTCTTCTGGAGTTTAAGTAAATACAATCAAGCTAAGCATATCAGTGAATTAAGTGTGAGGTTTTAGCCCCTTATTTGAATAAAGTCACTTAGGGACCCAGACTGTAAAATCCCTTGTTTGACGATATACAAATCGCTAGTTTTACTTAGGATTACATGGCAGATTAAATTTGGCACTTTTGTCATTTCTACTTAAGGCAGAAGAGAACCCTGCTGCTGAATGCTCTGAGGATTTCTTACAACTCAGCCCTTTTCGAGAACAGCTAGTCTCTGTAGCCTACAAAAAAAAAAGACCGGAATGAGTAAGCTAGAACAGGCAAGCACACCAGCAAAGACTGAGCAGCAGTCAAGGTTTCACATATTCACAATTTACAACATGATTTCTCTCTCTCTCTCTCCAAAAAAAAAAAAAAAGTCACTAAGTACAAGTTAGTGTACAGGCTGTCCCTCACCCAGGTGATTAACACTGTACAGTGGTGCAGAGTGAAGTACACTGCCTCCTATACTAAACCTGAGTTTAGCTTAAATTAGTGCACGGTCTTCTTATTTGCTATAATAATGCTTGGTAGGAAAACCCAATCTCACAGACTGTTCCTGGCAGCATAACTTAATACAGAGATATAGCATCATTTCTGCACCATCTTAACTAACTAGCTAGCTGCAGAGCCAAGTAGTTACCGTCACATGACGAGGAAGGAAGTGGTGAGATAAAGACACCACGCAGGCAACGAGTATACAAAGTCCTCTATAAGCACGAATCCCCCCCAATACAAAGCTTCCCAGCTGTCACCACTGCGTGTATAGAGTCATGGACAGTTAGTGGAGGGAAAACGGAACACAAAACATCTGCCACTGCACCCCCTTTCAGTTTCTGGTTTGTTCTCTGTATTACAGAATGATTTCCCATCCTTGTCATTCGGGCAGCTGACAGAAAATGTTTAACAGGATGTGTAATCAAAATCCTACACACACACACACACACACACACACACACACACACACACACACACACACCTTTTTGCACTCATCCTCCCTTTCCAGCCTGTGCTCGTATTAATTGCATGCTCCTTTAAACCTTCAGCAAAGAGCATGATTATTGTGTAGTGAAAGTATACTTGTTTCAGGAGATACCATTACCTGGACCTGTAGCACACATTACCATAAATCTTACACACAAATACCCAATGTTGGAGACAGAAGATGCAAAGACAAGGATTAGGTTAAGACATTAAAGATATTTTTTTTTTCTCCATCTTTACAAGTCCTCATCATCACTTACATGTCCAGTAGGAAAGTGACAGTTGCCAGACCCAGGCTGAGTGAACATGTCTGACAGTGGTGCTATAAAGTCCTCTGTTGGGCCATTAGACACATTTTGATCACTTCCCTCAAAGGGTACAGGAACAGTTATAGGCCTTCAGTTTCATTAACGCGGTGTCACAATTGCAGACATGTCTCAATCCCCATACAGATTCCACAAGGTTTAGAGTCTCACACACGGATCTCATCATCCTCATCCTCCAAGAAGGAAGAGAAGGCTCCTTCCTCCCCTGGGTGGTAGCTGTAGTTGGTGCTGTCCATGTCTGCTTGATAAGATTGGCAGAGTTGTTTGTCCTCCACGACTTGGGAGCCAGAGCTGGAGACAGAAAAGCTGTCAGACTGCTGCTGGTGTTTGTGCTGAGGCTCAGGAGTGCTGATAACCTCACTTTTAATTTCCAGGTCTACTGAACTGTCGGCATGAAGAGTAGCCTCATGCTCCACTTCCAGATCCATCTCCTGCTCCTCCTCCACCTCATCTGCCCTCACTCCCTCTTCCTCCTCCTCTTCTTCCTCCTCCTCCTCCTCTTCTTCTTCTGCCTCTTCCTCTTCTGCTCCTTGGTTACTGAGAAGAGAGGAAGCCTGCCCCTCACCGTTTTTGCCTTCCTCAAAGCCCAGGTCATCACCTTCCTTCTCCATGACTCCCAGAATATCTCCTAGCATAGAAGGCCCCAGGTCCACATGAAAGGACATAACTGACTCGGCGTGCTTCATGCCTCCTCCATTATAAGATGGAGAGGGCCGCAAGTCGGTTAGCTCCCCAAAAGACCTCTCATGAAGCTCCACGTCTAGGCCATGAGCGGCTGCCCCGTTGGAAGCCTGCTGCTTCATGGGGCTGGAGGCTAGACTCTTGAGCAACCTACCACTTTCAGGATCCCTATCCTCATCATTCAGAAAAGGCAGTGACAGGGCATTCTTCACATACGTTGGTGAGCCACTTGGGGGTAGTTGCGTGTTGTCTCGCTGGTCTACACGAGTGACAGACTGAGAGCGCTTGCTGCTTCTGAAGGTTCTGGACAGTAGGCCTAGCTTGGGAGAGCGAGGGTTAGAACTAGCATCCTGTGGGGGCTCACCAGAGCGGCTGCTGAGAAAGGACGTGTCTCCAAAAGCGTCACCACCCCTGCCCACATGCATGGTGTGACGAAAATCTCCCAGTGGAGCACTAATCATTTCCGTGGTCAGGTCCATGCGAGAGCGTCGCTTGGTCTGAGAGGAGCTTGACACTAGTTGCTTCAAGATGGGCATCTTTGAAAATTTATACCCCCGACTAAAAGAGAAATCCAAGAGTTAATTTGTATCTTGTACGATTAGGTTAGAGTTAAAGGCACAAGTAGTTTCCAATGAGACACCGTGAGATCCAGCGAGTTTGTGGAACCTGTGGAAAGAAAAACAAAAAACACTATAAGCTTCTGAATTTAAACATTTAAAATCAAAATCAATCTATTCTAATCTGGAACAAATCAGATATTCTGAATCTCAAAAGGCAGATGGCAAAAAGCCCAGTGATTAAACTAAGTGCATTCCACTACTGCTGCTTCATTACAGTCCAAGTGTAATGAAGAGTCAGTGGTGGAGCTGTTCCAAGAGGTCTTATTTGTGGGACAGGCTTGAATACCATTAGAAACTCCAGAATGCAGCATAATTGCCCCTGCATGAGTCAGACAGAAACGTCTGGCTGCAGCCTTCCCCAGAGTTCACATATTGACCCTTTGGCTCGAGAAGACCAGAGAATTAAATCAATACCAAGAGAAGATAAGAACACAGAACTGACACACACATTCTTTATTGGAGAAAGTAGCTAGCCTGGCTGATCAATGTGGCAGTGTTTATTATACTCATGTTCTATGTACAATATACACTCACAGGCCACTTTATTAGGAACACCCATCCACTGGTCATTAAAAATCAGCAAATCCCTTGATGGCAGGAAATTGCATAAAATAATGCAGGTACAAATTAAGAGCTTCAGTTAAATGTTCACTTCAAACATTAGATGGTCAGATTGGTTCGAGCTGCCAGGAAGGATATACGGTAGTAACTTGTATAATCAATCACTCTTTAGAAAGGTGGTGAGCAGAAAAAGCATCTCAGCAACAGCAGAACACCACACTGGGTTCCACTCCTGCCAGCCAAGAACAGGAATCTTAAGCCTCACTCACAACCAGCCGTAAGTGTTTTGGACACGCATGGGTCACAGGGTTTGGTAGCTCGCAGCCGTGCTGCAGGGTCGCGGTGAACCCAGGGGAAAGTTTGGGGGAGGAGTCCGAGCAAAGTACTAGTCAAGTACAGGTTGCACACCTGACTTCCTCGAGGTGTGGGAAAAATTGCGCCATTAGCCCATGGAAAGCGTACGTCTGACGCACATGATCAGTGCGTGCTCACTGAGTATGGAGTGTGTGTGACTTGCATTTTACCAGTTTCCTGCGCTACGAGTTAAGGCTGCACTTGTGAAGCATGTGTGATGCAGGTGATCAGCACATTACAATCACTCATAACTTGCGTGTGATGCAAGCCAGGAGTGGGTATAAAACCAGCGTGTCTGCAGCATTCTGCAACTGTCTTTCGACTGAAGAACATTGGATATTTTGTGGGAAAAATTAAAAAATTCAGTTTAAAGTTTAGAAAATGGGACCCAAGAAGAAGCAAGCAAAAGTGAAGTAACCCAGCCTGAAACAGCAGAGGGGGAGGAGGAGAAATTTGATGACGGTAGCAGCACCAGCGAGCCCTGCACGGACAGGGAGAAGTATGGCTTCAAGCCGGCAGAAGGCACAGCACCCCGCCAGGATTTTCACAGGTAAATACACATGCTTTAAACATTCATTCCAGTCTGTATATGCTTATGTAATTAATATATGCTAATTTTCATGCATGTTTCAGCTAACGATGCCCAGAATCGAGGACATTGCAATCCCATCATTGCTGTCAGGCCATTGTGCCATGCTCAGTGATGAGGACCAGAACATTCCGACACCCCGTCCCACCACTCAGCAGGAGCAGGACAGCAGCTCGGAGTCAGAGTGTGTTTCAGTGCTCAAACTGTTGGGCTATTTAGTTGGGATTTTTTACAATGTAATAAAATGCGTTATTCCCTTATACTCATCTCATCATCCCTAGCTGTTCATTACCCTGCCCTTCTTCCCTCACACCTGGAGTGAAGACAGACACCGCTCAGTGTGAGAGCGGTGCCATCAGTACTCACCCCAATACCCCAGGAAGAGTCATGCCCTTGGGTTGTCTCACACTTCCCATAAAGGCAGCCGTGATTTATTGATCTAAAACAGCGTTCACTTTGCAGATTCAGCTTAAGTAATAACGAAAGAAACGTCTCTATATGCTAGTGTTTTTTTCTATGGTAAAACAAAACAAACCCCAAATGTAAGCATTATCAATGATTATGAAGAAATCAGCTTTAGGCTTATTTAGATGGCTGTGAATTAGGACACAAGCACACAGTGAAATCAGACAACACTAACAAAAATATTCCTCAAGAAAGTACTGCACCCAAAAAGGCACTAAATCAAGCATATGATACATTGTGTAACCCCCGTATCTTAAACATCTCATCTCATTATCTGTAGCCGCTTTATCCTGTTCTATAGGGTCTCAGGCAAGCTGGAGCTAGAGGTCCGCGCGGGTCGGATTTTTCAGTCTCGCTCCCGCAAAGAATTATGATTTTCAGTCCCGCTCCCGCCCGCCATATTTTGTCCCGCTCCTGCCTGCAAATCCCGCATGATGCAGACGTTCGCGTTATTTCTCAGGAAAGTTCTTGTCTTGATACAGCGTGATGGTGCCCCGCCCCCTACTTTGAGTGGATTTAAGCATAAATATCTACAGCTCACGTTCGTTATTATTTACCTCCTTTCTGAATTCGGAATGTTGAAATGGCAACATGTAGACCTAATAATAATAATTATTTAAGTAGGCTAATCATTTAAGTATGCGCTCTCCCGTGGTGCGTAGAGCTCTGCTCTTCTGCCATGATCGGAGATCTCAAACACGGAAGAGGAAAGGAATCGGAAACGTACGAGAGATATTTATCCTCTCCTGGATCAAAATCAGAATTCTGATGACTAGCTCATCTAAGGTGTCATTGAGGCATCATGTTAGTATGGGTCACTGGAGGCTGGGTGTGAACGGCAAGTCATTAGAGTGATCAAAGGATTGCCCATTAGGGTGATCAACGGCAATCTGACTCTCTCTGCAAATTTAGGCATCTTAAAATGTTTTTATTAATACCAAATAAAATATCCAGCACAAATTATATATGATAGACATAAATTAATAATTGATAAATTTTATTTTAAACACGTTTTTAGTTAGCGGGACTGCAGCTTATCATCGCTCCCACCCGCATTGTGCACTCCCGCTCCCGCCCGCAATGAGCTTTCAAAATTTGTCCTGCGCCGCACTGCTTTGCGGCGGGTCCCGCGGGACTCCCGTGGGAGTGCAGGGCTCTAGCTGGAGCCTATCCCAGCTGACTACGGGCGAAAGGCGGGGTACATCCTGGACAAGTCACCAGGTCATCACAGGGCTGACACATAGACACAGACAACCATTCACACTCACATTCACACCTACGGTCAATTTAGAGTCACCAGTTAACCTAACCTGCATGTCTTTGGACTGTGGGGGAAACCGGAGCACCCGGAGGAAACCCACGCGGACACGGGGAGAACATGCAAACTCCGCACAGAAAGGCCCTCGCCGGCCACGGGGCTCGAACCCAGACCTTCTTGCTGTGAGGCGACAGCGCTAACCACTACACCACCGTGCCGCCCTCCCTTATACTCATGTTTTATTATTTGACGTCTGCATGGTAAATTAACATGTACTCAAATAAAAACAGCAAACGAGGTGGTCGTCTTCCTTTCTACAATGCTACACGATCGGTTCCTTCCCAATATATATACACCCAGAGTCTTGCCCCTCATGTCCCGTGCACTGCACGCACACTACACATAGGGGTAGAAAGTGAGATGCACTTCTGTCTTGTGCACTGCACAAATAGCAAGTGTGCATACTTGTGTGGTATTTCTGAGGCACGTCACTCATACGATGACCATGCGTCACTCATGAGTCTTATGGCCATCGCAAAAAGCCCCTACTAGCCATGCTGCTGACTTGGTTCAGGTGTACAAAAGGAGTACGGGTCCTGTACATAGCATATGCGTTCTTGATTTGTCGCAAGGCCTGTAGAATTTGCATGTGCAGGACCAAACGTCTCCACGGGCAGTCTGTGACCTTCTACGGCGCTGAACACACGCAAGTCTCAAGCACGGTTTTGCCAATTTATTTATTTATTTTTTTAACCGTAGACCGCCCATACGGTGGGTTGTGAGGGAGGCTTAAGAATCAACAACAAGTCCCTATTAAAGTGGCCAGCGAGTGTGTCAAGGTGCTATAACAACCGTTGGCTAAAAATGAGTGATAAGGAGCAGTCTAGATCATCAGTTTTTAAATATCCTATAGGCCTCGTCATGAATCCACGTCAGCCCCAAGTCTATCCATCTACCGTTATTTTCTGCTCATCAAAACATTCATTCATTCTCAACATTAGAAAAAACAGACAGCAACGAGGTCCAGGACAAAAGTCAGGTGAATATCAAAAGCAAAAACCCTTTTCAATTCATTAACCAGTCAACCAAATGTAAAACCTCAAACAGAGACTTATAAAACCAAAGAGAGAATCATAAAAAGCTATGTGCTGATGATAATTTTCACTTCCATGAACCCTTAAGCCATATTCAGTTATGTCAATAATTACCCGAGTTCAGAAAGAAAACACTGTGTTTGCTTTATAAAAACACAGTATAAAATGACCCTTGGTAATGCAGCTACCCTCCAAACTGACATTTTTAAGGATTTTGTTCTGTCCTTGTGAAGGGAGTGCTTAATTCTATCTGTTTAAAATGCAGAGCAATTAAATATAGATGACATTTAAAAGGCTCGTCAGAGAAGCCTCCGTGGGTTTTGAGGCAAGTTATTCACAGGTATAAACACACAGATGCTATGGGCATGTGTCCTATTAATGTGCAAATGTCCATGGCCACAAGCCCTACACTGAGCGGTTAGAATGGTCAAAACAATCGGTTTGGATTAAAAACATGCCATTATGCTATATGCATGTAACTTTTGGCGTGACCGCCACGGTGAAGACACCTCCATCTCTGCGATTTATACAGAGGTTGCGCAACACACGCAAATCATAATGCCGACAGCAATGTCCAGAAATCTTATCCTGTCTGAATAAGGTGGCGCTCATTCCAGCTTGTTAAATTCAGCCTTTCAAATAAGAGAAAGCCAGAGTGCTCAGCAGGCTAAACCGGTTTCTCCAGCTGATGCTAATGAAATATTCATCAGTCCCTCCTTTTTTGAGAGGAACAATAGCCGAGTGAAGTCATCTCTGGTGGTGCTCCATCCGATACGGACCTCGCTCGGTTTGTTCCTTCGTCTGTCAGCACTGCCTTCACTTCCTGATGAGCTGCTTACCTGTGTTTGTTGCCATGGCGACACTGTGCGGCATGTAACGCACAGGTTCTTCCTGTTGTCATGCTCGTGGCTTCTTTATAAGGCAACGGAAAAACATGTTTATTATCTTTGAGCGTAGCAGTCAGCCCTTGCGTCGAGCCCTACACCAAGCTTTGAGGATATGATGCTACTATTCTTTGCACACATTAGACAACACAACAGAGACAAAATAACGCTCATTTCATCAATGAGCACAGCTGAAACAGCTGTGTGTTGCAGACACACAGTTTGCATTTATCTTGAAGGCATCTCAAACAATTTGGCAATTTGTTAGAATAATAAAAGCATTAGAGACTATTGCAAATAAAGTAACGGCTTCTGTTATTCATCTGTGGCTGAACGAACGCATGCAGCCTGCAGAACACTCCCTTAAGGCCAGAAACGATGAATGCGAGAAGCCTGCGCTCTACTAACATTTATTTCCATAACAGAGTTGATGCTCGGGCTATAATCATCTCCACAAATTCCAATGAAACAGCCTGTTGTACAGTCTTAAATTAACACCACCAGTCTTCCTAGTAAATTACTTTTTAAATGGGCAAATGAATATAAAGCAAGGCGATTAAGATGGGGCGGAGGCACATTAAACTAAAAGTTATGCATATTTGTTGAATAATAATGCATACCAGATAAAGAATGGAAGAACGGCAAGGTTACATGCAATACTGCTTCTGGGTGGCAGAAACTGGAAGAAAAACAAGTAGGTCACGAAAGACTGAAAGTTTTAATCACCCCTGGAACTCCCCAAAACCTCTACAGGAGGCAACACCACACGCACGCACACGTATACTTGAGTCATACACAGCAATGCTCCTTAAGTATCAAAACTATTAGCATGAGTTACTGGAAGAACTAATAATCACAGTTACATAGTGTTCATTCCAGAGCACTTTTTCATAGCTGCTCTATCAGATTGGGGCAGTGGGGCTTATTTATAGGTCTGTGTGAAAATAAGGGGAGTATGGGGAGCATGAGAAGGCAGCGTGGGAAACCAAGAGCCTCGGATGTTGCCAGTGACTTTCCAAATAGCCCCTTTTGACATCCATGTCAGTAGCAGCACAACGCAGGGGGAGCAGCTGGCTTTCTTCAGTCCCTCATAGACTGAGCACATCTTCCTTCCTCCCTCTCCATCCATTTCACCATCCCCACAGCCTAAATGGCTCTATACATACTAACCTCTGACCCTCTGGGGCTGAGCTAGTCACATTCACAAATATACACATCTTAGTCAACTGGGAATGACGCAAATATCTACAGCCATTCATCGATTAACTCCACATCTTGACATGACCACAGACATGGAGAGGGGAAAAACAGGTAAGGACACCATGACCATGCTGGCCATAGAAAGGTCATTATTCTGGTAGACAATAATTGAAATACTCCACTACAAAGTTTAATTTTGATCAAGTGCTTATGATTAGAAAATCAAATCGGAGCAATGGAGCTCAACCATACTCCAAAAAGCTGAAGTACATGAGCATGTTGCATGCTACAAGTGCACAGAGGCTTGTATGATCCATCCATCCATAGTCACTTATCCTGTACAGGGTCACAGGCAAGCTGGAGCCTATCCCAGCTGACTATTGCCGCTTTTCCACTACCAACGCGGCCGAGTTGGGCTGAGCCGTGCGGTGCTGAGTTGGGCCGAGTCGAGCTGAGTGGGGCTGTTGGAGTTGCATTTCGACTACAATCGCGCTGAACCGTGCTGGCTGGAAGTGGGTGGACACATTGGGTGGAGTTAGCGAAAGTGGGTGGATGTTACGTGATGTTGTTAGGCGGCGCAAACAGTGACATCAGTGACCTTTTAAGCGGTAGTCTCACGACCCGGATAGTAAACAATAAACATGGAGGACATGGAGTTGTTAGTGTTGCTGGTCTTGGTGCTGTGGCTTGTTGTCACCAACAACGCCAACAGATACTGGCAAGAGCGTATAGATGAGGCGAGGCACATAAGGCTTCGGAAGTTCTCGTAATTCGTAATTATTCTTCTTCCGGGTTTACGGTGTTTACAGATCCCAGCGTGCTCGCGGGGTGTGTGTGGGCATGTGAGGACACTCCTCCTCACCAATCAGTGCACAGGGGAGTGTCTCCTCACGCCCCTAGCCCCACTCGGCTCGGTTTGGCTCGCTTCAGCCCTACTCCAAAACCGTGCGAGTTTTGGGTGCTAAGCAGGGCTGAAGCGAGCTGAGTCGCGCCGCTCTGAGGTAGTCGAAACGCGAGCAATGTCAGGCTGAAGTGAGCTGAAAAAGGGTAGTGGAAAAGGGCCATAAGGGTGAGAGGCAGGGTACACACCGGACAAGTCACCAGATCACAGGGCTGACACAGAGACAACCAACCATTCACACACTCACATTCACATCTACAGTCAATTTAGAGCCACCAGTTAGCCTAACCTTCATGTCTTTGGACTGTGGGAGAAACCCACACAGACACAGGGAGAACATGCAAACTTCACACAGAAAGGCCCCCGTTGGCCACTGGGCTCGAACCCAGAACCTTCTTGCTGTGAGGCAACAGTGCTAACCACTACACCACCGTGCCACCCTGGCTTGTATGATATAACGACTTAATCTTCTCTACATTATATTACACTGCCGTGATAAACGGTGAGGTTTCCTCCAGTTATATTGTATTACCAAACCTAACAACCTTTACACATGTTGCTTAGTACCTTCGCAATTCAGAACATGTTTGTAGCGGTTATCAAAAAAAACACCACACCAAAAGGGTGTAGCCCAACAGAAAAGCATTCATCCCATCTACGAGAGATCGCGAATCTGAATCCTGATGATGCCACAGCCATCTGTGGACGGGAGGTCAAGAAAGCAAAACAGCCCGGCATGGGCGTCAGCGAGTGTACAGAAGTGGGTGGATAGCACTTTCCTTTAAGTGAGTCATGCCACCCCTGACACTACATGAGCAGCAGTTCAAAAAGATGTGGTTGGCTTGCTCCGAGGCACAATAGCCTCCACCCTCCCTGGTTGGTAGCAGTCATGTGATAGGGAAGAGCTGTCTTGTAGGTGGGAATTGGCCATGACTAAATTAGGAAGAAAAACAAATCCAAAGCACCAAAAGATCAGGTCCCAAGACAAACTAATCCAAACCAAACATGAATCTGAAATGACGTGTAGATGTTTTGGACTCAGATATAGCGCCTTTCCTGATGTTGCATGTTCCCAACAGAAATTTTGGGTTAGTATGTAGCATCAGTATACCAGCACTGCGGCGCACATGCGCATAAAGACCGAGCCTTTTCTATAAACAAAACAAAAACAGACACTTTCAATTCAAAGCAGATCATTTAAACAGATTCTGAGTAGCATGCTGATGGTAGTTTGTTTGGCGACATAAAAAAAAAAAAAAAAAAAAACACTCTTGCACTATGCAGTTGAAATGGGGGCGAGAAGTGAAATGATGGGAGATGATCTTCAACTGGCCTTAACTGCCACTAGTTCTCTGACGTTGGCTTAATGTGTTATGCCAAACAGGCAAAGATGCTGAGCATTGTAGCATTTTGGCAGAAGAGTCTCTCTGGAACCACCGACCCAAGATGGAAGTCTGGATGACCTGAGGCCACCTTCCAGAAAAGCTTCCTAATGGCACAATGCATAGTGCACATCAGCAAATACCCAGACCATGCACAAGTTTAACAAAAAACCCTCACAACTCCCACCACAGGTCTCTAATGGCCCTTTTCCACTACCCTTTTTCAGCTCACTTCAGCTCGCTTCAGCTCACTTCAGCCCGACACGGCTCGCGTTTCGACTACCAAAAACCAGCACGACTCAGCTCGTTTCAGCCCTGCTTAGCCCCTAAAACTCGCACCGTTTTGGAGTGGGGCTGAAGCGAGCCAAACCGTGCCGACTGAGGTTGGGGGCGTGAGCAGACACTCCCCTGTGCACTGATTGGTGAGGAGGCGTGTCCTCACATGCCCACACACGCCCCACGAGCGCGCTGGGATCTGTAAACACCGCAAACCCGGAAGAAGAATAATTACGAATTACAAGAATTTCTGAAGCCTTATGCGCCTCGCCTCATCTATACGCTCTTGCCAGTATCTGTTGGCGTTGTCGGTGACAACAAGCCACAGCACCGAGACCAGCAACACTAACGACTCCATGTCCTCCATGTTTATTGTTTACTATTCGGGTGGTGAGACTACCGCTTAAAAGCTCACTGAATCAGTGACATACAGAGCATCGTGGATGAGTTCGCGGAGCGCAAGGCTCGCCGTATGCCCTTCAAATAATGCGCGCAGTAGGCTATTGATGTTTTATTATGAGCCATGTACAGTATGTCGCCTAATGTTTTTTTGTTTCTGAGTTACATGTTCGTTTGAAGGACTTAATGTACAAAATAACATAGTTGCACCCCGTAGTGTTGAAATTGGTAAACACAGTGCATTCAGTGAGGTTTGCACCGCCCTCCTTTTATTTCTGACTCTTCCTGTCAGCGTTGCAACCTCTGAGCGCTCATTCGTATGCCCTTCAAATAATGTGCGCAGTATAGGCTATTGATGTTTTATTATGAGCCATGTACAGTATCCTAATGTTTTTTGTTTCTGAGTTACATGTTCGTTTGAAGGACTTGATGTACTAAATAACATAGTTGCACCCGGTAGTGTTGAAATTGGTAAACACCGCAGTTGCGGACATTTTGTAGCCTAAAATGATGTTATGATAAGCTTTAATAAAGGGCCCGGTCATTTGCCCCGCCCCCGGCCCGGCTCTGACTTGTTCCGCCACTGTCACTGATGTCACTGTTTGCGCTGCTTAACGACATCACATGACGTCCACCCACTTTCGCTAACTCCACCCAATGTGTCCACCCACTTCCAGCCAGCACGGTTCAGCGCGGTTGTAGTTGAAATGCAACTCCAACAGCCCCGCTCAGCTCGACTCAGCTCGACTCGGCACGGCACGGCTCAGCCGCGTTTGTAGTGGAAAAGCGGCATAAGATAAAGAATAAATTATTGTTTAAAAGTGTTTTACAGCCACACAGACATCTGAATTGAAACCCAGCCAAAATCTAAAGTTGGTATCTGAATTGAGAACTGTTCTTAGCCACAGGTTGCATCTGAACAACCCACACGCTAAAAGCAACCCTAGGCTGATTAAGAATATTGACAAACGCTGAACACGTCATTGTTTTCCAAGTGTGTAAAGAGCAGTTAATGGGATTAGAGAGATGAAGATCAGCTCACAGTGCTTTGAGGCCATTGTCTGGAGATAAGGTAGCCAATCTGGATTCCCACAATGCACAGTAGGTTCATTACCCTGCCCTTCTTCCCTCACACCTGGAGTGAAGACAGACACCGCTCAGTGTGAGAGCGGTGCCATCAGTACTCACCCCAATACCCCAGGAAGAGTCATGCCCTTGGGTTGTCGCACACTTCCCATAAATCCAGCCGTGATTTATTGATCTAAAACAGCGTTCACTTTGCAGATTCAGCTTAAGTAATAACGAAAGAAACGTCTCTATATGCTAGTGTTTTTTTCTATGGTAAAACAAAAACCCCAAATGTAAGCATTATCAATGATTATGAAGAAATCAGCTTTAGGCTTATTTAGATGGCTGTGAATTAGGACACAAGTACACAGTGAAATCAGACAACACTAACAAAAATATTCCTCAAAAAAAGTACTGCACCCAAAAAGGCACTAAATCAAGCATATGATGCATTGCGTAACCCCCGTATCTTAAACATTACAGTAAAAATTTCTTAAGCACAATTTCACCAACAAATTTATTTGGTAGTAGATTATACTAACTGAGCTTACAAGAGCAACACAAACCCATTAAGCATCTGTCATTCAGTGACCAGACAATCAGATTTGGGTGTGTCTGGCAGTTGGTACACGATATGCAAAAATACCACCAAATTTGTTTAAATAAAATGTTGCATATGTGGATGAGAGTGTGAAGTCTGGATAAGCAGCTTAGTATCTCCTCATTAGAAGCCTCACTAGTTCTACACTGTAAACAAGTCTGCAGCTGATTTTTTTTTTTCCTCAACTGCAGGTTACAAACAACTAAGCTGATCATAAGTAGATTTTTGAGGCAGTGTGAGGGGGAGCAGAAGTTAACCATGTTGCAAGAAGCAGATGAGAATTTTTTGGTTTAACACAGCAGGATAAACTTGCAAAACTTGTTAGAGAGAACTATATGGATTTCTCGAAGGAACAGTAAAAGGAGCACATGCTAGTTTACCTAAACTCTTGGCCCAGTCGTGACGTCACAGCCGATCCAGATTGCAACAGACACCATCTTGTCGGTCAAACGCCACATTTCCGCCTTCTACTTCATTCTGGTTCTACTTCTGCTTCTACTTCTACCTTTTCTTCTTCTACTTCATTCTGGTTCTACTTCTGCTTCTACCTTTTCTTCTGGAAAACCCTACTATATACAATTCTACTACAACGGCTGCGGCTACAAGCTCTCCCTACCTGTGCACGTTTGTGTTTTTTGTGCATATTTTTGCGTGTTGTTCGTCTGTACCGGACTTCAATATCCACTACAACTGTATGGAGTTACTGGACATTGGTTTCCAGCAGAAAATGATTGTCTGTAGTGATTTCCATCGCATGCACAACATTCCGGACGAGATAGCGAGACCAGCGGGGTCTCCGTGGATTGTTATCGGGTCTGGCAGGCGAAGGAGGCAGCGTCGGGAGAGGAAGCAAAAGCGAGGCTGCAGGCAGAGCCGGCCTGTTGACCAAGCTCAGAAAACAGCCACTCAAACCTCCACTGCCAAGCCTCTACCTCCCCAACGCTAGATCCATGGTAAACAAGACGGACGATTTGGAATTACAGTTGGAATTACCTTATTCTATTCTATAATCGGCTGGTCAGTGCTATACTAGATACTACTGATATATCTAGTATCAATACTTAAGTGACTTACCCATCCAATGAGGATTGTTATTTTCTTGTTTACAAGATGCCACATCTGAGGGGAGCTGACAAATCCTGAATTTCTGTAAAGATAACTGTCCAGAGATTTATAAGCACGCAGTGCTTCACCACTGAACAGCGAGGGAAAGTTAATGAGGTAATTATACACGTCTGGGTATTCCACCTCTGGCAGTTCAATATCCACTGACACGGTCGTGAAAACTACGTCCGGTAAGCCATAAGGGTCACTAATCTGTAGGTCGCTTATTTTAGACATATATCTAGTTATCTGTTCATTAGAAAAGTGAGCCGTGTAGTCCGTCGGTTGAAATTGATCCATTTTGTACACGAGTGCAGCAGTATTCAGCAGTGTTTTTTACCAACAAGATGGCGGCTGTGTACTTTCCGGTCACGTGACTGCAAGATCTCTATAGAAGCAAGATACATTCCTGAGCATGCATATTACACTATGAGCTGGAGCAGGTTGCTCAATATTACTGATGCTATGCAAAGCTAAAACTGCTCAGAATTCTGAAGAAGTGTTCAAAACGAAACAGAGATCAACAGAACGGGTATCAGAAAGAGAGTGGAAGGTAGGGCAGTTTGAATTTTTTTTTAATCTTGGTAACTATGTGTAGCTTTTTAGTTTGAAAGAGATTAATATCAGTTAGTATAATTTTTTTTTTTTTAACATCGTGACAAATTCTGTCTATTACATTGCTACTCAACCCCCCCCCAGTTCTTTGTGGAACTGATGTGGACAGGTTGAGCTAATCGGGTCAAGAGCCTTACCCAAGGGCCCAGCATGCCCCCCTCCCATGTTACAGTTGGTAGCAATTTTGTGAACATTTGCAAAATAAATTGCATGTTAGCTTTTATATTCTGATCTACATCTTATTCATCCATTTGGTTTTATTTTGCTGCATCTTGTGTGTGTGAACACACATTAGGTGAGGAAGCAAACCTTTATCTTGCCTAAAGCAGGGAGGCATCAGGGGAGGGGTTGTTCAAGCTCATGTCTGAGGCTCTCTTTTCCATGCCAGAACACTTTGCACCATGATGGCCCTACTGGGAGCAATAGTGTCTATAGAAGCGTCACATGGGTTCATTATGGGGGTACAGGCAAGAAAGGCAGATTGCATATGAGCCACTAGTATGCTCCCATGTCAGCAGATATCCACGTCACCGCCCTTCCTGAACACAAACTCCCATAAACACATCACTTACATCATTACTGATCACACTCCAAACAAACAGCTCCATGGGCATAGGCAATAATGAGGCTAGTTTCCATTACTGGAAACAGGGCTGATTTTGTACGTGTGTATAGTAGTATTCACGAGGCATTGTTCAAAGGCTCGTCTGTGTATGTTTTTGTACATCTCAACGATTAAAAGACTATTTCCATTACAGGGAAGATCCAGGGCAACTACTTTGTACATCGCAAAGAATATTAACAGTAACTATTTTTCATGTAATAAACAAATACATAATCTAAACAATATTGCATACTCAATATATTCTTCCTGTTGGCTATAGCCTAGTTTGTGAACTTACCACTAACTGCAAAAATATTTCTAAATTGGTCCTTCTGGCCAACTGGACTTGGGTGGGACTAAATTTGTGGTGGCCTGGAAAAACCTGTTACATGGTTATATTAACATACTGGGGAAAATCTATCTTTCAAATGTTAAGAATGTTAAGTTTACAACAGGAAAGGAGTTCTCACTTCATCCTCATAAGTACACCTCACCATCTGAGGTAAAGGTCATTCTGTCATTAATTCAATCAGTTCTGTTGACCACGTTTCTTGTTATTCATCTCATCTCATTATCTCTAGCCGCTTTATCCTGTTCTACAGGGTCGCAGGCAAGCTGGAGCCTATCCCAGCTGACTACGGGCGAAAGGCGGGGTACACCCTGGACAAGTCGCCAGGTCATCACAGGGCTGACACACAGACACAGACAACCATTCACAATCACATTCACACCTACGGTCAATTTAGAGTCACCAGTTAACCTAACCTGCATGTCTTTGGACTGTGGGGGAAACCGGAGCACCCGGAGGAAACCCACGCGGACACGGGGAGAACATGCAAACTCTGCACAGAAAGGCCCTCGCCGGCCACGGGGCTCGAACCCGGACCTTCTTGCTGTGAGGCGACAGCGCTAACCACTACACCACTGTGCCGCCCATTTCTTGTTATTAAATCATTTGAACTTTTTTTAATGAGAGAATCACACTTTGCTAGCAAGGTTTTAGACAAACTGGCCTGACTACTGGGCTTGTTAAACCAACCCAAATTTAAAAAAAACTCAATTCCTGTAATTTTATTAAAATGTACCTATATCCCCAAATCTATGTGGACACTTGTTCAATCACACCCATACTTAACATCTTATTCTAGATAAAGGCCCAATCCCAATTCTAATTTCTACCCCTACCCCTTCCCCTTGGCCCTTCCCCTTGAAACTGAGCTACAAGGGATAGGGCTTGAAATTCAACCCCTACGTATTGGGATAGCCCTTCAAACGATCGCATACGTCATCGCGTACCTCCGTCAGCGTTTACGTTAGCAAAACGCGACCAAATGCGTCATTGGCTGCGACCAGCCGCTACAGTCAGAGCCAGAGGCAGAACCAGAAATCTCTGCTGGCAGGGTGTGATTTGTTAACTAACACCACTGAATGGGATATCTTTGGCGCTTCGTGCACCACATCCGACAGAATGAGGTGTCAGAACACTTATGTAAACAATAAAAGCGAGAATAACAGAACAAAACGTACGCAGTCAAGCAACCGAAAACAATACTCACTCCCAAAGCTTTTTAGCAGCAGCTTGGATTTCAGAAATCGCTGCTCATTCTCAGCTCGAAAGCGAATCAAGCGGCGTGTTTCCTCTGGATAACAACTTAAAACACGTAAATAATGGAGAAAATACATTTATGACAATCTTTCGCCGCGGGAACCGCCATCTTTCTGAAATCCGCATGAAATCTCGCTGAAATCCGCATGGCATTGTGGGAAATCACTCAAACCCCTTCGTTCGGAGTCAGCTCCAGGAAAATCTCCGTTTGGAGGGGTACAGAAGCCCTACCCCTTCCCCTACCCCTCCGCGTTAACTGGGATTGGGATACCCCTACCCCTTCACGTGAACGCGCAAAATGGAGGGGAAGGGCCAAGGGGTATGTCCAAGGGGTGAAATGGGATTCGGCCTTAGTCCCCCTTTGCCGTTACAACCTTCACTCTTGTCGGAAGGCTTTCCATTAGATTTTGGAGTGTGGCTGTGGGAATGTGTGTTCATTTAGCCATAAAGTACTTAGGAGGACAGGTACTGATGTTGGGTGAGGAGGTCTGGGTTGCAGTCAGCAGTCCAGTTCATCCCAAAGGTTAAGGTGTTCACTGGGGTTGAGGTCAGGGTTCTGTTCAATCCACTCAAGTTCTTCCACACCAACGTCAGCAAATTATGCAGTTCAAAACCTTGTTCTGTACACGGTCATGCTGGAACATGGGCATGTTTGGGCCTTATATTTCCACTAATCGAGGATTCTTAATGCTATACCATACATTCTTTATAATTGGGTTTAAACTTTGTGGCAATAGTTCAAGGAAGGCCCACAAATACGCGCGATGGTCAGGTGACCCCATACTTTTGGTCAGTGTACTTGTTTTCTTAAAAGTAGAGCTGTATGTACAAATAAATACTGGCAGAACCATTTAGTTTTGGTTCTAACCAGTTTGACATTTTTGTCTTGCTTACAGAATTTCAGTCACCATGACATCTAGGGTGTTTTCCCCAACTGCCACACATATTTGTGATGTTCGGTGCATCAAAGCACCCATCAGAATTAAACATCTGTTTACGTTCGCCCAACCACAGAAACTGAACCAACGTCTGTTTCACTCAGCATCTTTGTGCCAGAGTGTCAGCAAAACTGCATCTAGTTAGAATATTTATTTTTATGTACACATTTTAGTGTAATAATCTACACACAGCAATGGTGAACACCTCTACTGTGCTTTTGCAAAGACTAAAACACATTAACACAGTGGCTGCACGAGGAGAGAATCATGATCAACCCAGTACTGTAAAAAGTAGGCAAGCTGCATTTTTGTTTAAATAATACATGGATATTGCAATTTAATTTGTATGATACAATTTCCTAACACTCTAAACAGAAGTGTTACAAAGCTGATCTAATCTTTCTGAGCTTCACCGTGAGAGGCCCGTAGATCTAATTTTATTCTATTTTACTCGCCAGAGGAGATACACACATTGCTTCTGCGTGTTGCAGGGGGAAGGGGAAATAGCACTGGAGTGCACTTTTACTTGATTTCTGTGCATCGTATATGGGCCATGCTGCTAGTGTTTTGTGCAAGTGTGCACAAAACACACCAACACCACACCATTCTCACATACTTTCTCCATTGCGAGGAGTTGTTCAAATCATCGGGGAGACACAATGGTCAATCAACATACGATCAGAGAATACTGATCAGGCAGAAAGTGGAGTTCTGGTAGCTTTTAGTTATGCTTAAATTGTAGTAAGCATATTTCTTAAATCTACCACTAGTAAATACTTATTGAACAACAGCAGCTCTTTAGAGCAACTTTATATTTGAAAGCATGATTTGAGACCCAGAAATAACTGTCATTCTGCTGGTATGTAAAACTGCCTTCAATGTTTACTCCAACATGCAGTCATGCAGCATTCACTTCTGAGGAGCAGCCCAAGCGACATGTGAAACATAACACGTGTTTGAATGAGGTCACAGACCTGACTGACTGAAGACACTGTCAATTTCACTCCAGGTGTGAACACCCTCATGGTGTCAACATAACCGACAAGAGTGAGGGCTTACTGAGGAACCACAAACCCACAAGGTTGTAGCACTCTTTTTTAAAAAAAAAAAAAAAAACACAACCCTGTCGCAAGGTTCAAATGATAAGATCCATGACTATTTCACGTGAAATGAGGAGCGGTGTTTACATATAAAGCTGTCTGTACACGGTTAATAATCCATACACAACAACAGCATGGAACATGTAGAAACAAAGACAACAATACGTTTGCTGTGATACCTCAGGTTAACACAATAAACACGAGCAAAGAATTTCCGAAAACATTACACCAGTTATTCACTGACTGAAATATGATCGACCAATTGAATGAGGATGGCTGACCTTGCTCTCAGGGTAGCAGGGTTTGATAAAGTTTGAAGAGCATGTGGATCAAAGGGCTGGCATAGTCTAGACATACACAGCAAGAATGTTATTTTGGCCTAACTAATAAATCATGTCCAAAAACCTTGTTATTCAGTACTTAAGGCATAATTCAAGTAAAAGGGCCGCTGTTGACAAGCGAAAGACGAGGACGAAAACTTGAATCCTGTTTATGTTGCATGTTGAAGTAAAATATTTGCATGTTACACACGGTTTATCCTCTTTTTGCTTACAGAGTGTTCTCAGACACAAACTCCATAAATCTTCGAATAAACATGCCATTCCAAGGTGGTCCAGGATCAATACCATGTTTGTGCAGTAGAAGAGTCCCAAATCCAGGGGAAGGACACCCTACTTCTACTAGATTTGCCTCTACGTCATTAACCATAAAGAGGTCGGACTAGCACGTTAAAGAAACTGAAGACAGACAGCATGTACAATAAAAATACAAGCAGTATTTAATTTCAGCAGTTACTATTTTCCTCAAGCAGTCATGTGAACGGCAAATGATGGATCAGTTTGAAGTTGTGGATGGATTTCAAGCAAGCCTAAAGCCTTTTAGCAAAATGATCAAGTTATTCAGTGCATATAAGCATAATGAACAGAGGTGAGTCACACCAGACACAATTAATAGCTGTGCAGTTTTCAACCAAAAATCTCCTACATAAATGATCACCAAGCAAAGTTTGGGTGTTTAGAAAGGAATCCAATCATCAACTGATTCATAAGCCTAGTATTTCAGATGGTGCATATTTAACGTTAAGCAAACTGCTACCAAAATTTACTTTACTTATCTGACTATTTTGTGTGTGTAAACATAATTTACTAATAAGGGCTGCTGGTGCAGTATCCATTGGAGCACAGCAAGAACTAATAGACTTAGGCCCTGTCCACACGGCAATGGATTCAGGTGAATCTGATAAAATTGTTTATCGTTTCGGTCTGGCGTCCACACGGCACCGGCGTTTTGCATGCCCCAAAACGAAATCTTTTGAGAACGGGTTCCAGAGTGGAAAAATCTGGCAACGGCGCTGTTGCGAAGTCATCTGGATGAGTAGAACGGATTTGTTTACGATGACGTCACAACCACATGACTGTCAGTGCTTCATGCCGGGTAGAAGTGTAACGAACTCGATGCGAGTTGTCAACAAATCCTATAACTTGGTTCATGAAACGCGCTTACAAAATATTTTCACTGTGAATATTTATTGTGTAATGGTGCAAAGTGAGAGAGAGAGAGAGAGAGAGAGAGAGAGAGAAAGAAAATAGCCCTTAGGGTAGAGTCTTTAGTCCAAACACTGCGGAAGTACTGAGTATAACCAAACCGCGCACCGCCGGTGCGCTTTCCAAAAACAATCCCGCCAGCAAAAATAAGGAAAAAAAAAAAAAAGGAGCCATCTCACCTCTTCAGATGTTGGTTTAAGTCCGACAATACATTCCTCAAAAAGGGCGTAGAAGAACAAAGTAATCCATCAATGTGTAGCATTCAATTTATTCCGGACATTTAAAGAATTCTGGAGGATCTCAGAATGTTGGCGTACCGGCTTCCATCTACCCCCATTCATTCCTCTTTCCGCATCTTTCGTTTTACGCTACTTATTAATAATCAAAACTTTATGTGGCTAATGCTACAGAAGAAGGGCTCTATGCGCATGCGTCTACTTCTATTGTTCTGGTGTCTCCGATGGGACCGTCTTACAGCGCACGTAGAGGTGTGGCATGTGTATTGCATCGTTTTCAGCAAGTGTTGCATTGCAATATGTACCTGATATTTTACTGATCTGTTGCCCATGTGGACGCGATATTTAAAAAAAAAAAAAAAAAATCTTGTTGCCGTTGTCGTGTGGATGTAGCCTTACAGTAACCTCTAAATGCTGAAACAGGGGGTTGAGACGGATGCGTGGAAAGATCACCTGCTGATTACTGGTAACTTCTCAGGGGACTTGACCATTAAATGATAGACATTAAAGCAGAATAAACCAACCATAATTACTTTTATGATCTCTGCGTACAGTTCTACAAGATATATAGTGCCACTTTAATAATGCAAAATCCAAGTTGAAGATAAATTTAAAGTTGTGTGATTACTTACACACATAGGTGGCTTCCTTATAAAACTGAAAGAGAAGCACAGTGACTTGCTTACAGTTCAGTTTGGTGTGACATCAGTGTCAGTGACACAAACGAGGCTGTAAAACACTGGTTAAGCAATCCAATCCAATCCAATCTGACGACACACTAAATTTACACACACTCTCAGAAATGAAGGAACCACACTGAACGTATCCTTGCTGCTTTTAAATATCTTCCATATGAAAACGTTAATATACTGCATCTTTACAAATAATTTAACGCATATGTTTGGATCTTAATAACTCTAGCTCTAAAGTAGTACCGGTACATACATACTAAAAAGATACAAAAGGTGTACCTTTGATGGTTATACACCACCACCTAACCAACCGTGGTTATTAAAAGCTGGCAAAATGGGATCAAGTAATTCCTGGTTGCTCTATCGTTCCCTCGCCAAGTTTATCCATGACCTTGCAGCACCCTGTTAATGATTTACACCACCATTAGACAAGCTGAGACTTAACCACGTCACCAGCAGAAACCAAAAGCTAAAATAAAGCTTTTCGGTTTCATCGAGTCTCTGCAATTACTCTGTACAGACAACAATACTAATCAAAAGGATGGATCTAATCAAAAACTCAATCTGTCTTTCAAAATTATTCAGTGGGATGGTGTAACCAAAGATAAGATATTGACAGTAAAGAGAGAAGAACAAGAGCATGCTAGGTATGACAAAACAAACAAGGTAGGCTATTAAGGTTTTTTTTCATATTAGGATAGGCTATTACCTATCCTAATATGAAAATGTTACTATAGTGCATCTTTACAAATAATTTAAGGCACATGTTTGGATCTTAACAACTCTAGCAGTACATACATGTGTACTAAAGATACAAAAGGTGTACCTTTGTTGGTTATTAAAAGCAGGGTGGCACGGCGGTGGAGTGGCTAGCACTATTGCTTCACAGCAAGAAGGTTCTGGGTTCGAGCCCAGCTGCCAGCAGGGGCCTTTCTGTGTGGAGTTTGCATGTTCTCCCTGTGTCTACGTGGGTTTCCCCCCCACAGTCCAAAGACATACAGTTAGGTTAACGCCTTTGAGCGTGGTACCGAACCCCTGACTGCTCCTCGGGCGCTGTAGTATGGCTGCCCACTGCTCTGGGTGTGTACAGTATGTGTTCACTGCTTCAGATGGGTTAAATGCAGAGGATGTGCTTGAGTGTGCATGTGACAAATAAAAGGTTTCTTCTTCTATTAAAAAAAAAAAAAAAAAAAAAAAAAGAGTACATGGAATAAAATAGTGCAAGCAAGCCTTAAGGGTTGTTTTACAATCAGGGTACAAAGTTTGTGTCACAGGGGTCCAAAATTAAAATTGATTCAAACTGGTTCTTGTACCAGTTTTTAAGTGAAGGACAAGTTAAAGAACAGATTTCAGGTAATTTTTTGACATGTGTGCATGGTAGTTTTGTGTAATCTGCTATAAGATAAAGAAGATTAAGTGTAGCTTTAAGCAGAGCTGGGAGAAACAAATGAAGCGATTCTCGGAGAGGACTTTTTTTTTTTGACAATTCAGAATCCACTACTTCCATAGTGCTTTTAAATATAAGGCTGCAAGCTTTGTGTTAGTTGTCTCTAATATTTATGTCCCAATATCTTGACCACATTTTAGGATGAAAATCATTTTAGATATGTTATTTTATATTGAAAAATTAGCTGTCTCAGAGAGGACATTTTTTGACACAATTACATACTAATTTGATCAAAATAGTCTGAAAACTTACTGGCATTCAACATTAAATCTTAACTATATGTTTCCAATGATATGGAACCAAATATTTGTTTTATGGTATAAAGAATGATTTAAGTGCATCCCTTTTGCAGCTACCTGTGGTAAAAAAAAAAAAGCACTTTTTCTAAAGGACACGAGTCTCATCTTGTTATCTCTAGCCGCATTATCCTGTTCTACAGGGTCGCAGGCGAGCTGGAGTTTATCCCAGCTGACTACGGGCGAAAGGCGGGGTACACCCTGGACAAGTCGCCAGGTCATCACAGGGCTGACACAGAGACAACCATTCACACCTACGGTCAATTTAGAGTCACCAGTTAACCTAACCTGCATGTCTTTGGACTGTGGAGGAAACCGGAGCACCCGGAGGAAACCCATGTGGACACGGGGAGAACATGCAAACTCCACACAGAAAGGCCCTTGCCAGCCACGGGGCTCGAACCCGGACCTTCTTGCTATGAGGCGACAGCGCTAACCACTACACCACCGTGCCACCCTAAGGGCACGAGTAATTTTGCTAAATATGACATATTGCCATACATTCACCAAAAATAACGTCATCAACATGCATGGTAAATAGAGCTATCACAGGGCTACAATAAACAACCAAGTTTATTTAGTCAAGCCTTTTGATATTGAAGATAATAAGTGTTAAATGTGATTTTTAGCTTGCGTCCCCTGATTGTAAAACAACCCTTAACTGAAGAAGCTCAGAGTAGAGTAGAGCAGAGTAGAGTAGAGCGATGGTGTTTAATGAAAACAACTTAAACCAGACAGGACAAAAGGAGAGATTGGGAACAATGATGAAGAACACAGGGCCAAGCTGGCTTTGAAGGACAGTTAATACATAAAGAGTGAATGGATGAAGCAGGTAGAACAAGCACTGTGTGTTTCATTGGAAAGACTGTAATGTTACATGACTCTCTCTCTCTCTCTCTCTGGTCAGTGACATCACTAATGAACATTCAACGGTTTTAACTGAAGTTTAAGGACAAACAGTTGAACAGAGCTCATTTCACACCTGGAGGATAAATAAATAGTGAACTATTCACAAACTGAACATTATACCCCTGTCGTTTGTGTTTAGACACGTAGTTTGTCAAAAATAAAATATTAAAAAGTGTACCATACCTTTATTAGCAGTGTCGCGCGCAAGCGACGGTTTGTACTTTCATCCCCAGGTGACTAGCTTGACTGTTTCCTTCCTTCCTTCACTATTCACCTCACAAATTCCTACTTTCTCGTAAAATTTCTTTGAATTATCATCCGTAAATACATACCCCAACTCAATCTCGACAACCTAAACGAGCTCCACACGAACCGAACAGCCACATCCTCCCCGCCGCTCGCCGCCTCAACGCGCTGCTTGCAAACTGCCAGACGCTCGCGCAGCTCAGCCGTTCCTTTCTGTCTGCACAGCCTCCAGTGCGCATGCGCGTCAGAGCCGCAGGACAATGGAGGATCTATTCACAGCGCAGTGTGGCTCATGGCTTCGCTACTCATTCAGACTGCATAACATTTATTCGCGTTCACTTGATCTCAGCCTGCTGCGGTTTGAGTAGGCAAATAAAGCTGCTATTTCAGCGAGTTGAACCCTAGCCACTTCTTGTACTCGTGGTTGGAGGGAGACACAAAACCTGATCAAATGGATCAACACACACTACCGTTCAAAAGTTTGGGGTCACTTTGAAATGTCCTTATTTTTGAAAGAAAAGCACTGTTCTTTTCAATGAAGATCACTTTAAACTAATCAGAAATGCACTCTATACATTGCTAATGTGGTAAATGACTCTTCTAGCTGCAAATGTCTGGTTTTTGGTGCAATAGGTGTATAGAGGCCCATTTCCAGCAACTCTCACTCCAGTGTTCTAATGGTACAATGTGTTTGCTCATTGCCTCAGAAGGCTAATGGATGATTAGAAAACCCTTGTACAATCATGTTAGCACAGCTGAAAACAGTTGAGCTCTTTAGAGAAGCTATAAAACTGACCTTCCTTTGAGCAGATTGAGTTTCTGGAGCATCACATTTGTGGGGTCGATTAAATGCTCAAAATGGCCAGAAAAATGTTTTGACTATATTTTCTATTCATTTTACAACTTATGGTGGTAAATAAAAGTGTGACTTTTCATGGACAACACAAAATTGTCTGGGTGACCCCAAACTTTTGAACAGTAGTGTATACAACTGAAATTATTTTAAGGAGAAGAATGCACACTTCAAGCACAGTGAAATTCATCCTCTGCGTTAAAGGCTGGGCAGACACTGTGCGATTTTTTCAATCGCGGTATTTAGCTGCTGCTCACACTGTACGAGTGAATCGCAGGGGTAAACAGCACGCACCTTACGACTCCTGTTCTCACACTATACGATCCGATGCTCGGATGCGATCTGACTGCTCACACTGTACTTCCATACTTCCAGATTCTTGTATCCGAAACTGCAACGTGAATAGTGTTGTGACGTTCGCGAATGAACCGATTCTTTTGAACGGCTCCTAGGCATGAACGATGAGAACCGAGTCTCGAGCTGGGGGAGCCGTTCCTTCTGTCGTTCTTTTTCTGTACTGCGTTTCAGATAGTTTATAATGTTGTTGTGTGATATTAATGATAATATTGTGGGAAAACTACTTTGCACGGACGTTCATTTAATTTATTCTATCGTCATTTTGTTTGTTCTATTTTTGTGTATTTTATTTATTTATCTGTTTGTCTAGTTGTATCTATTTTGTATCTCAGACTTAAATATTTTTGTAAAACAAGTGTTTTTCTATAAAATATTCTTGCGTTCTTGGTAACTATGTTCTTGAGTGGGTTCTTTTTTTTTTACAGAAAAGCCATTCTGCATGGACATTCATTGAAGCCCTCATTGTTTTTTAATGGCTATTTATGAGCGTTTAGGGGTTACAATAATGTAAGTCTAGGTTGCTTTATATAAAAGGTATGTCCAGAAATATTGATGTCACTGTCTAAGCCAGGGGTCACCAAACTACGGCCCGCGGGCCAGATCCGGCCCGCCACCCCCCTTTGACCGGCCCCCCAGCCCCTCTGCCCCCCATCACTTGAACCGGCCCTATGAGGCAATCCCCAAAAGTGGTCCCGGCCTATTTTTTTTAAATTGCTTTTTGGCAAATAATAACATGTCTGCATCTTGTATTTTGTTGATTTTATCAATTAAAATTGATATTTAGTTATAAAATGAACTATTCATATTTTCCGAATTTTCGTCATATGCTCGCGATCAAGCAGTGACAGGCAGCGCATGCGCAGAGAACTGTCAGTGTTCAGGACAGCAAAATGGCGAGCGGTCAGCGAAAAGCTGACAGAGAGTGCAGAGTTTTTAAAGAACAGTGGACCACCGATTATTTTTTCGTTCAGTGTAAGGACCGTGCAGTTTGTCTTGTATGTAAAGAAAGTGTGCCGGTTTTCAAAGAATATAATCTGCGTCGTCACTATGAAACCCGCCACAAAGCAGGGTTCGAATTATAAATTTGACCCTATGGGGGTCTCTATTTAAAAAAAAAGCAATGCATACTCGCTCTCCTGGACCAGCGCACTTTTGCGCACTGCAGTGCACAGCTTTCACACACAGGCGCGCGCACGCACGCACACACACACGGTGTTATATATATATATATATATATATATATATATATATATATATATATATATATATATATATATATATATATATATATATATATATATATATATATATATATATATATATATATATATATATATATATATATATATATATATATATATATATATAGTTAAACAAAGGAAGATCGTGGGCGGCACGGTGGTGTAGTGGTTAGCGCTGTCGCCTCACAGCAAGAAGGTCCTGGGTTCGAGCCCCGTGGCCGGCGAGGGCCTTTCTGTGTGGAGTTTGCATGTTCTCCCCGTGTCCGCGTGGGTTTCCTCCGGGTGCTCCGGTTTCCCCCACAGTCCAAAGACATGCAGGTTAGGTTAACTGGTGACTCTAAATTGACCGTAGGTGTGAATGTGAATGGTTGTCTATGTCTATGTGTCGGCCCTGTGATGACCTGGCGACTTGTCCAGGGTGTACCCCGCCTTTCGCCCATAGTCAGCTGGGATAGGCTCCAGCTTGCCTGCGACCCTGTAGAAGGATAAAGCGGCTAGAGATAATGAGATGAGATGAGAAAGGAAGATCGTTGTGAGCTAGAGGACAAGTCTTCTTCGGACTTAACTTCACATTCGATTTCGCAGGCTGCAAATTTCAGTTTGCGCGCATAGTGGTGTGGTGGTGAAGTACAGCCGTACATGTTGCGGTTTAATAACACGTTCAATACAAAGTTATGGCTGCATGGTGATCGGAAATGAAATGAGTTTTATTTATATTTATATGGTGATATAGGCTATTCAAGCTTATTATGGTGATATATGACGTATTTGAGAGACTTCCACAGAAAATTAAGTTTGCTTCTTTCATGGGAGCCTGAGGGAATGGGAGCTCAGCTCCCATTGGCTCCCACGTAATTCGAACTATATTCCACAAAGAGTATGCTAGTTTGCGAGGGCAAACAAGAGAAGACAGGATTCGGAGGATGAAGTGTGGACTGGCTGCACAACAGAATGTATTCCTTCACCAAACCCAGATCAACCAGGCTGCTGTCCGAGCTAGCTATAAGGTAGCTCACCTACTAGCTACCCATGGAAAGCCGTTTACTGATGGGGACTTTGTTAAAGTATGCATGCTTGCTGTGGCTGAGGAGGTGTGGCCCGACAAGAAGGATGCGCTCAATGCGGTGAGTCTCTCCGCACCTACTATGACCAGGCGAACCGGAGATTTGGGGGACAACGTGTATGACCAGCTGAATGAGAAAGCGTCAGAATTCGAGTTTTTTGCTTTGGCCATGGATGAGAGCAATGACGTGCAGGACACAGCACAACTGCTGTGATCTATTGATCTATTGCTCATATTATTATAATTTCACTGTTTTTTAAAATGTATTTATTTTATAGGCCTATTTATTTGACCTTTATTAAGTGCTGCATACAATTATTATTAATATTATTAATAATATCAACAGGCTTACCTACAATTTATAATTTTCCACTCACCTTTGCCAGTGTCAATCACCTCAACTAGGCAGATGTTTCTTACCTTGACAGCTTTGATATTATTTTTATTAGAAAATAAATAAATGGAATATCAGTGGTATTTCAAATTAAAACAAAGTGTGAAGACTTGATTACTACTTTTGCAAACCACTAGTAAAGATAAACAAATATGTGCCAGGAATCAAGTGTTGATATAGTAGTATGGATATAGTAGTGTGGATATAGTAGTGGGGATGGCCGTGCCAGGCTAGTAATCTCTACTACACAATGAGGCCTGCTGGTGGTCATATTTGTCTGGGTTATACAATTCTATGTGATATAGCTGACCCGACCCCGGCCCCCATCACAGTCAGGAACGACAATGTGGCCCCCAGAGAAAAAAGTTTGGTGACCCCTGGTCTAAGCAGAGGGATCTGGCTTCTTTAGACGCTGTCTTCTTAAAACTGAATAAATATTTTAAAAAAGAGCCAAATGAGCCAGTCTTTTGAACGGCTCTTTTCAAAGAACGGATCACAAAGATGCGGATCCCATCAAAGAGCCATAAATCCCATCTCTAAACGTGAAGAAGAAGAGGAGACCGGAAGTGCTGCTCAGTGTTTGTTTTCTCTTCCGTATCTGTGTTCGCGCATGTGCAGTGTGACAGGTTGAGGTAAATCGGCTCGTGACACTGCTTCAACAGTGCGATAGCCTCACGATGGGCGACCAGGATTTCAAACATGTTTGATTTTCATCCGATCGATCGGGAGGAGGTCGTGAGGTGTTAATCGCTTGTCGTTACCCCATGTATACTACACGATCCGAGACGCACGATTGAGCCAAAAATCGGCCCGATCCTCCAAAATAGTCGCACGAGTGAAAATCGTGTCAAAATCGGGCCAAAAATCGCACAGTGTATGCCCAGCCTAACCCATCTGAAGCAGTGAACACGCGCACACACACTCAGAGCGCCCGGGGAGCAGTCAGGGGTCAGGTACCTTGCTCAAGGGCTGCATGTCTTTGGATCGTAGGGGAAACCGGAGCACCCGGAGGAAACCCACACAGACATGGGGAGAACATGCAAACTCCACACAGAAAGGCCCTCGCCGGCCGCTGGGCTCGAACCCGGAACCTTCTTGCTGTGAGGCGACCGTGCTAACCACTACATCTCATCTCATCTCATTATCTCTAGCCGCTTTAACCTTCTACAGGGTCGCAGGCAAGCTGGAGCCTATCCCAGCTGACTACAGGCGAAAGGCGGGGTACACCCTGGACAAGTCGCCAGGTCATCACAGGGCTGACACATAGACACAGACAACCATTCACACTCACATTCACACCTACGGTCAATTTAGAGTCACCAGTTAACCTAACCTGCATGTCTTTGGACTGTGGGGGAAACCGGAGCACCCGGAGGAAACCCACGCGGACACGGGGAGAACATGCAAACTCCACACAGAAAGGCCCTCGCCGGCCCCGGGGCTCAAACCCAGGACCTTCTTGCTGTGAGGCGACAGCGCTAACCACTACACCACCGTGCCGCCCCCTAACCACTACATATTTATCTTTATTCTTACATTCTAATAGCATTCTCCTTTATGGTTTAATTACAAAATTCTGACTAACAGTAACCTCAGTTCAGTCAGTCAGGTTCAATGCCCAAACTGATAATTGCATCATCAGTTTTTCTTTGAGTGGTTAGCACGGTCGCTTCACAGCAAGAAGGTTCTGGGGTTCAAGCCCAGTGGCCTTTGGGGGCCTTTCTGTGCAGAGTTTGCATGTTCTCCCCATGTCTGTGTGGGTTTCCCCCACAGTTCAAAGACATGCAGGTTAGGTTAATATGGGATGGCCTTGAGCTGAGGTGCCCTTGAGCGAGGCACCTAACTCCTAACTGCTCCCCGGGCACTGTTAGCATGGCTGCCCACTGCTCTGGGTATGTGTGTGTGCTCATTGCTCACGTGTGTGTTCACTGCTTCAGATGGGTTAAATGCAGAGAAGAATTTCACAAGTGTCTCATCTCATCTCATCTCATCATCTCTAGCCGCTTTATCCTGTTCTACAGGGTTGCAGGCAAGCTGGAGCCTATCCTAGCTGACTACGGGTGAAAGGCGGGGTACACCCTGGACAAGTCGCCAGGTCATCACAGGGCTGACACATAGACACAGACAACCATTCACACTCACGTTTCACACCTACGGTCAATTTAGAGTCACCAGTTAACCTAACCTGCATGTCTTTGGACTGTGGGGGAAACCAGAGCACCCGGAGGAAACCCACACGGACATGGGGAGAACATGCAAACTCTGCACAGAAAGGCCCTCGCCGGCCACGGGGCTCAAACCCAGACCTTCTTGCTGTGAGGCGACAGCGCTAACCACTACACCACCGTGCTGTCCATTTTACAAGTGTGTGTGATGAATAAAGTTGTGCTTTCTTTCCCCCACAGTTCAAAGACGTGGTTAGGTTAATATGGGACGGCCTTGGGCTGAGGTGCCCTTGAGCGAGGCACCTAACTCCCAACTGCTCCCCAGGTGCTGTTAGCATGGCTGCCCACTGCTATGGGTATGTGTGCTCATTGCTCACGTGTGTGTTCACTGCACACTGGTTAAATGCAGAGAGGAATTTCACAAGTGTGTTGAATAAAGTTGTGCTTTCTTTCTTCTTTTTAAGGTACGCCACCACTCTTACCGGAGCGGTTGGGGGTTGAGCTCAGATATCAATGCGCTGCCGAAACGCGCAGAAGGTGTTAGTACGCCTGTCATTATAGTGCGGACTTTCCATAGCATAGAAAATCGCTACGTTTCAATTTGTGTAACTGAACTTGTTTCATATCACTGGTCATATAAACCTATGTAAACAGGAAAAACGTGGAAGAGTTTGGTCGCATCTAACTACAGCCCCAAAAAATACTGTTGGCCATACTGAGCCTAGCTACATTGCTAACAGGAGTGACAGCACATCCGACTGACTGGGAGGTCATGCAAAACTCTGATAGGTATGGAGCAGCTCGTCTTAATTCAGATAAGAGCATATTTCATTATGGAAATACAGTGGACTATTCCAGTAAGCCAATCCTGCTGGTCCAGGGACTCAAACCAGCAACCTTTTGATTCCAAAGCTGTTTCTCTAACCATTAGGCCATGGCTTCCCCAACAGTAACCAACCTGGGGGAAATGTATGAGACAAAGAAATGAGCTGTGCCGCATTCTTCCTTGATGACCTAATAACTGCCCTTTCACTTGAAATGCAATATCCTGCCAGGCCATTTCACTTTGTCTGATGTCCATCATGCTGTCTGCACTTGTTTTTGAAGATGTAGAGATTCTGAATTCATTTTGCGTATTCATTTTCCAAAAGACTGCCATAGGAGTAATTGATGCCTTTGCCATGGAGCTTTGTAGAAGGCATAACCTCTTGCAAGATAGAGCCACTGGCCACTGGTGCTTAAGATAACAGGAATGTTTAAACTCTTAGATCATTACCTGTGGCCAGAAGCAATGTTGGTTATTTTAGTGTTTTTAAAGGATAAATGGTCTCAGAGAGCAATTACAATGAAAAATATATACCACAAGAATTAGTTACTACAAGTAGTTGGGTACAACTTTTCTACATGAGGCGCAATTATTATTTATCATGATTGTACTAAAAATGATTGTATAATATGAACAAATAGCTGAAGACTTGTAGTTCAACAACATGGATATCCTAAGCTGATAGATAGCTTGATAGTGTATACTAAAGAGGCAAGTATTTCAATAATGTTTAAAAGTAGCTTCCTTCATTGGCTAGATTCCCAGATCCAAGGCTTATACAGCCTAACACTTAGGTGGAAAGTGATTTTTTTTTTTTTATTAGTAGCTATCACTTCAGAGTGAAACAGAAAGAACCCAGAATGTTGACAGGTCTTTTGTTACTGGCAGGTCTGGAGATAAATGAGCCCATAACCCTTTCTCATCTTTCCTCCATCTTAATATGGAGTGTTTGCCCCTCTCCCCTCTGACATCGCTACACTAACCAGATCAATGTTTTGCAGTCCGGAATAAAGAGATTATCTCCAGACGAGTTCTTCCACACTCCCACAGAGCCTCAGTACAGTTTTCCTGGATCATTATTAATTTTACACCCACTTAGCATTCTCATTCAGCCCAAATCACCCAGCTATTTCCTTTTATGGATCTAAACCTGATGAACAGGATTTCTTATGATCAAGAAATCATTCATTCATGAAACAATTCATGCATGACATTTTCTATTATAGAGGATCTAGGACTTAAAATATCAGTTTAGACCTTTAACAGTACAATGCATCATTACATATACGATAAAGAAAGAACTCATCAGAAGCACTGAAAAATAAAAGAATTTATTTTGGAAAAGAACCATTGCCTGGCCCATTATAATTCCTCAAAGAATTTATACAGTGATAGTCACCTCACAGAGAACAAGACAAGAGATTGTGTGTATCATCATCATCATTATTATTATTATTATTAATTCCAGTTCTGGAGTCTATCTTCACTTTTTACGTTTGAATATAAAAGCAAATGATCGAATGACCATAAATAAATTAAGCATATCTGCATACATGTAGCCATATCTGTACACGGTGTCTCACTGTGAGCAGGAAAAACACATTCTACAATAGATTAGAAATACATACGCAAGAAGAAACAGACATTACTTTCAGACTCTGTGAGATGAAAATGTTTATCTTATGTCCTCCAAATTCAGGTTATCTGAACACAAGGAAATGCTTTTTTTATTATTTTTTTAATAACTCAGTACACAATCGGCGAAAGTGAGGACAGCGTGTTCCCTCGTGGTCTTCTCCTACATGGAGTCCTTGTGTATAGCTTTTATTTTAACAGGAGTGTTTATAATATCTTCATCGTCCATACAGTAGCAGACAATAAGTGCTGCTTCTTCAAACTTTCGTTTGCATGTGCTCAGGTTTTAAAGCGTCTTGGTGTCATGTCCTAATTTCATTTCACAGAAATAATATAACAGTACTGTTTCTGAATATTAGCTATGGAGATCTGACCAGGTAACCACAGTAGGAGAAGAGTAATAGCAGGATCTCCTGTGCAGGTGTGCTCATCATTCGGAAAAATGAGGAACATTTTACACAATCTGGCAATGGTCCAAGTCACAACTGAACTGCCTTTCTGAGGGAAAGAACCTTTAAAAACCAAGACTATGAACACAACACATGCGTATGACAAAATACGGTGACACAACAAAGCGGACTAGCGAAAACATTTTCATAGAACCCACAACTTCTTGCTTAGCAATAGCGCACGTGCTGATTTATAACTCAAAATAGACTTGCGGCCGAGACAAGTGTAAACCCTTACTAAAAACTGAGCCGTGTCAGATCCAGGAAGATCACATCCTCTTGTTAAGACAACCCATTTATCTGTAATATAATATTATATTTTTCTTTGCGCAAAGTGCTGTCGTTTAGATGTGAGTGAATGAGCAAATGTTTTATATACACTCAAAATGTATGTACACTCAAGATGATCACTTTGGGTCATTTGTAAAATTACATGCAAAACCCGTGAAGTTTGGAACTCCTGCTTAAATACTTATTACATTCTTTTATTCACAGAAATGTCATTTATAGTTTTCAAAAATATCTTTTGACACTTTTATTCGAGTTTAGAAATAAGGTTTAGGAATTTCTCAAGTTATGCATTGTTTAGATGTGACTGGCTAAGTGACTTGCTCTGCTCAAAATCACAAACACGTATGCGCTGAATGATTGTCTGTTGTTCAATGCTGTTACCAAAACACACCACACACATGTAAAAAAAAAAAAAAAAACTAAAAAATGCAACCCAAGATGTTCAGCGCTCCTTAATAGATAAAACCATTAATAAACCACAATGACAGTGATGTTGAAGGAGCAAATTGCTGCTCACATGGGAGTCCCAATCAGATGCGTTGTGAATGGAACCAGAGTCTCATATCAAACAAAGGACGAGAAGCCTGTAGTTGGTGCCTGGGTGGAGGTGCCCAGGCTGCTGGGAGGCCTGTAGAGGCCGTGCTGGCTGTGGATCTCAGAGGACAGCAGAGATGGAGTGGGAGTCCGGCTTCCCTTAGGCCTGAACAGCGTGCCCTGGCCCATGGGCTGTGGAGATGGTGTGCTGTGGGGCAGCAGAGGAGGCAGTGGAGGCAGAGGGGGAGCGTGGGGGCGTGACTCCTGCTCGGTTGTGCCGTCTGCCTGCCCATAGTTGTATGCAGGTGGCCGTGAGACGCCCTTCTGCTGCCGACGCCATGAGTTGTAGTAGGTCGGGTCACTGATATAGTGGTTGACGAACGAGTGTGTTTTCTGATGTGCTGGATCCACCTCGTATTCGCTGTCACTGCCCTGTGATCAGAAGGAGACACTTTTCATTCACAGAACTCTCAATTATTTATTTTAATCAGAATTTTATGGCAAAAAAAAAAAAATTTGACAGCTTTATAAGAAAAAGCCTTCATCAACTTTAAGGGACGACTCCTTGGACCACAATACAGCATGTACTGTACACAATCTTAACTGACGGTAAAATTGCAAGAAACCTCAGATATGATGATATTTCAGATATTTTGTCCTGGATCATCTTTTAGTCAAGAAACCCCATAATATGATCTACCCAGACTCCTTAACACACCACACACTTTCATATCGTGGTCATGAATCAATCCTAACCAATGATCCTGACTCCTGGATCTCGTAGAATTTACCACAAACAAATGTGATGTTTAAATCAAAACAAACATGAGGAACCAGAGGTCAGCATGACTGCTGTCAGGTTTGTTTATGCCCGACATCAAGATTGCGTTCCCTCTGCACTATAGGATAATGAGTTAAAAATATTGAACGTTTAATATTTACAATTTGAAACTGGGCCAACCATAATTGGACTGTAAGAACATCAGAGGGGTTAAGATTACACACCCACTCGTTTTACACACTCCAGATCACAGGATAATGTGGGAAGATAAGCCTTTAAAACCAGCCATTTACGATGGCTCTGAAGGACGAATTGGCCTCAAAATCCTGATTATCCTCTAGTGTGGCCCAGGAATGAAACCCCTACGTAAAATTCAGTCAGTCCAACCACAGGAATTCTGTTCAAAGGTACATCAGAGTTCTGTTCTCTCCAGCACACTGATTAACTTCATGATCCTTAGAAAGAATTGACAGATGCTACAGAGAGAATGGAAAATGTCAACTGTCCATGCAACTGTTTGGCCTTTTTCAAATTTCTGCAGAATTGACATGAGAAAGAGAAGACATACAGTGCCTTGCAAAAGTATTCATCCCCCTTGGTGTTTGTCCTGTTTTGTCGCATTACAAGCTGGAATTGAAATGGATTTTTGGGGGGTTAGCACCATTTGATTTACACAACATGCCTACAACTTTAAAGGTGCAAATTGTTATTTTATTGTGATACAAACAATAATTAAGATGAAAAAAAAAGAAATCTGGAGTGTGCACAGGTATTCCCCCCCCCCCCCCCCCCCCAAGTCAATACTTTATAGAGCCACCTTTTGCTACAATTACAGCTGCAAGTCTCTTGGGGTATGTATTAGCTTAGCACATCTAGCCACTGGGAATTTTTGCCCATTCCTCAAGGTAAAATTGCTCCAACTCCTTCAAGTTAGATGGGTTGCTTTGGTGTACGGCAATCTTCAAGTTATGCCACAGACTCTCAATTGGATTAAAGTCTGGGCTTTGACTAGGCCATTCCAAGACATTTAAATGTTTCCCTTTAAATCACTCCAGTGTAGCTTTAGCAGTATGTTTAGGGTCACTGTCCTGCTAGACCGTGAACCTTCATCCCAGTCTCAAACCTCTGGCTGACTCAAACAGGTTTTTCTCCAGAATTGCCCTGTATTTAGTGCTATCCATCTTTCCTTCAGTCCTGACCAGCTTTCCTGTCCCTGAAGATGAAAAACAACCCACAGCATGATGCTGCCACCACCATGCTTCACTGTAGGGATGGTGTTCTCAGAGTGCTGGGTTTACGCCACACATGGCATTTCCCATGATGGCCAAAAAGATCCATTTTTGTCTCATTTGACCAGAGAATCTTCTTTCATGTGTTTGGGGAGTCTGCCACATGCTGCTGGGCAAACTCCAAACGTGCTTTTTTAAGCAATGACTTTTTTTCTGGCCACTTTTCCATAAAGCCCCACTCTGTGGAGTGCATGGCTTAAAGTGGTCCTATGGACAGACACTCCCATCTCCGCCGTGGATCTTTGCAGCTCCTTCAGTGTTATCTTTGGTGTCTTTGTTGCATCTCTGATTAATGCCCTCCTTGCCCGGTCTGTGAGTTTGGGCAGGTGGCCTTCTCTTGTCAGGTTTGTAGTGGTGGCATATTATTTCCATTTTGCTATAATGGATTTAATGGCGCTCCCTGGGATATTCAAAGTTTGGGATATTTTTTATAACCCAACCCTGATCTATACTTCTCCACAACTTTGTCTCTGACCTGTTTGGAGTGCTCCTTGGTTTTTATGTTGCTTGCTTAGTAGTGTTGCAGAGTCAGGGTCCTTCTAGAACAGGTTGATTTATACAGACATCATGTGACAGATCATGTGACACTTTGATTGCACACAGGTGGATCTTAATCAACTAATTATGTGACTTATGAAGTGAATTGGTTGGACCAGCTCTTATTTAGGGGTTTCATACGAAAGGGGGTGAATACCTACGCACACTCCAGATGTCTGTTTTTTCATCTTAATTAATGTTTGTGTCACAATAAAACAACAATGTGCACCTTTAAAGTGGTCAGCTCGTCTTCTTCCGCTTTATCCGGGACCGGGTCGCGGAGGCAGCAGTCTAAGCATGGAAGCCCAAACTTCCCTTTCCCCAGACACCTCGGCCAGCTCCTCGGGAAGAACACCGAGGCGTTCCCAGGCCAGCCGAGAGACATAGTCCCTCCAGCGTGTCCTGGGTCTTCCCCGGGGCGTCCTCCTGGGGGGACATGCCTGGAACACCTCCCCAGGGAGATGTGTCAGTGGTCAGCATGTTGTGTAAATCAAATGTTGCTAATCCTCCAAAAATCCATTTTAATTCCAGCTTGTAATGTGACAAAACAGGACAAACACCAAGGGGGATGAATACTTTTGCAAGGCACTGTATGGGTTTGGGGGAAAATTATGCTCATCTTTGGCAGTAGGAGCATCTGGTAAGAAAATAAAAATGTACACCCATGTGCTTCTAATGTCTTTCGTCCTTCAGAGTTTTGTAAGCATCCTTTATGAGCAAGCTTATGTGACGATGATAAGAAACCTGCTTTTACCAGAAGAGCTGGTCCTAATTTTAGTTCCTTGGCATAACTCCAGAAAGCTTTACAGTTTTTGCTCTAGAGTAGGTACTTTCCTGCTGATCAGGAACATTCCTGACTACGCAAATACAAACTCTATGGTATAACCAACTCTCTCACGCAGCATATTAAAAACCCATGTATAGCTAAGAAAAAAAACTGCTAAAGCACAGCACAACTGGCAAAGTGAAAGACATACTTGAGGATTTTGTTTTTCCATGAAAATGGTCTGGAATGTCAGTGGAAATATGCCTATGTAAGTCAAAAAAATATCTCATGATGGGGAATACTGTTTTAGGAAAATAATCAACTTTGAAATGGTAATGGCATCACACCACTCCAAATTTGATTAGTTCCCAATAATAGCAAAGTCTGAAGTATTTTATTCTTCTTATACCACAGCAATTTCAGCAATTTCATTTGTAGTTTCAGTTATGATTTACAGTATACCAGCTATAACCAGTCATTCCACTTGTTTTAGTTAAATCGTCAAAAATTCCATATGCAGCTTAGATTCCATAGACCTACCTTTCTTTAAAGGGCTGATGACACGAACATGACTCTATGCAATTTCTTAAATAAACTATACAACATGGCAAACATGTTAGATTTCTGTTATAATTACGTGAAAAGAAGCTGTTGTTACGCAAATATCCAACTTTTAATTGCACAGCGCAAGAAAACTGGGTCCGTGGCTCGCGGCCATGTTGTGACGTCAGCGGAAGAACACGCTGCGGTTCACTGGCTGTTCTACTCTGGTTCTACTCAATGGAAATGGTGCATGAAAACGCCGGTGAACTCTCTAGTGCTAGCTCTTCCTCTTCTGGGAGTCTAGAATTGTGTTGATCTCTTCCGAATAGAATCTATGATAGTCTACCCTCTTTACCCTTTGCCTCTCGTTGCTAGGCGGCAGTTACATGAAAGCCGCAAGCTTTCACAAGCAAATACATGACTGATATCACGCCGACTTTATGATTACATTTATGATTATCATGTAGAATCTATAGCTCTACGTACCTTTATCTTATGTCATTTCACAACACATGTTCTGACAGGAGGACTGTCTTTGGATCCGGCATAGCTACTAGTAGACCCCCTCCGGAATACTGGCAGTGTTGCCAGATTGGGAGGTTTCCCGCCCAGTTGGGCGGTTTCAAGTGCATTTTGGTGGGTTTTGAACATATTTTGGGCTGGAAAACTTCAGCAGTATCTGGCAACAGATACTGCTGACATTTTCCAGCCCAAAATATGTTCAAAACCCATCAAAATGCACTTGAAACCGCCCAACTGGGCGGGAAACCTCCCAATCTGGCAACACTGTGTAGGCACTGCTGATGGTAGTAACACACGTTTGTGCTGAACTGAACACCCAAGAGATTTTTTTAAGCTGGGAAGGGTGTCAAAACAATCCAAATCGAAGTGTTCAGAGCACAGGACGGATGTTGGTGAGGGCTCCCACTTGTCACAAGTGCGCCTGACTTGCTTCACCCACTTCACATGCAGCTCGGGATCTCTGGGAAACTTGAATAAACTTACCCCATCCTTGTGGGTTTTGGAGCAAAAGCCGGCAACACAACACGAAGGCATAATAACTATATATATAATAATGTATAATAATGTCTAATAAAAATACTAATAATGATAAACTGAACACCTGTCGCATCAACAACAAACTGGTAAGTGAAGAGGAAGGTTCTTTCGCTGACATCATATAGCTCCTCCTCCTCTTTCGTCTCCTGGGTGCTGCAGCCCTGTCAAATTTGCCCAAATAGCCGCGTTTATCATCATAACTTGTAAAATAGGCGCCTTCGTGAATTAATATATGGATCATCGGGAATTACTTTTTATGTTATAAAACATCGCCAAAGATGTCAAAAACGTGTCATCAGCACTTTAAGAAACAGCTTTACTTTTGACTGTTACAAAGCATTGGAACATTCTTCCAAAAATGTTAAATTAATTTCTCCTCATGTCACACATTAAAAAAAACCCAACAACCTCAGTTTATGTTCAGCGTCCACCATACAATTTACAATTAGTGTGAGTTGTGATTTTCCTTATAGCTGTTCTAGCAAACTGATCAACACCTTCTGACCAACCAGAATGGAAAATTCAGCAGTGCTGTGGTATAAAGAGGCTTAAGAGATGACAGGAAAGGAAAAGAAAAAAAATCAAATCTGCTGGTTCTTTAGAAAACAAATATGGCACCAGGAAGCACTATTTTTTACTCCACAGGTATCTGCAGGAGAAAATTCAGCGTGAGATTGTGGAGAGAGAGATACGCTCACATAAGAGGGTGTTTTCCAGTTGTTCCTCAGTTTCTATGCAGCACTGAGTCCAAAAATCCTACCACCACTATAACTCTGTTTCAAGTTTGCTGAGCCATGCAGCCTTTAAAGGAACAGTCCACCGTACTTCCATAATGAAATATGCTCTTATCTGAATTGAGACGAGCTGCTCCGTACCTATCCGAGCTTTGCGCGACCTCCCAGTCAGTCAGACGCAGTCAGACGCGCTGTCACTCCTGTTAGCAATGTAGCTAGGCTCAGTATGGCCAATGGTATTTTTTGGGGCTGTAGTTAGATGCGACCAAACTCTTCCGCGTTTTTCCTGTTTACATAGGTTTATATGACCAGTGATATGAAACAGGCGGCACGGTGGTGTAGTGGTTAGCGCTGTCGCCTCACAGCAAGAAGGTCCGGGTTCGAGCCCCGTGGCCGGCGAGGGCCTTTCTGTGTGGAGTTTGCATGTTCTCCCCGTGTCCGCGTGGGTTTCCTCCGGGTGCTCCGGTTTCCCCCACAGTCCAAAGACATGCAGGTTAGGTTAACTGGTGACTCTAAATTGACCGTAGGTGTGAGTGTGAATGGTTGTCTGTGTCTATGTGTCAGCCCTGTGATGACCTGGCGACTTGTCCAGGGTGTACCCCGCCTTTCGCCCGTAGTCAGCTGGGATAGGCTCCAGCTTGCCTGTGACCCTGTAGAAGGATAAAGCGGCTAGAGATAATGAGATGAGATGATATGAAACAAGTTCAGTTACACAAATTGAAACGTAGCGATTTTCTATGCTATGGAAAGTCCGCACTATAACGACAGGCGTACTAACACCTTCTGCGCGCTTCGGCAGCGCATTGATATGGAGCTCAGATATCAATGCGCTGCCGAAGCACGCAGAAGGTGTTAGTATGCCTGTCATTATAGTGCGGACTTTCCATAGCATAGAAAATCACTACGTTTCAATTTGTGTAACTGAACTTGTTTCATATCACTGGTCATATAAACCTATGTAAACAGGAAAAACGTGGAAGAGTTTGGTCGCATCTAACTACAGCCCCAAAAAATACCATTGGCCATGCTGAGCCTAGCTACATTGCTAATAGGAGTGACAGCGCGTCTGACTGCGTCTGACTGACTGGGAGGTCGCGCAAAGCTCGGACAGGTACGGAGCAGCTCGTCTCAATTCAGATAAGAGCATATTTCATTATGGAAATACGGTGGACTGTTCCTTTAACTGAAAGAAAAAAAATCTGCTGGATAAAATCTAACTCTGACAAAAGAAGTGGGGTGAAAACAGCTTAGGCTTTTCATCTGTTTCCCATGAAGGAGGTCACCATGAGCAGATTAATAAAATGGTGTCAAGAGATGGGTGGCTCTATATTGATATAAAGCATCATCTCTCAGACAAAGGTCAGGTTTGCTTGTCTTTACTGAATAACATGGCAGCTCATTATTTTCATGGCTTGACAGCAATGCATCAGCCTAAAGCTGCTGTGTTTGGACACACTAAAAAGATAGCGTTCTTTCCCATGAAAAGAACAGAAATACCTGCAATACTTGCGGAAAGCCATTTGCTACAAATCATGACTGAAATTTAAAAAAAAAAAATTCAAAAAAGGTGTGTATATGTGCACACGTGTACTTCTAATCTCAGAGGACTGGGATACCTGTGAATCGGATACCTCAGATGGTTTCTCTGTGAGACTGCTGTTCTCGGCTGGTATTAGGTCATTGCATTTAGCGCTGACGTCCTCATCGGAGTAGTGCAGACCGCCGGGACTGGGCCGTGGAGGAGACCTGGAGCAGAGGGAGGACAGAGTTGCTGAATTAGGATAAGCTTCTCTGTAGCAATTTAGATATGATAAGTGTGCCTGCTCGAAAACGTTTAGTGATCACAGCTGTGTGCTTCTGGAGAGAATGAAAAGGAGATTATTTAAAGCCCTATTTAGACTTGGCATTAACATCCATCTTGGGTGATTGGATAACAAGTGGACTGATCACTCACACCACATTAGGAGGTGTTCTGGGACACACAACATTTGGAGTGTGAACAGCAAAGTGTCCTGATGCGTCCCTGACAATATCAGTAAACTGTTGAACTGAGCTACAAACTGTCCAGCTACACTGCTGATGCACATAATGTATTTTTCTGAGGGTTGTTTTTAATATTAATTAAATGGTCATTGGCTTCTTATACAGTTAGGTCCATATATATTTGGACACTGACACAAATTTTGTTTTTTTACCAGTTTACTGAAACATATTCAAGTTATAGTTATATAATGGACATGGACATAAAGTCCAGACTTTCAGCTTTCATTTGAGGGTATCCACATTAAAACTGGATGAAGGGTTTAGGAGTTTCAGCTCCTTAACATGTGCCACCCTGTTTTTAAAGGGACCAAAAGTAATTGGACAATTGACTCCAAGGCTATTTCATGGGCAGGTGTGGGCAATTCTTTCATTATATCATTCTCAATTAAGCAGATAAAAGGCCTGGAGTTGATTTGAGGTGTGGTGCTTGCATTTGGAAGATTTTGCTGTGAAGAAAACATGCGGTCAAAGGAGCGCTCCATGCAGGTGAAACAAGCCATCCTTAAGCTGCGAAAACAGAAAAAACCCATCTGAGAAATTGCTACAATATTAGGAGTGGCAAAATCTACAGTTTGGTACATCCTGAGAAAGAAAGAAAGCACTGGTGAACTCATCAATGCAAAAAGACCTGGACGCCCACAGACGACAACAGTGGTGGATGATCGCAGAATAATTTCCATGGTGAAGAGAAACCCCTTCACAACAGCCAACCAAGTGAACAACACTCTCCAGGAGGTAGGCGTATCAATATCCAAATCTACCATAAAGAGAAGACTGTATGAAAGTAAATACAGAGGGTTCACTGCATGGTGCAAGCCACTCATAAGCCTCAAGAATAAAAAGTCTAGATTGGACTTTGCTAAAAAACATCTAAAAAAGCCAGCACAGTTCTGGAAGAACATTCTTTGGACAGATGAAACCAAGATCAACCTCTACCAGAATGATGGAAAGAAAAAAGTATGGCGAAGGCGTGGTACAGCTCATGATCCAAAGCATACCACATCATCTGTAAAACACGGTGGAGGCAGTGTGATGGCTTGGGCATGCATGGCTGCCAGTGGCACTGGGTCACTAGTGTTTATTGATGATGTGACACAGGACAGAAGCAGCCGGATGAATTCTGAGGTATTCAGAGACATACTGTGTGCTCAAATCCAGCCAAATGCAGCCAAACTGATTGGTCGGCGTTTCATAATACAGATGGACAATGACCCAAAACATAAAGCCAAAGCAACCCAGAAGTTTATTAAAGCAAAGAAGTGGAATATTCTTGAATGGCCAAGTCAGTCACCTGATCTCAACCCAATTGAGCATGCATTTCACTTGTTAAAGACTAAACTTCAGACAGAAAGGCCCACAAACAAACAGCAACTGAAAACCGCTGCAGTAAAGGCCTGGCAGAGCATTAAAAAGGAGGAAACACAGCGTCTGGTGATGTCCATGAGTTCAAGACTTCAGGCAGTCATTGCCAACAAAGGGTTTTCAACCAAGTATTAGAAATTAAGATTTTATTTACAATTATTTAATTTGTCCAATTACTTTTGAGCCCCTGAAATGAAGGGATTGTGTTTAAAAAATGCTTTAGTTCCTCATATTTTTATGCAATCATTTTGTTCAACCCACTGAATTAAAGCTGAACTTCAACTGCATCTGAATTGTTTTGTTCAAAATTAATTGTGGTAATGTACAGAACCAAAATTAGAAAAATGTCAGCTCTGTCCAAATATTTATGGACCTAACTGTATGTTCTTGTTACCATTCTTAAGGAGTTCTGCGTGTTACTGCATCATTACACTGTAGGATATTGATACCAGTGAATTGGTTAGGGTTCTATATTACAGATTACTATCTGTAATATTCCAAAACAACTGTAACACCTTTGTCAAATAACTACAAGGAAATAGCACTCTGAAATGGCACGCTGAGGGTAAAAATAGGCTATACGGTACATTTTTATTTTAAGTTTTGGGATCAGGCTAGTTGGAAATGGTTTTAGAGGTTTTTTTTTCTGGGTAGATCTGAGTCTAGGTGAGTGCAATCAGTCATCAAGAGACTGTGAGCGCTGAAGTGCAGGATGGATGTTGTAGTCCGAGTTGGCCATATCTGAAAGATGCTGTGAAGTTTGAGAAGTACAGTCTTGAGTGCAAGCAGGTGCAGATGTGACATAAACAGGTTTTTCGTCAGGACATTTATGACACGTGAGCTTGCTGTTCATTTAATTCCAACAAATCCAATAGTAAGCACAGACTCTAATACCATTATATCCACAGACTCTCAGGCTACGTTTACATTACGTCGAATCAGCGGATCATCAGATTAATGTTCTTAAAACGATTCGCGTTTACACTAAAACCGTTAGCCGTGCACACAGCAACGCCAATACGCGGATACGCTCGGCTCCGCAGGCATCCTGCGCTCCAAATCACTCCGCCCTGAACAGCGAGTGCCCTCTGGAGGGTGCGCACTCCGGCCCTGCGCAGCTCACACAGCGCGCGAGTGAAGTGCACAAGCCACGATTCGGGACTGAGCCGCTGTGTGTGAGATCCCAGCGCACATCACTTACTACTTGCAAGTGGAAGGATGGCAAGCCTAAAGACAATCATAACTACACAATGGGCAGTATTTGCATCAGTATTTGCAGTATTTTCATACTTTTATACTCTTTAATGAAAGGTGATACAAGGCGGAAGTCCGCGCCGTTTTTCAGCAGTCGCGTCACATGACCAACGCCAGCGAATCAGGAAGGTGGATGTCACAGTGACGTTGTCCAATGAGACGCCAGCTAGAGCTCAGCACAGCGTATTCGCGTATTCTGAATGTTTACACAGCACCGGACCAGATACGATCTAGATTGAATACGTGGACGCTGGCGGATTCCCGTTTCCTGGCTTTTCCAGGGGGTTTAATGTAAACGGACAGTGCATCCGCGAAGAAAACGAGACAGATACGGTCTAATGTAAACGTAGCCTAAACAGCCTTATAATCAATGACTAAAGATTCACCAATAGCCAGACAGATGGATATCATGAAGAACACAGTCGTTCAGAGAAACACTGGAAACAAGTCATGCTTACACACTTCACCCATTCCTAATTAGCTCCTAATTTACTGAGCTTCTCTGATCTCTGGACAGATAGTGAGGCATCTGTTTAGGATGAGGAAAGGTGGAGCCCACCAGTGCCCTTAGGGGCATCACATGACAAACAGTGGACCTTTAAGCAAGCATCTGCATAGTATGTCTCTCAGTTAAGTACAACCCCGAATAAGAGAAAGTTGGGACAGTATGGAAAATGCAAATAAAAATGAAAGCAGTGATTTCTAAATTTACTTTGACTTGTCTTTCATTGGCGACAGTATGAACCCAAGATATTTCATGTTTTTGTCTGGTCAACTTCATTTCATTTGCTAATATACATCCATTCCTGTGTTTCAGACCCGCAACACATTCCACAAAAAGTTGGGACAAGGGCAATTTAGGGTTTGTAATGAGGTAAAGCAATTAAATAATGATGTTTTGAATCAGATGATGTCAGTGGGTGATTGTAACCATGATTTCGCACACAATCAGTATCCAGGAAAGGTCGAGTCTTTGAGGAGCAAAGATGGGTTGAGGATCTCCAGTTTGTCAACAAACGCATGAGGAAATTATTGAAATGTTTAAAAACAGTGTTCCTCAAAGAAAGATACAAAGGAATTTGGATATTTCACCCTCTATGGTGCATAATATCATTAAACAATTCAAGGAATCTGGAGGAATTTCGGTGCGTAAAGGGCAAGGGTGCAAGCCTAAGCTGAACACCCGTGATCTCCGATCCCTCAGACGGCACTGTATCAAGAACCGTCATTCATCTTTACACTGTAAAACATTTCACATGGGTTTAACTTGGAAATGCAAGTTCACCTGCTGCCTTGAAAATGCAAGTTAACTCAAGTTGTTTCAACTCACAAAAAGTCTCAATTAGTCAGGACAACTAAGTAATTCAAGTCTAACCTTTGAAAACTTGCACGGATTAGTTCAAATTAAAACACTTTTCAGAGCTCATTGAGTTAAAGAGAAAAAGTAAGTGGACATAACTAAACAAGGCTGAAATGTTTTACAGTGTAGTTGATATAACCACATGGGCTCAGGATTACTTTGGCAAACCTTTGTCAAGCACTACAATATGGAGTTACAGCTACAAATGCCAGTTAAAACTTTACTGTGCAAAAAAGAAGCCTTATGCTAACCATTGATGTTTCTGGGCTCGGAGGTATCTGGGATGGACCATCACACAGTGGAAACGTGTATTGTGGTCAGACAAATCAGTATTTCAGGTCTTTTTTTGAAGAAATGGACACCATGTGCTCTGGACCAAAGACAAAAAGGACCATCCAGCAACAAGTCCAAAAGCCAGGGTCTGTCATGGTATGGGGTTGTGTCCGTGCCCTTGGCAAAGGTAACTTAATGTGATGGCAGCATTAATGTAGAAAAGTACATTGAGATTATGTAGCAACATATGTTGCCTTCAAGACGACATCTTTACCAGGGATATTTCAACAAGACAATGCAAAACCACATTCAGCACATATTAAAGGCATGGCTGTGGAAGAAGAGGGTGCCTGTCCCCTCCGTCCCCAACAGAGAATGTGTGATGAATTTTGAAACGAAAAAACATGACAACGACAACCCTTACTCTTGCACAACTTAAGACCTGTTTACAGGAAGAATGGGACAAAATACCACCAGAAACGCTTCATCACTTGGTGTCTTCACTCCTTAAACATCTTTTAAGTGTTGTGAGAAGGAATGGGAACATTACAAAGTGGTAAATGCTTTAGTGTCCCATTTTGTTTAAAATATGTTGCAAGAATCAACATGGGCGGCACGGTGGTGTAGTGGTTAGCGCTGTCACCTCACAGCAAGAAGGTCCGGGTTTGAGCCCCGTGGGCGGCGAAGGCCTTTCTGTACGGAGTTTGCATGTTCTCCCCGTGTCCGCATGGGTTTCCTCCGGGTGCTCCGGTTTCCCCCACAGTCCAAAGACATGCAGGTTAGGTTAACTGGTGACTCTAAATTGATCGTAGGTGTGAATGTGAGTGTGAATGGTTGTCTGTGTCTATTGCCGCTTTTCCACTACCAACACGGCTGAGTTGGGCTGAGCCGTGCCGTGCTGAGTTGGGCTGAGTCGAGCTGAGTGGGGCTGTTGGAGTTGCATTTCGACTACAACCGCGCTGAACCGTGCTGGCTGGAAGTGGGTGGACACATTGGGTGGAGTTAGCGAAAGTGGGTGGACGTCACGTGATGTCGTTAGGCGGTGCAAACAGTGACATCAGTGACCTTTTAAGCGGTAGTCTCACGACCCAGATAGTAAACAATAAACATGGAGGACATGGAGTTGTTAGTGTTGCTGGTCTTGGTGCTGTGGCTTGTTGTCACCGACAACGCCAACAGATACTGGCAAGAGCGTATAGATGAGGCGAGGCGCATAAGGCTTCAGAAATTCTCGTAATTCGTAATTATTCTTCTTCCGGGTTTACGGTGTTTACAGATCCCAGCGTGCTCGCAGGGCGTGTGTGGGCATGTGAGGACACTCCTCCTCACCAATCAGTGCACAGGGGAGTGTCTCCTCACGCCCCTAGCCCCACTCGGCTCGGTTTGGCTCGCTTCAGCCCCACTCCAAAACCGTGCGAGTTTTGGGTGCTGAGTAAGGCTGAAGCGAGCTGAGTCGTGCTGTTCTGAGGTAGTCGAAACGCGAGCCGTGTTGGGCTGAAGTGAGCTGAAAAAGGGTAGTGGAAAAGGGCCATATGTGTCAGCCCTGTGATGACCTGGCGACTTGTCCAGGGTGTACCCCGCCTTTCGCCCGTAGTCAGCTGGGATAGGCTCCAGCTTGCCTGCGACCCTGTAGAACAGGATAAAGTGGCTAGAGATAATGAGATGAGATGAGATGAGAATCAACACTGAAGTTGTTTATTTTGAAAAAAAAAAAGAAGTAATAAAATCCATGAGGTAAAACATCAAATAATGTGCAGTTGTAGTGCAATGCATGTTGTAAAGATTATTTACAACTCATTGTTTTCAGTTTTAATTTCAATTTCAACATACCATCCCAACTTTTTCTGATTTGAGGTTGTATAATAAGTGATTGCAAGTCAGGCACACCTCATACCACAAACCAAAAAATGTTTCAGACAGCTTTGTTCTCAGCTGAAGTACAGCAAATAATTGCCCTGGCAAAGGCTCCAACCACAGACAGCTCTTTAACCCAGTTGATCTGATTCTTGTGATTTGCCTTAATGAGGTCTGATGTGCATGAAACCAAAAACACTAAAAAATGTTAGCTTCTGAACTGTTCAGGAGGACGGAGTTCTGCAGTCAATTAGCTTACTGTGTAAATCATGCTGGATTATCCAGCACACTATAAAGATTCTGGAGCAGAAGAAAACTATCAGGTACTTGGATGGAGGCCCCAGAAAATCCAGTACTTTTAGGACAGATTTTTAAATAAATAGCCCATCGAAAGACTGACGTTCTGGAATGAAATTCTGGCTTTGGAAGGGTTAATCTAGAGCTCCTGGGACAAGCTCATGAGAGCAGGGGGAGGGGAGCATTATGATCAAGTGTCTCATTAAAATTCAGTGGAGCTTGGGCTTTTAAAGCGGGGATGAAGCCATGTCAAACAGCCCAGCACCCATTACCATATAATTGTTTAAAACACAATATCTGCTGCTTTTCTACACTCCCAAACCCCTTACTTATCCAGTTCAGGTTTTGGCTGTGAATCTCATTTGTCCTGATACCACTGTCCTCCATGAATCAATCTTTTTCACTCTCTCTTGGGGACAGCCCCGTGGCACAACTGCACCCGAGTGGAGCTCTTCAAAGACAGACTGCTTTGATCTCACGAAGATCGTCTCAGCTGAGTTAAGATACGAGAAGCAGGATAAACCCCTTCCCTCACACTGATGCATTCCACTCTAATAGCCCCAAAATGCTCTCTCTAGTGACCGCCACAGGAAGTTGACCACAAGTCCAACCCCTTCACCCTCCACGTGTACAGCTCACTGATTCCCTCACAAGCAGTTTTGCAGCAGGTCAATGACCTCCATGCTATCTATGTTTGTACACCATGCAAACGTAAACAGCAGTGCTGCAAACCGAATGCCCTTGTGAGGAAGGAGCAGTTCTCAATCCATATGTAGAAAAGCAAGAGAGGATGTGACATGTCTTGCATCTTTTTCTGTTGTGGAAACAAACGAAATCCTCATGTAATGAAGATGTGATTTGTTTCGAAGTCTTACTTACATATAAACGTGCTCCAACGTGTGCTTTGAATGTCAATAATAATGAGAAAGTGGCAGGAGGGGAGGCCAGGTCTCAGCTCCTAATTGGCATTCTCTTCAGTTTCTTTTAGGTTGACAGATGGAGAGTGGAAAGAAACAACTGCCATTGGAATCTTAGCCAATTCTCCATTCAATATATTTAAAGGATGCCAGGAAGCTGAATTGAAATAAGCTGTGGGCCCAAGGCCCAAGTCTTGCTTTTTTATGCAGTCTGCTTCTGGAAATTAATCACAATGCCATTTTCTACATTCCGTGGTGGTGAAATATGTTCTATTAAAATGCAATATTTAAAAAAAAAAAAAAAACATATTTACTCGGACATATAATCTCATTTTCATATTGTATGTGTTTAAATATCATTCTGTCCCACTTACTGGTTGTGTAAACACAGCACATTTAAAGTTATGGAAAGATATACAAACCGGGTGTAGAGGCCATTCTTGCGGCAGAAGGAATTTTTGACAGAGAGGCGTCTGTTATTGAGCTCCATAGCTGGGAATCGGCCCTCATCCATCCTCATCATGTCTCCATGGGACAGAGGCAGAGATGTGCAGTTTGAGTGGCCACCTGCATGCGGAAAACGGGTATTAAATATCTGTGGAGTTTATGAAACTTGTATAATGTAGATATAATATAAAGGTACAATGGATTTTGCATTCTTGGTGATTATTTACTCTTTGGGCATTTTGAACAGGCAAAGAAATATTCTTTTTCTCACCTGTTTTCTCTCTAATATTGTCATCTGCAAACTCCTACCCACCAGCCAGCTCTGCCCTATCCTCCAAGTAATGTGAAGTCAATTGCTGCATCTTTTCTAACTGATTTTCATGCTGTATTCCCAGACAGCATAACACACTACCTATCTGCCCTCTTCTGCATATATGAGTTCACAGGCACCCATGATTGGCTATGAGACAGAGTAATGCCATCTCTCCCACCCAGAAAGCATGGCCAATTTTGCTCTCTAGATGGCAAATGAAGGGAAAAATACCCCCCCCCCCCCCCCCCCCCACCCAAAAAAAAAAAAATTTAGTATTGCACAGCTTGTAATAAATCATACTAAATACAGGTCTGTTTTTATTTCCTGGGTCATATCTTGAGGAATCTTTTTACAGAGTAGGTATTTTTCAGACCAGGAATGAGTGAGTTCGAGCTCACCCGGGGAGACTTGTTGTACGACCTTCACAGAGTGACCAACTGTTCTATGTGTCATAAGCCTGTGTTTATCTGCCAATTATCAAAAGGTAGCAGCAATTACTAAGACTTGTTTCACATGACCATAATGGTCATGTAAAACAAACACCACCAGCACAGCAACATTTTTCCGCTTTGCATATGAAGCAATCCAGAAAGTGTATTTTGAACAGGATTCTCATTCAGGATAGTTTCAGAATCTTGGAAAACTAGGGCTTACCAATATGATGATATCATTAGCATGAAAAGAATGTCCAATACACTTCTCAGAGATATTGCAAATATTGCAATATGTTTTTATGCAGTTTTTGTCTCATCTCATCTCATTACCTCTAGCCGCTTTATCCTGTTCTACAGGGTCGCAGGCAAGCTGGAGCCTATCCCAGCTGACTACGGGCGAAAGGCGGGGTACACCCTGGACAAGTCGCCAGGTCATCACAGGGCTGACACATGGACACAGACAACCATTCACACTCACATTCACACCTACGGTCAATTTAGAGTCACCAGTTAACCTAACCTGCATGTCTTTGGACTGTGGGGGAAACTGGAGCACCCGGAGGAAACCCATGCGGACACGGGGAGAACATGCAAACTCCGCACAGAAAGGCCCTCGCCGGCCACGGGGCTCGAACCCGGACCTTCTTGCTGTGAGGCGACAGCGCTAACCACTACACTACCGTGCCGCCCTTGCAGTTTTTGTTTTGTTAAAAAAACTTAGAAACTCTGAAAGAATTAAATGGTGAAGTTCTGTACTGTTTTAAAGTTTTAAATCTAAAAAGGTTTTGTAAAGCTTTAAATGATCATTTTTTTATAGAATTTACAGAATATTTTTGAAGACATTAAATAAAAGTATCTTTTAATTTTATTTTTTAAGCAACACTGGTAGTTTGTTAGTAAACCCATATAGCCTGATGTATATGCATGTATAATAGAAATGTCAAACATTTTTGTCATATCTCCAACAAGTATGTAAAACCTTCCAGAACTTTGGTGGAAACGCCTATACAGAGACCAGACAGCTGACCTTCCATCTGTCACATACACACACACTGGTGTGATTGGAGCTGCACTGTGACTCCAGGGAGGTGTGGAGCTGTGTCCAGTGTCCTCTCCACCCTGTTCTGCTCGTTTATGTGATCTCACCCCCAGCAGGCCTGTGGGCTGACAGGACAGAGCTAAAACAAACAGGCGTCAGAGGCAGATGAACGGCCATGAATGGGGGGCTAGAGAGGGGTAGAGAGGGGAGGCCAGGCCATGAGAGCGGCCCTTTGTGCCTCACACAAGCACTTCCCTTGTGCTCCTTCAGCCAGCCGCAGCTCTGTTTTCCAACCCTGGCACCATACACTGAAATGCTGACCAGGCTCTCTCTCTCTCTTTATCTCTCTCTCTCTCTCTCTCTCTCTCTCTCTCTCTCACACACACACACACACACACACACACACTTCTGACCTCTCCATCATTACTCTCACTCTCACTCTCAGAGCTGTAGTGCATGTGTGTGTGTGTGTGTGCAGAGACACAGTGGTTTCTCTCAGGAAATCTGTGTGTGCTTAAATCACTCTACACTCTGTTAAATGCTTAAGGCTTAAGGCCTGTTTTGTTAGATGCTGACCTCACAGGAGCGTATGCTTTCCCCCATGATAAACTCGGCCTAGTCTGCATACACATTCTCTGAAAAAAGTTATTGTACAGATAAGGTACAAGCAATGTAAAAGTACACCCAAGATATGCAGCAATCGTCTATAACATCCAATTATGCACAGCAGCTTAAATGAATTTTACAGCTACAATACATTAGTTTGCTAATTAAAGAAACAAAAGACCTACCCTTGAGTCTACCATTCAGATAACCATGAATGATGCCGTACTACAATAGTAAAGTAGAGACTACGGTCATTCAAATAAGTCACAGTCTCCTTATTTTGCAGCAATTTTAACTACATTGAACACTGGCATAGCCATAGGGTGTGTCACTGCAACCTAAATATGTAGCTGAAACACCCAAACGTGTGGCACACAAAACTCTTTTTTAACCAAAATTACATGCTGGATTCATCTTCACACAAAAAATTTAGCCTCGATGACGATGATAACTGTTATATATAGTGAGGAGTTAACACTAAACTTGTGCACATCAGTTTTCAGACCTCAGGCATAACTACAGACTTGCACACTACCTGGATAGCTGCATGTGAGTTACGCATATGGGGTAGAGTTTATCAAAAACAGAAGTGTGTCACAGTAATACAAGATTCTGACCTTGAACTTAAGTGTGTTTTTCTTGTAAGATACTAACTCGAACAAGATAACCACAATGTCACCCTTAAATTTATGTTTTCGGCTGTAACTACACTCAAAGACTATGGAATGCCATGCCATTCTAGGGCAATATTAAATACATAATTATGACACTATTAATCAAATGATCCAAGCGTCTGTACAATCCACAATTTTCTTTTTTCAGGTGGCGGTTGTAGGTTTATAAGCATCTGATTCAAAGCTTATCTTATGGACTCAATTTTATATGAATAAAATAATGAACCACCCTTAAAGTGAGCTGTAACCAGATAAGTGCTTAGTTAGCTTATCCTTTAAACAGTGGGCGCATTTTCTGTACAGGAGTGAACATCAAATTATCTGTAACATCAGACAAAGATCAATGTACACACTCATGATTTTAACATCGATACTGGCACACAATATAAAAAAAGATAAATATTTTTGTTGCCGGGGCGGCACGGTGGTGTAGTGGTTAGCGCTGTCGCCTCACAGCAAGAAGGTCCTGGGTTCGAGCCCCGTGGCCGGCGAGGGCCTTTCTGTGCGGAGTTTGCAAGTTCTCCCCGTGTCCGCGTGGGTTTCCTCCGGGTGCTCCGGTTTCCCCCACAGTCCAAAGACATGCAGGTTAGGTTAACTGGTGACTCTAAATTGACCGTAGGTGTGAATGTGAGTGTGAATGGTTGTCTGTGTCTATGTGTCAGCCCTGTGATGACCTGGCGACTTGTCCAGGGTGTACCCCGCCTTTCGCCCATAGTCAGCTGGGATAGGCTCCAGCTTGCCTGCGACCCTGTAGAACAGGATAAAGCGGCTACAGATAATGAGATGAGATGAGATTTTTGTTGCCAGATGAGGAAAGTGAATTGTTAACCAATTGTTAGACAAGTGTGAATGCTCGTTGTAGATTTTCTATTTGGTCAGAGAATAATTACATACAGTTTTTCTGTCTAATTGGAACATACTTTGGTAAACTTAAAGTTATTGAATAAACTGATCAACATACAGGATTATGCGTCTTAGCTACACACATTATATGGCCAAAAGTATGTGGACATCTGCCCATCACACCCATATGCGGTTCTTCCTCAAACTGTTGCCATAAACCTAGAAGTGCACAATTGTATAGAATGTCTTTGTATGCTGTAGTATTACAATTACCGGTACTGGAACTAAGGGGCCCACATATGTTTCATCATGAAAATGCCAGTGGACATAAAGTGAGCTCTGTGAAGACATGGTTCACCGAGGCTGGAGTGGAAGAACTCAAGTGGTTACACAAAACCCTGACCTCATCCTCAATGAACAGCCTGGAATGAACTGGTATGTTGACTGCACCCCAGGCTTCCACACCCAACATCAGTGCCTGACCTCACTAATGCTTTTGCGGCTGAATGAACACAAATGCCTACAGCCACACTCCAAAATCTAGGCGAAAGCCTTCTCAGAAGAGTGGAGGTTATTATAACAGCAAAGGGGGGACTTAATCTGGAATGGGACGCACATAAACACATGTGGGTGTGATGGTCAGGTGTCCACATACTTTTGGCCATATAGTGTGTACAGAGGCTCAAAAGATCTTTGATTTTAGTCAGTAGGTTTTTGGAATGAATGGTCCTGAAATAGGGAAATAGCTAAATGGTGCACAACATAACATGCTGGAGAAATGTAACGTTATGTTGGCCGCCATTTAACTGTTTCCCTATTTCGGGAAATAGGGCTTCAAGGGCTTGCGCTTTGGGCTTCATTAAAAGTTTATTATGATTCTCTTTCTTGCTTTGTGATACAATTATGGCATCACATCGTTTCACTATATGCACACCAAAATATTTATTATTAGAAACCTTTATTCGTCACATGCACACTTCAAGCACAGTGAAATTCATCCTCTGGATTTAACCCATCTGAAGCAGTGAACACACGCACACACTCAGAGCAGTGGGCAGCCACACCAGAGCGCCCGGGGAACAGTCAGGGGTCAGGTACCTTGCTCAAGGGCACCTCAGCCCAAGGCCGCCCCACGTCAACCTAACTGCATGTCTTTGGATTGTGGGGGAAACCGGAGCACCCGGAGGAAACCCACGCAGACACGGGGAGAACATACAAACTCCACACAGAAAGGCCCTCGCCAGCCGCTGGGCTTGAACCCGGAACCTTCTTGCTGTGAGGCGACCATGTTAACCACTACACCACCGTGCCGCTTAGATATTATGTACAGTATCTAAGGCTGGGGCGGCACGGTGGTGTAGTGGTTAGCACTGTCGCCTCACAGCAAGAAGGTCCTGGGTTCGAGCCCCGGGGCCGGCGAGGGCCTTTCTGTGCGGAGTTTGCATGTTCTCCCCGTGTCCGCGTGGGTTTCCTCTGGGTGCTCCGGTTTCCCCCACAATCCAAAGACATGCAGGTTAGGTTAACTGGTGACTCTAAATTGACCGTAGGTGTGAATGTGAGTGTGAATGGTTGTCTGTGTCTATGTGTCAGCCCTGTGATGACCTGGCGACTTGTCCAGGGTGTACCCCGCCTTTCACCCGTAGTCAGCTGGGATAGGCTCCAGCTTGCCTGCGACCCTGTAGAAGGATAAAGCGGCTAGAGATAATGAGATGAGATGAGATCTAAGGCTGGACTTTCACTCCCAAAAAGGACAATTTCACGGGTGCTTTTACAGCGCAATTTCTCTTGGTTTGACATGAGTGAAAAATGAACCTGATAAAATGCATAGGAACTGTAATAAAGCCCTATACCATACGTGTTAGTTTTATTCAGGAAAGGACTGAAGGTTGTGCTTTTTCTTTTTAACAAGCATTCATATATATATATATATATATATATATATATATATATATATATATATATATATATATATATATATATACCAGAGCCTTCTACATTTGGCTGAACCCAGTGGCTTGTTAATAAAAATCAGTCCTGCTGGAATTTTCACTAATAGCTTTGTGCTGCTAAAATGGAGTACAGGTTGGGAGAGATCATATTTTAATCTGACTATCTGCCTCGGACTACTGCCAGCTACAACAACTCAGCTCAAAGCAAATGTAAAATAAAATGCCTCCAAAGTATCTCTAGTAAAGCAGTGTGATTTGTGTCTTGCAGGGAAGGGGGTAAGTTTACCGCCGTTCACTACCATTATCACTAGCTTGTGCTATTGTATATCACATTATCCAGGAAAAAACAAACAAAAACAAAAAAACAAAACACAAAACCAGTAGCTGACTAACGCTTGTTAAATCTAAAAATATTTATCGATCTGGCTTATAAATCTGGTGTGATTACGAAGTCTGGTGGAATTTTTGACCAGGAATTTTTCCTTTTTCTGTGGATGACCTTCAATGGTCTCCTCTTAAGTCCCCCCCCCCCTTTTTTTTTCCTGTGTGGCATGAGATCTTTTTTTTTTTAAGAAAATTTAACTCATCAATCATATCACTAGAAGCTTATTTTGAAGTCACATATGGGCAGTTACAGGATTTTTAGATTCAACTCTACACTGGTGAACTGATATCTGTTAAACCAATGAAGGTTAGCTAGCTGTGTAATGTATGCTTAGCTGTAACATTTTCCACTGACATTGAGTTAATCCATAGGATAAAACTAACAAAAGAATGAATATTAAGCTTAGTTACAGAAAGCACTAAAGCTTTGGAGCTGATCGTGAAGTAACACAGTAATTCTCCATCCATCCATTATCTGCAACCGCTTATCCTGTACAGGGTCGTGGGCAAGCTGGAGCCTATCCCAGCTGACTATGGGCGAGAGGAGGGGTACACCCTGGACAAGTCGCCAGATCATCACAGGGTTGACACATAGACACAAACAACCATTCACACTCACGGTCAATTTAGAACCACCAATTAACCTAACCTGCATGTTTCTGGACTGTGGGGGAAACCAGAGCACCCGGAGAAAACCCATGCAGACACGGGGAGAACATGCAAACTCCACACAGAAAGGCCCCCGTCAGCCACTGGGCTCGAACCCAGAACCTTTTGCTGTGAGGCAACAGTGCTAACCACTACACCACCATGCCGCCCAACACAGTAACTCATCTCATCTCATCTCATCTCATCATCTCTAGCCGCTTTATCCTGTTCTACAGGGTCGCAGGCAAGCTGGAGCCTATCCCAGCTGACTACGGGCGAAAGGCGGGGTACACCCTGGACAAGTCGCCAGGTCATCACAGGGCTGACACATAGACACAGACAACCATTCACACTCACACCTACGGTCAATTTAGAGTCACTAGTTAACCTAACCTGCATGTCTTTGGACTGTGGGGGAAACCGGAGCACTCGGAGGAAACCCACGCGGACACGGGGACAACATGCAAACTCCGCACAGAAAGGCCCTCGCCGGCCACGGGGCTCGAACTCAGGACCTTCTTGCTGTGAGGCGACAGCGCTAACCACTACACCACCGTGCTGCCCAACACAGTAACTATTCATAGATATTTTAGCTAGAGCTTTCCTCATAGAAACAAACTATAAAATGATGCTATATAAATGTTTTAAGTGTTATTGCCATTTGGTGGCTTCCCTTTACATGAAACATTTTAGTGCTTCCTTCTTTTTCCTCCACAGAAATTCTGTTTTTCATTCATGTTTTTCAAATATGAGTACCACAACGACCCCGAATTTGAAAAGAAATGGAATCTATATTTTATTAGCAAATAACTCAGTAGATAATTAAAGCATCATATCTGTTTGTAACCAAATGGATCATGGCAGTGTCACAGCACATTCCCAAAACCTACAGCAAGAGTCCTAATCTTATCCACAAAGAGCCGGTGTGGCTGCAGGTTCTCATTCCAACCAATCAGGAGCCATTGACTGCACCTCCACCAACGCTTGCTGGATAAGATCGGATAATCTTGCCCTATAGAATATATTGATTTTGTTCCTTCTGCAGGAGTGCTAGACTGAGATGAAAATGCTGATTTGCTTCCTGTTGTACCTGAATCAGTCTTCTTGGTGTACTTTTTACTCTGCCCACGAATGATAAGGATAAAGACAAGCAGGAGGATGAAGATCAGTCCTACGAGTGCTATCACCACCAGAAACCACCACTCCTCATAAAAGGGGGAGGCTTTCTGAGCTGGAAATTCAAAAAATAATACGACATTGACAAAACTTTTTAAACAAACATATGGAAACATTATATAATTTGAGAAAATGGCTTAGAATAGTCAAACTTTCCTCACCAGCTATGGAAGGGGAGGGAGCACTGGGAGAGCCATATCCATAGTCATTGACTGCAATGACCCGGAAATCATAGGTGACCCCTTCACGCAGCATATCCAGATTCAGGGTGTATGAGGTCACCTCTTTGGGGATATCTTTGATCAGGATATCCCACAATCCTTCATCTATAGGTAATTGAAATGTGTATAGTTATTGCTCCTCCTCCAAAACAGTAGGCAAAATCCTAGTTATAGAATATATACTAGAGCACTGGTTCTCAACCAGCAGGTCAACCTAAGACCAAGTCAATCACAAGCATGCTCTTCTTCTTCAACAAATCTTGAACCAATTTCCTTTAGAAGTATACAGGACCTCAGATGGTGTGGTTTAATTTTGAAAAGGCATCAAGTGTTACTTGTTTAAAATCTGTGTCTGGGACTTTGGTTGTTTGCTCAATACTAAACATGTAGACTTAGTAGGCGACAGTCAAAAATAGTCATTATTTCATCATCTGTAATACTTTATCCTGGTCATGATGAGGGCATGAGGTAGGAACATACTACCCAGTCCATCACAGAGCACCATACACACACATATTCATTAGCAGAGAAATATAGTGTATGTTGCATTTGACTAAAGCTTGTAAGTCAAAATTTTCAACCCCTGATATGGTAAAACAAAGAAAAAGACAAAAAAAAAAATCCTCAGAACTTTGAAAAGGTTCAGCATATGACATCATATCAACATGGCTGCTCACACTGTCAATGGTAAAGAAAATATAATTTTCTTTTTACTTTTAAATGAGATTACTTTTAAATGAGCTTATACTCACATTTACTTTAGATAAATCAATATACAGACACATTAGTTGGTTAAATCTATAATACTGATGATACAATTCACTGTTTTGAAAAGGTAAATACTGTGAACATTATCATTAGAGATAATCCACTAACCATATTAAACTATCTATGATTAGATAGTCCACTAATCATATTAAATATAGGTTTACTTTCAGCAGAAGAAAGGGGCCACAATGTGTTTTGCATAGCGAAGTATTACCAAACAAAAGAACAAAGGCTTCTTCGTGATCAAAGAGCACGATTAAGTTTCCCATTAATTTAAAGCTGAGTACGACGGCTTTCTAGACAGATGAATTGCAACATGATTCAAGTCTACTGATTATTATTTATTCATGTCTAAGCAGGAACATTCATTATGTATTATTACTGTCTGTAGTAAAGAATAAGAAATCAGTGCTTCAAAGGGTCGACAATTAATCTCACAAATTTTAATCTCATATGTTTAGCCCTTTTTAGCAGTTTCATTTAACGTTTTGCATGCATGAAGGTATAGCACTATTCATTTTGCATGGTAAATCTGGGTTCTGGTCTAAGAGCCGTTGTTTTGAATATTTTTGAATCGTAGTCCACTTCTCTGTTTATTTTAGGACATACCAGATGGCCTGGCTTCTATGACGTAACGTGTGATGGGTGCTCTGCCAGGGTCACCACTTGTCCAATGAAGTGTGAGTGCTGTGCCATACCGTGAAATAAATGGTTCGCCTGGAGGCCCAGGAGCACCTGCACACAACAACAACAATAACAACAGTAAGAGAAATACAAGACTGAAAACACCTCTTTAAAAAAGTGGCATGATCTAAAACAGAACAAAAGATCAGACAACCGGACCTTCTCCTGGTCCTGTGGTGATGTTGGCCTCCACCTCTGGCCCATAGGTCAGGGTTTTGGCACGGATGCGGAAGTTGTAGGTCACACCATCAGCCAGGTCTTTAATTTTCATCCACAGGGGGGCACTGCCTTTTACATCCACTGTAACAACTTTACTGACACCTGGAGTGTGAGGAGAGGAATCTGTAAAGGAGACACTAAAAATCTAGATACATGCAAAAGCGAGAGAAAAAGAGCTCATACATGCATGTAATATGATATAGAAGGGAGCTGTTTCACTCCAGTTTAGAGAATGACCCTGGGTAAAGAGTAAAGCTTCACAGCTGTCGGGCTCCTCAACCTAGATGCTCTGAAGCTCTTACTAAACCATGACCCTCAGCTCTAACTCTCTTATTCCTCCAATAATTACCCATTAATCTATTCCCGGGTAAAAATGATCTTAGGTATGCCATCTATTACATGCTTTTCTTTCACAGAAATGAACACAGCTTGGACTGATCTTGAGAAAGGGCTTTAGTGAATAAAACAAAGTGTGAACTAAGCCTACATTCTCTGTACATCAAGTGTAATATATCTCAGTTTGATTTTCTCACCGTCGATAGGTGTGCAGGGCTCATAGATCAGGCGGTAGCCCTCAATTATGCCATTGGGATGTTTGGGCTCTCCCCAGGACATGTTGACAGACGAAGTAGTAAGCTCACTGAAGTGGATAAAGCTGGGGGCACTGGGGGCTGTGAAGGAACAAAAAACACATACAGCCACAGACAGAGACTTCATTACTGTATTGATTTTTTTGCACAAACAGAACATGGCAGTCTTGACGTAAACCCGAGCTAAGTACACTCAAGATCAAATTCATTGGAGAAAAGTGAATCTTAGTTGATGTTTTCAGTGGTTTTTTGGTTTACGCAAGCAGAGGACTTGTGCATGAGCCAACGACTTCAATAAGCAAGGATTAAAAGTTTAAAACTACTTTCACGTTTGCCATAGAAATTTTTCATTTTCTATCTTGGATCAGGCTAATCTTTCAGCAATACCAGTTTCTTTTAGAAAAAGAAATAGAGAAGCTTGTATTGGCTGATGTCCCAGGATCTCAATTCCTAGAATCAGTCCCTGCCGTCACCTCCCTACTACACTGTCAAAGTCTTTGAGGGAGAGGAAATGGTTAGACGAATTTATTTAAAAAGGCTCTTTTTTTTCTGCTGAGACCCTAGTGGAGAGCATGGGGAAGCAAGAACACAACTCCTATTGTATGATCCTGCCAATACCCACACCACATGCTGCCCAAATGATCAAATTCCCACTACCATGCTGTCATATGCTTCCTTCTCTGTAGCCTTCACATTGAAACATGCCAAATGCCCCCCTGAAATTGTCAAACCCCATTAAAAAGCACTCAAAAAGAACCTAAAGATGACACTTCCTTCATGTCCTTCAATACATAGCAGTCATGCCTTTAGTAAAATGTGACCACTTGTATGGAAAACCCACAATCTAAACAGCAGGGAAGAAAACTCTGGGAAGAACGTGGGCACAAAAAGATTTACATTTTCCCAGACTCAAAGTACAGAGTCATACTGATGGTTAAAGGGGCTGTTGGTAGCAGCATTTTTCACGATCATGGTGTACCTGCTTGCTGAGTGCGCCCCCTGGTGGATGGAGAGCGTGGCCCATCCCCAGCTGCATTGAAGGCAGCCACACTGATCATGTAAGTGGTGTAGCCTGTCAGGTTCTTCAGCTTCACCCCCAGCTCTGGCAGGAAGAGTGTACGCAGTCTCTCCGTCTCATTCTGTAGCTGGAACTCCCAGTAATAGATCTGTGCAAAGAAAGAGGGTATATAGGGCTATTAAGATTCAAGGTTCAGATGAAGGAAGATGGAGGTAGTAGTGTCATCTGAAGTTTGGTAAACCTATACAAGAATCCCAATTACCAATTCATTTTAATGATTACTAACAAACAAAATAACAAATATGATAAACTATTAATTATTCATTCCTCGAAACCATTCATTGGAAAAACAATGGCATAAATCATAAATAATTTTAGGATATTATGTTTAATTTTGTCTGAAGAGGAATCGTACATGCCTAAGGCCCATACAAATGTGAAATGGACAGAAGTTTTGACTCATTATAACACGACACAACTATGATTATAATTACTGTTAACACGCCCTGACATCAGGGGTCAACTCAAGCTTGAGTACAATGAGTCAAGGATCAAATCCTTTTCAAGTCCAAGCTTTTACTTCAAATGCTTGTCTTCATTTATGTATTGTGATAATGATGAGGCTGAAGGAAATACTTTTGTCAAATGTTTTGCATTTGAAAAAAAAAAGACAAGATGAAAAAGAATCTCAGTGGAGATCAAGACCATATTTAGTGAGCTCAAGTGAAAAAAAAAATGCCAGTAAGTCGAAGTCAAGTCAATACAGAAAATGTCTCCAGACTGGATGTGAGACATTTTGGACTTTTGTGGAACCAAGCACAACAGCAACATATATATTCATAAGAAAATACAAATAGAATACATCGAATGATATGAAGAAGTAAGGCTGATTTCTTTCTAGCCCAGACTGTAGATTTAAACAAACTGCCCCTACTTTATGTGTGTATTTGGGCAAATATTTTTCAGTTTGCTTCAATGATGCATCCATAACGTCATCAGCATTGACTGAGAAGGAGCATGTGCAATAGAGTCATGGATGTAATGAACACAAATCACAAGGGGATTATTTACTCCATCGTTCTTTTTTTTCCCCAAAAAGGCTTTTGGAGGAGAAACTAAAAGTAGATGGACTAAGCAGCACACATTGTCAAAACAAAGTACAAATTACACAAAACATATGGCAGAACTGTTAATAGGTTGTTTTTTTTGTGGTTTGAACAAAAGAGGTAACTCATCTGACGAAATACATCATAAAGCCAGTAAACCCTTTAAAACACTTAAAGAAATTAGAAATCAGCTGCCTATCTGCTTTTAATTGTGTCTGTAATAGCTGGCCTCATGCCATTCTAATTACGGCATCAGCAAGATTTCATGATTTAATCCACTGCTCAACTCTAATCGTTTCATTATTGAGCAACTGATAGATATTATTTTAGTCTCTCATCTACTATCACAACCGGCCATCACTGCATTACTCCTTTGCAATTTAATCAGGCACATAAAAGGAAAATAAAGTGGATTAAAATAAAATAAAAAAACCCACAAAACAACAACAAAAAAATTCCACACAAAAGGGAATAGATTCGACCTTCACACTACCACAAAACTGGAATAAAGATCTACTGCATTCTATTAGAATGTGCAATTCGTAAAGCAATAGACCCATCTAATTATACATCAGCTCATTTGAAGCACAGCTTCAAAGAAAAATGTGTATAAAGCGTTGCTGAGGAGAAGATGTTAAATGAACTGGTTGCAAGGTCATAATTTTCCCTTAAAAGAGCTCCTGAGGAAAAAAAAATGGTATTAAATGAAGTGCTTGCAAGGTCATAAAATCCTGTGGCTGTTATAAAGGTTGCAACCACCTTGTAGCCTTGAATGTCTCCGTTCTGAGCTTCCAGCGGTGGAGGATCCCACGTGACATCAAGCTGGGTTGCAGAGGAAGATTGAACAGCGACATTCTGAGGTGGAGCAGTGGGCACTAGTGAATACAAAAACGAGTATTAAACTCAGCACTGGCACAGTGAATAAAAGAGCACTGACTTGAAGTGGATATTTATTCCTGTAGTGGTGATAAGATTGACGTTCTGGTATGGAGTGAGAGATGCTCACCTGCCTCTCCTACAAATACTTCTTGTGGTGTGCTGATGGGCCCTTCTCCGACGGCATTGTACACACTGAGTCTAATCTCATAGCGTTTGTGTTTACTCAGATCTGTGATGGACAAAACGAACACATGTAAAAACAAACCTTTAATATTGCAGAAGAAACCTTTGACTGTTGACACATTTTATCCTTAAAGGGTACCGTTACAGCATTTAGCCATGATTGATACCAATAGTACAAGCCCTAATTATAATAATGCACATGAGTGGCAGCCACCTGATTAGCTATCATAAGCTTAAAGGTCCAAAAGCACATCAAATTTTATTGCACATGGGCAACCAATATGGCACCCAGGATGTGACGTCAAGCCGTTGATAGTCAGGTACCGGATGTTAAGTGAAGCCGATGTAAACATACTTCTTAGCCTGGATTTAGTCAGATGAAAAAGAATGATCTTCAAGTCAGTATGGACAGTGGAGAAACCGGATATCTGTATGAACCTTGGACGAAGGACTATCTGCATCTGGGAAATGATTTCAGCAGAAAATCATCAGATGATTCTAATGATGAAATCGGTAGTGCTTCGCAAGTGCAAAGTTGGGAAGGCAGGAAAAAAGGTTTGGCAGCTATCTGGTACCGATGTGGAAAGTGGAAAACTGACACTGAATGCATTTGTTGTAAAAAGCACAAACTTTTATGCAATATAATACAGGCGCAGTCATTGAATTGTTTCACGGATAAACCTTGTTTGCAAAAGTATGTCACACATAAGCTTGCACTGGAAATGGACTATATGCAGACGATAACAGCCTGTGTGCAGCATGTAGCATGATCGCATGGTAGCCTGATGTGAGAGGGAGAACACCAGATGGAGAACTCAAATCGGTAAGCAGCCTATTATATATAGAAACTCAGTGTGCGCATGTTTATGTATGTGTGTCCATACTAGCTATAAAGCCTATTTATTTATTTATTTATTTATTTATTTTGTGTGTGTGTGTGTGTGTGTGTGTGTGTGTGTGTGTGTGTGAGAGAATACAGGTATAGACATGCAATGTGCCACAATAGTTTATATGGTCTAAATATAGGCTAGCAACAGCTCGAAGCTGAGTGTGAATTGATAATGGAGCGGAGCTAAGAGCGGACCACCAGACAACAAAGTTTGTATCTTTATTTACATAAAGAAATATGGGTTTTTATCCAGCACTTGTCTTTTAATTTGCTTTTTAGAAAATAATGTGAGATTATTTACTAACACATTTTACACTCATCGGGAGTTCTACTTTTAGGCAGTGCCCCTCTCTCTTATATATATGACACAGAGAGAGAGAGAGAGAGAGAGAGAGAGAGAGAGGCACTGCCTAAAAGCGGAGCTCCCGAATCGCAGTGTCAGGAGCAGCGAGCCAATCAAGATACAGGAAACCCATCAATGATCCCACGTCATGCTGACCTTTGACACCTCCCTCAAAATGGCAATATGGCTGCGCCCTTGAGTGAGCAGGAATACAAAAGAATTTTAAAGCACTGCTTTATGCATTTGTGCAAAATGTGTAATATTTCTAGCCTAGGTTTATTTTTCACTGTGGGTACCCTTTAAGTGTTACAACATTCCAAATGGGTTTAGAGCTATTTTAAGATATGAAGCATAAAAGTTTTGTCATTCTATGGAGTCTGGAAACTGAAAAATGATCTGAACATAAAACGTCATATTAAATAAAAACATTTATTCTGTGGCATATTTAATGAATTTTACTTTTTTGAAGATGTTTGCTTTGAACTTGCTAGAGGTAAGATTTGACTTTAAAAATGTAAAATGTGAAATTAATGATTAAAGGTAGACTGGCTTTCAGATTTTTCAGGTTTAGGTCATAAAAATAATTTTCCCTGACACCCAATTATTTTTGTTTAGTGGATCGAAAGCTACTGAATTTGAATCACAGACTTCCAATTTTATTAGGTTTTTTTTATAGAACAATTAATGAATTTAGGGCCATGTTGCCCTAAATTCTCTGCTATTATTTATTGCTTCACCCCAAACCAATTCAAGATCCTACATCATGCATCACGTGATGGGCTTTCTTCATTCCCACAAGGCATTGTGGGATACAAATTTGAAACAGGAAAGGAAAATGGAGGACGCGAATGAAACGTGAAATTCCGACTACAGTAACGGAAAGCGAGAAGAAAAGACATTATGTTGTGAAGGAAAGGAAACGCAGGACCAAACTAATAAATATCGGTGGTCAGCGAGCACCTCGGTGTGATCAGCTGTTTGTTTAGCGACAGAATGATGGAACTGTCAGTGCACGGTCAAGGTACACCTGTAGATGGCAGTAATGCAACACTGGACTCCAGTTGCCGTAAAACCCAAAAGAAGAAGATGAAGACGACATCAAAAGGTAAACCTGCACATGCGCACACCGAACTTCCCCGTCTGCTTGCCTGCATGAAGTGAGCGATTTCATTCACATTATTTGCTCGGGAATCCCCTCAAATTAAATAACTTCCCAGCCACTGAATGGCCTGGTTTTTTTAAGATATTACAGAAATAAACATATATCACAATGACCAAATTTCAGATGGAACTAAATTTCACTGGTTTTATGAAATCGAAAAGCCATCTACTTTTAAGGTTTTGACACATCTTAAAACAAATTTAATACAAATTTCAAAAATTAAAATCTCAATTGTTTTTGGCACTCTCATTAAAAAAATATTAAAACTGTAACCTGTAATTTCAAATAAAAAAATCTTACTTCTCGCAAGTTCAAAACAAATACGTCAGCTAAAAATGTATTAAATACAACACAGAAAAAAGTAACGTGACACTTTGTATGTCAATAATTCAAATACAGTATATAGAATTCATATTCAAATACCTTTTCAGCTTCCCAGCTGAATATTACATTGAACAAAATTCTAAAATACTGAAATTTATATTTACAGCTTAAGTTAGCTCACTATTCAAGGTTACTTCAAATGTAGAAGCTTGAAATTCAGAGACAATTATAAAGTGGTTTTTTTTAACACTAGCCAAGCACAGACAGAACCTTATTATTCTGTAAGATCAAATATCAAAGATCAAATTTGATCTTGTCAGAGTCACACAGGAAGACTCGTTTGTACCCTACGAGTAACCTATTAATTAACCTGACCTGACGGAGAAATTACGCATGACACACTCATTGTGGGATGTTCTTATAGACAGGGGTTTATTTGCTGCATGCACACTGTTTTTATATCAACACATCACTTGTTTATTCCAACACATACAACCCCGATTCCAAAAAAGTTGGGACAAAGTACAAATTGTAAATAAAAACGGAATGCAATGATGTGGAAGTTTCAAAATTCCAGATTTTATTCAGAATAGAACATAGATGACATATGAAATGTTTAAACTGAGAAAATGTATCATTTAAAGAGAAAAAGTAGATGATTTTAAATTTCATGACAGCAACACATCTCAAAAAAGTTGGGACAAGGCCATGTTTACTACTGTGAGACATCCCCTTTTCTCTTTACAACAGTCTGTAAACGTCTGGGGACTGAGGAGACAAGTTGCTCAAGTTTAGGGATAGGAATGTTAACCCATTCTTGTCTAATGTAGGATTCTAGTTGCTCAACTGTCTTAGGTCTTTTTTGTCGTATCTTCCGTTTTATGATGCGCCAAATGTTTTCTATGGGTGTGTGACAGTTCGTGTAGGTGGGTGGAGCACAGAAGGATGGCAGGCCAGAACTGGGTTCACAAAAACTCTTTTATTTAGCTTTTCAGCTTCTGTTTTCACTCTCACATACACTCAGACACACACATCAGTCGTCTGGTTGGGGAGAGAGCTCCCTCTGCTCTCTCTCTCCTTAAATAGGGCGCGGTCACTGGGGAAGACACACAAACACATTAATTAACGTCAGGTGCAGTGATTCTGCCACTTACCTTCCCTGACTCCGCCCTCCGGTCACAGACCGATGCTTGACCACGCCCCCGCTGCCACATACCCCCACCGCCCGACTCAGGCCGGGCGGCTGTCCGGCCTGCAGCCGACTCCCCCCCCCTTGACGGGAGAGGAAGTCCGCCACGACCATCTGTGCCCCCGGCCTGTGGATCACCTTGAAGTTAAAGGGTTGGAGTGCCAGATACCAACGGGTGATCCATGCATTGGCATTCTTCATGCGGTGGAGCCACTGGAGGGGCGCGTGGTCCGAACAGAGGGTGAAAGGGCGTCCCAGCAGGTAGTAACAGAGGGCGAGGACTGCCCACTTGATCGCCAGGCACTCTTTCTCAATGGTGCTGTAGCGCCCCTCACGCACCGACAGCTTCCGACTGATGTACAGTACTGGGCGATCTTCCCCCTCCCCCTCCTGGGACAAAACAGCCCCCAGCCCTCTGTCCGACACATCCGTCTGTAACATAAAGGGGAGAGAAAAGTCAGGGGAGTGTAAAAGTGGCCCCCCACACAGTGCAGCCTTTACCTCAGAAAAAGCCCGCTGGCATTGCTCCGTCCACTGGACCAGATCTGGTGCCCCCTTTTTAGTCAGATCAGTCAGTGGGCTGGTGACGTCCGAATAATTAGGTATAAACCTACGATAATAGCCAGCCAGCCCCAGGAACTGTCTCACCCCCTTTTTGGTCTTGGGCCTCGGGCAGACCGCAATTGCTGCCGTCTTGTTAATTTGGGGACGCACCTGCCCGTTGCCCAAGTGGAAGCCCAGATACCGTACTTCCACCCGCCCAATCGCACACTTCTTCAGGTTGGCTGTGAGACCCACACGCCTCAGCGACCTAAGGACGGCCCTCAGATGTTCGAGGTGCCTCGGCCAGTCATTACTATAGATAATAATGTCATCGAGGTAGGCGGCCGCATAGGTGGCGTGGGGGCGGAGGACCCTATCCATCAGCCGCTGAAACGTAGCAGGTGCCCCAAACAGCCCAAAAGGAAGTGTGACAAATTGGTGTAAGCCGAACAGTGTGGAAAAGGCCGTTTTTTCTCGGGATAATGGAGTCAAGGGGATCTGCCTTTGTTAAATCCAGTGTCGAGTAAAAACGAGCCGTGCCTAGCTGATCGAGCAACTCATCAATACAAGGCATTGGGTACGCGTCAAATTTAGACACCGCGTGGACTTTTCTATAGTCTACACAGAACCGGTCTGACCCGTCGGACTTGGGTACCAAGACCACCGGGCTGCTCCAGTCACTGTGGGACTCCTCGACGATGCCCATTTCGAGCATGGCCTCGAGTTCTTCCCGAACCACTTTTTTCTTGTGCTCAGGTAACCTGTAAGGGCGGCTACGCACTACCACCCCCGGGGGCGTCTCAATGTGGTGCTCTATGAGGTTGGTGCAGCCGGGCAGGGGCAAGAACACGTCTGAAAACTCGGTCTGCAACTGGGCAACCTCCGCGAGTTGGGTCGGGGAGAGGTGGTCTCCACAGGGGACCGGAGAGGTACGTGATGCCAATGTTCCCTTTTGAACCTCCGGCCCCAGCTCCGCCTTCTCCGGAACCACCGACACCAATGCCACGGGGACCTCCTCGTTCCAGAGTTTGAGCAGGGTGAGGTGGTAAATCTGTAGCGCCCCACCCCTATCCGTTCGCCTCACCTCATAGTCAACGTCCCCGACTCGCCGTGTGACCTCAAAGGGTCCTTGCCACTTGGCAACCAATTTGGAGCTCGATGTGGGCAACAGTACGAGTACTTTATCTCCCGGTGCGAACTCCCTAAGGCGCGTACCCTTGTCGTACAGGCGGGTTTGTCGTTCTTGGGCCTGCCGCAAATTCTCCTGAGTTAGGTGCGTGAGTGTGTGGAGTTTTGCGCGCAGATCAATAACGTATTGGATTTCATTTTTACTTGGTGAAGGTCCCTCCTCCCAATTTTCCCGCAGCACATCTGGAATGCCGCGCGGCTTACGCCCGTATAACAATTCAAACAGGGAGAACCCCGTGGAGGCTTGGGGGACCTCTTGCACTGCAAATAGCAAGGGTTCGAGCCATTTATCCCAATTACGTGCGTCCTCACTTACAAATTTTTTAATTATATTCTTGAGGGTGCGATTGAACCGTTCAACTAAACCGTCCGTTTGTGGGTGATACACGCTGGTGCGGATCGGCTTAATACCCAACAACCCATACAGTTCGTTCAGTGTACGTGACATAAACGAGGTGCCTTGGTCAGTCAGAATCTCTTTCGGGATTCCAACTCGGGAGATAACGCGGAAGAGTGCCTCCGCAATACTGCGTGCTGAGATATTGCGAAGAGGCACTGCTTTCGGGTATCGCGTTGCATAGTCCACCAGAACTAATATAAAGCGGTACCCTCATGTTGACCGATCTAATGGCCTGACGAGATCCATCCCAATTCTTTCGAACGGGGTCTCGATTAACGGTAGAGGGCGCAAAGGCGCTTTTGGAATGGCCGCTGGATTTACTAACTGGCATTTGCGGCACGCTGTACACCACCTACGGACATCGCCACGAATCCCTGGCCAATAGAACCGGGCCATTATTCGGGCTAGTGTTTTATCCTGCCCTAAGTGTCCAGCCATGAGATTAAAGTGAGCTGCCTGGAATACCAATTCCCGGCGGCTTTTTGGAATCAAAAGCTGCGTGACTCGCTCTTTAGTCTGAGTGTCCTGCGTCACTCGGTATAATCTATCCTTCATAATTACGAAGTAGGGGAAGGACGGGGTGGCGTTTGGCTGGAGCGTTTGACCATTGATTACTCTCACTTGGTCAAACGCATGCCACAGAGTCTCGTCTCGCGACTGCTCTAACGGGAAATCCGCCAGGGATTCCCCAATAGAGAGAGGAGGAGCCGGCGGCTCCTCACTCTGACGTGGAGATGACGTAGACGGCTCTGTGACAGCTGCTCCCACCAACGCGACACCGGGACCTCCCCCTGTTAAACTATGGCAGGACCCACTCTTCACTAAGTGTGTCATTAAATCCCGAAATCCTGGCCAATCAGTCCCCAAAATTATCGAGTGGGTAAGGCAAGGATTAACCACCGCCTTCACTATAAATTTTTCCCCTCAAAAAAGAATGTGGACCGACACTAGAGGGTAGTTGTGAACATCCCCGTGCACACACAACACCTTCACCAATTGTGCTCCCCCCAATGCCTCGTCTTGCACCAGGCTTTGGTGGATTGAGGTCTGATTACAACCAGAATCCACCAATGCCTGATATGTATCCCCTTGGATACTCACCGGTATGCGATACGCTCCGGCCCGATCGAGGGCGGCTCCTGGCGTGTCGGGGATCCGAACCACCGCGCCCACCTCCATTACCAAGCACTGCTGTTGGAGGTGGCCCGGCTCCCTGCAGCGCCAGCAAACCGGCCCGGGCTTCCTCTCTGTACTAGTGCTCAGGGGCTCACTCACCTGGGGGGGGGAGACAAACACAGAAGGGAGAAACGGGAGGGCACTGTGGGTGTGGCGGGCCGGCTGAGGTGGTGCCGGCCCCCGCCTCCGCGGTGGGGGAATGGGGCGAGGATGAGACACAGGAGGAGGGGAGAGAGAGAGAGAGAGAGAGGAGAGAAGAGAAGAGGTCGTCTGCTGTCCTGCCGTCGGGACAGCCGCCAAATGGTCCTCCGCCAGCTCGATTGCCTGATCCAGCGACGCCGGGCGGTGGCACTGGACCCACTCTGCAGTTCCTGCTGGTAGACGTACGATGAACTGCTCCAGTACCACCTGGTCGATGAGTCCCTCGGCGTCGCGGTTGTCGGCCCTCAACCACTGCCAGCAGGCGTCCCGGAGTTGCTGGCCAAACACGAACGGCCGGCCGACTTCCTCCAAGCGCAAAGCGCGGAAGCGCTGACGTTGTTGCTCGGGGGTGCGCCCCACCCGCTGGAGGATGGCCCAGCGAAGGTCCGCGTAGGCCAGCCAGCGGTCAGCGGGGAGCTGTAGCGTGGCCAGCTGTGCCTCTCCCGTTAGCAGGGGGAGGAGGCGCGCTGCGCGCTGTTCCACCGGCCACCCCGAGGTCTCTGCTACCTGCTCAAAGAGCGTGAGGAAGGCCTTGGGGTCGTCCTGCGGGCCCATCTTCGTGAGGGTGAGGGGGGAAGGGCCCGTGCCGGTGGAGTTGGTGGACCCCGCCGACGCGAGGAGGTGCCGGAATGCCCGACGATCTTCCTGTTGCGCTAGCACCAGGGCCTCAAACCATTGTTCTTGCTCCTTTCGGAGGGCGAGCAGCGCCTGGTGCTGGCTCTGTTGGGCCGTGGTGAGGGCGTGGATCAGGTCTGCGAAGGGGGAGGATTCCATGGGGCTGTTCTCTTCTGTGCTCATTTCCCGGGTTTCGGCACCACTGTGACAGTTCGTGTAGGTGGGTGGAGCACAGAAGGACGGCAGGCCAGAACTGGGTTCACAAAAACTCTTTTATTTAGCTTTTCAGCTTCTGTTTTCACTCTCACATACACTCAAGACACACGCACACACATCAGTCATCTGGTTGGGGAGAGAGCTCCCTCTGCTTTTGCTCTCTCTCTTTAAATAGGGCGCGGTCACTGGGGAAGACACACAAACACATTAATTAACGTCAGGTGCAGATTCTGCCACTTACCTTCCCTGACTCCGCCCTCCGATCACAGACCGATGCTTGACCACGCCCCCGCTGCCACAGGGTGAAAGATCTGGACTGCAGGCTGGCCAGGTCAGTACCCGGACACTTCTTCTACGCAGCCATGATGCTGTAATTGATGCAGTATGTGGTTTGGCATTGTCATGTTGGAAAATGCAAGGTCTTCTTTGAAAGAGACGTCATCTGGATGGGAGCATATGTTGCTCTAGAACCTGGATATACCTTTCAGCACTGATGGTGTCTTTCCAGATGTGTAAGCTGCCCATGCCACACGCACTAATGCAACCCCATACCATCAGAGATGCAGGCTTCTGAACCGAGCGCTGATAACAACTTGGGTCGTCCTTCTCCTCTTTAGTCCGAATGACACGGCGTCCCTGATTTCCATAAAGAACTTCAAATTTTGATTCGTCTGACCACAGAACAGTTTTCCACTTTGCCACAGTCCATTTTAAATGAGTTTTGGCCCAGAGAAGACGTCTGCGCTTCTGGATCATGTTTAGATACGGCTTCTTCTTTGAACTATAGAGTTTTAGCTGGCAACGGCGAATGGCACGGTGAATTGTGTTCACAGATAATGTTCTCTGGAAATATTCCTGAGCCCATTTTGTGATTTCCAATACAGAAGCATGCCTGTATGTGATGCAGTGCCGTCTAAGGGTCCGAAGATCATGGGCACCCAGTATGGTTTTCCGGCCTTGACCCTTATGCACAGAGATTCTTCCAGATTCTCTGAATCTTTTGATGATATTATGCACTGTAGATGATGATATGTTCAAACTCTTTGCAATTTTACACTGTCGAACTCCTTTCTGATATTGCTCCACTATTTGTTGGTGCAGAATTAGGGGGATTGGTGATCCTCTTCCCATCTTTACTTCTGAGAGCCGCTGCCACTCCAAGATGCTCTTTTTATACCCAGTCATGTTAATAACCTATTGCCGATTGACCTAATGAGTTGCAATTTGGTCCTCCAGCTGTTCCTTTTTTGTACCTTTAACTTTTCCAGCCTCTTATTGCCCCTGTCCCAACTTTTTTGAGATGTGTTGCTGTCATGAAATTTCAAATGAGACAATATTTGGCATGAAATTTCAAAATGTCTCACTTTCGACATTTGATATGTTGTCTATGTTCTATTGTGAATACAATATCAGTTTTTGAGATTTGTAAATGATTGCATTCCGTTTTTATTTACAATTTGTACTTTGTCCCAACTTTTTTGGACTCGGGGTTGTAACTGGCCCACTTGTTATACTCTCCAAAGTCAAAATAAAAGTCCTTCCTAATGCTGTACAATTGATGGCACATTTCTTTTACACATGTCAACAGAACTGGTAAGGTTTCTTATTAAGCAATCTCTTAATCTCATGATATAACTAATGAATGGTCATAATCTCAGTGGAGGAAAACATATCCAGCCAGTTAAAACCACACTATCATTATATACGCTTTCCAAAGTTATTTTTTTCCTGAATGTATACTTTAAGATCTAAAATACAGATTATTTCTCTTTTTAAAATCTGAACTTGCTCCTAAACATTTTCACCTTAACATTTAATTGTACAATATTTTGGGGGGAGGTTTTCTAATGTTTCTAAAAAACTTTAGAAAATAAATGTATATTCTAATAATGCAATTTAAATGTCCCTGTGCAGTCACACAAACATGTCTTACATGTCTGCCATCTGAACTTCAGTCTCATTTGCAGTTGAAAGTTCAGTTTATTAAAGGTGCAATATGTAGGGTTTAGGAGGATCTATTAGCAGAACTGGAATATAGTATTCATAATTATGTTTTCATTCGTGTACAATCACCTGTATCTGTGAATCATAGTGTTTTCATATGCTTAGAATGGGTCCTGCATATCTACATAAGGAGCAGATCCTCTTCCAAAGAGCCCGCCATTTTGCACCACCATGTTTCTACAGTAGTCCAGAATGGATAAGTCAAGCACTGGCTCTAGGGAGCACCTTTCACATTTCATGGTTTTACAAGTGGCAGCTTGAATCCAGCCCCGGAACGAAGAAGAAGAAAGGAAGATGATTGATTGAAATGTTGATTAGTCTAACAGTCACTAAGATAGACAAAAAAATAGGGTGGCCACACATGTGCTGCCACTGGGATGAAACTGCTGTTGTTAAACCACTGGTTTCTGCAGACAGATATTATTGCACCTGACAGCCACTGTAGGTTTTAAAACATGCTTATAGGGGAGGGGTATTTAGTTGGTTGCAATCTGCAACCTCACCGCTAGATGCCACTAAATCCTACATAGGGCACCTTTAAGGACATTGCATGTACTGTATAGTCAGTAATATCTAATGCTAATGCTATATGATATTGGCCACAATATTAACTTTCTGCTGTGCTCAAGACTTTCCAATATGTCAGGGTATTTATACACATTCGACCCAGTAAGCACCTGTACTGGACACTTAATTTTATTACTCTCAAGGAGCATATGCAGAAGATTTACAGCTGAAAGTTATTTTCTCCCATAGCTTTTCTGTCAGAGCATAAACAAAATCTAGATATCGACTGATCAAGGCAGATTATTTTGTGTTTTATCCTATTTTCATCCTGGATGATTGGCTAGCAGATATAACCATCCATCCATCCATTATCTGTAGCCGCTTATCCTGTTCTACAGGGTTGCAGGCAAGCTGGAGCCTATCCCAGCTGACTATTGGCGAGAGGCAGGGTACACCCCAGACAAGTCCCCAGGTCATCGCAGGGCTGACACAGAGACAAACAACCATTCACACTCACATTCACCCCTACGGTCAATTTAGAACCACCAATTAGCCTAACCTGCATGTCTTTGGACTGTGGGGGAAACTGGAGCACCCGGAGAAAACCCACGCACACACAGAGAGAACATGCAAACTCCACACAGAAAGGCCCTCGCCAGCCACTGGGCTCGAACCCAGGACTTGTGAGGCGGCAGTGCTAACCACTACACCACCGTGCCGCCCCCAGATATAACCATCTCATCTCATCTCATTATCTCTAGCCGCTTTATCCTTCTACAGGGTTGCAGGCAAGCTGGAGCCTATCCCAGCTGACTACGGGTGAAAGGTGGGGTACACCCTGGACAAGTCGCCAGGTCATCACAGGGCTGACACATAGACACAGACAACCATTCACACTCACATTCACACCTACGGTCAATTTAGAGTCACCAGTTAACCTAACCTGCATGTCTTTGGACTGTGGGGGAAACCGGAGCACCCGGAGGAAACCCACGCGGACACGGGGAGAACATGCAAACTCCACACAGAAAGGCCCTCGCCAGCCACTGGGCTCGAACCCAGGACTTGTGAGGCAGCAGTGCTAACCACTACACCACCGTGCCGCCCCAGATATAACCATATAAAATGAAATTTATGTGTAGGTTTAGAGCTAGAACTTTTAATTCTTTCAAACATTAAAAAAAAAAAAAACCACAGGAGAATTAAGTCCACAACGATGAAAAGTTTTGCTACCTAAATGCCAGAAAGAACCTTATAGCCTCAAGGTTAAGGCAGAGTAATGAGATGTGAAACCACAAAGTGGAAACTGAAATGAGGGAAGAGGGAACTTTACTAGTTTTTAGGATTCTGGGAAAATGTGGAATGCAAGAGTTGTGTGGGAATGCTGATGAAAATGGAGAGAGACAGTCTTGAGACTTACTGTCAAGTTCATACTGGGTGAGTGACGATTCACTAAGGTTCCTGATACTATAGGGAGCTGAGAATGGCAGGAGGAGAGAAGGTCAAACCAGGAAAAGCAGGCCAAGTAGTGAGAAGGTGAAGCAAAGAGAGGAGAAAAGGGAAGAATTTGGATTAGTTCATTAGTGAAAAGCTGTGGGCTGTAAGAGCAGCTTACTGGCAAAAGCTTGTGCAATGGCTGCAGTCCAAACTCAGAAACAAATACAAAGCCTTGAGCCATGGAACAGCTTTGATTACTTGCCTGTTAATGAGACAAAGCAGTTCCAAGCCCAGGATTGCACACAAACCCAGCAAAGAAGTTTGTGAGTAAGAGATTCTGTTTTTTATTCATCTACACATATATAACTGTAATTACAGGCAATGCACCTGGAAGCAAGATAAACTACCTGTTTTTTTTTTAAACATAATTACACAACATTTTGATGGAAATAGAGCCACATGGAATTAACTGGAGATTACTAAAAACAAACTGCACCTCTCTCACTCAAAGACTTGAGAAGCAGCGATGCCATGAAGACAGTCTTATCCTGCTGGGTTAAATTCTGACTCACCCGTGAGCTCCGTCCAGCTAGCCATTGGGTTGTTGATGGTGCGGACAGTGAAAGTGCGCAAGCGATCATAGTGGAGCTCTCTGTAGCGAATCCGAAAACCCAGCAGGATGCCGTTGATCTGCTCCTCAGAGGGGGTCTGCAGATTAGATTGTAAAAGATCATCTGGTTTAATAATCTAGTCCTTTAGTGACAAGATTGCTAGTCGTACGATTCCCACAGTAACAGTGAACAGAGGCAGTTGGAGCATTACCTTCCAGCGGAGCAACACAGAGGTGGTAGTGTGTGGTGTGACAGAGATGATTGTGGGAGCTTTGTCTGGGGCTGTGAGAACATAAACACAAAACAGCTTCTGAATTGCAACTAAACTGTATAGCATTAAAATGAAGTCCACGCTGAGACACAGTAAATATCTTGATACTGAAAATATCTGCGGTGTGCTTAGCAGTTCTGGCACAAATCTTTTGGTTGGTGCTGTATTTTCATTATTCCCTTGAGAAATGAGCAGCTGTGTGTCATGCTAACATCACAGGAAGACACTGGTGCTGAATAGGAGAAAAGATCTTAACAAACATCTTGACAAACGTAAGGGATAAATGTCAGGTTTCGTTAATAACTCCTAAAGAAAGAAAGAAAGAAAGAAAGAAGGAAACAAAAAACCCAGAGGACTTTTTTAAAAAGCAAGAGCTTCTTTTCTTACCATTTTGATGTTCACGGTCATAATAATTAGAAATCCAACACAGAAGTTGTAGAGACTGCAATGTTTTACTCAGAGTTCCAGAACGCAATGCAGCTATACAACACACTTGGGCTGAGCTATGGCAGAGACTCTAGTGATCTACAAGATGATAAGTACGATGGCACTGATGATGATATTTGCATGAAAATTGAGGCTTTGGAGGCTGATCTGTTTGAGCAGAATATACAGATCAGCATATTGGGTAACTTTTTTTTGAGCGCCTCTCAGGAAGCATTCGCCAAACCTGTTGAACACTCGCCACATGTATCAGGTCCGTACATGACTTAAAGGACATGGGACATGGATTTTTTTCTGGATATAATTATGTATAAAGGACATAAGAAATGCCATCTAAATCACTGCAGGGCGTCAAAAATGTGAAAATCATCACATTATTCAACTTTTTTATACATCAGCGTAAAACAATGATTCGTTAATTAGCTAGGTGGTCATCAGCGTAAAACAATGATTCGTTAATTAGCTAGGTGGTCACGTGACCCGTGACGTCACAAAAACTTTCCAAGGAGCCAGCGCTTGGGAATCTAATGTAAACAGGTTACCGAAATGGACACCATCGACAGTGACATTCCCGATGTTTCACAGAGATGTGAAGTTAGACCCTATCAATTCGAACCGATAGCTGGAAATTCACATGAACATGGATCTTGTCTTTACTCTGATGGGTCAGATGATTCTGAGAGTGAGAGTTCATTCAGTCCCCATGAAACTGAAAGCGGTCGGCTCAATAACACTCCCTGGTAAGTTAAAAACAATTCTGCTCAAAGGCTAATGATCTGTTGAAAGAAGTATTATTTTTGTATCATACATTGAAAGTTCATCATAGATCTAGCTAAAGTCCGTTGCAAGCTAGTTTTTTTTTGCTGATATTTTTCGAGATCGATTGAGATACAATGCTTCCAGAGTCCGAGATGAAAACATTCAAAATGGCGAAACGCCATCACACAGCCAACAACACTACGCCATTTGGCGAAAGAGATGAAAATTAAGAAAAGTTAAACAAACTTACCAACATAACTTAACATTTATTTAAATGTCCATTAATGTTACAGGATTTCTTGACTGTCTCTACAGTTGTAGGAATGTTAGGCCTTGTATATTATGGCGCTATCACTGCCTCCATGAACCCGGCTATACAGCCTCTTAAATTTGGCTTGGCAATTAATATCGCTCAGTACCTGAGTATTAATGCTGAAAGAATCCTCAGTGAAATGGTCCGAACACAGTTTGTGGGAAACAGTAGGTGCAAAGTTTTTTCTACGGCAGTAGTGAGCCCACACTTTCCTCAGCTTCGGGTCCTTGGGGAATGCAAAAAACTTACTCCAGGGCATTTCCCATTGGAATTATTGCAACCATAAGCAGCACAATACACCATGATGTTCAATGTACGTTAAAGACTATAAAAACAATTTTCTTGTCATTCACTTCTCCATTCATCTACCCGCTTGTGCTGTGCCCGAAAGTTTTTGTGACGTATGATCACGTGACAGCGGCTCTTCCGGTTGTAAAATATGCATATCGGAGCTCGAGCAGAAATGCCATATAATCATCACGAATATAACGATTTTGCTGAATTTAATAGATGATTTTGCATTTGTTGATGCAATTAATTCATATTTTTAATGGAAAGAAACTGATATAGCGTGCATTTATGTTTCATGTCCCATGTCCTTTAATTGGGGAGGGGGTCATTTTGACAATTCTTCATAAAGTATTCTTAAAGGAGATATGCAGAACCTTTATTTTTAAATACATTTCTGAGTGGATAGTATCTCCATCCTTGACTCTTGTATACTGCATAATTGGGAATAAAAAATGTATATATTTTTGAGAGATAAAATCAACCGCAAAGTTGGCATTTGAGCTGCCCTGCTGAGCCAGCCAGCCCTGGGGTGGGTCATGTCACAGCGGGAACTGGTGCTGACCAAAGCCAGACTCGGCAGGTGAGATTGGTTTCAATGGCGTCTTTGTTCGGATTTATTGGAGATTCTTCGGATTCCTCAGATAGTAGTACATCTGACTGTAATAGTCCTGAAATTGGAGTGTGTGTACATGCTACTGCTATACACGTAGAACCGTATCAGTTCGAACCATCGTTAAGTGAATCCGATAGTAACACGTCGGCCACGGAGGCCCCCACCTTACGAAATAAAGCCAGAGAACAAAGCCGTCTAGAGAATTGGATGGAACTGAACTGACAGTCTCATGAGACTCTCATTAAAACAGAATAGGTGTTATAACTTCTGCAACATACATCTACATGCATGCATTTTCACTGATAAAACATAAAAGGCTAATTAAATAATCAGATGAACTGAGACAATCACATTCTGAAGCAAATTAAATCATCTTACACCGGTAACTTAAACACACAATACACGTTACATGTATTAATCTAAATGCAGGTAAACAACGAGTGTTGTTGTTTTTGTTATGTAATCAAATGAGAGTCGCATCTTACCTGTCTGTGTTCTCGCTTCTTGAAGGCCAAGGTTGTGGCCAATTGTTTTGAAACAATCTGACTTTAAGTTCTTCGTTCATTTGCTTCTTCCACATAAGGGCGAGATATGCTGTTGAGGCAAGCATATCCAGCGAGGGGGAAAAAAAAGCATATCCAGAGGAGAAATCTGACGACTGGTCCACTCATTCTCCATTTTCTCCATACTGAATACTTTGCCATTACTGCTCGGCTCACACTCCGGGAGAACTGATGCAACTGAACTTACTTTCCTTTCCTTGTAGTTTTCTTTTCCTTTAATTGTTGGTACTGCACCCTCTTTCAATACGGGCTTATAGCCAACACTTCTCAACAGATCAGAGGTCTAGTACGAGTCATCAGTAAAAGGAGCAGAGGAGAGACCACTTTGTAGGCGCCCAATCTGTGAATTTCTCGCAAAATGCGTCCAAATCTTTGCAGTTTGAACATTCTTGGGCCCTGAATGCAATGTAAATCCACCTTCTGTCGTGTTGCTGGCGGGTGCAGCAACACATCTACGTGGCATGGCGATAAATTAGCTCAAAATGGAGGATCCGAGTTGCAGTCAGCTCTGTGTTTTAATATAGCGGAAATGGTGATGAGACCGATAGACTTCCTGCTGTGACATCACGGACGTCAAGGTCATTCACTCAGACCGCTACCTATATGAATCACTTTAATCGTAAAAATTACTATATTAGATTGGATAGGCTCCAGCTTGCCTGCGACCCTGTAGAAGGATAAAGCGGCTAGAGATAATGAGATTTATTGTTAACACTTAAAACTATTCCTGTGCCATTCTTGAGGTCTCAAGACATTTATAAACAAAAAGTGAGGCCATGGTTCTGCATATCTCCTTTAAGTTCCATATAATTTAACTCCTTTATGTATTAACTAAATGAGTATTACAACAAACGAATAGCTCCATGAGAGCCCTGGTGGTTTTTTTGAACATTTTTGTCGATAAACCACCCCTGTGCTAAATACAAACTCTTCTGAACTCCCACTTTGTACGGCCCTGATAAACATATACACAAAATTGGAGATACTTGTTATACTTGTTCACATGCTTATAAAAGCATTTTCTGTATCTCTGTATACATTAAAGTATATATAATGCAATATAGATTTTACATATAACGTGTTTATCTTAACTTATTGTGTCATTTTTACTTTATTTTACAAAGTTGACAGAACAATACAGGAGAAATTTTTTTTTGAAAATAGCCTTTTGTTCATTGACTTTTTAAACAGCTGATAAAATGTTCATAGAGCAATTTTTGCTTTATCTGGGGGTCCCAGATGGAATGATGTAAAAAAATTAATTGGCGTCTACCACGCTAAACTCTTAATTCTAAATTGCTTAAATTGCAATTTACACACCTAATAACCTATATGTACCTCCCACATAATAGTTGGGGCCCCGAAAAAGGATATCTGGCAAGTGCGAGTCGTGCGAGTATAAATTTTCTGTGTAATTTGGTTTAATAAAAACGATCTCTCCCCACAAGCGGCCCCAGCCGAACATGCCCGAAGTTGACATTCTCTGATTCGTGTCATTTCCTGTTTCGTTTTCATTTTGCAATGGCGGCCCCCAACATGTGCGAGGAAGGAGTTTTTGTCGAATTATTTCTTGGATTTGACATGAATACTAGGTAGGAACCCATCGTTTTGAGAAAGGCGAGTATGGGGCAATGTTTACTCGCCGTTAGATTTCACAACTCGCACTTGGCGAGTGGTTAAACTACATGCTGCAGATGAGGAGGTGATAAAGCTGGACAGACTAAGGCCAAGTTTACATTAGACCGTATCTGTCTCGTTTTCTTCGCGGATGCACTGTCCGTTTACATTAAAACGCCTGGAAACGCCGGGAAACGGGAATCCGCCAGGGTCCACGTATTCAATCCAGATCATGTCTGGTCCGGTGCTGTGTAAACATTGAGAATACGCGGATACGCTGTGCTGAGCTCTAGCTGGCGTCGTCATTGGACAACGTCACTGTGACATCCACCTTCCTGATTCGCTGGCGTTGGTCATGTGACACGACTGCTGAAAAACGGCGCGGACTTCCGCCTTGTATCACCTTTCATTAAAGAGTATAAAAGTATGAAAATACTGCAAATACTGATGCAAATACTGCCCATTGTGTAGTTATGATTGTCTTTAGGCTTGCCATCCTTCCACTTGCAAGTGGTAAGTGATATGCGCTGGGATCACACACACAGCGGCTCAGTCCCAAATCACTGCTCGTGCACTATACTCGCGTGCTCTGTGAGCTGCGCAGGGCCGGAGTGCGCACCCTCCAGAGGGCACTCGCTGTTCAGGGCGGAGTGATTTGGAGCGCAGGATGCCTGCGGAGCCGAGCGTATCCGTGTATTGGCGTTGCTGTGTGCACGCAAATCGTGTATTGGCGTTGCTGTGTGCACACTAATCGTTTTAAAAACGTTAATCTGATGATCCACTGATACGGTCTAATGTAAACCCCACCTAAAGGATTAAAGCACTGCTGCATCTCTCTTTTTAGGTGGAAATGAAGTCCCACTAGTACCACTATCAGCAGATAGTTGAGATATAGCTGATAGTTGATAACAGCAGATAGTTGTGAATGGCTGTCTGTCTCTCTGTGTTTACCCCACTACAGATTGGTGACCTGTCCAGGGTGCAGGGCTCGACATTAAGGACTGCCCAATTGCCTGGGGCAAGTGAAACACGCATTCGGGCAAGTGGGATATGTCCCTGACATGCCTGACCGGGCAAGTTGGAATGAGCATATATTACGAACAAGCACCACAAAACTTAGGCTTTTTGATCTTTTATTTCAGTTCCTAAAATCGTCCCTCACTACATATCTGCCATTATGTCTTGGCTGTTTTCATAGTCTCAGTTTCATTTACTGCTTTCCAAGTTATTTTATATACCCCCGCTGTTGTACTATGGCACGCATATTGTTTATAGACCCCTTGTGCATGATGTCACGCATCATGTGATAATTACAGCTGGGGTCAGACAGACACCGTCTTTTATGCAAGCAAGGCTTAATCTGTCTTCAGTATGGTTCATTTTTGCACTGTTTATGCTTGTTCAAACAGAGAAATAGATAAAAGGCATTACTGTCTCCCTGCTATCAAGAAAAATGTTAACAAATAGAAGCAAATGCTTCAGGAACAGCGAGGAAATGAGTGGTTAAAGAATACGAGGAGAGGAGCTCAGCCTGAAAACTCCAGAGAAATTCACGATTGTATTTAAAATGTATTTTACAAAAACAGAAAGTCGGAAGCGAGGATGGAAGAGTTTGCTTAAGAATCTCGTTTTATTATAATTTTTTTTCTGCTCGCATTCGAGTTAGCTCCTTCATGAAAGTGTTTGATTTTCTTACAGGTGAAGCCGCTTCCTTATTCGACACAGAAACCCCAGATTGGTTTCAAACAACTCGAGCATAAAAAACTCAACAAGGAACGACACGCGTGATAATTCCTGAAAGAGCGGAACAGATTAAGAGCAGAGAGAGCTGGAGCTTTGTTTCTGTTATCAGAGGAGCACAGTCCTGTGCAAAATATTGATATATCTTTTTTGTTGTTGTTATATCATCCGCCTCTAGGTTAAGAAAAAAAAAACATGCTGCGTCATGACAGACCAGCTGCACTGATTCAGTTACAGGTTGCCAGGTCAGTATAAAACACCCATAACCTACAGTGGTGCTTGAAAGTTTGTGAACCCTTTAGAATTTTCTATATTTCTGCATAAATAGGACCTAAAACATCATCAGATTTTCACACAAGTCCTAAAAACAGATAAAGAGAACCCAGTTAAACAAATAAGACAAAAATATTATACTTGGTCATTTATTTATTGAGGAAAATAATCCAATATTACATATCTGTGAGTGGCAAAAGTATGTGAACCTTTGCTTTCAGTATCTGGTGTAACCCCATTGTGCAGCAATAACTGAAACTAAACGTTTCCGATAACTGTTGATCAGTCCTGCACATCAGCTTGGAGGAATTTTAGCCCATTCCTCCGTACAGAACAGCTTCCACTCTGGGATGTTGGTGGATTTCCTCACATGAACTGCTTGCTTCAGGTCCTTCCATAACATTTCAATTGGATTAAGGTCAGGACTTTGACTTGGCCATTCCAAAACATTAACTTTATTCTTCTTTAACCATTCCTTGGTAGAACAACTTGTGTGCTTAGGGTCGTTGTCTTGCTGCATGACCCACCTTCTCTTGAGATTCAGTTCATGGACAGATGTCCTGAATTTGCTGGTATAATTCAGAATTCATTGTTCCATCAATGATGGCAAGCCGTCCTGGCCCAGATGCAGCAAAACAGGCCCAAACCATGATACTACCACCACCATGTTTCACAGATGGTATAAGGTTCTTATGCTGGAATGCAGTGTTTTCCTTTCCCCAAACATAATGCTTCTCATTGAAACAAAAAAGTTCTATTTTGGTCTCATCCATCCACAAAATATTTTTGCAATAGCCTTCTGGCTTGTCCACGTGATCTTTAGCAAACTGCAGACAAGCAGCAATGTTCTTTTTGGAGAGCAGTGGCTTTCTCCTTGCAACCCTGCCATACCCACCATTGTTGTTCAGTTTTCTCCTGATGGTGGACTCATGAACATTAACATTAGCCAATGCGAGAGAGGCCTTCAGTTGCTTAGAAGTTACCCTGGGGTCCTTTGTGATCTCGCTGACTATTATATGCCTTGCTCTTGGAGTGATCTTTGTTGGTCAATCACTCCTGCGGAGGGTAACAATGGTCTTGAATTTCCTCCATTTGTACACAATCTGTCTGACTCTGGATTGGTGGAGTCCAAACTCTTTAGAGATGGTTTTGTAACCATTTCCAGCCTGATGAGCATCAACAAAGCTTTTTCTGAGGTCCTCAGAAATCTCCTTTGTTCATGCCATGATGCACTTCCACAAACATGTGTTGTGAAGATCAGACTTTGATAGATCCCTGTTCTTTAAATAAAACAGGATGCCCACTCACACCTGATTGTCATCCCATTGATTGAAAACACCTGACTCTAATTTCATCTTCAAATGAACTGCTAATTCTAGAGGTTCACATACTTTTGCCACTCACAGATAAACAAATGACCAAGTATAATATTTTGTCTCATTCGTTTAACTGGGTTCTCTTTATCTACTTTTAGGACTTGTGTGAAAATCTGATGATGTTTTAGGTCCTATTTATGCAGAAATATTGAAAATTCTAAAGGGTTCACAAACTTTCAAGCACCACTGTACACACTAAACAATAATTTTAAACTCAAACATTATCCTGTTTGTCATGATGCAGCGCGGGTTTTTTTTTTTAAACCTAGAGGTGGATGACATAACAACAACAACAAAAAAGATATATAAATATTCTCAAACACAGTACTGTTCAAATGTCTTGGCACCCTATTGTTTTCTTCATACAAACTTTGTTATAGATTTCTATTTTATGATTTCTACATTATCGAGTAATGAACCTACAGTTTGAGAGAGAGTTCTACACAAACACACTGAACTTTACAACTGCTGCATGCATGTCAAATGGAAATAAATCGACTAAGGGAGGAAAAACTATTTTGGATAAAATTGTTATTGTCCGTTACAAGTAAAAGTAAAACGTAACCAATAACCAAACTCAATAATACACTCAATCAATAGCCAAGCTTCAACTCAATGTGTGATCTTCATTTTATGTTGCAATTCACAACTATTCTATGGTTTTCCTAAAAAAAAGTAGTACTCACAAAATAGGGGGAAAGTGATAATATTGGGGGGCAAGTGGAAATTAACCCCCACTTGCCCCCAGGGCAAGTGGGTTTAAAAGTTAATGTCAAGCCTTGGGGTGCCCTGTGCCTCTTGCCCAGTGTCAGCTGGGATTGGCTTCAGCTCACCCACGACCCGCAATGGATAAGCAGCAAAGAAAATGAATGAATGAATGAATGAATGAATCTTGCGTACAACTAACTGATTATAAATATTGATATGCAAGGTGAATTTTTCTTTAACAGAATACAATGTTCTCACACACCACATCTAGCACATCAGATATTCTTTCTACAATTCCAGTAAGTGCACTGGCACTAATGATGTCTAGCTACTTCAGGTTCAGACTTTCATTGACAATTCTGACTCAAAGAGTGAGCTGGCCTTACCATCCTGCAGAGTGGTGATAGTCTCGCTCTCCTCACTGTACTCACTGTCTCCTATGTCATTAGTCGCCTTCACACGGAACTGGTAGGAAGTGAAAGGTTTGAGTCTGTAAAGAGCACAAAAGTTCTGGTCAGTTTTCTCAACACTGATGTGCCTGTTGACAGCAGGCTAGTAATATAAGAGTGCTGATTTACTTGTCTACTATATAGGAGTTGGCCTCATGGTTGACTGATGCTGACTGAACGATCCAGTTAATGCTGGGCAGCTCTTTGTACTGTACAGTGTAGTAGCGCACTGGAGACAAACCGTCACTGCCTGGTTCCCATGACAGCAGCACACTGCGAGCTTGCACATCCTCCTGGGGCACTACAGGACGACTTGGAGGCTGGGGGCGAGCTGAGAGGGAACGGGTTAATACCGTGATTACTGATAGAATATCATGAATAACAATTAAATATCTTAATGTATGTTTATGTAAGACTTTTGTACTTAAATTAGGGCTGTCAAAGTTAATATATTAATAATAAACATTCTTCAGCAAAAAAAAAAATCTTCTTGAGGAAAAATGTTTGAACTTGCTAGGATTAAAAGATTAAAAATGTTCCAAAGAGATTTAAACAAAGGCTACCTTGTTGTTATTATTAGGTTAAAAAAAACATTAATTCCTTTTCAATAACTGATTTATCTTGGTCAGAGATGCACTGAATCCTGGTGAACAGGTTTGGCAGATCCTGGATGGGACTCTCGTCCATTACAGGGCATGATACACACATACATCCACTTCTAGGGGCAATTTAGAGTAGCCAGTCCACCTACTGGCATGTTTTTGGGAGGTGGGAGGAAACCCATACGCTACACTCCACACAGACTGTAACCTGAGGTCTGGATGGAACTAGGAACCCTGGAGCTGTGAGCTATTTTAATTCTTTGAAATCCCTAATTTACATATTGAATATGTCTGCCTTGTGCACCTCTCTTGTCTGTGGTGACCACCAGGGCCTCAGCAGCTTCTCCCCAGCCGTTTCTGGTCTGGGCCGTTAGGCGGAACACATAAACACTCTCCGGTTTCAGTCCGCTAGCTGTATACTGCCGTGCACTGGGGCTGAGCACATCCACTATGGCCGTGTTGGTGTTGGAGGAGTTTTGCCGGTAAGTGATCTGATAAGCTAAAAGAGATGTAAATCATATGATCAAGATGACAGTCACACAAGACATAAAACAACACAAGGAATAATTAGTTTTTGATAATCATGAATACAAAATCACCAAGGATAATGCCGTTGGGTTGAGCAGGGGGCTGCCAGATGAGTCGCACTGAAGTGGTTCTGACCTCAGGAAAAAGAATTCCTACCGGAGGCCCAGGAACTGCAATCAATAACTCACTGAATTACAGCAAGAAACACAGCACAAAGCAACTTTCCCAAAATGTAAGTATACCGAGAGTGTGGAATAGTCTCTTACCATCATCCAGTGTACGCTCCAGGAGTGGGGGTGAACTGGGTGTGCCGTCTCCGATGCGTGTGAAGCCGAGAACCTGGATCTCGTAGAGAACATACTTGTCTAGGCCGGTCAGTTGGACACTGTGGCTGGTGTTCCCCTCCACTATCCAGAAGCGGGGTGCCAAATCAGAGTCTTTCTCTCTGTATACTACCTATGAGACATAGAGGAGAATCTCATACACTTTCCTTAGCAAGCAGCTCTCAACTTTTTACACAAAAATTATTTTTTAAAAATGAGTGATTAACATCCAGTGCCTTGTAGCCCAGAATGAGTCCATTACGGTCTGTTTCTGGCACCTCACCCCACCGGACCAGGATACTGCTGGAGGTCGTGGCAAAGGCAGAGACATTGGCTGGTCCACTCGAAGGCACTGCAACCAAAATCCATATTAGCAATTATAGCAAAGAGCAGCTTAATATTTCTGTGGCTCCAATTTCTAAGTTAAAATAATATCTAGATTTAGGCATTGCCTAAAAGCGGAGCTCCCATCTGTTTCTGGGTTGTAGAATTTTCTTACATCATAGCCAGTCTCTTTTGTTTTATTTCTTTACTGGCTAGCACTGGCCACTAGGCGGTGTGTATGACTGGTAATTACTAGCACTGGCCATGAGGCGGTGTGTCTCATCTCATCTCATTATCTCTAGCCGCTTTATCCTTCTACAGGGTCGCAGGCAAGCTGGAGCCTATCCCAGCTGACTACGGGCAAAAGGCGGGGTACACCCTGGACAAGTCGCCAGATCATCACAGGGCTGACACATAGACACAGACAACCATTCACACTCGCATTCACACCTACGGTCAATTTAGAGTCACCAGTTAGCCTAACCTGCATGTCTTTGGACTGTGGGGGAAACCGGAGCACCCGGAGGAAACCCACGCGGACACGGGGAGAACATGCAAACTCCGCACAGAAAGGCCCTCGCCGGCCATGGGGCTCGAACCCAGGACCTTCTTGCTGTGAGGCGACAGTGCTAACCACTACACCACCGTGCTGCCCGAGGCGGTGTGTATGAGTGGTAATTACTAACACTGATCACGAGGCGGTGTGTATGACTGGTAATTACTAACACTGACCACGAGGCGGTGTGTATGAGTGGTGGTACACGTACACGGACAAACCATAAAAAATCGACTCGATGGGTTTAGCATTTTTTCTTAGGTATGGTGCTCCGCTCGCACGAGCTCCGCTATAATGGGGCTACATGGCTAATAGTAATAATAATAATAATAATAATAATATCTTAGCAGGGGGAAATATTTTTTTATATCAGCAAATATATCTAATCTACATCTATTTTTCGTTATGAGATGAATCATACATGTATCAAGTCTACTTGTTTTTATTTATGTCAAGCTTTTGTGCACTCAATAATCACTTCCTTCTAGAAATGCTATATATCTATAAGGCAAAATATCTGCAAAAGAAAATCAAGCTAGACATGAAGAGTATAAGTGTATTATAAGTGAAAATTATTAAACAAATTAACCCACATTAGTGTTCACATTACAAACAACTCAGATTAAATTATGAGAGAAGTGAATTATAGGAGAAAGAGGAAAGAAGTAAAACTCTCACCTGATTCTCTAGTTTTGGCGTGAGCAGGCTGACTCCACGGTCCTGCCCCGATGCCATTAATGGCCTGCACACGTACTTCGTATTCAGTCCACTCCTCCAAGTCCTCGATGGTAAATTCTCTCTCCAGCCTGTCAGAGATGATGTGGGACAGAACTCCTCCTTTCACGTCGGCCCGAGAGTACTGCACCCTGTATCCCACCAGCTCTGGATTACCGTTGTACTCCCACTCTGGCAGGGGCTACAACACATTGCTCTTACGTGTCAAAAAAAAGCACACTTTATAGCACATTTTAAAAATATTTAGACTCACAATCACATAAGTGAGACTATGTGTATATCATTTATATCTGATTGTTACAAGGTAAAATGAAATTTAAAAAATGTCAACATCTAAAAAATTATCTCTGCACATACACAACTACCATTACTGGCAAATACTGAACATGTACAGTATTTTGTGTTTTAAAGTGAATTTAATGGCCCTAAACCACACTTTTTTACTTGTACAAAGCAACAATCATTATGTTGATTGACCATGTGTTTTCGAACCATAGCTGATCCAAAAGGCCATAAATTACTGGAAAATTAATAAGATCAGCCAATTTTCACGGAACCTGCTGAGACTGAACTGGAAGATCCCGAAGGGGTGTGTGACGTCACATGTGTAACAATCCAGGTATCAATTTCGTTCCTGTGCGCAGCAGTGGTTAGACCAGTCTCAATATGGAATCACGTTTTGGAGAGAATTCTGATAGTGATTGGGATTCTTATATGTTGGATGAAAGGGCAGATAATTATCAAGGATATTCCAGAGTAAATGGTTATCTTTTCAAGCCCCCAAGACAAGAAACTGCCAGTTCACTCAGTTCACGACAGTCCCACTCAGCGCCGATAGCGCACCACCAGCCAGAAAGAATTGGAAACACAGATTGGTTTGTGGATTTTTATTCTAAGCTGGCTGCTGCAAAATCTAGGGAAAATGTTTACATGTACCTCAATAAATGCAGAAAAAAATCTTTAAAACATACACTTATTCAGTGTCATTATTGAAAGAAAATATGAAGTGGGCAATAATAGGGGAATCGACGAACTGTCCAAATGTCAGATCAAATATCATTTATTAAATAAATGGGTTTCTTTTTTCTTCCAATAATTCCCATGTGGTCGTTCTGGTGGTGATGAACACTTGATGAATCAGATTTATTATTAGCAGGCGACATGAAATCTGCCTGCTTTGTTTGCACGAACCTTACCCACTGTGACTTTAGATTAGTGTCATTTCTCAGAAATTCATGAATCAAATGTCCTGTTGTATATGGATTTGAACATCCAAACACAAGTCAGTGCTTTCCCATTGTTATTTTTGGAAGATTCCAACAACAATATCCAATTTCAGTGAGTAAACAAGCATGGAGTCAGATGAACGGAAATGACCCTGATAACCAGGGTTCTACGCGTGACGTCATGCGAGATTAGCCCTGGGGCAAGGCTGCCTTTTTCCAGGATCTGGAAGCCGCAATTTATCAATAGTTTTGTGTTTGATAATAAAATAACAAATAATTAATCTTATTTTCCGCCTGCTTTATTAATTCATTTCTGTCGTTACTAATGATAGATATTCATTTTAAAGCATTACATTAAGGCATTACACACACTAAGGTATAACATAATATATAATATTTTAATATTTGTATAAAAAAAGAGAAGACCAGAGTACATGCATCTACTGAGTATCTACCAAACAGAGAAAAGAGCAAGAGTGTTAAGCACAGTAAGACATGACTAATAATTCTCTAGATGTTCGCCTACCACCCATCGGAGCCAGAGGCTGGTTTCACTAGCTGTGCGGAGGGTCACGTTGGCAGGCGCAATATCTGGTGGTGCCTGCAAGGTCTGGATTTTCCTAGATGGTTGGCTTGAAGGGCTGGTGCCAACTATGTTTACTTGACGCATTCGGAACCTAAAATATAGTTCAGTGAGTAGCAATGAGTAAGCATGAGAAGCTGGTGTGTGCAGGTGGTTCAGACAGAAATAAGTGTACCTGTAGAAGGTATATGGGTTGAGACCCTCTACTATGAGAGAACGTGCATCAGGCTCATTAGCCAGCTGATGGACCATGACCCACTCTTCGTTTTCCCCTATTACCCCGATCTGTGCGAGAAAGAATAGAATAAAAAAACAGATGAATTCATATTCACTTTGCATTGAGTTAACATACAGATACACAGGTAGCTTCATCACAGGTACTTTCACACTAAGCATATACACACATACACATACACACAGTGCCCTCCACAATTATTGTCACCCCTAGCTAAGATGTGTTAAAAGCCTTACAATAAATTCAATTTTTACTGCAGAAGCATAATCTCACACTGAAAATTGTAGAAAAATGTAACCTTTAACTCAAGTGAATTTAAAAAAAAATCCCTGACTAAGAAATAATTATTTTTCATAAAATCACCTGTTCCACAACTATTGGCACCCATAACAATTCCTAGAAAATAAATGTAATTGAAGCATTTCTGTCATTTCTACTGTAGTTTATAAAAGTTGATCAGAGTATCTAGGAACCTTTAATTAGTAATTCATCATATCCTGTTTCCCTGGGGTATAAATATGATGTGACACAGAGGCCTATTTCTCTTATTCACTCTTCAACATGGGAAAGACAAGAGAACACACCATTCAAGTAAGGCAGATGTGTGTCGACCTTCACAAGTCAGGCAATGGCTACAAGAAAATATCCACTCACCTACACCTGCCCATATCTACAGTCAGAGGAATCATCAAGAAGTTTAAAACAACTGGAACAGTGGCAAACAAGCCTGGACGAGGATGCAAGTTTATCTTGCCACCACACACAGTGAGGAGGATGGTAAGAGAAGTAAAAAGTTCTCCAAAACTCACTGTTAGAGAATTGCATCAAAGAGTAGCATCTTGGGGTCACAAAGTCTCCATAACAACCATCAGGTGCTATCTGCATGCCAACAAGCTGTTTGGGAGGCATGCACAGAAAAAGCCTTTTCTCACTTACAAGCATAAACGTAAACATGATCGCTAAGCGGTACTGGGACTTCAAATGGGACCGTGTGCTTTGGTCAGATGAGATCAAGATAGAGCTTTTTGGCAACAAACACTCGAAGTGGGTCTGGGGTAACACAAAAGATGAGTATGCGGAAAAGTACCTCATGCCCACTGTGAAGTATGGGGGAGGATCGGTGATGCTGTGGGCCTGTTTCTCTTCCAAAGGCCCCGGGAACCTTGTTAGGGTGCATGGCATCATGAACTCTTTGAAATACCAGGAGATTTTAAATCAAAACCTGGTGGCCTCTGCCCGAAAGCTGAAGATGGGTCGTCACTGGGTCTTTCAGCAAGATAATGACTCTAAACATGTGGCCAAATCTACACAAAAATGGTTCACCAGACACAAAATCAAGCTCCTCCCATGGCCATCTCAGTCCCCAGACCTCAACCCAATTGAAAACCTGTGGGGTGAGCTGAAGAGGAGAGTGCATAGGAGAGGACCCAGGACTCTGGACGATTTAGAGAGACTGTGCAAAGAGGAATGGTCAAATATCCCTCTCTCTGTATTCTCCCATCTTGTGAAATGTTATAGGAGAAGATTAAGTGCTGTCTTGTTGGCAAAAGGGGGTTGTACAAAGTATTAACATCAGGGGTGCCAATAATTGTGGCACACATGATTTAATGTAAAATAATTATTTCTTAATGTGGGATTTTTTTCCCCACTGAATAAATGCACTTGAATTAAAGGTTGGATTTTTCTCTTTTTTTGCATTGTTATCCTATATTATTTTTAAAAAATGTATTAGAAGCCTAAGAACATATCTTAACGAGGGGTGCCAATAATTGTGGAGGGCGCTGTGTGTATATATATATATATATATATATATATATATATATATATATATATATCATCACGCTTGTCATTAAGAAACATAATCCATCAGAGACGAAGAGAATATTACTAGCAGTTGTCACAGTGATGAACGAATATATTTGTCATCTTTATCATTATCATAAGTCATGTTTTCTAGAAATCTCTTCACAAATCTCTCCTTCTGCCAAAATCCAACCACAGTGAAGAGACGGCGGGAAGCCAAAGTGTAAACAATGAGTACGTGCTTCTGACCAATAAAAATCTACTACAGATCATGACCAAATGAGCGCCAAGGTTTTGAACAATCGCAGTGCGTCTTAATCGGCTTAGTGTGGTGTGATGATGTAATTATCTTTGCGTGAACCAAACAAGCACTGAAGATGATTTAAAGGCTAAAACCGCCATGAGGGAGGCACACTCAGAGCCCCAACCGTCCCCTAGCACAACAGGCAGTGTCAATAATACAGGGGTGGTTAAAAAAATGCCAATGTGAAAGTGCAGTCAACTGGCAAATGACTGAAGGGAACTACATTTTAGGGGGGCATGGCGTGTTGAATTCCTGTGGCTAATGTATGATGAAAAACGCGGTGTCACTCTGGGTTTGGTTTATAAATTGACGGGAAATTCAAATTCCTTCACTGTTGGTTGTTCCGAGACTCTTCTTGACTCTGTTCAGCTGGAAATCAAGTTTTGTGTTGAAGTAAAGGCTAAAGGGAGACCGAAAACCTCTTTTGAATAATTCCATGTTAAAATAACCTTAAAGCATATACACAAAACCATGGCCTCACTTTTTGTTTATAAATGCCTTGAGACCTCAAGAATGGCACAGGAATAGTTTTAAGCATTAACAGTAAATCTCATCTCATCTCATCTTCATCTGCTTATCCGGAACCGGGTCGCGGAGGCAGCAGTCTGAGCATGGAAGCCCAAACTTCCCTCTCCCCAGACACCTCGGCCAGCTCCTCGGGAAGAACACCAAGATGTTCCCAGGCCAGCTGAGAGACATAGTCCCTCCAGCGTGTCCTGGGTCTTCCCTGGGGCCTCTTCCTGGGGGGACATGCCTGGAACACCTCCCCAGGGAGGCGTCCAGGAGGCATCCAAAAGAGATGCCCGAGCCACCTCAGCTGATTCCTCTCGATGTGGAGGAGCAGTGGCTCTACTCCGAGCTCCTCCCGAGTGATCGTGCTTCTCACCCTATCTCTAAGGGAGCGCCCAGCCACCCTGCGAAGGAAACTCATTTCAGCCGCTTGTATCCGCGATCTTGTTCTTTCGGTCATTACCCAAAGCTCATGACCATAGGTGAGAGTCGGAACGTAGATCGACTGGTAAATTGAGAGCTTCGCCTTTTGGCTCAGCTCCTTCTTCACCACGACAGACTGGTAACGCGACTGCATCACTGCGGAGGCTGCACCGATCCACCTGTCGATCTCATGCTCCATCTTTCCCTCACTCGTGAACAAGATCCCGAGATACTTAAACTCCTCCACTTGAGGCAGGACTTCTCCACCAACCTGGAGAGGGCAAGCCACCCTTTTCTGGTCGAGAACCATGGCCTCGGACTTGGAGGCGCTGATTCTCATCCCAGCTGCTTCACACTCGAGTGGAAACCACCCCAGTGCATGCTGAAGGTCCTGGTTTGAAGAAGCCAACAGGACAACATCATCTGCAAAAAGCAGAGATGAAATCCTGTGGTTCCCAAACAGGACTCCCTCCGGCCCCTGGCTGCACCTAGAAATTCTGTCCATAAAAATTATGAACAGAACCGGTGACAAAGGGCAGCCCTGCCGGAGTCCAACATGCACTGGGAACAGGTCTCACTTACTGCTGGCAATGCGAACCAGACTCCTGCTCCGTTTGTACAGGGACTGGACAGCCCTTAGCAAAGAGCCCCGAACCCCATACTCCTGAAGCACCCCTCACAGAACACCACGAGGAATACGGTTGAATGCCTTCTCCAGATCCACAAAGCACATGTGGACTGGTTGGGCAAACTCCCATGAACCCTCAATCACCCTATGAAGGGTATAGAGCTGGTCCAGTGTTCCATGACCAGGACGAAAACCGCATTGTTCCTCCTGGATCCGAGGTTTGACTATCGGCTGAATTCTCCTCTCCAGTACCCTGGAGTAAACCTTCCCAGGGAGGCTGAGAAGTGTGATTCCCCTATAATTGGTGCACACTCTCCAGTCCCCTTTCTTGAAAAAAGGGACCACTGCCCTGGTCTGCCACTCCAGAGGCACTGTCCCCAACTGCCACGCGATGTTGCAGAGGCGTGTCAGCCAAGACAGCCCCACAACATCCACAGACTTGAGATACTCAGGGCGGATCTCATCCACCCCTGGTGCCTTGCCACCGAGGAGCTTGCAAACCACCTCAGTGACTTCGGCTTGAGTAATGGACAAGTCCACCTCTGAGTAATCCGCCTCTGCTTCCTCAATGGAAGATGTGATGGCGGGATTGAGGAGATCCTCGAAGTATTCCTTCCACCACCCGACAATATCCCCAGTCGAGGTCAACAGCTCCCCACCCGCACTGTAAACAGTGTTGGCAGAGTACTCCTTCCCCCTCCTGAGGCGCCAGATGGTTTGCCAGAATTTCTTTGAGGCCGACCGATAGTCCTCCTCCATGGCCTCACTCCTCCCAGTTCTGAGTTTTTGCCTCCGCAACTGCCCGAGCTGCGGCACGCCTGGCCTGCCGATACCCGTCAGCTGCCTCAGGAGTCCTGGAGGCCAACATGGCCCGATAGGACTCCTTCTTCAGCTTGACGGCATCCCTTACTTCCGGTGTCCACCACCGGGTTCGGGGATTGCCGCCAGGACAGGCACCGGAGACCTTGCGGCCACAGCTCCGAACAGCCGCGTCAACATTGGAGGCAGAGAACATGGTCCACTCAGGCTCAATGTCCCCCGCCTCCCTTGGGAGCTGGGAGAAGCTCTCCTGGAGGTGGGAGTTAAAGACCTCCCCGACAGAGTGCTCGGCCAGACTTTCCCAGCAGACCCTCACCATACGTTTGGGCCTGCCAGGTCTGTCCGGCTTCCTCCTCTGCCAGAGGATCCAACTCACCACCAGGCGGTGATCAGTTGACAGCTAAGCCCCTCTCTTCACCCGAGTGTCCAAGACATAGGGCCGGAGATCAGATGAAACGACGACAAAGTGCCACCAAACCCTTTATGGAAATTAATAAAACAAGGACCGTGATGTCGCCCGGTATGGCACAGCCGGGGCCTCACCCTGGAGCCAGGCCCGGGGTTGGGGCTCGTATGCGAGCGCCTGGTGGCCGGGCCTTTGCCCACGGGGCCCGGCCGGGCTTAGCCCGAAGCGGTGATGTGGGTCCAACCTCCTGTGGGTTCACCACCCACAGAGGTAGTAGTAGGGGGCCGGCGCAGTGTGGATTGGGCAGCAGTCAAAGGCAGGGGCCTTGGCGACCTGATCCCTGAACACAGTGGCTAGCTGTTGGGACATGGAATGCCACTTCGCTGGGGGGGAAAGAGCCTGAGCTTGTGCGGGAGGTTGAAAGGTACCGGCTAGAGATAGTCGGGCTCACCTCCACGCACAGCTTGGGCTCTGGAACCCAGCTCCTCGAGAGGGGCTGGACTCTCCACTTCTCTGGAGTCGCCCACAGTGAGCGGTGGCAGGCTGGTGTGGGCTTGCTTATAGCTCCACAGTTCAGCCGCCATGTGTTGGAGTTTACCCCAGTGAACAAGAGGGTTGCCTCTCTGTGCCTTCGGGTCGGGGAGAGGGCTCTTGCTGTTGTTTGTGCCTACGGGCCGAATAGCAGTATAGAGTATTCGGCCTTCTTGGAGTCCCTGGGAAAGGTACTGAGAGGTGCTCAGACTGGGGACTCCATTGTTCTACTGGGGGACTTCAACGCTCACGTGGGTGATGACAGCGACACCTGGAGGGGCGTGATTGGGAGGAACGGCCTCCCCGATCTGAACCCGAGTGGTGTTTTGTTATTGGACTTCTGTGCTAGTCACGGTTTGTCCATAATGAACACCATGTTGGAGCATAGGGGTGTCCATAAGTGCACAGTAAATCTAATATAGTAATTTTTATGATCAATGTGATTCATATGGGTAGCGGTCTGAGTGAACATGCTGTTCAGAGCTAACTAATTAGCCTAGGCTACTAGCTTGATCGCTTCTAGTTTTATTATTTTCATCAATTTAATAAAGATTGGTGGTTTGTTAGTTATTTTTAATTACATATACAGGTACATTCCAACAATGGAATATTGGCAAGGAAATATTTTCACTTCAACATGTCATCTCCTCATATTCACTCATTAGCAAGGCTAAATGTTCATCACCACTTTGCCCTCCATGTTTGTTTTTCTTGACCAAGTTTTTCAAAATGTAAAAAAGCACTTCACTGGAACATTGGAAGTCCTCTAATGTGTTGAGAAAAAAAAAAAAAACACACCACGTGACAGCATCCCAAGAGCACCAATATTATTACCTGGGCCTCCACTATCCAGCGGGAGATGGAGGTCTTACCATCATAGCCAGGTTTAAATTGCAAGGCCACAGAACGTGGGCCAATGTTGGAGATGGCGATGTTGGTGGGTGGCCCGGGCATTTCTGCAAGAAAAGAAAAAAAAATCAGAACAGTTTGGTAATTAAAAATGAGTATCCACAAAAAAAACAACCATGGGGTGTACTGCTCAAGGAAAAAACAAAAATACCATTTGTTTAACAAAACTTATATCAATACACTATAATGGCCAAACGCTGTGGGCATCTGACCAAAACAATCATATGTGCTTTTGGAATATTATTCCAAATTTTGTCCCCCGGGCGGCACGGTGGTGTAGTGGTTAGCGCTGTCGCCTCACAGCAAGAAGGTCCTGGGTTCGAGCCCCGGGGCCGGCGAGGGCCTTTCTGTGTGGAGTTTGCATGTTCTCCCCGTGTCCGTGTGGGTTTCCTCCGGGTGCTCCGGTTTCCCCCACAGTCCAAAGACATGCAGGTTAGGTTAACTGGTGACTCTAAATTGACCGTAGGTGTGAATGTGAGTGTGAATGGTTGTCTGTGTCTATGTGTCAGCCCTGTGATGACCTGGCGACTTGTCCAGGGTGTACCCCGCCTTTCGCCCGTAGTCAGCTGGGATAGGCTCCAGCTTGCCTGCGACCCTGTAGAAGGATAAAGCGGCTAGAGATAATGAGATGAGATGAGATTTTGTCCCCCCTATTGCTGTTATAATAACCTTCACTCTTATGGAAAGGCTTTCCACTAGATTTTGGAATGTAGCTGTGGGGCTTTGTGTTCATTCAGCCACAAGCGCATGAGAGAGCTGAGGCACTGATGTCAGCTGAGGAGGCCTGGCATGCAGTCAGCCATTCCAGTTCACCCAGTGGGGTTGAGTAGGCCATTCTCTCCCTGTATCTGAAATCACTCACTTGTTCACTACTCCCTACTCACTATATAGGGAATTATTATATAGAGAACTATATAGTGAGCTCATTGATAAAATGAAAAAACGCTTTTGGACACTACTCTGTCGCGCCGTTATTTACGTCATTACTGTCACACAATTAAAACGTGCCAGATCAGTCGGCTGGTGGGTTTTCAAAATAATAAATACATGCATGTATTTTTGTGATAAATACATATTATACTGAGCGTATTTCCCACATTAATCAATACAAAGTCCTTTGTGTCTGCTGCATCTTTCAGTTCTTTTAAATCAAGGCTGAATACTTTATTTGCCGCTGCCTTTTATTAAATCAAATTTGAGGCTTTTGATTTCTTTCAGCATGACCGCAATGCATGATGGGATATATTGCTTGGTTGGTGACCATCAGCTGTACACTACTTTTTGTGATGCATTGTGGAATACTTTGAGTGCACTATATAGGGTGCAATAATGCTCACTATATATTCGGACAGCACTACAAAATGGCGAACTCACTATATAGTGAGTAAGGAGTGATTTCGGACACAGAGTCTGTGTAGGCCACTCAAGTTCTTCCACTGTAACTTTGGCAAATCATGTCTTCATGGAACTCATTATGTGGACACAGGCATTATCAGTATGCTGGAACAGGTTTGAGCCCCTTAGTTCCAGTGAAGGGAAATTGTAATGCTACAGCATGCAAAGACATCCTGTACAACAGGTCACAAACATGCTTGTTGCTGTTTGTGGGAGTCAGGGCTAACCTGGTGGCACTCCAGAGGATATGGTGGAAGAGGAGAGCTGGCCCTGGCCCTTGGAGGTCATGGCAGCTACCTGGATGGTATAGGTGGTGAGGGCAGTCAGGCCTGTGACCCGGTACTCCTGTGTCAGGTTGGGTAGGTAGTGTGTGACTCGTGTGTTGGTGCGGTTGAACTCTTCCCAGGAGATGCGGTACCCTACAATAAGCAAACAAATAATATAGTCAAGAAGAATACCAATGCAGCCTATAAAATGTGTGTCAGGACTGTCAGAACTGTTTGAATAATACTAGAATTTTCAAAAGATTTATAGAAATCCAATGTCAAATGTTTAAGATCTCATGTTCTTTGTGTTTTGTTTTCTTTAAGTATTTCCTACAGTAAATGTCCTGGCTGAATGACCAATGTCGTTGCTTGATGTAGGTAAAATGTAGGGCTTATAAAAGAGAGGTTATATAAAAATATTTTGATGTAAAGATGCTACATTTTAATTTATGTGGATTTCAGGTTGCATAAGATGTAAATATTCTATTAATATTTGTGTAAACTTGGTGTAATTTGGTCTCTGATCAAGTTGTTGTGTACAGTGGTGTTTGAAAGTTTGTGAACTCTTTAGAATGTTCTATATTTCTGCATAAATATGACCTAAAACATCATCAGATTTTCACACAAGTCCTAAAAGTAGATAAAGAGAACCCAGTTAAACAAATGAGACAAAAATATTATACTTGGTCATTTATTTACATACTTGCCAACTTTTCAAAATTCTCATGGGGGAGAAAAGTGCGTGAACGACATTTTCAATTGGACGAGGGTATGATGCGCAGTTGAAACGATATAAACAGTGGATCCCAATTAATTGCAAACCATTTGAAGTTTATACAATTAAAGATTTTTTGAATTGTTGATATTGTTCTATCAACTACTATAGGTTATGGGATTCATGCATCAGGCATGAGAGAGCTCAGAGTGAAAAATCTGAAATAATACTGGTCTTGAATTTTAATATAATAACAATGAAAGGGAAGTCTTAAATCAGATTTTTAGCTGAAAAATCTCCTGCCTGAATATTGTATACATACAGAGACCCACAGAAAATAACACAAGTGATGCTTTAGAATAATGTTTATAATTTCTTAAAATAGTCGCAGTGAATGAAAGTATTATTGGATTGCATCAAATGTGTTTTCCTTCTGCAAGCTCATGTAAAAATACAGAGAACTATAATATCATATATAAATTAAATAAAATTTTATTAAGATTTAACCAAAATAGTAACAACTCAATTAAATAAATACTGCACTGTCTTAGTGCTACTAAAATGCATCTCTCTCACTAAACACTTTCCAACAGAATTTTTAAAAAGCACTAGAAATCCTATCCAAATCCTATCGGAATGCATCAAAGGAATTTGCTCATTTGCAAACTTTGACTGAAAGTTTTCAAACAAAAATTAAAAATGCCACTATAAATACTACCATACTATCAAAATATACTCCACAAAGAAATTCACTCGAATTCAAAATTTTAGCCCTACCAAAATACACTCACTAGTAATCTTTCACTTAAAACCTCAAAACTCGATCAAAATCAATCACTTTCCAGATAATTCACTTGTAAACTTTCACTTAAAACTTTCAAACATAAATTCAAAATAGCACTAAGACACGACCATACTATTCAAACACACTCACCAAACCAATTCTCTGTCATGCAAAATTTCACTCAACACTTTAGAAGTTGTATAGTTTGTTTCTGAAATGGTATGCAAGACTAGTTTAATTTCACACTCATGTCCATTATATTCTGATTTAAAATATCTTTACCTTAAAATGTGTAACTGGCTGGTCGAACATTTGCTTATCCATGGAAATTCATTCTCCCATGCAACCTGGTATTTGCATTCATATTTTTGCCGTTTGGTTTAGTGGCCATGATGAATGATTGCTTTAGTGCAGGTTTAGTGGCCATGATGAATAACTGCTTGTAAAAAATGTCGGACAGCCTGGGTGAATCCTACATTACGGAAGTGACTGTCATTCTGTTCGTTGATTGATTAAAAATCAGTTGACGTCAGCAGTGTTTCTCATACGATTCTGATTGGACATAATCGGGAGTATTTTTAACTTGGCAGTAGGGATTTCCCAAAACCGGGAGATTATCCAGTTTTTAACAAATACGAACAGGGATCTATCAAAGTCTGATCTTCACAACACATGTTTGTGGAAGTGTATCATGGCATGAACAAAGGAGATTTCTGAGGACCTCAGAAAAAGCATTGTTGATGCTCAACAGGCTGGAAAAGGTTACAAAGCCATCTCTAAAGGGTTTGGACTCCACCAATCCACAGTCAGACAGATTGTGTACAAATGGAGGAAATTCAAGACCATTGTTATCCTCCCCAGGAGTGGTCGACCAACAAAGATCACTCCAAGAGCAAGGCGTGTAATAGTCGGCGAGGTCACAAAGGACCCCAGGGTAACTTCTAAGCAACTGAAGGCCTCTCTCACATTGGCTAATGGTTAATGTTCATGAGTCCACCATCAGGAGAACACTGAACAACAATGGTGTGCATGGCAGGGTTGCAAGGAGAAAGCCACTGCTCTCCAAAAAGAACATTGCTGCTCATCTCCAGTTTGCTAAAAATCACGTGGACAAGCCAGAAGGCTATTGGAAAAATACCGGAAACATTTAGTTGCAGTTATTGCTGCACAAGGGGGTCACACCAGATACTGAAAGCAAAGGTTCACATACTTTTGCCACTCACAGATATGTAATATTGGATCATTTTCCTCAGTAAATAAATGATCAAGTATAATATTTTTATCTCATTTGTTTAACTGGGTTCTCTTTATCTACTTTTAGGAATTGTGTGAAAATCTGATGATGTGTTAGGTCATATTTATGCAGAAATATAGAAAATTCTAAAGGGTTCACAAACTTTCAAGCACCACTGTAGCTATGTACTGAAAATGAACATAATGCAGTTTGTAATCAGATACCAGTTGTCAAACTGTACCTTTGCTTTCATTGAATTTATGAATGTGACTTTCTCCCTTTTCACTTTTGTGGGTAACCAGACTAATAATCAGACAAATGCTATAACTTCACTTAGGTGGAGATAGATACATTTATGCTTCAAAATGTAGAGTTTAACTGAAGTTGACATTTATGTTTGCTGTTTATTATTATCTTTCTTTGCATTTCTGTTTTGTGCTCAACTTTATATTCTTACCATTTCTGTTTTACATGCCTGTTTTACACCTCTGTGTAAGCAGATATTTTTCTCCTTGTCAGCTGCTGTCACTAATCATGCTTGTAGGAAAATTGTAATTTGCACTGTTCTTCTGTGATCTCACCTCCGACTCAACACGGTATTCTCAGCTGTATTGACACTAGTCATGGCTACCCATTCAAGCTATGAACATCTGCACAGGCAGACATAAGATTTCTAACAGCATGTAAAAGTAAAATCCAGCTGTCTCATCACATAGAAAAAAATTCCAATGGTCCCAGACAGCTGCACCCAAGCTATGCTGATGCTAAAATAAAATTAGAAGCACTGGATCTCTGTGTCATTCCATTTGTCATTTCATCTTCAAAAAACAAGCCAGTGGAGGCACTGTGATGCTCTGGGCAATGTTCTGCTGGGAAACCTGAGTCCTGGCATTCATGTGGATGTTACTTTGACACATACCACCTCCCTATTCATTGTTGCATACCAGGTACACCCCTTCATGGCAACGGTATTCCCTATTGGCAGTGGCCTCTTTCAGCAGGATAATGCACAATGCAATTGTTCAGGAACGGTTTGAGGAACACGATGAACAAGAGTTCAAGGTGTTGACTTCAAATTCCACAAGGTGTTGTTCCTTAAATTCCATCCATCCATCCATTATCTGTAGCCACTTATCCTGTGCGGGGTCGCGAGCAAGCTGGGGCCTATCCCAGCTGACTATGGGCGAGAGGTGGGGTACTCCCTGGACAAGTCACCAGGTCATCGCAGGGCTGACACATAGAGACAAACAACCATTCACACTCACATTCACATCTACAGTTAATTTAGAGCCACTAATTAGCCTAACCTGCATGTCTTTGGACTGTGGGGGAAACCAGAGCACCCGGAGGAAACCCACGCAGACATGGGGAGAACATGCAAACTCTACACAGAAAGGCCCTCGTCGGCTGTTGGGCTTGAACCCAGAACCTTCTTGCTGTGAGGTGACCGTGCTAACCATTACACCATCGTGCCGCCCTCCTCAAATTCCTCAGATCTCAATCTGATCAGGCATCTGTGAGATGTGCTGGACAAACAGGTCCGATCCATAGAGGCCACCCCTCGCGACTTCCAGGACTTAAAGGATCTGCTGCTAACGTCTTGGTGCCAGATACTACAAGCACACCTTCAGAGGTCTTATGGAGTCCATGCCTCAATGGGTCAGAGCTGTTTTGGCAGCACAAGGGGGACCTACACAATATTAGGCTGGTGGTTTTAAGGTTATGGCTAATCTGTGTTATATATATGAGCAAAATATATGCAAGGGCGCAAACTCAACCTGAATATAATAATAATAATATTATAGGATATGAGCCATTGAATTGTGTAATGTAGTGTATTTCACATCAATAAATTGCTGCATTGTCTTGTGACAGTGATCTCAATAATGGGATACACATTGCAGTTACAAATACATATTTATTCCAGTCTCTGACACTGCATGCCATGCACCAGAAACAACATTTATTATGGTGTGACTCTGCTGGGTGCCTGGTGGACAGCAGTGAACCAGTGCTTTCACTTTACTTCATTCCTATATAGTTACGATTGAATATTATCGAATATAAGAACTAATCATGGTAGTTTTAAATGATCTAAAATTACTGAACTATCCAATAATTATATTTACATGAGCGTGCAGAGTAGTTCAGGTAAAAAAGCAATACAATGCAAAGATACGATGCCCACTATGAAAAAAACAGTAGGATAAAAAGGTTCGGGAAAAACCCGATGGAAAAACATCCTTCTCAACGGAATGCAATGTATGAGCTCCAAGGGTTAGAGCTGCAATCTTCATATTTCAAACTTGATGTCAAACAGTTGTCTGGTTACAACTGCCAATTGTCCAACAAGCTAGTGGACTACAGTAATAAACTGTTTTAAAGGAACAGTCCACCGTACCTCCATAATGAAATATGTTCTTTTCTGAATTGAGACGAGCTTATCTGTACCTCTCCGAGCTTTGCGCGACCTCCCAGTCAGTCAGACGCGCTGTTACTCCTGTTTACTCCTGTTAGCAATGTAGCTAGGCTCAGTATGGCCAACGGTATTTTTTGGGGCTGTAGTTAGATGCGACCAAACTCTTCCACATTTTTCCTGTTTACATAGGTTTATATGACCAGTGACATGAAACAAAGTTCAGTTAAAAAATTGAAACGTGGTGATTTTCTATGCTATGGAAAGTCCGCACTATAATGACAGGCGTACTAACACCTTCTGCGCGCTTCGACAGCGCATTGATACCTTCACTCAGTGATGGTATCAATGCGCTGTCGAAGCGCGCAGAAGGTGTTAGTACGCATGTGATTATAGTGTGGACTTTCCATAGCATAGAAAATCGCCACGTTTCAATTTGTGTAACTGAACTTTGTTTCATGTCACTGGTCATATAAACCTATGTAAACAGGAAAAATGTGGAAGAGTTTGGTCGCATCTAACTACAGCCCCAAAAAATACCGTTGGCCATACTGAGCCTAGCTACATTGCTAACAGGAGTAACAGCGCGTCTGACTGACTGGAAGGTCACGCAAAGCTCGGAGAGGTACGGATAAGCTCGTCTCAATTCAGAAAAGAACATATTTCATTATGGAAGTACGGTGGACTGTTCCTTTAACTAGCTTTCCATGAAACGATCGTGAATATTTTCTGTAAAATATGTTAGTAGTTAATCCCACATAATTTTTTAAAAAGCAAATTAAAAATAACCGGTAGATAAAAACCCATCTGGGAGTGTCGTGGCTCAGGTGGCTAAGGCGCCATACCATAAATCCGGGGTTCGATTCTGACCTGAGGTCATTTCCCGATCCCTCCCCGTCTCTCTCTCCCACTCATTTCCTGTCCTGTCTCTACACTGTCCTATCCAATAAAGGTGAAAAAAGCCCCCCAAAAAAGATAAAAACTCATCTATCTTATGTAAATAAAGACACAAATTTCATTGTCCAGTGGTCAACTGTTTATGAGATACGTTGCCTTGCACTTATGATCAGGTTCCCTGTGGTGGTACACGTTCATACCTATGGACAGATGGACGTTGTAAGGTCGCAAAAGCCATCAAAAATCAGGTCGATGCATTCCCGTATTCTTTTAAGTACAGAGCTTTACTCCGCGCGTAGGAAGCTCCGCTACAGTTATGACATTGGCTCTTTCTGATTTTCTTTGCTTAAGATGGATGGTTTGTGGAAAGCCCTGACATTTTATAAAGAAGAGATATTTCATTTTGCATGATTTATCATTCCCACAGTATTATATTATAAACTCGTAATGTAACACTTGATGTATAGCTCAACTGAGTATTCAATATTTAATTAAAGTTTGACTGTAATTTCTAGTGTGTATGTGCATGCTTGTAATGCCACCTGTGAGAATGCCGTTCCTCTCGTGTGGCTCTTTCCAGCTCACTTTTAAGGATGTGTCCAGTATCTCGGTGAAACTCAGGTGACCCACAGGCCCTGGAGCTGGAGACACACTTGGGATATTCAGTCCAAAAGCACAAAAAAAACCCCCACAACTACATATGTATTCAGTCTCAAGCTGTGACACTCACTATCTTCGTGAGTGCGGATACGGTGCGGAGGACTCCGTGGGCCGTCTCCGGGTGTTGTGAAACACAGCACCGAAGTGAAGTACTCTGTGAACTTCTTCAGTCCAGTAATGTAACCAGCATGCATGCTGTCCTGAAAATTTGGCCTCACTGTCACCATGGCCACGTCCTCCTCATGGCCTGGTTCCCAGGCCAGCAGCTGGGGAAAATTACAGAGAAGATGAAAAAAGAAAGCGAGAACAAAGAGATCAGAGGGCACAACGTCCATCTCAATCCCCTGGGAGAAAATGCCAATATGTGCTGTGCAGCTGTCACTGAGGCATTATTGAGATGAATTGTGCCACAGAAACAGTGATTTTTTTTTTTTGCTCGGAACACTAGAGGGCAGCAGAATGATGGATCACCTTGTAGCCCTGGTTGATGCCGTTGATGAACTGAGGGCTTGGAGCAGTCCAAGTGAAGCGAACTGTGGTAGAGTTGACAGCCTCTGCCTGCACGTTCCCTGGTGGTACTGTGGGGACTGTACAGCATGGAATGAGAAATACAGAAGAAAGGATGCATCATAAAATGGGATTTTAGGAAAAAAGTGTAAAAGCCTTGTAAATAATTACTGTACACTGCACCAGGTATGAATTCTGGATAAGCAATGTGTCTGGCTACAGAACACTTTTACTATGGATTTGTATTCCATTTTCTTCCAATTTGGCCTTTTGCCAATTCCCATTAGCGAGCTTTTCGCTATCATATGACAACTACTGAACAATTGAATTAATGACTAAACTCCACCAGGACTCACCTCCTTGTAAGGTCCACTCTGTGACCTTTTGGCTAAAGACACCCTGACCCGCGCCATTGTAGGCCGCCACCTCAATTTCATAGTTGGTCCAAATGATCAGGTCTTCAAGCAGAAGGTTAGTCTGGTCTGGGTTTGTGATGTTCTTGATCTGACAGTCCACCGGCAGACCTGACAGACAATACCTAAGCCAAACCCAGACAGAACCAATCAGTCGAAACATTTCAAATCTTATTTTACAAGTTCATACCAAATACTTTTCATACAATTTCAAACTCCACAAACAAACCTCGTACGTGAATTCTGATTTGACTCATCATTTGAAAGGTTTTCTGTACAGAACAGCTGAGAATCCACCACGAGACAGACCACAGTATCTAATCTTGACTATTTATTGACTTTAAACTGTGGGCAGCTTTCTGTAGACCTAATTTGTCTAAGATGATTTTGTGGACATGTAAGAGGAAAAATTGAGGAGTTGTTGAGATCCAACTGCATGCAAGTGTTTATGACTGTCATGGGCCTAGTGTTCACCAAGGATGCGGAAGTTTTAGGTGAAAACAGTGGGCAAAATAGTGTTTTCCAACTGAGGTACACTACACCACTCTACCAGTTTCCATTACATTAGGTCAGTGCTTTGTATTGAGAAACGAGTTCTGCCAAGACGTATAATTACTAGTAGCATGTGAAAACTAAAAGGCTAAGAATATTATATGAAAAATACAAATCTATCCATCAAAAAAGGCAGGAAAAGTAAGTCACTAATGAGAAAATACTCGGCACTAATTTTAATATCCTTACAGCTTTCTAGTTTGGGAATTAATTAGTGCAATTTTACTGGCAAACTCACAGCAAAAATAGCCGTCTCAGATGGTGCAGAAAACTATATGCACTAATGGATTTTTTTCTTCATTTATTCTCGTATATCTGTGTTTATGTGCATGTTCTAATGAAGCCCTCAGTAATTGATTGAAAATGAGAATATAATTTCCAATGTCATACTCAACAGCCATGAGCTCATTCATATGCTGGTGTGTAATGATCACAGATGACCTTCTACTCTTGGTTTATCACCCATTTTACATACAATCAATTGAAATTATATATATATATATATATATATATATATATATATATATATATATATATATATATATAGACAGCCATAAGATTTAGAAAGAGAGTCAAGAACCATAGTTTATCACGTAATGTGTACACTGAAACAGCCAGAGTTGGTTGCAGATATGGGGCAGTTAGAAATCGCTGATCAATAATACGTTAGCACTGACTGATGTTATGGAAGCTGGTTTCATTGCATGTGTTTTAACTAGTCTGATATGACAAACACAATCAATTTCTCTGTGCATTTGATGTGTTTTATATCAGCCTGAGGGATTTTATAAGGGTCATGTTGCTCTTTTTCATTAGTGCAGTGAAACACTGAGTCACACTTTGGAGCAATTTAGAGTAGCCAAGACACCAACCAGCATTCATGGGAAAACTGGCAGAAACCCCTGTTGACATGGGCAGAACATGCAAAACTCCACACAGAAAGTAACCCAAGCTCAGGATCAAACTGGGGACTCTGGCACTAGTTGTGTGACAGCAGCTGCTGTGCACCACACCATCCATAGCTGCTGTCATGAACATGATTTCTTTTGCTCCTGTAGCAGGGTTCTCCAGGAAATCTGAAGTAGCCGGTTAAAAAAAAAAAAGTAGTAGACGGCTCTGGAATTTGTGGCAGCAAAGCCACCGTGGCGCACCAAAGGCTTGCTACTGCTGGGGGGTCTGGGGGCATGCTCCCCCATAAAATTTTGAAATTTACATGCCTTCTAGGGCGGCACGGTGGTGTAGTGGTTAGCGCTGTCGCCTCACAGCAAGAAGGTCTGGGTTCGAGCCCCGTGGCCGGCGAGGGCCTTTCTGTGTGGAGTTTGCATGTTGTCTGTGTGGGTTTCCTCCGGGTGCTCCGGTTTCCCCCACAGTCCAAAGACATGCAGGTTAGCTTAGCTGGTGACTCTAAATTGACCGTAGGTGTGAATGTGAGTGTGAATGTGTCTCTGTGTCAGCCCTGTGATGACCTGGCGACTTGTCCAGGGTGTACCCCGCCTTTCGCCCGTAGTCAGCTGGGATAGGCTCCAGCTCGCCTGCGACCCTGTAGAACAGGATAAAGCGGCTAAAGATAATGAGATGAGATGAGATGAGACATGCCTTCTAGTGGCTTTTGGTGCATTCTCAGCTAATAAATGACTAATAATTTCCAAGTAAAATACTTGCAAAATATGGATGAGATTTCTCTTCAGATGTGTGTGTGCTTGGCTTTCTCAGTTACCCTCTGTAGTATGCTGCCTGGTTCTGTAACATAACTACATATGCTACGGCGTGGTCACATGGTCTGGCTCAGCCAGTCAGAGCGTGAAAATCGATCAACAAATATGGTGTTGCTTCCGGTCATGGTAAACCCAAATCAAAGACAATTTCGTGGTGGAATAACTGGATTTTCAGCAAATTATGGGTAACGGAGATGATATAAATCGCTTGAACATTGAAAGGCAAGTTTTTATATTTTTCTGGGATCGAGTAGCCGGTGCAGACCGTCTGTGTAGGCAGAGAAAACCGCCAGTTGCCAGCGCTTGTGGACATCTCTGCTGTAGGAAGTCAACTTTCTAATATGTGAAGAGTTATTGCTATGCACATGGAATATACAGCAATGACACATTTTGAGCTATAAAAAGCAAACTTCAACCAGTATGTGAATATCTAAACCTAACCTTACCTAAATGAAGTACTGTGAGCTAGCCTTCTATCCTGTTAGTTAGTCAATCTTGCAGGCCTTAAAGGTAGACTGATTTTCAGATTTTTCAGGTTTAGGTCATAAAAAGAATTTTCAATGACACCCAATTATTTTTGTTTAGTGGACCGATAGCTACTGAATTCAAATCACAGATCTCCAATTTTATTAGTTTTTTAAAAATAGAACAATTAATGAATTTAAGGCCACATGGCCCTAAATTCTCCGCTATTATTTCTTGCTTCACTGCGACGCAATCCAAGAGACTACGTCAGGCATCACGTGATGGGCTTTCCCCATTCGCACAAGGCATTGTGGGATACAAATTTGAAATGGGAAAGGAAAATGGAGAACACAAATGAAACGACCAACTACAGTAACAGAACGCGAGAAGAAAAGACGTTATGCTGCAAAGGAAAAGAAACGCAGGACCAAACTTGTAAATCTCGGCGGTCAGCGAGCACCTCGGTGTGATCAACTGTTCGTTTAGCAACAGAATGATGTAACTGTCAGTGCACAGTCAAGGTAAACCCGTAGATGGCAGTAATACAGGGCAGTAATAGGGCGGCACGGTGGTGTAAGTGGTTAGCACGGTCGCCTCACAGCAAGAAGGTTCTGAGTTCGAACCCAGCGGGGGCCTTTCTGTGTGGAGTTTGCATGTTCTTCCCGTGTCTGCGTGGGTTTCCTCCGGGTGCTCCGGTTTCCCCCACACTCCAAAAGACATGCGGGTAGGTTAATATGGGACGGCCTTGGGCTGAGGTGCCCTTGAGCGAGGCACCTCACTCCCAACTGCTCCCCGGGCACTGTTAGCATGGCTGCCCACTGCTCTGGGTATGTATGTGTGTGTGCTCATTGCTCGTGCATGTGTGTGTTCACTGCTTCAGATGGGTTAAATGCAGAGAGGAAATTTCACAAGTGTGTGATGAATAAAGTTGTGCTTTCTTTCTTTTCTTACAACACTGGATGCCAGCTGCCGTAAACCCCAAGAGAAGAAGAAGACGACGCCGATAGGTAAACTTGCACATGCGCACACCGAACTTGCTTGACTACGCGACGTGAGCGATTTAATGCTCATTATTTGCTAGGGAATCCCCTTGAATTAAATAAGTTCCCAGCCACAGAATAACCTGGTTTTTTTTAAAATACTACAGAAATAAACTTGTATAACAAAGACCAAATTTCAGAGGGAAATAAATTTCACCGGTTTTATGAAATCGAAAGGCCATCTACTTTTAATTTAATTGTTAGAAATGAATTGCAGCTATGGATATATACAGTGATATAAATGTATACAGAAATGCATAAAAATGCTTTTGGTCTTTTGGTGTATGTGTGAGAAAGTGACAGGTGGAGGTGTGGGCCGCAACCTCATAGAACCTTATTTCTGAAATTGAAACAATGCCTTTTGGAATCTGTATGGTAATGAATATGTCTTACTGCAAATTTATGTAGGTTGTAAAATCATCGGGGTAACATTAGCTCTAACCGCGTTCAAGTTCAATTTCCACCGTGTAGGGTTCAACTGGTCTCAAATGAGCAATAGAAGTGTTAATTCAACATTGCTGAATTTACTGCTGTGCATTCCACGTCCTGCAGGGACGGCTGCTTGACTTTTTGTACAGGACTTGAAAATGAATTGAAGCTGACCCATATAAGCTGAGTACACTCTGGGGGTGAAGGGTGGAGAGGTATCTCTGTGTGTGTGTGTGTGTGTGTGTGTGTGTGTGTGTGTGAGTACAAGTCTCACCTGATAATGTATCCCTGCAGGAGGCCATTCTGGTGGCTCTCCAGAGGAGGCTGCCACTGGATCATGATGGACTGATTAGTGCGGCCGCTGGCAATGACTGTTTGAGGAGGGGCACTGGGTGGTTCCTCTGGTAAAGTCAGCCTTAGAACAGAGAAGTTGTTGAAGTGGAAGATAAAGCCAAAGAAAAAAAGAAGGGATGAAGAGACAGAGTTCAGGTGTAAGTGTTCAAAAAAAGTTTTACTGTTTCATAGCTTCAGTTTTTGTGAACCACAGAACGATAATGAATTGGACTCTGTGTTAGTAGTGTGTCTGGTTTAAATGCCAGAGAATAACAGTTATGAACATTTCTTTTGCTGATTCCTGCTCAGACAAACTGTCAGAGTCCATAGCAATGTTCAGAGTTCTCAGCAGAAGACCCAGAGAGATGAGCTGTAGCCAAGAACAGTGATAATCAAAGGCAGCGAGAATGAAAACGGTAAGTGTGGTGCAGCAAAACCCCCGCCAAGTTCGCTTTAAATTTCACTCCATTTAATATTTTGATTTCTCCCAAGTGAGACTTCAGAATTCTGAAACGGAGATAAAACATGGTGTTTGGGATGAAAGGCGAATACTTCAGAAGCACTGCACTTTGCGTAGTCATGTCACTCGCATAGACTTTGTTCTCTGACTGAGAATAGCCTCTGGTCTGAGAGAGTGTAGATATGGTGGGAGTGTTTGGTAACATTGGTGTGTATGTAAGTCATAGTGTGAGTTGCATGTCTGTGTTAGCACTGCAGCAAAATTGGTCAAGTTTGCAAAGAGCAAAACTTGAAAGATTTCCCAACATGATCTGTCTTTGCCTTTAAGAAGTCTTGTACTTGGCAGAGAGTTGCATTAACACCGAGAATCTCATCCTTCTCCCTCTAAATATTTTGAAGCCCTTTTTTCTTAAAAGAAATAAGTTGCTAGGTTTTACTCGAAACATTTGCTTAACCTTGTGCCAGCCTGCTCCCGTCGATACTTTGACCACTCCTGCTTGCTCTGGCAGTTATTTTTTGTGTGGATCCATCTGCAATATTTTCCAATCGTCTCAGCAGGTCAAAATTCCCAAAATACAAGCAACAAAGTTGTTTTTCATTTTAGAGGAAACGCAAATACCCCAACAAAGTTCAGTTGCAATACTGGTGCTATTTGCTTAGGCTGTAACAAATTTTTGACACAGTATGCTTGGAAGAAAAATACACAAGTAGGCTAACTGAAGATTTTACTAATAACAATTTTTTTTAAAAAAGGTTTATCGGCCTTATATACTACATGACGCATTCTCAGACATAAAAAGAACAGCCGAATATGAAAGGCCTAGAGATTTAAAGCCCCATTACATTCACACATCACATCACATTATCTCTAGCCGCTTTATCCTTCTACAGGGTCGCAGGCAAGCTGGAGCCTATCCCAGCTGACTACGGGCGAAAGGCGGGGTACACCCTGGACAAGTCGCCAGGTCATCACAGGGCTGACACATAGACACAGACAACCATTCACACTCACATTCACACCTACGGTCAATTTAGAGTCACCAGTTAACCTAACCTGCATGTCTTTGGACTGTGGGGGAAACTGGAGCACCCGGAGGAAACCCACGCGGACACGGGGAGAACATGCAAACTCCGCACAGAAAGGCCCTCACCGGCCCCGGGGCTCGAACCCAGGACCTTCTTGCTGTGAGGCGACAGCGCTAACCACTACACCACCATGCCGCCCAAGCCCCATTACATGAGAAGTTTTTTTTTTTTTTGCTCCTGGGCTCCCCCTACAGTTGCAAAATATAATTCACTTTTACGCCACTGTCATAAATATAAATACAAACCCTTTGTATTTGAGGGCGCGTTGAGCTACCCTCATGGACAGCTGTGCATATGCATTTGTTTACAAGCTAAAGGATATAGAACCGGCAGAAGCCAAAGACTGACAAGGTAGAGTAATATTCCAGGATTTTACACAAATATGACTGTATAGTTTTATTTATTATGACATCTGAGATGAACACCAATATAACAAAAGGAATAAAGTTTTAATTTTGCATTTTGGGGTCACACTGTTTGCTAAGCGTCTGAATGTGCAGCATATGTGTAATTGACATGATATAGACACATGGTGCACATAATATACATTGGGCAATGTAATCTATTACAAGCTAGCCGAGATAGATTTGTAAAGTTGCACGTTTTCAAGGCTTATTTGATGCGAGATTGACAAAGACTGACCAAATGTTCTGGCATGAAATTAATTTATTCATCTGCATGCTAGCCTGAGACGGGACTGATGTTAGCTGACTTTTATCATCAAGAAAAACTCATAATCTCCATGAGACAGGAATAATACTGACAAGGTTACAGCCTACGTCACAATCTTTCAGAAATAACATTGGCAGGGATGTACACTCTGTTGTCGGATTGTTGTTTTACTGTTAGCTGTGAGACAGATCGCTACTTCTGTCTTGAAGTAACCATGCATGCTCAAACTTTTTTTTTTTGCACGTATTGGACACACCTCAGAATAGTAGCATGCTAAGTTAACATAACCAAAACCATACTAACAGCAACATATCTAATGCTAGGCAATGGTAGCGAACAAAGAACAGTTAGTCAACTAAATTAACCTTACAAAACCTGGATGCCCCTGACACAGAGTGATGCAAACTTGGGTGGCAAGCTAGCCATCAAGTCTCAACAGCAACTGACACAAGATCAATTTTCCAGTATCAATGTCCAAGTGTGTTACCTAGCAAGTTTACTAACACCACCTCGAGATGTAGTTTAAACCTCTGTTGAAATTGTCCGACGTGGCTTATGATCAAAGGCTAGTGGGTCAGCAACTAGCTAGTGGGTCTACCTATTTGCTAAATTCTTTAACCATTAGGCCATGCAAAGCCATAGCCTAATGGTTAGAGAAGCAGCTTTGGGACCAAAAGGTTGCCAGTTTGATTTCTTGGACCAGCAGGAATGGCTGAAGTGCCCTTGAGCAAGGCACCTAACCCCCAGGCTGCTCTGGGTACATTGTACATTGCTCTGGACAAGAATGTCTGCTAAATGGCGTTAATGTAAATGTGACCCCTCACCGAATCCAGGGACACATGTCGGCCGAAACGAATCCGAGATAATCGCAAAAGAAGCATTTTTTTTTCGAAATTTGTGATTTTTGTTTTTTTCCATCATGTGCAAGTTGAGATCTTGAAGAATGCAATCAGTATTTCAGATAATAGATTGTTTTGTTGAAAAAGCATACATTTTTTGTTGCAAATTGTCTCGTTTTTGTCAGGACTGTAGCCTGCTGGGGGGTGTGGGTAAATTACCATATGGGCCATTCACATGATGATTTAAGTCTTTTGTTTTTTTTTTTTCGCGAATCAGCTGTATGATATGGGCTGAGCGCATGGCTACTTAGCTGCATACAGGCGTGTGATTTCACTATGGAATGAAGAAGTTAAACAGAGCGCAGAGGAGCTGAAACACCACGAAGCAAACAGACGCACGGTATTTACATCGGAGATAACCATTTCTAGCAAAAAACCGCAACTTCGTTTTCCAGATTGAATGGAATACTTGAATGATCGGATGATACACGGACCGTTCTAGGATTACATTCCATCGGAGGCATTGATGTGTGCAAGGCGCCGTTTCTCTTTCTGATGGGGTAAGTTTATTAATCTAAGGCTGTGTGGTTATTTTTGCATGTAACGGAGAGCGTTGTGGTTTGGTTAAGCCTAGGTCACAACCGGACGTACGATTTTTTGGCCGTGTGATTTTTGGCGTTTCCCAAATCGCTGCGTTTTTTTTTTTTTTTTGTTCACGGAGAAAGACACGCGTTGGCCGTAAGTTTGTCTTGCAACCTGAAAAAACGTAAGCACCTGTAGATTTTGTTTGACATGACAAAGAACCTCTGCGGCCGGTCTGCGGCTTGAAAATCAGCACGTCACACGCGCGCTCTCGTGCGTTTCACGCGCGCTCTCGTGCGTTTTTTGCATGTAGACCGGCTGTAGGAGCACGGTACGGCCGGTTGTGACCGAGGCTTTACATGAAACTAGCGTTGTGTTAGTTGTGTCATCATTGTGCTATCTTTCTTTCTTACAGTGTAATTTTTCAACCACAAAACGTTAAAGTATACTTTAGGACTTATTTTTGTACTTCATAATTGTGTTGGGCATACTTTGCATGGAAGGAAAATTGACGTGGTGATCTTTGTTTACATGAAAGTGGCATCGTGCTAGCTAGTAGGGGGTAGGGCTTTCCTTAATGTCATGCAAATGAGCACCATTATGTGCCCGCCCTGCACCCAGAGTAGCTGAGATGGAAAACTTTGAGGGTGATTTTCTCCCTTTTCTGTTTTAAGAGGTATACACTTTCAAAAGGCCACACATTCTTCAAATATTGTCAGATCTCCACATGGAAGGCATCATTGGAAAGCTTAGAAACTGAATCTGTCAATAACTCAAAATGCCCCCGGGCCGACATGTGTCCCTGGATTCTGTTTTCTGACACAAATGCTAACACAGCCAGACATCAAGAAAGTGCAGCAAGGCAGCTAATGCCATATCACTTACTAGTTCAACAGAAAGAAGCCCAATTCACTCTTGGTCTTGCAGCCTGTTATCACTCTTAGCTCTCGCCCACAAGTTAAAAACCAGTCCAAGATTTACTCTTACTCGGTCATTCTGTCTTTTTCTCTTCTTGGCTTCTCCAACAGCGTCTTCTTTGGTCTCTTCACCTTTCATGGTGCTTTAAAGCATTATGCAGTTCTTGTGAGACGTCTCAGGTGCTCCACCAGTGTGACATAGTGCTATAACTGGCAAATAGGTTGCAGACTCGGAATCGACGACAGGCCATTATCCCTACTGCAAGTCAAGGTGCCATCAAAATTATTTTGAAGCTGAATATTTTAAAGTAAAACTCCTACCTAGCGTTGCTTTAATAAACATATGTCTCTCTCTCTATGGCATGTCACTACAGTGGCGTGGCTGCTGTGACAGCTTCAGGCATCAAAGTTTCTGTGGAAGAATTAGAGTAGTGATTTCCTGTTGCCTTTTACTGGATTATTATAGCGCTTTTTTTAAATAAACATCATAAGCAGTAAAACTATGATTCATGGTACAACAATGGCTGTCAAACACAGATGGTGGAGACATGCACAGGTTAAAATACATCATCGACTTTATATAAAAAACAGGTCAAGGCAAAGTACTGAAATTCTCATCTCATCTCATTATCTCTAGCCGCTTTATCCTTCTACAGGGTCGCAGGCAAGCTGGAGCCTATCCCAGCTGACTACGGGCGAAAGGCGGGGTACACCCTGGACAAGTCGCCAGGTCATCACAGGGCTGACACATAGACACAGACAACCATTCACACTCACATTCACACCTACGGTCAATTTAGAGTCACCAGTTAACCTAACCTGCATGTCTTTGGACTGTGGGGGAAACCAGAGCACCCGGAGGAAACCCACGCAGACACGGGGAGAACATGCAAACTCCGCACAGAAAGGCCCTCGCCGGCCCCGGGGCTCGAACCCAGGACCTTCTTGCTGTGAGGCGACAGCGCTAACCACTATACCACCGTGCCGCCCGAGTACTGAAATTGTCAGACAAAATTGAAGTGAAATAAACGAACAGCACTAAAAATAAATAAATAAAACAAAAGTGTTGTTATCTAAAACACAAGAGCAGCACAGACAGAAAATCCGAAAAGCCAAAAAGATCAAAAGTCAAACACAGGAGATCTCTATTAGATAAAAGACTTAGAAATGTAGGCTGAAGGTTAGAAAAAAGACTTAGCAATGAACAAACCATACTGAGAGGTATTTACACTGAAGAGTGAGTCTGAATAGTTAGATTTTGAAGTCGAGTGGGTTGTTTTGAGGATGGGGGAGGGGTGGCTAGTGTAGTTGGCAGGGGATTGTAGGCGATGGAGGAGGATGTGACAAGGACAAACCAAATAATTAGAAAGGCATGGAATTGTCACACTGAAGGCCATCCATCATATCTTTAAATAGATGAAAAAAGACGCATTGTTAGCAAAAGAATTTAGTGAAGAAGACATTTGGTCATCCTGCTGCAACATTCCACCTCAAGGACTATGTTCACACTACAAGCTTCTTTTCACAATATACTATTCCTATTCAGTACTACATTTCTGTTATGAAATAGTGCAGCTCTCATGTTTCAACAGCTGTTTCTATAGACCCCTTTCACTGACGTCACCCGAAACCGGAAGTAAACAGACCCTGAGCCATTTTGGAAGACCAACAAACTCGTGATTAGGGGAAAATAACGGCAGCGGTATGTGAACCCACAAGAATAAAGTGGAGTGGCAAACGACTTAAACAAATCTGAGCTGTTTTATTTATGATTTATTGGCCCAACAGTAGACTTGAAAGAAACCTGTGTGAGACTTGGCAAAAAACTGTGGATATAATGGATAAGTCTGTGCATGATCTGCGGACACTTTGAGGTAAGCAAACGCAAGAAATTCAGATTTAAAACATGCTAAATTGGCCTCAAGTTGATAACTGTATGAGGAGCAAGCCTCCCAGACTTCTACAATTTAATAATAATAATAATAATAATTTAGGATGGTTTGGGGCTTGCTCTCCCTCCTATTATATAAATAAAGCATAGTTGTTGTGTAGGCATACATCATAAATACATATGTATAATTTGGATAAATTAACCTAAATTATGGATACCTTAATAGTAACAAAAAGTATTAATTTTTCAACTGAAAAGATATATTATTAAAAGATAAATATCAACAAGATTACCTTGGCCATAACTATGTGTAGGTTATTCTTAATAACAGCTGTAATATCACGACCCAAGCCACTAACAACATAATTGTAAGCCTGTAGCCCTTTGTAGGCTTTCAAGTCATCAGCAGTGTAGGCACTGGGTGTAAACAACAAATAGTTTACAATGTCTGGGTAGCAAACAGATGGCAGAATTGGTGTCCGGTCCTCCTTATGTATCTGACACGGAGAAATAATATAAATCGTGCTGCCTACCAGATTACAGTCGTCTGTTTTATTGTATCAGTACTAGTATCACTTACTATACTCATCAGTCATAGATTAGTCCAGTACAACATGACCAGCTTGCTTTTTTCCATTTGACTGTCGCAAGTTTTTTCAGGCTGGTACAGTCAAAAATTGAAAAAAGTTTTGGCCTACTAAACTAGTCATCGATTCTACTAGTGTATTAATTGGAGTCGACATGAAAACATTAGGTAAAAACTTTAAACCAGTACAATCTCTTCTTCAAAGTTTCACCAAATGGTTTTATTTATGCAATTTAAAGCTCATAATACTGTATAACTTTGGTCGAGTAAAAGCACGGAGCAAAAACATGGCTGAATCCTGAATGACTCCTATTTGTTTAAATAGGGGACTACATAGGTGGCAGAATGTAGTTTCTTTTTCCCTGCCATGGAAGCGCACTTGTATACCGAGGAGGAAAGCAATTTGCATTACAGCCGTGAGGCGGCTCGGCTCGGTTTTCCCTTTTGGGCGCTCTCGTTTTCTGTTAGAATTTTGTAAAGAAAAAAAAATATATTATTTACCAGCTTACCGGGTCCATTAACATAAATCTGACAGCTGACAAGGTCGGGATATAAACGAACTTTTGCGTTAAACTGTGTTCTTGGATTCACATAATTTTTTCTGAGTCTTATCATATGGGTCAAACCCATCAATCACAGCCAGTTTCTCCACATACCGTGCCCTTTCTGCAACTGGCAATGTACTCACAACTCGAATTATCATCCATCGTGTCACTTTACTCTCGCTCGTACTTTGTTTTATATTGTGAGTGCATGTACTTGGTCTTCCAATATGGCGCCTAACAAAATCTCGCGGCGCGGTGACGTCATGTGAAAGGGGTCTATTCGTCAGTTCAATGAGACAATGACATACAGTGGGGCAAAAAAGTATTTAGTCAGCCACCAATTGTGCAAGTTCTCCCACTTAAAAAGATGAGAGAGGCCTGTAATTTTCATCATAGGTACACTTCAACTATGAGAGACAGAATGGGGGGAAAGAATCCAGGAAATCACATTGTAGGATTTTTAATGAATTAATTGGTAAATTCCTCGGTAAAATAAGTATTTGGTCACCTACAAACAAGCAAGAATTCTGGCTCTCTCAGACCTGTAACTTCTTCTTTAAGAGGCTCCTCTGTCCTCCACTCGTTACCTGTATTAATGGCACCTGTTTGAACTCGTTATCAGTATAAAAGACACCTGTCCACAACCTCAAACAGTCACACTCCAAACTCCACTATGGCCAAGACCAAAGAGCTGTCAAAGGACACCAGAAACAAAATTGTAGACCTGCACCAGGCTGGGAAGACTGAATCTGCAATAGGTAAGCAGCTTGGTGTGAAGAAATCAACTGTGGGAGCAATTATTAGAAAATGGAAGACATACAAGACCACTGATAATCTCCCTCGATCTGGGGCTCCACGCAAGATCTCACCCCGTGGGGTCAAAATGATCACAAGAACGGTGAGCAAAAATCCCAGAACCACATGGGGGGACCTAGTAAATGACCTGCAGAGAGCTGGGACCAAAGTAACAAAGGCTACCATCAGTAACACACTACGCCGCCAGGGACTCAAATCCTGCAGTGCCAGACGTGTCCCCCTGTTTAAGCCAGTACATGTCCAGGCCTGTCTGAAGTTTGCTAGAGAGCATTTGGATGATCCAGAAGAGGATTGGGAGAATGTCATATGGTCAGATGAAACCAAAATAGAACTTTTTGGTAAAAACTCAACTTGTCGTGTTTGGAGGAGAAAGAATGCTGAGTTGCATCCAAAGAACACCATACCTACTGTGAAGCATGGGGGTGGAAACATCATGCTTTGGGGCTGTTTTTCTGCAAAGGGACCAGGACGACTGATCCGTGTAAAGGAAAGAATGAATGGGGCCATGTATCGTGAGATTTTGAGTGAAAACCTCCTTCCATCAGCAAAGGCATTGAAGATGAAATGTGGCTGGGTCTTTCAGCATGACAATGATCCCAAACACACCGCCCGGGCAACGAAGGAGTGGCTTCGTAAGAAGCATTTCAAGGTCCTGGAGTGGCCTAGCCAGTCTCCAGATCTCAACCCCATAGAAAATCTTTGGAGGGAGTTGAAAGTCCGTGTTGCCCAGCGACAGCCCCAAAACATCACTGCTCTAGAGGAGATCTGCATGGAGGAATGGGCCAAAATACCAGCAACAGTGTGTGAAAACCTTGTGAAGACTTACATAAAACGTTTGACCTCTGTCATTGCCAACAAAGGGTATATAACAAAGTATTGAGATGAACTTTTGTTATTGACCAAATACTTATTTTCCACCATAATTTGCAAATATATTCTTTAAAAATCAGACAATGTGATTTTCTGGATTTTTTTTTCCTCATTTTGTCTCTCATAGTTGAGGTATACCTATGATGAAAATTACAGGCCTCTCTCATCTTTTTAAGTGGAAGAACTTGCACAATTGGTGACTGACTAAACACTTTTTTGCCCCACTGTATCTTGAGGGTTTATAGACGTAACTACAAGTAACCCATATCTGTCTTTATCATGAACCAACCCGTCCTCTGAAACACCCCACATGCGCACATCTATTTCTTGGCCAGTTGTTATGAATACTCAATTTTGCTTCCAATTTTGCTTGAGCCAATTCCAAAAATATGAAGTAACTCAGCATTTTCTCCATCCTTCCACAGAATACAGACACAGATGTTGCTGTCTTCCACTGTTATTTTGCCGTCTTGCCAACACTAGATAATACTGATGATGATGGTGATCTGCACTAAAGTGCACTCAAAAGCCACAAGAATGTATCCATTCAAGATCAGCTTTTTGCGTCCAAACAGTCCTGAAAAATATCAGGTCTTTATTTCATGTTAAGACAGAAAATCGGATTTCTGTCAATTCAACCTGGTGTATGGATGGAGACATGATGACAGAGTATTTCACCAGTATCTCTGCATCTGCCATCGTCTGCCAACTTGGGTGTTTTGGGAGTAAAGCTGCTCTAACATTAACGATGCATTTGCAAATAAATTACCTCTGAAGTATGGTAACAATAGCAGCACAGCCTGTCATGAACACATCCCACCATGCTAATAGTGGTGTATCAATTCCAAAAGCAGTATAGCAAACTGCAAACAGATTTTCCATAGTTTTGAAAACTCCACTTGTGAAGGCAGCCACAAATAAAACCCAAAGACTGAAATTATTGTCTTTATAGTGAATAGTGCATGACAGGCATGACATTTTTTGGAAGACAGTATTGATATTGTGTTCAATGCAATAATGGGTTTAGTTTCTATCTTCGCAGTCTCTTGAAGTCTCTGGGATTGTTATGTCTTACTGTCATGGAACAGTCTGGGCTTTTTTTTTTTTCAATAAGCTTGGACACTGCTTTTTGATGAGACAATATGTCTGACACATCAATTCTGCTGTAATGCACAGCCTTGTCAGTTGGCTATTGTGCAAGCTGCACAAAGCCTGACAAAAAGGGGACAAATAAAAGGGACAGATTTATTTGTAGTGTCATGCTTAATTTGTCGCATTTTTCTTTGCACAGAAACAATATGCTTTGGACAGAGAATTGTATCCCAAACATGTCGCTGAAGCTTAGAAGTACATTTTATCTTAAAACTTAGACATTTTAATTTCCTTTAAATTTACAACCAGTAAACCACTTCCAGTATCTGTTTAATCTATCTTTTTTTTTTTTTACTCTGCAATATCACCCAGTGCTGGGCAGGAAATGAGAACAAAAATCAGCCAAGGAATTTGCTTTAAAGTGCTCCACTACATTGGTCCAAAATACTAGAAATGAAAGTGTATCAACTAGGATTACACAAGGCTATGCTAGTACATTTTCCTCTGTACACTGATCCTGCAAAAGCTTCCTCTATATTTCACATTTTTATATGATCTGCTTTCACATAATTTCACAAATCTAATCAAATAAACAATATACAAGAAATGAAACAAATTTATTCAGCTCATTTGCGTATACTTTCAGCATTTCTTTGCTGCTAATCAAAATTTAATCCGTGAACACAGGTGGCTCCTGTATACGAAAGGATGTAATAACTAATTGGTAGTAACTACAGTACCAGTAACTGTAGTAACTTCTTTTTTCTATAATAGCTTGTCATAAACCGGAATCATTAGTATTTCTGTAACCTTCCATGAAAAAAATAAAATAAAAAAATGGTGTGTGGTGGGTGTTTATCACACTGCGGACATTAAGTAACATTAGCGTCCTAGAATCAGGGAACTTGTTAACATGATATGCAAAATAATTAACACTAGGACTGACAAAATGCTACAAAAAAACCACAGTCGCAAATGTTTTTTTCTTTTTAATGATCTACAATGTCTCTTATTGTCCATCCATTATCCGTAGCCATTTATCCTATGCAGGGTCACGGGCAAGCTGGAGCCTATCCCAGCTGACTATGGGCAAGAGGCAGGGTTCACCCTGGACAAGTCACCAGGTCATTGCAGGGCCAACACATATGGACAAACATTCACACCTACGGTCAATTTAGAGCCACCACTTAGCCTAAGCTGCATGTCTTTTGACTGTGGGGGAAACTGGCACACCCGGAGGAAACCCATGCAGACACGAGGAGAACATGCAAACTCCACACAGGAAGACACCCGTCAGCCACTGGGCTCGAACCCAGAACCTTCTTGCTGTGAGGCGACAGTGTTAACCACTACGCCACTGTGCCATCTGTCTCTCATTGTCAAATCTCTAAACAAATCGCAATTAATGCTACCAGCTTTTTTATTCTTACATAGCTACCAGCTATGTAAGAATACACTGAATGCTAAGACTAAATGTCAGTCATGTATTCAGGTTTTCAATATGACCAAGTTTTTAGTTGAACCATTCATTTTCAGCTTGCTTTCTTCCAGCAAGTCGACTGCTATTTGTAAACCAAACCTTACACACACTGCGAAAAGAAATGCAAATGAGACCTGAGAGAGCATAAAACACAATTAGACACAATTAGACAATCTTGGCAAGGACTTTCCTGTCTAAATTATTCTATTATTCAAAAACACAAAAGACCAAATTAACATGCGGCGGTACGTCTGCAGAATAAATTCTTCACGTTGCTTTTCTGCATTGCCTTCATTCTTATGTATTAATATATTATTTGCAAAAGTAGTTGATAAAATTATTTATATTTTATGCCACATTAGCAAATATATTTATAAAATAGATGTTATTTAATACAGAGAGTAGTCTATGAGACCTAAAGTTATCTAAATTAGCCAGCCAAGCTTATTACTGTTAATTTGCCCTCTAAATCATGAATACTTCATTTGAACCCAAATGAATTGAACCTCAAAGCTCAGATGTGTCAGACTACACTAGACGGCCAAAAGTTTGCGGACACCTGATCAAAGTGTTTGTTGAACATCACATCCCAGATTCACACCCCCGTGGCTGTGGGGATTTATGTTCAAGTATTTAGCATTAGTGATGTCTAATTAGTGTTTCTGCATCTCTTGTTAGGTATATTGCAATCCGTGTGTTTTTTTTTTAATATATATATTCTCATATAGTTTTAAACTATGGTACTACAAAGCTATATCTTCACTGTCATATTTAGATAAATAGGCCCAGTCTGGCCATAGCACTGTTTATATTAAACTAATAACCAAAAGAGGGAGCTTGAGAAAAACAGCTTATCAAACTAAATTATAAATGCCAGAGAATATGCCTATATCATATAGGCTGACACAATGAAGACAAACTGCAGGAATAAACTCTCCATATGGTGTTTAATAACACAAGCAAGAGAGATGACATTGCATGCTTACTGCATTAGTCCTGATCATATTTCTAAGCACACTTGCATTTGGAAGCCTGCCAGCAAGGTGGAGGTTTGATTAATGTAAGAAGAGAGGGCTTCCCTTCCCGAGGGTTACAATGTGAACTCCCCCGCTTTTTTCATGCAATTATTCAATGAGCCAATCATGTGGCAGCAGCACAATGCATAAAATCATCACTTGCTCTTTTTTCAAATCTTCAACAAATTCCTGTTCTTGGCTGTTCTTGAAAGACCTACTGTGGTCTTCTGCTGTTGAAGTCTATCTGCCTTCATTTTCAACGTGTTGTGCATTATGACATGCTTTTCTGGTTACCACGGTAGTAGAGAGTGGTTATTAGGCAGCTGGGCCATAGAAGGTTCACGCTGCACGCTGCATGCTGCACGCTACATGCGTGTAAAGAAAAGTGGACAAACGTAGCATGACTTGCTCTGGGCCATAGAACGGCGTTCACGTTGCACGCTGCACACTTCACGCGTGAAGCGAGAAATGAACATGCACACTTTTTTCTAGGCGTGAAGATGGAAATTCCAGTCAATGCATGCGGTCACTGCCGCGCCAGCCAATCAGAACGGGTCTAGGGAGATAACTCTATGCTTTCAGGGGAAAACTTCAGAAAAAATATAATTGAATGGTATAATTGAAAAATAGTTCTTCATCGGGATTGTCAAGCAGATTATAGAATGTTCGGTGAAATTCACCACGGGTTTCTCTCAGAAGGAAGTGTTCTCGGCTCCAAATTCTGTTCCTTTTTCTCTTCCTCTGTCTCAGTAAAAGCAGAATGAGGCAATCGTCGTCATCCGAAGAGTCCATATTGTTGGTTACTCGGTCAAAGTAGAACAGACGCAACACGTGAACATCCAAGCATGAAGTTTAATGGCCCAGGGTCCGGTTCTTCACGTGAACGTGTAGCGTGTAGCGTGCAGCATGCAGCGTGCAGCGTGAACCTTCTATGGCCCAGCTGCCTTAGAGTGAGCCGTCCTGTGAGCCCTGACCAGTGTGGCCATTCTCCTCTGACCTCTCTCATTCCAAGACATTTCTGCCTGCAGAACTGCAGCTATATGGAGTTTTTTTTTTCTTTTCACACCATGCTGTGTAAACTCTACATACTGTTGTGCGTGAAAATCTCAAGAGATCATCAGTTACTGAAATATACTCAAACCAGTCCATCTGGTACCAATATCTAAGCCATGGTCAAAGTCACTGAGATCGCACCCCTCCTTCCCCATTTTGATGTTTGATGTGAAAATTAACTGAAGCTCTTGACATGTATCCACATGATTTTATACACTGCAATAGCAAAATAATTAACCTATTTAGTACTGAGCAAGGGCGGCACGGTGGTGTAGTGGTTAGCGCTGTCGCCTCACAGCAAGAAGGTCCTGGGTTCGAGCCCCGGGGCCGGCGAGGGCCTTTCTGTGTGGAGTTTGCATGTTCTCCCCGTGTCCGCGCGGGTTTCCTCCGGGTGCTCCGGTTTCCCCCACAGTCTAAAGACATGCAGGTTAGGTTAACTGGTGACTCTAAATTGACCGTAGGTGTGAGTGTGAATGGTTGTCTATGTGTCAGCCCTGTGATGACCTGGCGACTTGTCCAGGGTGTACCCCGCCTTTCGCCTGTAGTCAGCTGGGATAGGCTCCAGCTTGCCTGCGACCCTGTAGAAGGATAAAGCGGCTAGAGATAATGAGATGAGATGAGTATTGAGCAATCAGGGGCATCACAGGACACTTTATTTAGCTCTGGTTTTCTATACTGTCAATCACAAGCATTTTGTGTTATCTTCATGACAGCACACACTAGGCCTATGTAACAAGTGGTATCATGTAGTTTTGGGTGTTGGTATCGGAGCATTTTTATAAGTATGTACTGGCGTCCTTAGACTAGACCAAGACGGCTCTCAATTCAGCACAGTACACTTTGGTTAACTTAACTCCACTGCATTTAAATGAACTGTTTGTAGAATTAATGTATTCGTTAAGTCAAACTGGATTACTCCTTTGATAGGCAAATACGCCAGAGGATTATTAATATTAATACCCACACATCAAGCCCTTGTTAAACTGTCGCTTGACATCCTTTACTTGGAGTGTCTCTCAAGTTGATTTGTTTCCAAATTGCTCCTCAGGGTGATAAAACACTGCCATATATTTACCTCTTTGACAAATTTTTGGCACTCTGAGAATACCTGTCTGGTCCCAAAGCAAAAAAAAAAAACCCAAAAGAAAACAAAAACAAACGAAAAAAAACAAGCTTTATTTACAGACATTTTGAGTACTATGGTTAACATTAGGATTAACATTAAGGTTAGGTTCAAGTGTAGGTGTAACATTATTTAGCTACTGTAATAAATAAAGTACTGACAGTATCTCCTCTTTCCAAACTCATTACATCAGTGTGAGATTCAAGATTCTGGCCTCCTGCTGCTAGACAAACCTTTTTTTTTTTAAATTTAACACTACATAAATCAGGGGCGGCACGGTGGTGTAGTGGTTAGCGCTGTCGCCTCACAGCAAGAAGGTCTGGGTTCGAGCCTTTCTGTGCGGAGTTTGCATGTTCTCCCCGTGTCTGTCTGCGTGGGTTTCCTCCGAGTGCTCCGGTTTCCCCCACAGTCCAAAGACATGCAGGTTAGGTTAACTGGTGACTCTAAATTGACCGTAGGTGTGAATGTGAGTGTGAATGGTTGTCTGTGTCTATGTGTCAGCCCTGTGATGACCTGCCGACTTGTCCAGGGTGTACCCCGCCTTTCGCCCGTAGTCAGCTGGGATAGGCTCCAGCTTGCCTGCGACCCTGTAGAACAGGATAAAGCGGCTAGAGATAATGAGATGAGACTACATAAATCAATGTTTCAATATTTTCTATTTATTTCCCAACACAGGGGTTCTCAACTAGGGGTCTTAAAGGTGTTCAGTGAGGTTGAGGTCAGGGTTCTGTCCAGGCCACTTCCACACCAACCTTGGAACATGTCTATATGAACCTCGCTTTGTGCACTTGGGCACAGTCATGCTAGAACAGGTTTGGACTCTTTAGCTCCAGTGAAGGGAAATCTTAAAGTGCACATCTTGGGTATATTCAGGAGCAAGATCAATGTAATTCTCTTATTTTATATTAAACTTTGATCAAATATCTGTCACATTTTGCATTTTGTGCAATTTTTTTTTACCTTGCGCAATACCAGAAAAATTCAGTTGAAATCAAGCCATTTGAGGCGAATTGGTCCGCCTCTGAAAAAACTTGGCATTTGGATTTCCCGGCAAACATTGATTTTCGTGACGTCACGCGCGGAACACCTCCTTCTGAATCCCATGTCAGTGTCGGTTTGTTTATGAGAAAATGACCTGGTGGTTTTCTGCAAATTTCTTCAATGTTATCACGTAATTATTAAAATGGTTAACAGATGTATCGTAGGAGGGTGTAGCAACACCAATCATGATGGGATTAGTACTCATCATTTTCCAAAAGACCAGACAATGAGAGAGAAATGGGAGCGCTTCGTGCGAGGCGCTCGGAAAAAGCCGAGGACCAAAGCAGAGCCGAGAAAAAGACCAAGAAAATTGGCAATTCACAAGTTGACTGTTGCCAGGGTAAGAAATAAGAGAGACTATACTCTAAATTAGGTGTTCCTGTGTTTGTGTGGTCCACGGATAATGTTATTTATTGACACACACAAAAATAAACAACATGAAAGCGCTGGGCGATAATACACTTACTTCACATGTATCAAGGGATCTGCGTGTCAGGGCTTGAGATCTTGGGACCTGTCAAACACATTAAATGTATTTACAACCCTGCTTAGCCGATTCCATGTGTGTAGCTTATGAAATCTTTCTCCTACAGTGGCCAGTACTCTTCTAAATTAAGAAATATATAAATATATACAATAGATAGATGAGCATTGATGCATGAATCCACGGGTTTAGAAGCTCAGGTGACAATTCCATATTTCAGTGCAAAATCGCTAGCTGCTAAACTTGGTCTACACAGGATGTGCACTGAATCCATGCAAGCTCGTGCAGCCTGCTGGCGGATCCGCACGTGACGTCACGAATCTGGCTCCAGACTCCCTTGGGATTTTTCCAGATGCGTTTTGTTATTTTATTTTTTTCTGCCTTGTGCAAAATTACCCTTCTGGAGGAGTGTGTAAAGGGACATACTTTCATATAAAAAAACTAGATAGAACTCGACGCCAACGGAGTCGATGGGGATGCCTCCACCCGGTAGACTACACGCCTTATTAAGTTGTGATTTGGGGATGGACATTTGACCTCACAGTAATCGTGACCTGGTGAAATTACTTGTATCAGCCTTGGAGACATTGTGTTCACAAGGTTTTCTGACAGACATTTGACCTCACAGTGACCTTGACCTTAGACCTTTTGATCTCAAAATCTAATCAGTTTATCTTTGTCCCCAAATCCACAAATGGTAAAAGTTTGGTGAAATTCCTTTCATTTGCCTTGGAGATATTGTGTTCACAAGGTTTTTGGACAGGCATTGGACCTCACAGTGACCTTGGCCTTAGACCTTTTGATCTCAAAATCTAATCAGTTCATGTTTGTCCCAAAGCACACAAATGGTGAAAGTTTGGTGAAATTTCTTTCATTAGCCTTTGAGATATCGCATTCACAAGGTTTCGGGACGGGCGGACGCACGCACGGACAACCCGAAAACATAATGCCTCCTGCACCTTACGGTGGTGGAGGCATAAAAACACTAAATTGGTCCAGGATATGCACTTTAAGGCTACAGCATAAAAAGACATCCTATGGAATTGTGTGCTTCCAACTTCGTGGCAACAGTTTGGGGAAGAACCACAAATGGTTGTGATAGTCACGTCTCAACACATTTCTGGCCATATAGTGTAGACCAACACTATGCACCAACACAACCCAGTTTTCCTATTAGTGTTTGTTATTCTCATTTAGCTTTTAAACATACCAAAAGGTCTGTTTTCTGTACCAGTCTTCTGGATTTTCTAGATCAGTAAATAATTTTATTGTAAGCTCAGAGTTTTCAAATTGAGACGCAACTCTTGACAATAATCATGAAGGGGAATGAAGTGGAGGAGGGGGATTCATTAAGACAGACAAAGCTTGTTAGCGTGTTTAACGTCATTGTGTCAGAGTGTTTAATCCCGCTGTGCAGAAAATCACGAAACATTTTACCTTTTGACTTAAACCTGATGAATGGGGATGTTTTGGCCCTGACGTGCTGTCTAATTAGCCACTTTTGCATTTTCTGGGTGTACATAAGATATGCAGTGGAGGAGTGAACAATACCGCAATGGTAAGTCGGTGTAAGGACTATTCCTTTGGTTTTTAGTCACAACATACAGTGGTGCTTGAAGGTTTGTGAACCCTTTAGAATTTTCTATATTTCTGCATAAATATGACCTAAAGCATCATCAGATTTTCACACAAGTCCTAAAAGTAGATAAAGAGAACCCAGTTAAACAAATGAGACACAAATATTATACTCAGTCATTTATTTATTGAGGAAAATGATTCAATATTATATATTTGTGAGTGGCAAAAGTATGTGAACCTTTGCTTTCGGTATCTGGTGTGACCCCCTTGTGCAGCAATAACTGCAGCTAAACGTTTCCAGTAACTGTTGATCAGTCCTGCACACCGGCTTGGAGGAATTTTAGCCCGTTCCTCCGTACAGAACAACTTCAACTCTGGGATGTTGGTGGGTTTCCTCACATGAACTGCTCACTTCAGGTCCTTCCACAATATTTCGATTGGATTAAGGTCAGGACTTTGACTTGGCCATTCCAAAACGTTAACTTTATTCTTCTTTAACCATTCTTCGGTAGGACAACTTGTGTGCTTAGGGTCGTTGTCTTGCTGTATGACCCACCTTCTCTTGAGATTCAGTTAATGGACAGATGTCCTGACATTTTCCTTTAGAATTCACTGGTATAATTCAGAATTCATTGTTCCATCAATGATGGCAAGCCGTCCTGGCCCAGATGCAGCAAAACAGGCCCAAACCATGATACTACCACCACCATGTTTCACAGATGGGATAAGGTTCTTATGCTGGAATGCAGTGTTTTCCTTTCTCCAAACATAACGCTTCTCATTTAAACCAAAAAGTTATATTTTGGTCTCATTCATCTACAAAACATTTTTCCAATAGCCCTCTTGCTTGTCCACATGATCTTTAGCAAACTGCAGACGAGCAGCAATGTTCTTTTTGGAGAGCAGTGTCTTTCTCCTTGCAACCCTGCCATGCACACCATTGTTGTTCAGTGTTCTCCTGATGGTAGACTCATGAACATTAACATTAGCCAATGTGAGAGAGGCCTTCAGTTGCTTAGAAGTTACCCTGGGGTCCTTTGTGACCTCGCCGACTGTTACACACCTTGCTCTTGGAGTGATCTTTGTTGTTCGACTATTCCTGGGGAGGGTAACAATAGTCTTGAATTTCCTCCATTTGTACACAATCTGTCTGACTGTGGATTGGTGGAGTCCAAACTCTTTAGAGATGGTTTTGTGACCTTTTCCAGCCTGATGAGCATCAACAACGCTTTTTCTGAGGTCCTCAGAAATCTCCTTTGTTCATGCCATGATACACTTCCACAAACATGTGTTGTGAAGATCAGACTTTGATAGATCCCTGTTCTTTAAATAAAACAGGGTGCCCACTCACACCTGATTGTCATCCCATTGATTGAAAACACCTGACTCTAATTTCACCTTCAAATTAATTGCTAATCCTAGAGGTTCACATACTTTTGCCACTCACAGATATGCAATATTGGATCATTTTCCTCAATAAATAAATAAATTACCAAGTATAATATTTTTGTCTCATTTGTTTAACTGGGTTCTCCTTATCTACTTTTAGGACTTGTGTGAAAATCTGATGATGTTTTAGGTCCTATTTATGCAGAAATATAGAAAACTCTAAAGGGTTCACAAACTTTTAAGCACCACTGTATGTACATGACATATACATACAGTATGTTACTAACATAATAAAATCTTCAAATGTTACAATTAGTCCTATATAATAAATCTGGAATTAAAAAAAAGTATGATAGATAGACAGACAGACAGACAGACAGACAGACAGACAGACAGACAGACAGATAGATAGATAGATAGATAGATAGATAGATAGATAGATAGATAGATAGATAGATAGCCAAGGCTTGGGGTCACGGGTAATCCATAATCACATTTGCCTGAAAAGTTTGGGAGCCTCTGTCTCAGAACAACATATTGTTGAGCACTATGAATGACACTGCAAATAAAGATAAAGAGAAGATGATAACAAAGGTAAAGCCAACATGTCTACTGCTAAAAGACTTGTACAAATAAGTAACAAATGGGCTTGTCTGGATGCAATATTCTGTCACAGAGATACATGAAGTTTACCAGGTGCTGTGTGAGAGCCTGAATTCAGTCAGCTACAAATAACATCATTAACCAGTGAAAATAAGATGCTAAGCACTTCAACACCTTTATGACCTGACTGTCTTCTATAATGAGAAAGGAGAGAAACAACATATGAAAAAAACAATACTAGATCTAGCATAAGCAGCATGAGAAGCAATCTTGTCTTTTCCTGTATTTGAGAGCACTCACCCAAGGATGACAAAAGGTCGATAAAATAATTTATAACAAGTAAAAATACAGATGAAGACAATCAGACATTCCATTCCATTCCATACACCATGTTCAGGTGGGAAAGTAAATGACAGCAAACTATTTTTGACAAATCTGTACACACACACACACACACACACACACACAAAAAAAAAAAAAATGTCCTGACCAAAGGCAGTGGGCCGGAATTGATTACGGCATTAATGACAAATTCCCTTGTGAGATAGTGGACAAAAGGAAAAGACTATTAAAAATCTGAAAACTGTGCCTAAAGGAAGGATGTAATAAAAATATTAAACCATGAAAGAAGGATGTAATATCTGTAGATAAATTATACTTTGGCCAATTATACCGTGATAAAAATGTGACCCTTTGGCTATTCTAGGTTCCTAAGTATAATCCCCCCTCCCCCTCTCTTTTACCTCTCTCTTACAACCTGTTTTACTCTTTTTCAATACACTTCAAAAGATAGTTATTTTTCTATACTTATCTTATGCATTTACACATTTTACCATCATCGGTATCAACGAGAATACCCACTTTTATTCATGACACATGCACACATTCATACACGCATATGGTACCTCCAATTAATATTAATGTTGCATTCTTACATTCATATAAACCTCGAACCCAGAAGCTCAGTGTTCCCAAAGCAAAGAGTAATTAAAATGCAGATATATGCTTATTGCAAGAAACTCATTCCTCTGAAACTAATCTCAAATTAAAATCAGTACAAATTAATCAAAACACTTCATGAGGAGAGGATGATGAATCCTAATCAACAGAAATACAACATTTATTCATAATGCCATTTACATTACAGATCCTGAGATCAACATTTCAAATAATCTGTTGCATTTGATGAAAAAAAAGGCATTTATTTACATCACAAAGTGATGACCTCTGCTTCACGATGACTTCACGAAGATCTCCTTCAATATCTCAGATTTAGTCATTCATCCAGCCATTAGACAGATCCTTCAATGCTGAACAATGCACCAAATTAGCAGCCACCCATATAATAAGTCAGTTAATGAATGACTACTATCGTTAACAGTGTTTGGAGATTAAAACACCCAACAGCAAAATAATTCTCATGCTTCTTACTTAGCCATCAGCCACACATTAACTACTTTTAAATCTGCAACTTGATACAATTGAATACTTCAGATAGGCTTACACAAATCTCCCTGATTACTATTCGTAATTGTATGTTTTCCTTGTTTGGAACCGAAGTTATCTATGTAATTCAGTCATCAAACAGCCCAGAGTTTGTTCTTTTTTTATATATATAAATATGACAAACAAAAAAAGTTTATTTTCAATTATCCCTGTCCAACTGACCTCTAAATGGACGTCTGTTATCCATCCATTAGCTGTAGCCGCTTTATCCTGTTCTACAGGGTCGCAGGCAAGCTGGAGCCTATCCCAGCTGACTATGGGTGAAAGGCGGGGTACACCCTGGACAAGTCGCCAGGTTATCGCAGGGCTGACACAGAGACAAACAACCATTCACACTCACACCTACGGTCAATTTACAGCCACCAGTTAACCTAACCTGCATGTCTTTGGACTGTGGGGGAAACCGGAGCACACGGGGAGAACATGCAAACTACACACAGAAAGGCCCTTGCCGGCTTCTGGGCTCGAACCCAGGACCTTCTTGCTGTGAGGCGACAGTGCTAATCACTCCACCACCGTGCCGCCGGACACGCCCGGATCACCGCACAGACTTCATATGGCTTCAGCCTAGGGGCCCCCACGCCCCCTGCCTCGCAGGGGGGCCCCCAATTGGTCAAAAGAAAAAAAAATCCTTCATATTCATTGGCTCAAAATGAATATTTAAATAAACGGACGCTGATTGGGTGAGGCAAATCCGCCTTCCATATATAAACGTTAGACGTCACGCACGACGTCACTCCACAGTTGAACAGTGAACATGTGTGACAGAAAATACGAGAGCGGTGCTCAAAAGCGCAAGGCGCAATGGGAAAAAGCCCAACGTGACAAAGCTCTATTGAGCTTTTTGAGCTTTATAAAATTTCATTTTGAGCTTTATAAAAAAAAAAAAAAACAACAAAAAAAAAACCTTTAAAATGTAGATAATAGACAGTTCTTTACAGGTAGATGGGATAAGATGGTGGTGGCCGGGGGGGGGGCTACAGCAACTTGTAGCCTAGGGGCCCCTGGCCATGTTAATCCGGCCCTGCCGCCGGACCTCTGTTATTTCCAATGAATTATGTTTGACACATTACAAACCATTACAACTCATGGAAGCTTAAAGCTTCAAACATTTCAACTGTTACTTTAGTAATTTATCAACCTCAACACATAATCAACTGAATTAATCTCAACCAATCAGAGACCTCTTTTAGAGATCAGAGAACTCAAGATCTCAGACTTTTCTTCCATTAGCTCCGTTATCATCGATCTTGATCTCAATGCTTAACAGCTCTGGCATTTGGCAGATGCCCTTATCCAGAGCGACTTAACTATCTCACCAACTTGACAACTTATCCCATAAAACACAGATTCCCTATTCTCCCTCATGAAAGGCATGGCTGTATGGGACATTTCTGCTCTCTGATCAACAGAAATGCTCAATTTTTTGTTAGGTATTGGAAAAAGCATTACAGATCTCAAATAGATCTATATATACACACACACACATCTGTATCTCATAGAACAATACACTGTTGTTATTCTCTCAATTTGTTCAGCACAGGCCATAAACCCTTAAACAAAATCATAAAAGAAATTCATTACTATTATGATTGATCTCTGTGATAATATTTACTAATTGACATCTCTAGCAAGCTGCAAGCAAATCTTGTACAAGATCAACACCAGAGTTCATTTTGTACACTTGGATTTACACACCCTATAAGTACTTATATGCTCTGTGGAACAGCACACCTATTAAACATTCTGGGCAAGTAGTCACTGCTGCATTATATCTTCTTCCAGGCTTCTGCATCCCGCTATTCCTTGCCACCCTGCTGACCAGCCATCGACACGTCTAAACTGCTAAAAGTGCAACACATCTAATGGAAAAGTTATACGTTTCTACTGGAAATCAAGCTACTGAATTTAATCTAATCTGCAACTCCGTCATCAACTTTATTCAATATTCTTTAAAACATAGCATCCTTTATACAACATCAAATTGCTTTATATCCTTTTGCATTCATGGAGAAAACCAAAGAGTGCATAAAGACCTCAGGGCCATATTCAGAGTTGACTGCTTAAGTTCAATCGATTTGTCAATATTTATGTGGCTTATCTGGCTCACTAAGTTACTAAAATTACCTGTGTGTAGTCAGTGGCTTCCGGGTTGCCAGGTTTCGCTACTAAATTAAGACATTGTCTCTTCTTTTTATATCCCAAAAGAGACAATTACAACATTTCAAGCATCTAATAAAAGTCAAATATATGATGGGTACTGTATATTGAGGCTGATTTTCCTGAATAGGCATAGTCATGATTATTGCGATCAAGAAAAACTAAAGCCCTATTCGCACGGGATTAGTATTACCTGTGAACCTATAGTAGCTAATTTGTAAATTCCCACCCAACCTCTGTGTTAAATCCCTTGCATTCGCACGGGATAAGCAAAGTCCGTAATTTACTCAATTTATAGGCATCACGACCGGATATGTTGTAACATCCTGTACTTCAGAAACACCCATTCAGTCATGTCCCGCCCTCCCGCCCCAGTTAAAGACAGCTGACAAATCAGAAACACCCATTCAGTCATGTCCCACCCTCCCGCCCCAGTTAAAGACAGCTGACAAATCAGAAACACCCATTCAGTCATGTCCCGCCCTCCCGCCCCAGTTAAAGACAGCTGACAAATCAGAAACACCCATTCAGTCATGTCCCGCCCTCCCGCCACAGTTAAAGACAGCTGACAAATCAGAAACACCCATTCAGTCATGTCCCGCCCTCCCGCTGCCACTCGGCGAAAGAAAAAAGTGTAGACAGGCTTTTTAGCTTACAAATTACTCATCTCATCTCATTATCTCTAGCCGCTTTATCCTTCTACAGGGTCGCAGGCAAGCTGGAGCCTATCCCAGCTGACTACGGGCGAAAGGCGGGGTACACCCTGGACAAGTCGCCAGGTCATCACAGGGCCGACACATAGACACAGACAACCATTCACATTCACACCTACGGTCAATTTAGAGTCAACAGTTAACCTAACCTGCATGTCTTTGGACTGTGGGGGAAACCGGAGCACCCGGAGGAAACCCACGCGGACACGGGGAGAACATGCAAACTCCACACAGAAAGGCCCTCGCCGGCCCCAGGGCTCGAACCCAGGACCTTCTTGCTGTGAGGCGACAGTGCTAACCACTACACCACCGTGCCGCCCCTTACAAATTACTATTCTGTTTTTTTTTTAAAATTATTATTAGAAGGCACATCGAGTTTAGTCCTGCCTTGGCCAGTGCATTAGTGATGGGAATTTCGGCTCTTTTTCGGGATCCGGCTCTTTTGGCTCTTCTTACTATAAGGAGCCGGCTCTTTCGGCTCCCAAACGGCTCCTGAGATTTTATTTTTGATTTAATTGCTGCAATTAACTAGTTAATTAATTACATTATTTATATTTTATCAATAGGATGCTTTCCATTTCATTTTTTAGTTTTTGTAGCAATTGTAAAGCTTTGTAAAGTATAGCAGTGTAACAATGTTCTAGCTATAGAAATAAAACTTACCAATTAATAAATTATTTTCTCACAAACATAATGCAAAACTGTGTTATATTACCAATATAAAATACACAGCTGATTTTCCCCTCCTCAGGTGCCTCACAGACTCCTCTCCCCTGCGCTCCACAGCTTTAAGCATTACACCAATTTTCCTATTTTCGCAGCTGTGAATGACATCAACCAAAAAAAGTAGGTGTACACCATGCTACTTTTTTTCCTTTGAATGGTAATAGACAACACAAAGATGCAATCGGACAGCAACTTTTTTTGTGAAAGTCTCTCTCTCTGAGGCACCTAAGGACAAAAAAATAATTCGGCTCCCCAACTCGGCTCCCACCGAAGAGCCAGCTCCCGTCGTTCACTTCAAAGAGCCGGCTCTTTGAACCGGATCGTTCGCGACCGACACATCACTACAGTGCATTCTGAAAGTATGTTTCGGTCTGTAGCCAACAATGCATTTTATTGCAGATCATATCTCTCCACACAAACTAAAGGCGCAGATGCCGACTTTTTCACGGCTTTTTCATGGACTGTAATGGCATTTGCTTATGTAGTAATTTTAATACAGAATTTACTCTGATGAAATTATTCAGACACTCCAACGCCCCCCCCCCCCCCCCCCCAAAAAAAAAAAAAAAAAAAATCGGATCTGCACGAGCCGTGAAAAAGGCGCGCCGTTTGCATCCCTGTTTAAACTCATAGGTTAACCGACTTTAACCGGCTAATGAGGCTCGGTGGTCGGTCAAGATTTTTTTTAGTTTTCGCCATCCCTAGTCCATGGAGGATATGGCCTGGCTATAGCTATGAAATATTAAAAATGTTCCTTACCGAAAGCAGCCACACAAGTCATCCAGGTCAAAAATCTCCGAGCTCTCCTCTTGGATTTCTTGCTGTTTTTGGGAAGCGGATTCCATGTAGTGTGGTATGGGGCACGACTACCACTTGCCCCTAAAACAGTACTCATGAAAATTTCAACCGTAGCCTCCATTAGCCTACTCACAGTAACCGGAAAAGATATAAAACGCGCGCAATTACAATAACAAACACGGACATGCGTATTCGCACGGGACTAGTATTGTCACTGGATGTCTGTGTTTGACAAAATATAGTAGGTAATTTGCGGCGGAATTATTACTTTACAAATTACAGACATGGCGCATTCGCACGGGACTAACATCTCAGACATTCTCTGCAATTATTACAAATCGCCAGAGGTTCACAGGTAATACTAATCCCGTGCGAATAGGGCTTAAGTTAACAATATGGGATTTACCCACATTAATTAGCAGTGTGCAGTTCATCTGTAGTTAATTCTGAAGCCTGAAGACTGACGTGCGATTTCAGTATTAAATCTTGACTATCCATGTTTAACTCAACTCTGAATGCAGCCGTCACTGTCTTGAGTCTATATTACATTGGGTACAGAATAAGCACACCAAAACATTTTATGAAACGTATTTGGGTCTGAAAATGAATGCCTATAAATCCTGTTCCTGACATTCATATAATATCTTTTGTGTATTCCTCCTTTCCATCTCTCTGTCACGCATCAGTCAGTACATAAGTCATTTATTTGCTGTCCCCAGCCATTGTTGTTACGGTTACGGTCGTACTTGCTGACATTTTTGTCATTGCAGCTGTTTCCAGAAAAAATACAAGAAGGAAAAACAGTAAAACAGCAGTGTGTGTGCATCTGTGTGTGATTGTGTAGATGTCAACACCATTCTCTGGAGACTAGAGTATTTGAAGGTGCGACTGCCTCTTTGCTTCTGAAGATCCAGCATACTCAGATCCTCACTCAGAGCCACACAGCTCAGGCAAAAGCAGATAAATCTCGGTGAATGCTTGAACATCCTGGTAAGAAAGTGCCATGCAATTACAGCTAGATAAAGCACCTCGGCTGGCCTGTATAGCAAGTCTGCAACATGAAAGCTTTCTCATTCTTTCATCAAGCATTTGGCCTCGTTTTTTAACTAAATGGCTGTGTTGGGAATACTGCCCTGTTCTTTTTTTGTTGTTTTCTTGATATGCACTAACACTCTAGTGAAACACAAGCTCTTAAACTCTCAACTTGTGCTGGAGGAAATGAGGCACAGTATAAAAAGAACAGCACTTCTCCTAATGCCTCGGTCACAACCGGCCGTACGTTCTCCTACGGCCGGTCTACGTGCAAAAAACGCAAGAAACGCACGGAGGGCGCGCGTGTGACGTGCTGATTTTCGAGCCGTAGACTGGCCGCAGAGGTTCTTTGTCATGTCAAACAAAGGCTACGTTTACATTACGTCGAATCAGCGGATCATCAGATTGATGTTCTTAAAACGATTCGCGTTTACACTAAAACCGTTAGCCGTGCACATAGCAACACCAATACACGGATACGCTCGGCTCCGCAGGCATCCTGCGCTCCAAATCACTCCGCCCTGAACAGCGAGTGCCCTCTGGAGGGTGCGCACTCCGGCCCTGCGCAGCTCACACAGCGCGCGAGTGAAGTGCACGAGCAGTGATTCGGGACTGAGCCGCTGTGTGTGTGATCCCAGCGCAGATCACTTACTACTTGCAAGTGGAAGGATGGCAAGCCTAAAGACAATCATAACTACACAATGGGCAGTATTTGCATCAGTATTTGCAGTATTTTCATACTTTTATACTCTTTAATGAAAGGTGATACAAGGCGGAAGTCCGCGCCGTTTTTCAGCAGTCGCGTCACATGACCAACGCCAGCGAATCAGGAAGGTGGATGTCACAGTGACGTTGTCCAATGAGGACGCCAGCTAGAGCTCAGCACAGCGTATTCACGTATTCTAAATGTTTACACAGCACCGGACCAGATACGATCTAGATTGAATACGTGGACGCTGGCGGATTCCCGTTTCCAGGCTTTTCCAGGTGGTTTAATGTAAACGGACAGTGCATCCGCGAAGAAAACGAGACAGATACGGTCTAATGTAAACGTAGCCAAACTCTACGGGCGCTTACGTTTTTTTTCAGGTTGCAAGACAAACTTGCGGCCAACGTGCGTCTTTCTCCATGAACAAAAAAAAACAAAACGCAGCGATTTGGGAAACGCCAAAAATCGCACGGCCAAAAAATCGTATGTCCGGTTGTGACCTAGGCTTTAGATGCACCGACTTTGACATACACCTTCATCATTACCATGATGGAAATGACACTTATGGTCTATGTCAGTGATTCTCAAACTGTGGTACGCGTACCACTAGTGGTACGCGGGCTCCATTCTAGTGGTACGCCAAAGAATCTCATCTCATTGTCTCTAGCCGCTTTATCCTGTTCTACAGGGTCGCAGGCAAGCTGGAGCCTATCCCAGCTGACTACGGGCGAAAGGCGGGGTACACCCTGGACAAGTCGCCAGGTCATCACAGGGCTGACACATAGACAACCATTCACACTCACATTCACACCTACGGTCAATTTAGAGTCACCAGTTAACCTAACCTGCATGTCTTTGGACTGTGGGGGAAACCGGAACACCCGGAGGAAACCCACGCGGACACGGGGAAAACATGCAAACTCCGCACAGAAAGGCCCTCGCCGGCCACGGGGCTCGAACCCGGACCTTCTTGCTGTGAGGCGACAGCGCTAACCACTACACCACCGTGCCGCCCACGCCAAAGAATCACTTAATTAAATATAAATAAAATTTAAAAAAATAAAATAAAACGTGAAATACTATCCATAATATCCGAATGGATGAAAATATCTTATCAACCGATGACAAGAAAATGAAAGGAGATACAAATTAAGTTAATAATTTTAAAAAGTTTGCAAGTGCTTCTGGGTAGCCATACGTAGCGTACGTACGCATTCCCGCCGGTTCCGCTGACAGACGGTTATCCGCCATTGGTAGACTAGGCTGTGATGGGAAAAGGTGGAGGTGGCTTTGCTAATTATAACGAGTAGGACAAAATTATTGTCGTGGCTTAAATCCGCGAATGGGAGCGTGGATCAGGAGAGAGGGAGAACTGAAGAGGACGTGTGTGAGCCGAGCGCAGATGCTAACGACAGTGGCAAAACCAGCCCCAGAACTGCTAGCAAACGGCAGAAACCAGTGAGGAGGAAGTATGACGAAAAATACATAAAACTGGGATTCATTTGGAGCGGGACAGAGGAGCTGCCCAGGCCGCAGTGTGTTGTATGCGGGGACGTTCTGAGCAATGAGTCCATGAAACCGTCGCATCTCAAACGGCATCTTACAACCAAACACAGCACTAAAGGACAAACCAATGGATTTTTTTTACGAAAACGTGATGAACTGAAGCAGTCCAAGTCCACCATTCTGTCCTATGGTACACCCGTAGCCAAAGCACAGGAAGCTTCATATCGTGCCAGCCTCCTGATCGCCAGAGCCGGTAAGCCGCACACAATCGGGGAACTGCTGTGTTTGCCATTAGCCAAAGAGATGACATGTATCATGTGTGGAGAGAAAGCTGCCAGAGAGTTAAACTTGGTGCCGCTTTCAAATGACACCGTGTCAAGGAGAATAAATGACATGGCTGACGATGTTAAAAAGACACTGATTGAGCGCATTAAGAACAGTAGATATTTTACCATACAGCTTGATGAGAATACAGATGTTGCAGATTTGGCCAATTTATTTGATTCATTATTTAAGTACAGTGTTTTATTTTCCTATATTTAAACACAGTGTTACTGTTCAAAGTACTGTGTGTAATGTTACAGTGGCCAACAATATTAAATATACTTGTTAAATAAAACCTCCGCCTTGTTTTTAATGAATACTTAGACCTACTACGCTACTGTATTTTAATGTTGGTCATTATGGTGGTACTTGGAGAGCCAAGGATTTTCTGAGGTGGTACTTGGTGAAAAAAGTTTGAGAACCACTGGTCTATGTTATTAATAACTGCTGCAGATTTACTTTTTGCAGTATGCTTAATTATATAACAGAACCTTTTCTGCATTATAAAAACCCATCCTATGGCATGTTTCTTTTAATACTTGCAGCACGTAAGGTGAATGTTCCTGCCCTTATTTACCTGATGAATTTTTTCTCTACCTTGTGCACTGTTTGAATAAAAATCAGACTCCTCCCTCTGACTCCTGGTATGTCAATCACAAATTTTTTTATAAAGTTTGAAAAGCTTGGGCATTTCTTGCAGCTCTTAGGATCACTGGAATGCCCATCCACTCACCTTGCTGTCTCCCTGCTGAACTGGCCCTTGCCCACATCATTGACAGCACACAGCCGGAACTGGTAGGATCGAGCAGGAATGAGGCCTCCCACCATTACACTAGTCGCTTCTGGCTCTATGTTGGCCAAGAGCACAGTCCATGGAGCATCTAACCCAGACAGAAAACACATCATCAGTTACACAGCAGGAGGAGCAGATGGAGCAGCATTGTTATTTCTTGTGCGTCTGGAATGTCAGAGAGACTTCAGCAAACACTACATCCTTCTATTTCATACCCATCAACACAGCTCCGTGCAGTTCTAGACAGTCAGAACTGACCGGACAGTAACTCAAGTTGTTTACCTTCTGGACATCTAAATGAGAACTTATTCAATGATAATAGCGTACACATTTTACAAGTAGATGTAAAAAAAATTTGATCGAAAGTGAAAGGGACCCTCTACCTCCAGCTGAACAGAGTCAATATTATCAGTGACACAGGGATGAGAATGAAAAATATTTAAAAAGTCTGAAAAAAGCCGGGGGTTTGGGGGCCGCAGGCACCCAGCAGGGCCTAGGGGCAGAGCCCCGGTGGGGGCCCAGGGGGCGGGAGCTAATGATTTTTGGCTATTTTTTTTTTTTACCCCAAAACCATTAATTTTATCAGCAAAAAGTTGCAATGTATTTGGAAATAAATTCCCCTTCTTGGTGGACTACCAGGTGAAAACGATTAATATGGTACAAGAGACTTGTTTTTAATCAATTCACATTTGATGATTTCAAAAAAATCAATGCACCTTTTAATATAAACAAGAGCTCTACAGTATTATATTTCTGCATTTTTGCTATTCATGTCTTTGAATACTCTAATCCTTTAAAATGAAGTGCCAACCAGAAAAATGTTCTATCATATAATTCTCTTAAGCTTTCTTCTGATATCATCATGGTAGCAGGAGGTCTTGCATATTAAGCAGGCAACATTCAACATCACTCATCACTTCCCTTTCAACTGTTGTGTGTACTAACTAGGTTTTATCTGGACAGGATGTTGTGTAATGTAATACATATACCATATGGTCAATTTGAAGATCGAGATGGTGATTTTGAATTAAAGAACAGGCATGTACAATTGGCATTACATATTGGAAATTTTTTTTAAATCAAAAACTACAAGTTCGTCTCGGCCTAAAAAATTTGGGCAGATGCTCCCGCGCGGCACATGCCAGCAATCCCCCCCCCCGTCCCCCTATGAAATGAGCAATAAGTAGGAGAGTTATACATGGTATCATCTCATCTCATTATCTCTAGCCGCTTTATCCTGTTCTACAGGGTCGCAGGCAAGCTGGAGCCTATCCCAGCTGACTACGGGCGAAAGGCGGGGTACACCCTGGACAAGTCGCCAGGTCATCACAGGGCTGACACATAGACACAGACAACCATTCACACCTACTGTCAATTTAGAGTCACCAGTTAACCTAACCTGCATGTCTTTGGACTGTGGGGGAAACCGGAGCACCTGGAGGAAACTCACGCGGACACGGGGAGAACATGCAAACTCCACACAGAAAGGCCCTCGCCGGCCCCGGGACTCGAACCCAGACCTTCTTGCCGTGAGGCGACAGCGCTAACCACTACACCACCGTGCCGCCCCACAAGCATTATCTACTATATTATATTTAAATACAATAAAATATATTATATTTGTCTATTATATTCTGCTATGCTGATGACACACTGCTTTATGCTCCAGACAAAGCAGATGCTAAACACTCACTCACTCACTCTTTGGCAGGTCACTGCAGTGACGCAGCTGCTCTGACGTCCGTCAAAGTTTCTAGGGAAATTTGCAGTAGTGGTTTCCTGTTGCCTTCTACTGGATTATTACAAAGGTTTTCTGCTCTAGATGCTAAACACCAACCAAATAAAGGACATTAGACACTGGACCCTGAGTATCCTCCTACTTAAAATTTCAACAAGACAGAAGTACCTCGACTCAGACCTGCTAGCCTTCTGATTATGTAGTAACTCTTGATGACCTTTCAGTTACACATACATGTCAACCTTTGGTCAATCAAACCTGTATAACCAACCTCCAAAATCCGTATTTCCCTTATAAAATCCGTATAAGATGCAAATTAAAATAATTTACCTAAAATTTGAATGATAATTAACAATGATATATCCCAGTTACTTTTTATTCAATATTAATAACAATAAACCTTCAGAATGAATACAAAGCTCCAATGTTTGACAAAAACACAAAGTGTCACTCTAATGTTCTGAATTGTACTCCATGACAGCTTTTTTAGCACTCTGCACCAATACCTCACTAGGCTGCATGTCACAGCAAGTGTCTGTGTTGATCTTGCCGGAGTGCCCATTCAGAATCTTTTCAGTCGCTAGTGAAAGTCGCTCAGGTGGAAATACGCGTTTCAAACAAAATGTTACTTCCCGGTTGGCGGGATTCTCGCAATGCGGTGTGCGCATGATCAGAAGTGGAACGAAGTCTCGCTACCACAAGATAACGCGCGATTTCATAAGACTCTTTACTGGCTGTTTGTGCTTTTTGTAGTGTACAGTACGTTTGTAAATGTTATGCGCACTTTTATCATCGTGGGAATTGATTATAGCTCTAAATAAATATTGAAGTTTTTTTAAAGAATCCGTATAACTTTATTTGTACGCCCGTATACTACGTTTATTGAATCAAATCCGTATAAAATACGGACATTCCGTATAGGTTGACATGTATGGTTACATCATGTACATCAATTAAACACCTTAGTGTGAGTATTGATGCTAGCCTTGTGTTTAATATTCACACAGAAAACTAGGATGGCCATTTTCCATTTCAAGAACACTGCGTTACAAGATGAAACAAAAACCAGATCATGCACTTGTTACCTCTAGGTTGGACTATTAAAGCACACTGCTGTCTTGATGTTCCAGTATGTGTATAAATGAGATTCAGTTAGCCCAAAATGCAGACAGTCCTTACTAGGGGCAGCACGGTGGTGTAAGTGGTTAGCACTGTCGCCTCACAGTAGAGGTCTGCGCGGGACAGAATTTTCAGTCCCGCTCCCGCCCGCTCCCGCATTGTGCAGTCCCGCTCCCGCCAAGAATTATGATTTTCAGTCCCGCTCCCGCCCGCGCCTGCCATATTTTGTCCTGCTCCCGCCCGCAAATCCCGCATGATGCAGACGTTCGCGTTATTTCTCATGAAAGTTCTTGTCATTGGCTTGGGGAATTAAACATGCTGAGCTTAGCTGAGCTCTCCACTGACCGATCCTTCACCTAGCGCACATAGAGAGGGTGGCGTTGCCAGGCACCTCTTTTTAAAGCAGCACTTACTTCTGAAGCACTGTGAGCTTCACTAGAGGAGCTCTGCTCTTCTGCCATGATCGGAGATCTCAAACACGGAAGAGCGGAAAGGAATCGGAAATGTACGCGAGATTAGACCACATCCGCAAATTTAGGCATCTTAAAATGTTTTTATTAATGCCAAATAAAATATCCAGCACAAATTATATATGATAGACATAAATTAATAATTTATAAATTTTATTTTAAACACGTTTTTAGTTAGCGGGACTGCAGCTTATCACCTCTCCTGCCCACTTCCACATTGTGCACTCCCCCTCCCGCCCATGCCCGCAATGAGTTTTCAAAATTTGTCCCGCACCACACTGCTTTGCGTCGGGTCCCGCGGGACTCCTGTGGGAGTGCAGGGCTCTACCTCACAGCAAGAAGGTTTTGGGTTTGAGCCCAGCGGCTGACGGGGGCCTTTCTATGTGGAGTTTGCATGTTCTCCCCGTGTCTGCGTGGGTTTGTTCCAGTTACCCCTAAAGACATGCAGTTAGGTTAACGTGGGATGGCCTTGGGCTGAAGTGCCCAAGAGTGGCGGTGCACACGTATGCAGTGGCTTTGCTCTCCTATGATGAACTAAATTTCTTTGTGCAGTGACAATAAAGGCATTCTATTCTATAGTGAGAAATCTGACAATTTTAATGCTTATTCTATCCAAACCCCACTCCAAGTAAAATTCTGCAGTGATTCTAAAACAATACAAATGACCAATAAAGCACTGAATACACTTGCCACAGAGTACCTTAGAAAACCTTTAGTCCATTTGTCATGTCCACAGACTACCTTGTGTCTCATATTACCAAGCCTTGTGTCAGTGTTTTGCTACTCTAGTGTTGACTCCTGTCTGTGAATATGGATTTTGCCTTTCGTCTTTGCCTCCGCTATTCTGTTTGTGCCTCGCTTGACCATTGCCTTTTTAACGACTCTGTGCTTGATCACTAATTTGGATCTGTTTTCCATCAAATTTTATTTAAAAACATCTCCTGCACTTACATCCATCCACCACTACCCTTTAAATGACACCATTCTTCTTCTTCCCATAGCCAGTAAGGGCACCACTGAAGACATCATAACAGTCCATCATTGGTGTGTCTAGGCCCTATGGCACTCTAGGGCATTTTAAACTTGACAGAGCCCAGACCCCATCCGTCTCCAAACTTGATCAATGGACAATTTAGAGTAGCCAGTTAACTTAACTGCATGAAAAACTGTAGGTGGTAAAAGAGAGCAACTGGACTTGCTTGAAGATTCTTGAAGACGTTTCACCTCTCATCCGAAAGGCTTCTTCAGTTCTGTCTGACTGGTAGGGAGCATCAGGTATTTATCCTCTCATTGTTGGTGTGGGTTGCTCTCTTTTACCACCCACAGTTTACCATGACCTGGATGAATGAGAATCTTCACAGACATGTTTCCACGCACTTTGGGATGAGAACCCTTCGACTGGTGCGGGAGTATGAGAGGACTTCCAGAAAACTGGCAGACTACAAAAACCACCTGCATTTCAACCTGATATGCCGACAATCCAACATTATCCCCACTGTTGCTCTCTTTTACCACCCACAGTTTACCATGACCTGGATGAATGAGAATCTTCACAGACAACTTAACTGCATGTCTTTGGGGGAAACCAGAACACCCGGAGGGGATCCATGCAGACACGGGGAAAACATGCAAACTCCACACGGAAAGGTCCCTCATTGGCTGTGAGGTTTGAACCAGGAATCCTCTTGCTGTGAGGCAGCAGTGCTAACCACTGCACCACCATGCTGCCCCAGGTGACAATTATGGTCAACTATGTCTGCTTCAATCAAAAGGTGCAAACTTATTTGTATCTAGAACAATGAAAACTATAGTATGGCAGAGCCATGGATAAAATGGATTAATTGACTTAATCTTTAATTTTAAGTAGTACATTTATTTGTTTCGTCAGGGACACTGTTGAATCGTCCTTATCTTAGGTAATAGTGCAGATCTGGTAGATTTACACTATATGCATACAGGGTTTGGTAAACTGGGATGTTTTGATGCTGCCCCCCCTTTCCTGCAATCATTCAGGGTTGATGGAGGAGTGGTGAGACGCTGATATCCCAGGATGCTCTCATGACTGTGTTACCTTCTGGCTCTGCCTTTTTTCCAATGCGGTCATAGCTAGAACTGCCAGAGTCTGCACTTGCACTTATCATACTGTATGTTGCTTTCATACCAAATAAGCTTTCCTATATCTGACTCAATTCTGTTGTGCCTCCTCTGCTGGCCAGACTGATCCTGATCCTCATCTCCTATTCATTCTGTTATTCAAGCTTCTTCTTTAGGAGCTTTCTGGACTTGTGACTCACCTCCTGTATTGGTGTATAATCCCCTGCAGACTTGCATTTTAAAACAGTTTACGTGAAAGTCTCACCTTCTAGCTTCAGTTGAAAATGTAACCTGGATACAATAGACCTGCACCTTCTATGACTCCTACTCACAATATGATCATCAGCGCACATTCGATATTTTTTTTAACAAGATGCAGTACTCTTCGATTTGTCTCCAAGTGGCTGAATACTGTAATGCACATAATCCCAGGATCTGGTGTTACCTGGAATATGATGGGTTTCCTTTTAAGTTTTTGTCAAGGTTTCTTTCTCCTGAGACCTCAGTGAATTTTCCTTGCCTCTATCACCTCTGGTTTGATCATTAGTGATCTAAATTTACAAAAGGATTTCTGTAATGGTATTTCATGACAATGTCTACACATAAAGCACAGTACAAATAAATAAAATCAAATTCAGTGCAGTCGACTTTCCCACCACTCAAGAAAACTGACGAAGCCATGCAGCCATGCAACATGTAATGTCCAGTCAGCTTGACTTAGTATTACTAGACAGTACAAGCAGATCTACACACTACAGTAGAAAATTTGCTCTTGTCCACTCACTGTTCTCCGACACCTCCAGGATGTAGCGGATGAGGGGGCTGTTGCCATCAAAGGCCTGTGCCCATGTGAGGTTGATGGAGCGCTTCTCTGAGATGCTGTATGTAGCAACTGGATTCTCTGGAGCGTGGGGAAGCTGCCTACAAGGAGCAAACGGTGGAGACAAATGGAAATAAACACTGCTCTCAGTTTGTGACACTCTCCCAGAGCCCAATTACCTCCAGTTTCAATATTTACCAGAATGGATCGAGGTAAGACATTCTCTCTATTTACTGAGAGTTAGGATGTTACAAGCTATCCAAACATCCAAGCAACAGTAAGAGGAGAGAGAGAGAGAAGAAGACCTGACTCTGAGGTGGGCGCTGCGGGAGTCATTGCCTCCTACGGAAGTTACTCTGCAAGTGTAGGTGCCAATATCTCCAGACCAGGTCTGGGCAATATGCAGGGTGCCATTGGGGTCCACACGTAGCCGCGGACTTGAATTCACATCAATGACTGGGCCTCCTTTCTCCCACACGTGCCTGTAGCACACAGCAGAGACACAATCCTATGACTTGCTGGTATACACATACACTCATATTTAAAAACTATCAATATAATGAAAACAGTCGCACAAATGAAATTCAAATAAAACACTAGGGGTTGTAATGCAACCCCTAGTGAGTCGGACTCGAGTCCGACTCGCTCTAATTTTAAGGACTCATGACTTGACTTGGACTTAAGCACTGATGACTTGGACTTGGACTCGTGCATTAACTGCAGTCGGACTCGTAAATTGGAGACGAGGACTTGGATTTTTTCTTTATTTTTTGTAACATGCCACAATAATTTGGCATAAGATATTTATATCTACATTAATTTTTATACTAATTTTGTGCAAGAGAATACACCTGTTCATACATCATGTTCAGGAACAAGCTAACGTTAAATGGCGCTAAAATGCCTAGAGAGAAGCCCCTAGGATTGTCCGCTTTGGTTATACAGACTTCTCGTGCAGTGGGAAAAAAATGCACTGCTATGTGTTCCTTAAGTAGAACTATCAAGGAGACGACGGGGACGACCTCGAACTTCACTCGTCGCTTGGCAAAACTCCACCCAGAGAAGGAAGTGACACGCTATGTTCATTGCGCTGCTGAAAGTGGGGTATGCGTGCTGAGCGATGAACTAGCAAGTGTTAACCCTCTCTTGTGTTATTTGCCCTGTTGATAGTGGGCGGGGCTTGCTGAGCGATGAACAAGCTTTTGATCTGTAGCCTATTAACTAAAATGGGGCAGTCAAGCAGTAACGTTAGTCCAACACAGCAGCAGAGACGGTTTCACATAAAGACAGCAACAGCCACCGTCATATGGTGCGGTTGGAGTCTTGTTCTTGGACTCAACTCGGATTAACAGTGGATTTGACTTTAAATTTTCTTTAATGACTTGGACTTGGGGGCGGCACGGTGGTGTAGTGGTTAGCGCTGTCACCTCACAGCAAGGTCCGGGTTCGAGCCCCGTAGCTGGCAAGGGCCTTTCTGTGTGGAGTTTGCATGTTCTCCCCATGTCCGCGTGGGTTTCCTCCGAGTGCTCCGGTTTCCCCCACAGTCCAAAGACATGCAGGTTAGGTTAACTGGTGACTCTAAATTGACCGTAGGTGTGAATGTGAGTGTGAATGGTTGTCTGTGTCTATGTGTCAGCCCTGTGATGACCTGGCGACTTGTACAGGGTGTACCCCGCCTTTCGCCCGTAGTCAGCTGGGATAGGCTCCAGCTTGCCTGCGACCCCGTAGAACAGGATAAAGCGGCTAGAGATAATGAGATGAGAGATGAGATGAGACTTGGACTTGACTCGGACTTGAACACTGAGGACTTGAGACTGGACTCGGACTCTAGGTTTAGTGACTTGACTACAACACTGCCTTAGACTTAACGGGCTTTTTTTTCCCTTTGTTTTATTTTTAATTAAATATGAATGTTAACACTAGTAATATGCGCGCGCACACACACACACACACACACACTGCAGCTGCATCAGTTCCTCTGTTTAATCTCCTGTGTCTTGTGCTTAATTAAAGTCTGACTCTAAGTTATTGCTCTGTTTACATATTCATCTGTTTTCTTGATCAAATCAATCTGGAGATGACAGCTAAATCAACGTTTTATGAGACTGGGTGTAATAAAGAACTGCCAACATTGAGTGAATTACAATTAATCAGAGATGAAATGATGAGAAAGAAGGAAAGAAAGGAAGAAAAAGACAGAGATCCAAAATGGCAGGCAGATAAAGTGAAGGGCTTGTAATGAGTTTAAAATGGAGATCTTGGTGTATGGACAGAAAGACATTGGTGTTACCTGACAGTGACACTGGGGTCATGGGTCACACCGCAGGTCATAGTGGCTTTGGTGCCTTTGATGACACTCTGATCTTGAGGAGGATTGGTTATGCGGGTTCGTGCTGGAGACAATCAGACAATCGTTTGTATCATCTCTACATTTATTATATTTATTAAATTCTTACATTAGTACAGCAGACCATGGTACAGTATTTTCTATGTGACTCTTCGTTTTTAATTGACTGCTTTCTTGACACGTTTGTATTACAATAGCCTATATCCTGTTCAAAAATAACTGCTATTGAGTAAAAACTTGAAAAGCACTCGGACAGCGCAGCCCTCCGCCAAGAATCCTTTAAAAAAATCCGGGATCAAGACGGTGATCCGGATCACCGCCAAAATTTAATGGATTGTTACTTGTGCCCAGTCACACCTCTGGAAAAAATTTTAGAGCAATCCGTTCATAACTTTTTCCGTAATGTTGCTAACAGACAAACAGACAAACCAACAAACAAACCAACGCTACCGAAAACATAACCTCCTTGGCGGAGGTAACAATGAGCCATATTAGGATGTCAAAAGTGCAGTAGGTCCTCCTTAAACAAAACTAGCAAACTGATGGTTAAATAATTAGTCGTGGAAATACTTCTATTCCGAGTAAATAGTAACTCATATGCCACTTGTGGGTGAAAATTCGTGTTGATAAATGTGCTATATGCGTAATGCATCACTGGTGGGTTTTGAGCAGGGTGCATGCAGCCATGACTCAGTCATTCGTTTCAAACCGTTAGTCATCTGTTTAGTAGGTGGGAATTTAATAGTTAGTAGATAATATTAAAGTGCCATTCCACCATTGGATGTATTCTTTTGGCATAAAATACAATATATTTTATGACAACATGACTAGACAGAGAAATCTTTTAGCTTCAAAATGATATATCAAACATAATTTTTTGACAACGACAAGTATATTAATTTTGCGACCAAAGTCACCTACCCTTTTAATTTCCGCGCGGTAGTGAAACGTGATGTCATCGGCAGGTTCCCCTTCTTGTGTACCACGTCACGTGTGACGTGGCACAGATTATCAGCAATGGCGGATAGAACGCGACTGTCAGCTTCGGAAAAGAAGCGAAGGAAAATAGCAAGTGATGCCCAAAGGAGACGGTCGATGGTGAATATCGGCACAGCAATCGACAAGTGGAAATCGCGTTCTATCCGCCATTGCTGATAATCTGTGCCACGTCACACGTGACGTGGTAAACAAGAAGGGGAACCTGCCGATGACATCACGTTTCACTACCGCGCGGAAATTAAAAGGGTAGGTGACTTTGGTCGCAAAATTAATATACTTGTCGTTGTCAAAAAATTATGTTTGATATATCATTTTGAAGCTAAAAGATTTCTCTGTCTAGTCATGTTGTCATAAAATATATTGTATTTTATGCCAAAGCATACATCCAATGGTGGAATGGCACTTTAAGCATTTGTTTAGGCCAAATTATTTCCTTCTCACTACAAACAGGCATTTGGTTCATTTTAAAATTCACTCAGATGTTGTTTCTCCCCTTTTCTTCAGTAAACCTGCATGCTTCTGGTGTGTACGTGAGAAATGTAAAGGTCTGTGTTTGCCGGAGCACAGATGCAAAATCATACTTAAATGGTATTGCATTTGGAAACAAATCAAAATTGTGATTTTAATATGATTCTTTGTGCAGCTCTGTTGTGATCTCAAAGAAGTGACCTTTGCCGACCACATTGGAGAGCTATATTATTAATTGGGATCCGGCAGTAAACATAGGATTCCTTCCCCTTCCTGTAATCTCACTCACCCCACACCAGCAGGTTGGCAGAAGCCTCGTCAATGCCACGGGAGTTGCTCGCCACGCAGGTGTAGGTGCCAGCGTCTGACAGGTGAGCAGGACTGACCAACAGACTGCCTGACTCCAGCAGGGTAAAGCGGGGTAACTGCACTGAGCCACTTGCCAGCACACGCTCACCTGTGCAGGAAGATGGAAGGGAAGGGAAGGGAAGGGAAGGGAAGATAGAGACCCTAAGAGTAGAACACTGACAGGCAACATGGCTGACACATGGTACAGATGTCTCCTCATACTGATTGATTGGTGCTCTTCCTCCAAGCAGACATTTTATTGACAACTACCAGAATGTCAGATGAACTTTGCTCAATATTACAAAAGGCGTTGTTTTTTTCCTCTTCTGGATTTTGCCCAATTTTCTCCCAATTTCTCCAATTCCTGCTCCAAGTCCTCTCCCATTTACTAATTTTGGTTCTCCCCCAAGTTAGTTCGTCTAGTTCTGAATTAAAGAGCATTGAACGGAGATCGAAAGAGACTGAGACAGAGCAGAGGAGAGAGTTAGACATTTTAACGCAAGAGATTAGAGAACAGATGTCTTCTCTGTTTATCAAAAGGCCACTGCAATCTACAATCAATCCCACAATCACACAAGCTCTGCTGTGTCTCTGATGGATCTGGGTCCAGAAGGCAACCTGATAAAGCTTCTTTTGTCAGAAGTGTGCTCAGGCAGGTGTGTGAGTGCACAGGAGATGACTGATTAGCGCCTGACCTTTCTGCCATGTGATGGCGGGCCGCGGAGCTCCCGATGTCTCACAGTGCAGGATGACGGATGTGCCGTCGATCACCGAGCTGTCCGTAGGCCCTGCTGTAATGTTGGGAGCGATGCCTGAAATGGGTAGAGAAGATAAAGGAAGATAAATTCACACACATCACTGATCTAACACAATGCAGAAGGGAGTATGTGACCCATGGGGTATATGATGTCTGTATGAGACAGAAATAGTTTTTTTTTCCCATGCACTGACAAAATTTATCAAAATTCTGATCACAAGACATAAATGCTTTAGGAAAAGCTCTCTCTCTAGTCTCTCTCTCTCTCCATTCTCTCACTGGTATGAGCAAATGCAAATGTGAGGAGGGCATATGGTGCAAAACGCACTGGTGACAGCGAGGTACGTGTTGGTCTGGATTTCTCCAGCCAAGTTGCGAGCAAAGCACTGAAACATCCCAGTGTCATCAGGAAGGAGGCCATTAATCTGCAGACTACCTCCCACCAAGACCTTGTAGCGTGGGGTCTTCACAGTGTTGATGGGCACAGCGTCCTTATACCAAACAATGTCTGGCTGAGGTACACCTAAGTAGTGTAGGGAGAAAGGGGTTAGACTGAGGTATTACTCATATATACACAAAAAAAGGTTGCATAGACTGGAAAAAACAGCAAGGCAGATGACAAGAAGATATAATAGAACGCTGGCTCAACATACTTTGCTAGTATGAAAATGTTTCAGACTACATGAAGCCAATTCTACAGTCAACTGCACAAGACTATGCTGGGAAAATCTTTTTTTTTTTAACTTTCTTTTGATATCACTTTACATGAAGTGAAGAGTCTTGCCATTCTTGTCTGCTCCCTGACTGCCTCCCACACTTATTTCTGTTAACCACTGAAGCTAAACTTTATTTCAAATAAAATCCTTGCACTGAGTCATAGTGAATTCCATCATAACCATTGCTGTGTGAAAGAGCGATTTCAGAGCCATGGGTTTCATGTCACTATTCAATCCATGTTAGCTAGTTCAGAGTCAGAGCAGCAGTGCATGCAAGTTCAAAGAGACCATCCCAGACCTGTTTTCAGACACTACTGGGGCTATAGTTGAATATGGAGAAAAAAGAAAAAAAAAAAAAACCCTCCCAGATGCTGCTGTAGACATTGCATCCTTCATCCATAATTAAGCTACGAGGAGCTTTTGCCTTGTGCTGCATGCTCTCTGTTTCAGAATCAGTTATGTATTTCAGTTGAGCTGACAAGTCATTCATTTTTGTCAACAATGTAGCAAAAAAAAAAACAAACAAAAAAACCCACTTAAGCCAGACATTTTGTTTATAGACTGTTTACTGCTATAAAGGTGTGGCTTGGCATGTTCTTTGCTGGATAAATAAAACAGTGCAAAAATAGTGAGGTCCGAAAACAGTTTTTGCTTGACGTATTGGAAAAGATGACTACCTAACAGAGATGACACACATGCACTCACCACGAGCCTGGCATGGGATGTCCACCACCTTCTCCATCTCAGCAGTTATGTGTCTCTCTGGCTCCTTCACAAATTGAGGGTGTTCTATGCAGAGTAGCCAGTTGAGTCCCAGTTATTACACAGTTAATTAAAACATCTCCAGTACTACATACAACGAAGCTTCATTAGAAAAAGGCAATCACCTAGAATGCCAAGCAGTGACATCAAAATCGATTAGAATCTATTTGAAAAGTGATCACAGATCATGTAAAGCTGATAATCTTTGTGAGTATGCTCCATGAGCACAATAAATAGCTGATAAATGTGACAGTCATAACTTGGCCGCAACCCCCATCTCTCATAAGCCTCTGCTGTCTACTGGCCAATTCTTATTAATATTATTGCAGCAGCATTATGGTCTGCTCGAAGTGCTGATCATGTTAATACTTGCAAATCAGCTATCCCAAATATCTGACATGAAATGTGCTTTATCCTGACTAACAGCTACATTTAACTGTGCCATTTATTTGTAGTGGGCGACTGCGTCGCTTTGCTGGCTTGCAGCTGGTTCACAGGGTCCCCGATTTGATCCTGAGCTTGATTTGCCTGTGCAGAGTTTCACATGTTCTCCTCCTCATGTCTGTGTGGGTTTCTTTTGTATTGTCTGATTTCCTCCCACCTCTCAAAATCCTACAAAAACCTGACTATGCTAAAGTGCCCCTAGATGTTATTGAGTGGGAATATATAGTACACGGTGGCCTGTGATTGACTGGTGCCTCATTCAGGGTTTATTCTTGCCTTGTGCTTAGTGTTCCTTATACAGGCTCGAGATCCACTGCTACTATAACTGGGATAAAGAAGTTACTGAAGATAAATTCATGCATTAATTTATCTGCGGCATCAAATATTTATTTACAGCTTATGTGGGCAACTGCGTCGTTATACTGGTTATGCAGCTTGTTTGGGGAATTATTTATGTATTAAAGTTTGGAAATCTTGCCAGTCTACTTAACAACTGTTGCACGTACAATGCTTAATTTGTGTGTAAGGAGGGCTTTGGGGTTTCCTGTTCTGACCTATTGCTTGCTGTATTGCAGGTTAAGATGGGATAACAGAAACGTATTTGGCCTAAATTGACAGAACGGCATGTGTCAGCTCAAAGCGTGTCAATGTATCCAATTTACTCTGTAATAAGATAAGTAGTGGAATAAGGGTTCCTCTATGTGTATGTAAATTATTTGGATCAGAACTGATAGCAAATTAAACGTGTGACTGTGAAGAAGAGATATGCGAGGGATCTACCAATGACATGTAGATAAGCTCCAGCGGTGACGGCTGGGACGCTGCTGCTGCGCAGTGATGCCTCACACTCATAGTAACCGCTGTCACTGACCAGAGGCCCGCTGATGGTCAGTCGTCGACCAAAGTCCCTTAGTCCTCGATTGACCAGAACACCATTCTTACGCCATGCAATACCGAGTTTAATGAGGGGTCTGGACAGAGAACAAGAAAAAGACAGATTTGACTGACAGGACTTGCCAGAAAGGTGTTAACAAACTACATTATTAGGTGTTAATGGCTGAGCTGTTTTCACATATGCAAACAAACACCTGGCATTGGCCACACACTCCAGCGTGACTTCAAACGTGCCGACCATCACGCTGGTGTTCTTGGGTGGGATGATAATGGTAGGCGCGATTGGATCCGCAGGCCCGCCCACATCTTAGGGGGGAAATAAAGAGAAAGAGAAAATCCACGCTTTACAGAAGAACTTTCTGCTAATCGCCACTAATCTCAGCACCATCCTTTCTGCCAACTGTCTGGCAACCTCCCATTCCACTAGCCAATACGTCTTTTGGTTTCATACACAAGCATTGGCAGTACACTACTGTGCACATAACTAGCATCACGCTCAATCTCTATTTGTGCTCCACAGAGAGAGCAAACTCTTAGTGTCCATAGTGCAGTTACACCATCGTTACTGTACTGTGCCTTTGAATGCAGCCTGATTGAGAGGTGCAGACATACTGATTAAATGCACCACAGTCACTCAGTGGCTACAGCAAAGGCACTGGCCCAGGTATTGATTCCCTGCCCTCAATGACCAATTTCTCTCCCTTGCTCTCAGTCTCTCTCTTTCTGTGCTTCCCTCACACATACTTAGCTGTTCTTTTCTGTAAGTAGCTGTGGGGCAGGTGGGTCTCCTTTTCCCCCCTTTTCTCTACATCATGTCTTTCATAAATTTGCCATTGTGGGCTGTGGGGCTATTAAATAGAGGGGCTGATTTTACAAGGCTACTTAATCACTTTGTCACTGAGGCGGGGTGAGAGTGAACAGATGACTCGCAGCCACACTTGGCCACACCACGTGTCACATTGGACTGGTCAATGAATCAAAGTATTGAGTGGGAGTAAAACTCAGCCTGTCTAAGCCCTTGAGGATCAGTGGAGAGCCACTAGGGGGCACAAGAGCTGCATGTCTTAGTTGTGTTCGAATCACCTGTTGGAAAACTGGGCACATCACTGGGAAATCACCACCCCAACTGAATTCTGTATTCTATATGTCAGTGTAATGCGAAATATGAATAAAGATGCACTTGAATATAGAAACAATGTTATATTTACATTACTTTGGTTCCTTTGGCATACTCACTCTCCACGTTGAGAATAACTGGCTGGCTGGTCTTATTTTCGCCATTCTTATCATTGACAGCCTGGGCATAGTAGCGACCTGCATCTGGTGCCACTGTAGACAGGATGACCAGGGTGTTGTCCAGAGTGAGAGCTCTGAAACGAGAAATACCACTGAAAAGAGATTCAGGCACTTGGACCAGATACAGCCCTCTATGAAAGTATTGGAATGGCAAGGTCAATTCTATTGCTTTTGCTATAGATTTAGGTTTGAGATCAAAATACGAAGATGAGACGTGAGATCAGAATTTCAGCTTTAATTTCCTAATATTTATATCTAGATACGTTAAACAATTTAGAAAATGGCACCGCTGGAGACCATTCGATTTTTAGGTGAACAAAAGTATTGGAGCATAGAGATTTAAAATAAATAACACTTAATATTTGGTTGCATATCCCTTGCTTGCAATAACTGCATCAAACTGGCGACCCACTGACATCACCAAACGGTTGCATTCTTCTTTTGTGATGCTTTTCTAGGTTTGTACTGAAGCTTCTTTCAGTTGTTGTTTGGATCAGTGGGTTTCTCCCTTCAGTCTCCTCTTCAGAACGTCAAATGCATGCTCAATTGGGTTAAGGTATGGTGATTGCCTTAACCTGTCTAAAATCTACCTTCTTCCCCTGATGAAGTCCTTTGTTGTGTTGGCAGTCCATTTTAGGTCATTGTCTTGCTGCATGATGAAGTTCCTCTCAGTTAGATTGGATGCATTTCTCTGTACATTGGCAGACTGAATGCATAGCTGCCAACATTCCGAAATTGTAAATAGTAATACAAGGTTGGGTACTGAGTCTTGGTGGGGGGGGGGGGGGGGGGGGGGAAGCTCCCCCCCACCGCCAAAGCTTTCTAGCAAAACTACCCTGAAAAATCACACTAAAACAAAATAGTTTGACAAAATTTATTCTACAAACTAAACATTAATTTGCATTAATCTTACATTAATTTGCAAAGTTCTTTTCAACAATGTATGAAAATAGTCAGTGAATCAGGCAAAAACTTCAAACAATGCAATTGGCACATATAACTTTTGACAAAGTACACATTAGAGAAATAGACTAGAGCTTACTCAGTCAACAGTTGATGTTATTGCACCACATAAATGTCTCACCGACATGGAGCACAAAACGCGTAGTGATCGCCCTTACTTGACTTAGAAATGAAGGGAAACTCCTCTCGGTACGAGTCCTTGAAGCGCTGGCCCTTCCCCTTAGCCATGCTTTCTTTAGAGATTAGTACTACGCTACATCTTCATAACAAAAGCTTGAAACGCCATGCTTTGTTCAGAAACTTCGTGAACAAAGGCCAGACGATAGCGTGCCATGGATGATCTAATAGCATCATTGATTGGCTGAGAGAACAAGCAATAGCCAGTGAAATTTGGCGTAGTATCTGCCGCTTGGAACGAAGCGGTGTTTTATCAAATACGAATCCCACCGGTGATAGACTTTGAAAATGGCCCATGAAAATTGGCAAAATCGTATTTTATTGTAGTAAATTCGTATTTTCGTAATCAAAACGACAAATCGTAATAAATACGATTTATTCGTAGTAGTTGGCAGCTATGTGAATGTTTCTGGAGACTTCTGAATTCATTCTGCTGCTACCATCATGAGTTACATCAATGGATCACTCCATGAAAACTGTGACATGAGGGTAAAATTCCAGAAAAAGGAATTTTGAAGAACATTTCCACCCTGACACTGACATAATGGCATATAGGTCCAAAGGTAACATCTCCAATCATGCCAATAAATAACATGAACAAAAGTTTGAAAATAATCAACATTTTGGACCAATCTCAAGACCTGTTAACTTGAATATTTCAAGATAGCTCTTGAGAGTCTATTTTCGATCCAATCAAAAAAGAAAGATTCAGACACACTGAAGTTGAGATTTTTGGGTACAGAGTGTATCAGTTAAGACCATATCAGCTATTTTAATTTTTATAATGTAGTTGCAATATATATGTATTAATTGAGTGATGTCATTACACTGTGCACAAAATGTTGCAATTGTAACAGATAGCAAATTTTGAAATTCATGGAGTGACCCCAGTACAGATTCATGATCCATTTCCAGAAGCCAGTCATGCAAGGCCAGTCCATGGCACAACCTCGATCGTGCTTGACTGATGATTATTGAGTAGATCCTTTCTTTCTCCACACTTCGACCTTTCTATCACTTTGGTAAAGGTTCATCTTGGTTATAGAACTTTTGTGGCTCATCTCTGTATTTCTTTGTGACATCCAATCTGGCCTTCCAATTTTTACTGCTGATGAGTGGATTACATCTTGCCATATAACTTCTAGATTTCTGCTCTCAAAGTCTTCTTTGAATGAAGGACTGTGATACCATCACCCCATCCTGATGCGACTGTTTGAGATGTCACTGACTGGTTTTGGGTTTTTTCTTCACAGTTCTAACAATGTTTCTTTTATCAACTGCTGTTGTTTTCCTTGGTATACCTATACAATGTCTATCTCATCCATCCATCCATCCATCCATCCATCCATCCATTATCCGTAACCACCTATCCTGTGCAGGGTCATGGGCAAGCTGGAGTCTATCCCAGCTGACTATGGGCGAGAGGCCCTGAACAAGTCGCCAGATCATCGTAGAGCTGACACATAGAGACAAACAACCATTCACACTCACACCTACGGTCAATTTAGAGCCCCAATTAACTTAACCTGCATGTCTTTGGACTGTGGGGGAAACCGGAGCACCCAGAGGAAACCCATGCAGACACGGGGAGAACATGCAAACTCCACACAAAGGCCTCCATTGGCCACTGGGCTTGAACCCAGAACCTTCTTCCTGTGAGGCGAAAGTGCTAACTACTACACCACCATGCCATCCCCTATACAATGTCTGGTTTTTAATACACCAGTGGTTTCTTTCCTTTTCAGGACATTCCAAATTGTTGCATTGGCTAAGCCCAATGCCTGTGCAATGCCTCTGATTGATTTTCCCTCTTTGCTCAGCTTCAGAATGGCTTGTGTTTCTCCAATAGACAGTTCTCTGGTCTTTGTGTTGATTTATCCTTTTTTTTTTTAACAAAAAAACATAGTTGTCACAGGTGAAAGCCAGGGCTCAAACCAAGATTAGACATTCAGAGCTATTAATTATTTAAATAATCAATCAATCTAATGGGGCACACCTGGGCAACAAGTAACACTGGTCAGTTACGTGTCCCAATATTTCTGATCACTTGAGAAATAGGTGGGTTCAAACAAAAGTTTCCATGTTCTAAGATGTTTAACATATCTAGATAAGAAAATGAAAGCTGATATGATCTATTGTCTCATATTTTTCTTTGATCTTTATGTCTGCATGGGTGTAATCGAGCATGAGCTTTGGGTGGGAGGAGTCAAGTCGAACCGGCAGATAATACATGATGATTTTCTCCTGTGTTCGATCATTGGCAAATTATTTATGTGTCTCTCTTGTGTTTTGTTTTTTTCAGAGAGAAGCCAGTAATAAAAGGAGAGTGAGAGAGAAGGAGAGAGAGAGAGAGAGAGAGAGCGCTGAGCTCCCCAGTGCCGTGTGTGTGTGTGTGTTTATCTAAAGATCAGAGAGAAAAAAAAATATCACTGAAACGTGATCTTTAAACTAAAAATAAAACACACCTTGAGTTGTCAAGCCTGTCTCCAATTTTCTCATTGTCTGAGTTGCGTGTTACAATCTCAAACCCAGATACAGTGTAGAGCAAAAACAAAAGAATTTGCTTTGCCGTTCCAATACTTTTAAAGAGGACTGTATATACACACACAGATACAAACAAATACACTGAAATGAGAGATGACACACTGTGTGGGGTGAGATTAGATGCCACCGAGCTGTCAGTGGCAACCCGTTCAAGCCATACTAAGGACAACTCATGCACAATTAGAGTGAGGGATCATGTTGAGCATGACAGTGGAATATCAATACCCTGGAGAGCCATGGCCAATGAGCAGTAAACAAACTGTACACTGTTGGAGCCTCTCAGCATCAGAGACTGGTGACAGCACCATGCTGACATGATAGCAGGTAAGACATCTTTTACACTGGAACTGGCACTTGGCAGTGTGGGAGGCCTGTGAATTTTATGTACAGTGGTGCTTGAAAGTTTGTGAACCTTTTACAATTTTCTATATTTCTGCATAAATATGACCTAAAACATCAGATTTTCACACAAGTCCTAAAAGTAGATAAAGAGAACCCAGTTAAACAAATGAGACAAAAATATTAGACTTGGTCATTGATTTATTGAGGAAAATGATCCAATATTATATCTGTGAGTGGCAAAAGTATGTGAACCTCAAGGATTAGCAGTTAATTTGAAGGTGAAATTAGAGTCAGGATGTTTTCAACCAATGGGATGACAATCAGGTGTGAGTGGGCACCCTGTTTTATTTCAAGAACAGGGATCTATCAAAGTCTGAGCTTCACAACACATGTTTGTGAAAGTGTATCATGGCACAAACAAAGGAGATTTCTGAGGACCTCAGAACAAGCATTGTTGATGCTCATCAGGCTGGAAAAGGTTACAAAAGCATCTCTAAAGAGTACTGACTCCACCAATCCACAGTCAGACAGATTGTGTACAAATGGAGGGAATTCAAGGCCATTGTTACCCTCCCCAGGAGTGGCCAACCAACAAAGATCGCTCCAAGAGCAAGGCGTATAATAGTCAGCGAGGTCACAAAAGACCCCAGGGTAACTTCTAAGCAACTGAAGGCCTCTCTCACATTGACTAATGTTCATGAGTCCACCATCAGGATAACACTGAACAGCAATGGTGTGCATGGCAGGGTTGCAAGGAGAGAGCCATTGCTCTCCAAAAAGAACATTGCTGCTCATCTGCAGTTTGCTAAAGATCATGTGGACAAGCCAGAAGGCTATTGGAAAAATGTTTTGTGGACGGATGAGACCAAAATAGAACTTTTTGGTTTAAATGAGAAGCGTTATGTTTGGAGAAAGGAAAACACTGCATTCCAGCATAAGAACCTTATCCCATCTGTGAAACATGGTGGTGGTAGTATCATGGTTCGGGCCCGTTTTGCTGCATCTGGGCCAGGACGGCTTGCCATCATTGAAGGAACAATGAATTCTGAATTATACCAGCGAATTCTAAAGGAAAATGTCAGGACATCTGTCCATGAACTGAATCTCAAGAGAAGGTGGGTCATGCAGCAAGACAACGACCCTAAGCACACAAGTCGTTCTACCAAAGAATGGTTAAAGAAGAATAAAGTTCATGTTTTGGAATGTCCAAGTCAAAGTCCTGACCTTAATCCAATCGAAATGTTGTGGAAGGACCTGAAGCGAGCAGTTCATGTGAGGAAACCCACCAACATCCCAGAGTTGAAGCTGTTCTGTACGGAGGAATGGGCTAAAATTCCTCCAAGCCGGTGTGCAGGACTGATCAACAGTTACCGGAAACGTTCAGTTGCAGTTATTGCTGCACAAGGGGTTCACAACAGATACTGAAAGCAAAGGTTCACATACTTTTGCCACACACAAATATGTAATATTGGATAATTTTCCTCAATAAATAAATAAATGACCAACTATAATATTTTTGTCTCATTTGTTTAACTGGGTTCTCTTTATCTACTTTTAGGACTTGTGTGAAAATCTGATGATGTTTTAGGTCATATTTATGCAGAAATATAGAAAATTCTAAAGGGGTCACAAACTTTCAAGCACCACTGTCGCATAAGCTTCTGGACTGAGAGCCCTCTCTTCAGAACCAAAAGTCTGATCCTGCTCCTCCTAACTAGAACTAAAAGTCCAGTGGTTGGAAACATCTCAGTATGTTTCAGGTTGGATAAGTGTGTTTGTTGTCTCTTGTTTTGGAGAGTTAGGGGTTAGGAATTAGGCTTATAGGAGGAGTTGGATCAGGTCCAGCTTCACACCATGGACTTCTGGTTCTGCAAAGAGGAATATCTTGAGATTCCTTGCTAGTGGGAAAAAAAAAGATAAACCCTGGTCTCCTCCAGCCACTGTTTTTCGTGTATGTTGGAAAGCTTAGCATATATCAGCTTGATATTTCATGGTGCTACTCTCATCCATCCACCTGCTAGAAGCCCAGGTAAAGTAACGCTGAAAACTGACTTACCATGTGGGGAGGCACGCACGCACGCATCCACCCACACACATGGTGCATGCAAGTGGGAGAAAGCTCTGACAATCAGCCAAGGTCATCAATAAAGGCCTTTTGTCCACTTTGTCTAATTGGCTCCCCTGCTGCCTGCTCTCTCCAGCCTTCAATCTTACCCGCTCCACAGACGACAGGGGTTCTTATTGTAGCTGACTTTATCAATACTGCAATGAGGGTCTGTGATATCAGCTCATCACAGTCTGACACAGAAGCACCAGCATGCAACAGGAGGTTAAATAATAATGGGACAGGCTTTATTGGCATAAGGTAGTAATCCGTAAAGCATTAAAATGAGACTTATGCATGCTTACATGCGGCTGCTGGGGGGAATTTTGCGCCCATCGCGGAACCATGTGATCTGAGGCCGGGGAAAGCTGGGAATTTGTGGGGGGAAGATGAGCGCAGCTTCACCCTCTGACACCACCTGAGATCGCTCTCTCTCTACAAAGTCTTCCATATCTGAGAGAGCAGGAAAAATAGAGAGTGATTGATGGGGCAAGATACATGAAGGGAAACAGAAAAAAAAAAAACTCACTACTGAAACAACTGGTTTGCATGGTTAGATTACACATCTTGCAGAATCAAATGCAATAAAACCACCAATAATTTATGTCTCGTTCCCCCAATAGCCACCATCCTTCTACTGAAACTAGAGATTGTGCACACTTAATTGTCAGCTAATTTATAAATAGAAACAATCAATTGTGCACATAAGGATGTAATCAGAGTTGAGTTAGACTCACATAGTGAGGAGTTCATGAGTAAGTCAGTATTCAACCCTCAGGCATAACTTCAGATTTAAACACAATTTTACCATTTGCACATGAGTTATGCATGTACAGTGGAGATTCTGTTACATGACTCAGACCTTGAACCTCAAGTCCATTTTTCTTGTGCAATATCAGCTTGCATGAGGAGCAGTGTGACAGTTTGGTCGGACCAAGGTGTCACCTTGAAGATAATGCTTTGCCATAAAAGACTATGGGTTACCATTTAAAGTTACAACTGTCACAAAACAATTAACCTGTAACATGATCTCATCTCATCTCATCTCATCTCATTAGCTCTAGCCGCTTTATCCTTCTACAGGGTTGCAGGCAAGCTGCAGCCTATCCCAGCTGACTACGGGCGAAAGGCGGGGTACACCCTGGACAAGTCACCAGGTCATCACAGGGCTGACACATAGACACAGACAACCATTCACACTCACGGTCAATTTAGAGTCACCAGTTAACCTAACCTGCATGTCTTTGGACTGTGGGGGAAACCGGAGCACCCGGAGGAAACCTACGCGGACACGGGGAGAACATGCAAACTCCACACAGAAAGGCCCTCGCCGGCCACGGGGCTCGAACCCAGGACCTTCTTGCTGTGAGGCGACAGCGCTAACCACTACACCACCGTGCCGCCCCCCGTAACATGGTATAAAAAATAAAATAAATATTTTGTGTCCTGCACAATTACAGGATTTTTTTTACCACTGCCTGTGCTTCATGCTTTCTGATGCTATACTTCTGTGTAACTGTGCAAACAATAATGTGCCATTTTATTATCATGAACCTGATAATTATAGACGCTGACTGCAAAGTCATCTGAAATTTTAACTTTTTTTTATTGTGCATGGCATTTTCCTATGTCCCGCAAGAACATCAGGCGTTCGAGATGTAATTATTTTGATATGCTGAGAGTCGCTTTCTTCTGTTTTGGGACCGTTTTCCTCCCTCTTGAGGTAAACAGTATGGCCCCATGGACATAGCTGAACGTGAGGCGCTTGAACTAATTAGCATAACTATGGAACTGGGTAACACCAAGATGGTGATGTGCAGAAAACATGACTCTGCATCGACCTCGGAGAGTTTTGAATTGCAGGGTTGTAATTTGTGCTTGACATTCGTGAAACAAAATACGAATACATCTTTTCACCGTTACTGCTTTTGTGTTATCGTTTCTTTCTCTGCAAGATCAAAACATTACGTGTATAACGCCATATTCGCTATTAGCTAGAATGATTTAGTTATCTGTCCAGAAAAATGACGTCATCTAACCTTGCTCTATCTTGTATTTGCACCCATTAGGCAGGCTTTGCTTTGCTTTTCTGCGGATGGGAGAGCCGAGTTCGCAATGTTTGCCCATGCCGATTTGTTTTGGTTAAAAGTAGGTCAAACACGCCCCATGGTGGTCATGTGATATTGTTATTCACTTGCTTCGGCAATCTCCAGAATCATAAAACACGGGACACTTTATTTGAGCAAAACATTTACACATTGGATACACGATGTGTGCAGCAGCGCAACTCCTCAATTTCAATGCCAATCAACTTCGAATCAGTGCGAAAGGTCTTGAAACTCCAACAGCAACAGAAATCGAACATTTTTGCCCAGAATTCAACTTTGCAGTCAAAACCTTTAAAGGCATGACAACTAGAACCATTCATGCTGTAATACAGTATATTGGCAAACACTTGACTCAGATGTTGTTTTGAATACTTTCCATTTTCTCACTCTTATCATATGAGTCTTTCTTTTTATATTTTTATTTACTAAGAATTATTTATAATTCTCTTTTGTTTTTGGTACTTCATATTGCAGTTGACAGCAAAGAAACAAGAAGTGATCTTCAATCTCCATTTTCTGTCCATTTTCTCTCTTTTTTTAAGCTTAAAGGCGATTGCTTATTTAAAGTGACAGTCTAGACAGGTAGTACTTTTAGAATACTAGTCAACAGCTCTCTAAGAAACTATGCAGGAAGTGTGCAGGAACATATTATTCCTGTTACCTAGTAAGAACTACTAGTGAATGACTCAGTATGTTCGTAGGTGTTCATTATTTACTAAGGATTAATTACTTAGCATCTTACACAATAATTACTGAGTTGTACATTTCTCCTGTAAACAACACACAACCAGGCTTGTAGTACTCGAGTCCAGGACTTGAGTCTGACTTGTGCCCTAATTTTAAGGACTCGTGACTCGACTCGGACTCGTGCATTAACTGCATTAGGACTTGGAAATTGGAGACGAAGACTTGAATTTTTTCTTTATTTTTTGTAACATGCCATAATAAATTTATATCTACATTCATTTTTGTACTAATTTTGTGCAAAAGTGTCACACCTGTGCACCTTGGCGCGTGCATCAGACAGACTTTCAGGTGCACTCTGGACAGCATGTGTGCTAAGCAGACTCTCGCGTGTGTGCTGTAAACAACTCGCACCTGCACAGGATTAAGGCGCAAACAGCGCGCCGATATAAAAACTGTGAAAACACACTTTGCGAAGTATTGAGTTGCGTTGCTGACACATTACTGAGCCTTATTTCCTTGTTTGGTTTCCTGATTTCCTGTTTCTTGTCTTTGATTCTGCCGAGTCTACGATAGCCTGTTTGTGCCTTGCGCGACCTACTGCCTGTTTCACTATTTTACAATTTTGCCTACCATTCTGGATTGTTTACCTGTCTTCACTTGTATTAATTAACACACCTTCTGCACTTAGATCCATCTCCCAACCAGCTCTGACAGAATACTTCACCTACCTGACAAAGACAATGCACATTCACCTGTTCATACGTCATGTTCAGGAACAAACTAATGTTAATGGGGCTAAAACAGCCACTGTCAAATGGTGCAGTTAGAGTGTTGGACTCGACTTGGATCAATAGTGGACTCAACTTGGACTCGACTTCAATTTTTTTTAATGACTTGGACTTGACTCGGACTTGAACACTGGGGACTCAAGACTGGACTCAGACTCGAGGTTTAGTGACTCGACTACAACACTGCATACAACACTATACCCAGCTGTAGCGTCTTCAGGAATGATTTCCATTGACGGAGTGAAAATAAACAAACTATTTGGCCTGATTGTGTCTGAAAAATCAGTGTGCTCATGTTAATGTTTGTTCAATTATTATTATTATTATTATTATTATTATTATTATTATTATTATTATTATTATTAGTTAATGGTTTAAGTCATTAAAGTAACTTTTCAAATGTATTTGTCAGTCTTGATCTGTACCATTATTACAGCTCCAAGTTGATTGAATCAAATTTTATTTGCATTTTGCAGTTGTATTTTAACTATTGTTTAAATGTATATCCATGTAAAGTGAAACACATTACTAATGATTGAGGTGTTACTGTGTTCTTTAGTTCTGAATGATTTGGAACAATACTACATATTACTAACATACTGAGTAATTAACTAGTAGTTCTTAGCAGTTAATGGGAATAAAATAAGCATTAATAAATTAAACTACTCATTCATTCTGCTTAGTTAATACACAGTTACCTATGAATTGTTGAACAGCACTGTAAAGAAATAGACTTCTTAGTAAATTTTAGTTGATTTTACTTAGTCGTGTTATGTTCGGGAAATGCTAGGGTTTTTTTTTTTCAAAAGCTTAATTATTTTTTTTCCCTGAGCCTAATCATCATTAAAACTCCTTTCCTAGCTAGCTAACAAAGTTTTCCTGTATGAGTGATAACTCAACAGCAACATGCTAGCTACAGTGGTGCTTGAAAGTTTGTGAACCCTTTAGAATTTTCTATATTTCTGCATAAATATGACCTAAAACAGGGCTTTTCAAAGTGTGGGGCGCGCCCCCCCGGGGGGCGCCAGAGTTCTTCAGGGGGGGCGCAACGTGAGAGACAAAATGGATCGGTTTTTAGCTGTCTATGGTTTTTAGTACCTAAAGCTACAGTGAGTGAGGAGACAAAGTCTGGGCCAAGCAAAGAAACAGAGCCTCCAGGATGTTGCGATTTGCAACTTCAGCGCAAATTCAACCAATCCCCGCGAATTCAGGGCGGTGTTGCAATTATATCCAATCACCGCAACTTTCCCGCAAATTTGACCAATCGTTGGCGTCGTCTTGAGGTGACGTCGACAAACTACCTTCCGCCTTACTTCCGTGTGTTCAAGAGAAGCAGCATGCGCGTCGTGTTGCCAGATTGGATGATTTCAAGTGCATTTTGGCGGGTTTTGAACATATTTTGGACTGGAAAACGTCAGCAGTATCTGGCAACACTGAAAGTGTGTTATGTTTACAGTGAAGGACTGTGTGCACTTTATTTTTTTTTTTACTTAATACAAGAAGTTAATGGATGCCAACATTTTTGCCAAAATGGTATTTTATTTTCCATTGTTTAGGCAGCTTCAGCATCATACTGTGAGATTCTGTTCAAATTGTTTTTTTCTTCTATGAAGCCTGAGCCATTTATTTTATTAGTTTATAATTATTGTTTAATTTAGTCTTCAGGAGAGACTGCCTGCACACAGTACTAGTATTAATAGTTTTTTTTTTCTTACATGAAAGCTGAGGCATTTATCTCATTCTCATTATCTCTAGCCGCTTTATCCTGTTCTACAGGGTCGCAGGCAAGCTGGAGCCTATCCCAGTTGACTACGGGCGAAAGGCGGGGTACACCCTGGACAAGTCGCCAGGTCATCACAGGGCTGACACATAGACACAGACAACCATTCACACTCACATTCACACCTACGGTCAATTTAGAGTCACCAGTTAACCTAACCTGCATGTCTTTGGACTGTGGGGGAAACCGGAGCACCCGGAGGAAACCCACGCGGACACGGGGAGAACATGCAAACTCCACACAGAAAGGCCCTCGCCGGCCCCGGGGCTCGAACCCAGGACCTTCTTGCTGTGAGGCGACAGCGCTAACCACTACACCACCGTGCCGCCCCGCTGAGGCATTTATATTATATTTTAAGGTAACTTCATGTTGTGCTGTGAGGTTCTATGCACTTTAACTTTTGAACCAACAGGAGCATTTGGATAAGTAAAGCCTATTTTTCTGCATTTTTGTAGTCCTGGTAATCTTTTATATTGGTGAAGTTGTTTATAGGACCATTTCTCTTTGTTTTTTTAATCAATAGTTTTTTAGTAATAACTTAATATTTAACATTTCACTCAATTTTAATCACAAAAAGAGAAAATCGCAACAATTTCTCACAACTTTCACTTCCTCCCGCAATGTAATCGCAACAAAAACCTAAAAAACACCGCAACTTTCATCGCAATTTTTTGGAAAACCCCCCGCAACATCAGACATTTTAGCCCACAACAATCACAAAAAAGGCCCGTGGAATCCTGGGGGACTGGAAAAAGAAGGAAGTATGACCACGATTATTTAAAGTTTGGATTTTCATGGACTGGATCTGAAGATGCTCCACTGCCACAGTGTGTTGTCTGCCAAGAGATGCTAGCTAACGATGCTATGGGATGTTTAAAATGTGTAAAACAAGATGTTTTAAAAAGCACAGATGTTTAAAATGTGAAAAAGAAAAAAATAATGTGTACAACAACCATTTTTTTAAAAATACGAATGGAACATTAAGTATAGCAACAACAAAAATTGTAAGGGGGGGGCGCTGTTGTTTATTTGCTCTCCGAGGGGGGGCTGACTCTCCCACACTTTGAAAACCCCTGACCTAAAACATCATCAGATTTTCAAACAAGTCCTAAAAGTAAATAAAGAGAACCAAGTTAAACAAATATTATACTTGGTCATTTATTCATTGAGGAAAATGATTCAATATTATGTAACTGTGAGTGGCAAAAGTATGTGATCCTTTGCTTTCAGTATCTGGTGTGACCCCCTTGTGCAGCAATAACTGCAACTAAACGTTTCCGGTAACTGTTGATCAGTCCTGCACACCGGCTTGGAGGAATTTTAGCCCATTCCTCCGTACAAAACAGCTTCAACTCTGGGATGTTGGTGGGTTTCCTCACATGAACTGCTCACTTCAGGTCCTTCCACAACATTTCGATTGGATTAAGGTCAAGACTTTGACTTGGCCATTCCAAAACATGAACTTTATTCTTCTTTAACCATTCTTTGGTAGAATGACTTGTGTGCTTAGGGTCGTTGTCTTGCTGCATGACTCACCTTCTCTTGAGATTCAGTTCATGGACAGATGTCCTGACATTTTCCTTTAGAATTCGCTGGTATAATTCAGAATTCATTGTTCCATCAATGATGGCAAGCCGTCCTGGCCCAGATGCAGCAAAACGGGCCCAAACCATAATACTACCATCACCATGTTTCACAGATGGGATAAGGTTCTTATGCTGGAATGCAGTGTTTTCCTTTCTCCAAACATAATGCTTCTCATTTAAACCAAAAAGTTCTATTTTGGTCTCATCCGTCCACAAAACATTTTTCCAATAGCCTTCTGGCTTGTCCACGTGATCTTTAGCAAACTGCAGACAAACAGCAATGTTCTTTTTGGAGAGCAGTGGCTCTCTCCTTGCAGCCCTGCCATGCACACCATTGTTGTTCAGTGTTCTCCTGATGGTGGACTCATGAACATTAGCCAATGTGAGAGAGGCCTTCAGTTGCTTAGAAGTTACCCTGGGGTCCTTTGTGACCTTGCTGACTATTATACACCTTGCTCTTGGACTGATCTTTGTTGGTCGACCACTCCTGGGGAGGGTAAGAATGGTTTGAATTTCCTCCATTTGTACACAATCTGTCTGACTGTGGATAGGTAGAGTCCAAACTCTTTAGAGATGGTTTTGTAACCTTTTCCAGCCTGATGAGCATCAACAACGCTTTTTCTGAGCTCCTCAGAAATCTCCTTTGTTCGTGCCATGATGCACTTCCACAAACGTGTTGTGAAGGTCAGACTTTGATAGATCCCTGTTCTTTAAATAAAACAGGGCGCCCACTCACACCTGATTGTTATTCCATTGATTGAAAACACCTGACTCTAATTTCACCTTCAAATTAGCTGCTAATATTAGAGGTTCACATACTTTTGCCACTCACAGATATGCAACATTGGATCGTTTTCCTCAATAAATAAAAGACCAAGTCTCATCTTTTTGTCTCATTTGTTTAACTGGGCTCTCTTTATCTACTTTTAGGACTTGTGTGAAAATCTGATGATGTGTTAGGTCATATTTATGCAGAAATATAGAAAATTCTAAAGGGTTCACAAACATTCAAGCACCACTATATTTATGATGTAAAAAGAGCAAATTATATATGTCTATGTTGATAGTAATAGCTGGTAAACAAGTCTATTCTCTTAGTTATCTATTTTGTTGTAACTTGCTATGTTGATGTAGACGTGAGATGCATTACCTGGCTTCTCTGTCATAAACTCTACCAACCACATTCAAATTGTTAAATGAATACAGGCAGCTAATGGGTTCAGTTTTATGCCTTGTGGATTGCCTTTTCGCATGCACTACTCTTAACAGCTGTACAGTTCTTTTCCAGATAGGTGGAGCCAATTTCAGGGCCAGAAAAATACAACTTTAAAACCCTGAAAATACATCCAATGCATGCTAATATTGCACTTCACAATTTTTCTGTTATAAGGCCTGAAAGTGAAGAAACTGATAAAAAATTTATGTCAGGCTGCAGGCACTTACGGATGTACAGTGGGGCAAAAAAGTATTTAGTCAGTCACCAATTGTGCAAGTTCTCCCACTTAAAAAGATGAGAGAGGCCTGTAATTTTCATCATAGGTATACTTCAACTATGAGAGACAAAATGAGAAAAAAAAATCCAGAAAATCACATTGTCTGATTTTTAAAGAATTTATTTGCAAATTATGGTGGAAAGTAAGTATTTGGTCAATAACAAAAGTTCATCTCAATACTTTGTTATATACCCTTTGTTGGCAATGACAGAGGTCAAACGTTTTCTGTAAGTCTTCACAAGGTTTTCACACACTGTTGCTGGTATTTTGGCCCATTCCTCCATGCAGATCTCCTCTAGAGCAGTGATGTTTTGGGGTTGTCACTGGGCAACACGGACTTTCAACTCCCTCCAAAGATTTTCTATGGGGTTGAGATCTGGAGACTGGCTAGCCCACTCCAGGACCTTGAAATGCTTCTTATGAAGCCACTCCTTCGTTGCCCGGGCGGTGTGTTTGGGATCACTGTCATGCTGAAAGACCCAGCCACGTTTCATCTTCAATGCCCTTGCTGATGGAAGGAGGTTTTCACTCAAAATCTCATGATACATGACCCAATTCATTCTTTCCTTTACACGGATCAGTCGTCCTGGTCCCTTTGCAGAAAAAACAGCCCCAAAGCATGATGTTTCCACCCCCATGCTTCACAGTAGGTATGGTGTTCTTTGGATGCAACTCGGCATTCTTTCTCCTCCAAACACGACAAGTTGAGTTTTTACCAAAAAGTTCTATTTTGGTTTCATCTGACCATATGACATTCTCCCAATCCTCTTCTGGATCATCCAAATGCTCTCTAGCAAACTTCAGACAGGCCTGGACATGTACTGGCTTAAGCAGGGGGACACGTCTGGCACTGCAGGATTTGAGTCCCTGGAGGCGTAGTGTGTTACTGATGGTAGCCTTTGTTACTTTGGTCCCAGCTCTCTGCAGGTCATTCACTAGGTCCCCCCGTGTGGTTCTGGGATTTTTACTCACCGTTCTTGTGATCATTTTGACCCCACGGGGTGAGATCTTGCGTGGAGCCCCAGATCGAGGGAGATTATCAGTGGTCTTGTATGTCTTCCATTTTCTAATAATTGCTCCCACAGTTGATTTCTTCACACCAAGCTGCTTACCTATTGCAGATTCAGTCTTCCCAGCCTGGTGCAGGTCTACAATTTTGTTTCTGGTGTCCTTTGACAGCTCTTTGGTCTTGGCCATAGTGGTGTTTGGAGTGTGACTCTTTGAGGTTGTGGACAGGTGTCTTTTATACTGATAACGAGTTCAAACAGGTGCCATTAATACAGGTAACGAGTGGAGGACAGAGGAGCCTCTTAAAGAAGAAGTTACAGGTCTGTGAGAGCCAGAAATCTTGCTTGTTTGTAGGTGACCAAATACTTATTTTACCGAGGAATTTACCAATTAATTCATTAAAAATCCTACAATGTGATTTCCTGGATTCTTTCCCCCCATTCTGTCTCTCATAGTTGAAGTGTACCTATGATGAAAATTACAGGCCTCTCTCATCTTTTTAAGTGGGAGAACTTGCACAATTGGTGGCTGACTAAATACTTTTTTGCCCCACTATATGTGCAGGGGAGAGCGGGGAAGCAAACTGAAGACGTAGCCAAATCACAAAGCGAGAAGAGTAGTCAAAGGCAGGCAAGGGTCAGTCGATCAGTAAACAGAGCAATGTAGAGCAGACTAGAGACGTGGTGGGAAATAGCGAGAGTCAAAGAAACAGAGAAGCAGGCAGACCAGATAAGGCTTGGTATGACTGGGCAAACTCAGAACAATACTTTACAGTGAGAGTGTGTGAGAGAGGGGTTTAAGTAGCATGGCTGGTTAGACGTGCAATAAGAGACAGCTGACTTCAATAAACCGGTGACAGGAGGCACTGTGCTTCTTGGGCGTTGTAGTTCTGAGAAGCCATGTTTGTAGTTTGGTTAGAACTATCGCTCTCAACACTATTACTAACAATTGAAAACTTTTTGCAATAAATACAGCCTAAATAAAAAAACTGAGCAAACTAGGATATCATTTTTTTTTAAATAATAAATTAAAAGATAATATTATTATGGCACTGTAGCTGTTGAAAAAGGCATGTTTATCATTTATTACCTTCATAGAGAGTCAAAAGTATCAAAAACAAGGTAGAAGTAACAAAATGCAAACGATAAACAATGAATGAGGTGGAAGTAACAGAAATAATCTGCTAAATGATAAACAAGTGAGAAGTAACAAAAATACTTATGCTAAAATAGGTGGAAATAACGAAAATAGTCATTCCAAAAAATAAATACACCCAGAAGAACCTAAAATACCCACATCAATGAGCGAGTAACTAAAATACCCACATCAGTGAGTGAGTAACTCAAATACCCACACCAAGGAGGCATTACAGGACTTGTTTTCAAAACACTCTCATACTGAACATCCTTTTAACATGCTCAGTACTGTTTGACTTTACTCTTCCACACTTGTGTCCTGCAATGATTTATAATCCCACTCACCAGTATCACGCAGAAGACTCTTTCGACTCTGGTTCCTCTTAAAGCCAAACAAAACCAAAAAAATAAACTCCTTTATCCTGAGAGATAATATCCACACAAGACATGTTTGAGTATTCATTTGTTCATAGTTGTACCCATATACTGTATACAGATTATTTTTCTTTTAAAATAAAACTTCCTTGGGAGGTGCCATCTTACTTTCTTTAAGAACAAATATCGCACTCTGAGTACAAATTATGCGAGAGAATCCGAGATTGTGACGTAACTTACTCACCATATGACTTGCCGAGGCTGAGATCTAGTGGATAGATCGCTTCTAAATAGTTGTAAACAACCCTGAAGATGCCTAAGTGTCGTGTTTGGGTGTAAAAATAAGCCCGATCATTGCAAAGGGAAATTGTTTTTTTTTTGCCATCCCTCAAGCCTACAAAGGATATTACTTTTAGAAGTGGATATTACAAGTGGTGAAATGGCTGCATTTCATTGGCACTGGTCACACTGTGGACACATTTTGTTTCGGCAAGCAAAAGATGGTTTACGAGGACCACTTCATGGCGGAATGCTTCACATGGGAAAAGATTACAGAAACGGGAAGAAAAGAAAGGCAGTAAGGTGAGCAATAATTCAGACTCTTCCATAACCGCTATACAATCTGTCAAATGCATTTGACCAAGCTTATATACATAAAATATCTAAATTCCAGACATAGCAGCCCTTTCAATAATTGCTGGTAGCCAGCGAGTTTGCCGCCTATAAAGAATTCATTATTGGCTATTCACAGTGGGGGTTTTTTCAAAAAACATTTTTCCTTGTATTTTTATGTGAAATGCTTTTGATTGTTGTTATTCACTGAGAAAAGTGCTCTTTTTAGATGGCAAGAATCACGTTTGTGCTATGACAATGGATATTGTTTACTAGTGTGTGTCAGTACTGCGCAAGTGTTATCTAGCCGAGTGAAACTGAAGTTTATTGAGTTTATTCGCTTCATAAAAGTGAAGACTGTTGATTCACATATTTTTTGCAAGTAAAATTTATATGGTTACAAAAAAAAGTTCTGACTAGATGGCTCTGTGTTACTAAGGTAAACAGTGCACTAGTCAGGTAAGCTACGTCACAAGTGGATATCTGGTTTCAGTGCAAATGGCCATGCTCAGGGAAGCCTATTCTTAGCAATATTGCAACTTTTAAAATTGATAAATTGTTGTTATAATGTTTTATTTTTAATTAAAAATTGCTGGGGCATATCATTGTACTTGCTGTGATCAGCAAATGAAGTATGGACCAAGGGTTTTGTTATTAGACCCCTATTGTCATTAAGGGTCTAAATCTATATCTGGATTTGTGCAAAGCGGCGTTGTTAGAATGCCTATTGCTAAAAGCATTAAACACATACTGTACATTTGAACTGAACTGATTTAAAAATACCCACGCCAAGAGGAAGTCATTAAAATACCCACATCAACAGGAAGTTACTAAAATACACATGTATTCATTTTTATGCAGTAACCTGCTTACAGTGTGGGGAAAAAATGTATATGGATACTGGTTGTTATTTAATTATACTTCCAGTGCATATATCTATCGATACAACCCCAAATCAGAAAAGGTTGGGACTAAAAAAAAAAAGTCAATACCCTTTGACCTGTATTGCACTCAAAACAACAGCACATTATTTGATGTTTTACCTCATTAAGTTTATGGCTTTATTTTTTAAATGTCTGTCTGTCTTGGCTCCCCATCTGTCCGTGCTGTCTCTCCTGGCTCGCCATCTGTCTGTGCTGTCTGTCCTGGCTCCCCAGGACAAGTATGTTGGTGGAATGACCTTCCCATCGAGGTCAGAACTGCCCACCTTCAAGTGCAGACCGAAGACTCACCTCTTCAGGCTGCACCTCTCCTCTGTTTCCCTGCCTACCGTGTAATCATGTAGCTGTCTTGACCAACCCAGGCTGTGTACTGTCTAGCCTGGTCATGAGGACTTAGTGTTAGTCATAGGGGGTTTATTTTTCTCGATTTAGTTGTCCTTTGTCAGCTCATTTGTATGGTTGCCTAGTTTTCCTTGGCTGTTTGCTGATTGTTGTTACTGCAACAGAATATTACACGAGGTGTTATTCTGTCACGTGTTCTTTTGGCACTAGAACTATCTTATCAAGAAGTTCAACACTTCTTGTACCTTACTTTTGCACTTGTTGTATGTCGCATCTGCTAAATGCCTGTAATGTAATATAATATAATGGGAAGGTAACGTAATGTAATGTCATGTACGAACCCCATTTCCATAAAAGTTGGGATATTTTCCAAAATGCAATAAAAACAAAAATCTGTGATGTTTTAATTCACATGAATCTTTATGTCATTGACAAAAGTACAAAGAAAAGATTTTCAATAGTTTTACTGACTGACTTAATTGTATTTTGTAAATATAAGCCAAGTTAGAATTTGATGCCTGTAACACACTCAAAAAAAGTGAGGAATTATTACCATTATTATTGATTACATCACCTTTCCTTTTAATAACACTTTTCAATCATATAGGAACTGAGGATATAAATAATTACGAATTGTTGAACTTTTACAATTGGATTTTTTGTCTATTCTTGCTTGATACAAAACTTCAGCTGCTCAACAGTCTGTGATCACTGTTGTCTGATTTTCCTCTTCATGATGTGCCACACATTCTCAGTAGGAGACAGATCTGGACTCGCAGCAGGCCAGTCAAGCACACATGCTCTGTATCTACAAAGCCACACTGTTGTAGCCTGTACAGAACGAGGCCTGGCATTGTCCTGCTCAAATAAGCATGGACTTCCTGAGAAGAGACGTAACCTTGATGAATATATCTCTCTAAAATCCAAATATGTGCCCCAATACACCCACCAGCCACTTTAATAGGAACCTGTTCTTGATTATAAGATTCCTGTTCTTGGTTGGCAGGAATGAAACCCAATGTGGTCTTTTGCTGTTGCATGGTGAGATGCTTTTCTGCTCACCATGGATGTAAAGAGTTGTGAAACCCTTCCTGGCAGCTCGAACCAATCTGGCCATTTTCCTCTGACCTCTCTCATCAAAAAGGCATTTCCACCCACAGAACTGTCACTCACTCAATGTTTTTTTTTGTTTTCACACCATTCTGTGTAAACTCTAGAAACTGTTGTGTGTGAAAACCCCAGGAGATCAGCAGTTTCTGAAATACTCAAACCAGTCCATCTGGCACCAACACCCACGCCACAGTGAAAGTCATGGAGATCACAATTTTTCCCATTCTGATGTTTGAAGTGAACATTAACTCTGTGTGTGTGTGTGTGTGTGTGTGTGTGTGTGTGTGTGTGTGTGTGTGTGTGTGTGTGTGTGAGAGAGAGAGAGAAAGAGAGAGAGAGACACTCCATTACAAAACCAGTCATAAGTCGCAAGTCATGATTTTGAGATAAATGGGGAACTACACTGTTTGGGCTAAAATAGTCAAGTTTTAGATTTTGACATGATAGAGTATAATTGCATTTTCATGTTTTGAATGAATTTTGCATAAATTCATACCTCATGTCCATTAAAACATGCTTTTATTGAGATGAGTTAATTAAATTTGTAAAAAAAAAAAAGAGTGAAAACTCATTCTTGTGTAAACAAAATTTGTATTATGAGATTTAATCTCCTTGTTGCTTTGCATGATCTATAAGAAGGCTTCTGATTGGCCGTGTGTTGCAAACTATGTATGCAAAGGAGCAGTATAGCCAATCAGATACCTTCTTATAGATCATGCATAACACAGTTCCTGCATGAACCATAGGGGGGAGATCACAAAGCTCTTCAACTTAAATCTCAATGATATTTACAAGTTGAGAGATTTAATTACGGATTTCTTCGCACAACCCTGTGAAGAGGATATTATAACTGATATCAGTAACACTGAAGATGAATTCGAGGATGACTTTGATCCAGAAAGACCGATTTGAAGTTCATCATGGAAAGTGCTGCGTGTGGTGAATATGCTGTCGATGCCAGTGGGAGCAAGCTTTAAAATGTAGGTGAGTCACGTATTTATATCTTGTGGGCAGTTACAATGATCTTTCTGTCATGTGTTGTGGAAGTTGTTATTGCGAGGGGCATCAAAAACATGATGGGAATCACCATAAATTTCATCAGTATGAGTCAGGGCTTTGAACCGGTTCAAGGAACGAAAACGAAAACCAGGAACTTTTTCTATTTCACATGGAACAGAAACGAAACCAGAAACTTTATTATTTTTTATGTTCCGGAACAGAAACGCTTATTAAAAATAATGGTAACCGGTTAATACCAGTTTTTATTTCGTTCCTCAAAGTTTCTGTAGCCTACAAATAGTCATTCTTCTCCTGCGCAAGTTTCTATGACCCGCTGGGGTTCACTTCCTGTGTGACGTTTGCTGATTGAATGGAGAGAGCGGGAAGGTGGACTACTAGTGAGTAATTGCATTACTGAGTGTCTGAGCAAAGAAGAGCCTGAACGATGCAACCTCCCTATTGGCTGTTTGTAAAAATGTATCAGTTGTTGCCCCTCCCACGGGAATCATCGCGGGCTCGAGAGACGAGACCTGACGAGTTAGTTCGTTGGTAGCAGAACAAAATGTCTGGACACAAATCGGGTTTTCAGAAAAGGAAAGAAAATAAACAGAGGGTCGAAAATACAAAAAAGGAGGCAGAAAATGCAAAACGAGTTTTAAGGTAGGACAAATGGTTACTTTTCTGAGGCAGCCCGCCGTGGCTGCAGGCTTTCAGTTGTGTCATTGAATGGTTACTTTTCTGAGGCAGCCCGCCGTGGCTGCCTGCAGGCTTATTTATTATAGCCCATTTAGTTAAAATAGTTGATATAAAATGTTTATAGTTATAGTTATGTGATGGTTGTCCTGATTTAGACTGGGTTTTTTTTTTTTTTGGGGGGGGGGGTGCGCGATGTTGCACCCGGGTCCAGATTAGGGCAGAACCGGCCCTGGCTACATTTCAGGTGTAGTTTGTTTTATGTATGTATGTACTTGCATAGATGTGTACTTGGTCTTCCAATATGGCGCCTAACAAAACCTCGCGGCGCGGTGACGTCATGCGGTAGCCCTCTATAGGGCCTGACTAGCCTTTGGTAACACACTAAACGAATTCTCTTTCATTTTTGCCACTTTTTCTGTTTGTGTAGATGGGAAGACATACTGAGAATCCAAATCACCAACATTTGAAATAATAATTGTTTTGAATTATTTCTTGTCTTATTTAATGAAGGCTGTAATAGAATTAGCCTACATTTGGCTTAAACTGGATGAGACAGAGACGTAATTTTATAGCCATTTGTTAAACAGCTGACAGGGAACGTAATTAACCGTTCCGGGAACGAAATTTTTTTGTTCTAACCGGTTCGGGAACATCTATTTAATGGTGGAACCCAAAACCGGAAACGTTAAAATTCCGTTTCTGTTCGGAACGAACCAATAGGAAAAAAATTCCGGTTCAAAGCCCTGGTATGAGTATACATTTCGAAGTCTTAGAGAAACCTAACATTGTATAATTATGTTTATATGCACTGTGTGGACAATGCATAGCATTGAAGGCACATAAAAAAGTAAGCAACCATAAACCAGGATGAGAAGTTACAGTCACATTCAGTTCCAAGACTTTGACAAAGAACTGACATGTAATTGACGTGTAGAGACACAGATAAGCCATTCTTTTTCATGCCTTTTTATTTTAAAATTGACAAGCATGGGTTGACAGTAGCTGCACATGACAGACTATATGTAATTTACTGAAATAGGCCTAATATCTTTTGTTGTATTGGTTTCCTATTTATATATATTTATATTTATATGGTTTCCTATGTATTGGTTTTACCAGCTGCACATACTCGATCAAGCCTGATGGAACACTGTGTTATCACCTTTTTGTACCCAAAGAAATGATCCAGGTGGTCTTCCAGTCACACTTCCCTCACCTGGATTTCACCTAGCTAGGCAACTGTATCTCTGAGTGTTTGTTCTTGAGCCCTATAAGGACAGAATATGCCTTAAACCAGATGTGCTATCTCTAGATGGGTCACAGGATGAAGAGAAAGAAGGACAAAGTTGAGGTAATGGATGTGGGCCAGGACGAGTGTGTGGCCGCAGAAGCAGGTATGATCATGGGTATGGTCATGGCCATAGCAGAAGGGTCATTTTTGTTATTCATGAAATATAGACATTTTCAAGGAGCTTTAGAATTTTTGAACTTTTGAATTGCCATAGCCATACCTGAGGCTGGAAAATACATGGATCATACAAGGGGGACAAAAAAAAATCTACATCTTGTAAACATGTTCATAACATGTTCCAAAAAAGGTATAGTGATATTGTGTGCACCTGTGAAACCATAATAAATATGCCTCAAATTTAATTTTAATATCTCATTCTCATCTCATTATCTCTAGCCGCTTTATCCTTCTACAGGGTCGCAGGCAAGCTGGAGCCTATCCCAGCTGACTACGGGCGAAAGGCAGGGTACACCCTGGACAAGTCGCCAGGTCATCACAGGGCTGACACATAGACACAGACAACCATTCACACTCACACCTACGGTCAATTTAGAGTCACCAGTTAACCTAACCTGCATGTCTTTGGACTGTGGGGGAAACCGGAGCACCCGGAGGAAACCCACGCGGACACGGGGAGAACATGCAAACTCCGCACAGAAAGGCCCTCGCCGGCCCCGGGGCTCGAACCCAGGACCTTCTTGCTGTGAGGCGACAGCGCTAACCACTACACCACCGTGCCACCCTAATTTTAATATATATATATATATATATATATATATATATATATATATATATATATTTTTTTTTTTTAATCGGCATTGCTAAACAGTTTATGTAGTAAACTTTCCAAGCAGGTTTTTCCATTTCTGACTTTTTGTAAAAAAGTAAAATCTGATTAATTTAAATTCCCATAACTTAGTGGTATATTGGTCAATTTTCTTGATCTACGCATCACTGGACATCACTGGTGACACAGTACTGTGCAAAAGTCCACCATGCAAAAGGCATATGCAAAGAAATGCTATAGAGCAAAGATACCTTCAAAAATAATGAAATTAAATTAATTACATTAAAAAAATATTATAAAGACCAGTAAACAGTAATAAACAAGCAAAGTCAAAATAGTCTTGAGTACAATTTTAGTGTTATAAGGAATTTAGCTGTAAGTTTTACTGAGCATCTTGCAGAACCAGCTATACTTCAAAAATAATAAAACAAGAAGGGCATTTGGTAGAGTGCATACTTCCGCCAAGCCACATATTCCGATTTGCATAAAAATCTAATCAATTGTTCCTTGGCCCATGGCCCACCTTTCCTCAAAATGTCATCAAAATCCTTTTACTATTTTTGAGTTACGTTGAGAACAGACAAAAAAAAAAATCCTAGATCCACGTACATATCCAGATTTGCATCAAAATGTAATTAATTGTTTCTTAGCCTACGGCCCACCTTTTCTCAAAACTTCATCAACATCCATTCACTACTTTTTGAGTTATGTTGGGAACAGGCAAAAAAAAAAAAAAAAATCCTGGATCCACATACATATCCGGATGTGCATCAAAATCTAATCAATTGTTCCTTGGTGCATGGCCCATGGTGGGAACAGACAAACAATTGGAGGCAAAAACATAACTTCCTCCAACAAAGTTGGTGGAGGAAATTAGTATGTTTCTGTATAAAAAACTATATACTATAAAGTGCAATAAACATTCATAAACAAAAAAGTTAATTAGCTGGTACATTTTACTGAGCTTTTCTTGCAGAACCAGCCACAGTTCTTGTGGAGACTTTGACTTTAACACTTGTTTCTTATTTTTGCAGCAAAACACAGCAGCCCTCATTATGTTTTTTGTCTGAAATGTGGTCTCTTACGTAATACGCGGCTTTCTTTACCGACATACAAACATTTTTCTGCAGCATTGAATTTTGTGCTGGAAAACAATGTTTGGAACTCTAAAATGTTTTTGTACTGACTCAGTAATGTAGAAGTCATAAAATAGAAATCTATAACAAAGTCTGCACAAAAAATAGGGTGCCTAAGACTTTTGCACATATCATGCAACAAGTAGCAATCTTGGTAAGGGTGAAGGAGTTTCCTAAAGCTCTCACGCACAACATTATTTACCAACACTCGAATGACATAGAGCCATATAGATCCATAACAAAGACCTTAACCTTCCCTGTCAGTACAAATGATTGCATAATATGCAAGTGGGAAGTTCATGAAACCACAACTAATTGTCCCTGTTCACAATGTGCTCTCAGACTAATGATAAGGAAGGTAAGAGACAAATCACCAGCAGTCACTCAAAAGGAGTTGCAGGGCAACATGAAGGCAACAGAAATTACAGTTTCACAGAGAACGATAAGCAGTGAACAGCACAGCCATCACCTCCGTTTCTACACCCTGTGCAACTCCTCCACTAAAAAGAAGCATATGTAAAAGCATTTAGAAAAATCAGAGCCCTTGGAACAATATACTCTGGTCAGAGGAAATAAAAATAGCTCATCATTTTTGGAGAAAGAAGAACTGTGCGTATGATCTCAAAAGCCGCATACCCACAGTGAAGTATGGAGTATATTGATTTGGGGCTACTTCTCTGCAAACAGTACTGGGGTGTTACACGTCATCGAAGGTAACATGAATGGAGCAATGTACCAGGGCATATGAGAGGAGAATTTAATCTAGTCTGACAAGAAACCAAATTTGCAGAAAAGATGGACAGATCAACAAGACAATGACCCCAAACCTACAGCCAAAATAACTCAAGAAGACTCTGCATGGCTTAGCTAATTGTGGCAGCGGGGGCGTGGTCAAGCGTCGGTCTGTGACTGGAGGGCGGAGTCAGGGAAGGTAAGTGGCAGAATCACTGCACCTGAGGTCTATTAACGTGTGTTTGTGTGTCTTCCCCAGTGACCGCGCCCTATTTAAAGAGAGAGTGAGAGCAGAGGGAGAGCTCTCTCCCCAACCAGACGACTTGTGTGTGTGCATGTGTGTGTGGCTGGGAGAGTGTGGCAGCGGGGGCGTGGTCAAGCACCGGTGTCTGACAGGAGGGCGGAGTCAGGGAAGGTAAGTGGCAGAATCACTACACCTGACTGCAATTAACCTGTTTGTGTGTGTCTTCCCAGTGACCGCGCCCTATTTAGGGAGGGAGAGCGAGAGCAGAGGAGCTCTCCCGAATCAGACACCTGATGTGTGTGTGTGCGTGTATGGCTATATGTTTCTGAGAGACCACTGAAAAGTGTGTAAAATAAAAACTATTGTGAACCTGATCTCTGTCCTGCCGTCCTCTGTGCTCCACCCACCAACACTGAACTGCTACAGTGGTGCCGAAACCCGGGAGTGGAGCACCAACGCCGAACCGCCCCATGGAGTCCTCCCCGTTCGCCGACCTGGTCCACGCCCTCGCCACGGCCCAGCAAAGCCAGCACCAGGCGCTAGTCACGCTCCGTAACAAGCAGGAGCAGCGCTTCGAGGCCCTGGTGTTGGCCCAGCAAGAGGACCGACAGGCATTCAGGCACCTCCTCGCGTCGGCGGGGACAACCGACGCTTCCACCGCGGGCCCGTCCTCCCTCACCCTGACAAAGATGAGCCCGCAGGATGACCCCGAGGCTTTCATCACGCTCTTTGAGCAAGTCGCGGAGACCTCGGGGTGGCCAATGGATCAGCGCGCGGCGCGCCTCCTCCCCCTGCTAACGGGAGAGGCACAGCTGGCCGCGCTACAGCTCCCTGCCGACCGCCGGCTGGCCTATGCAGACCTTCGCCGGGCCATCATCCAGCGTGTGGGGCGCACCCCCGAACAGCAGCGCCAGCTCTTCCACGCTCTGCGCTTGGAGGAAGTTGGCCGGCCGTTCGCGTTTGGCCAGCAACTCCGGGATGCCTGCTGGCGGTGGCTGAGGGCCAACAACCGCGACACCGAGGAGATCGTCGATCAGGTGGTGCTGGAGCAGTTCATCGCACGCTTCCCAACAGGAACCGCGGAGTGGGTCCAGTGCCACCGCCCGGCATCGCTGGATCAGGCCATCGAGCTGGCGGAGGACCATTTGGCGGCTGTTCCGGCAGCAGGACAGCAGACCGCCTCTTCGCTTCTCTCTCTCCCCCTCCTCCTGTGTCCCGTCCTTGCCCCATTCCCCCACCGCGGAGGCGGGGGCTGGCACCACCCCAGCCGGCCCGCCGCACCCGCGGTGCCCTCCTGTTTCTCCCTTCTGTGTCTGTCTCTCCCCCCCCTCAGGTGAGTGAGCCCCAGAACACTGGTGCGGAGAGGAAGCCCGGGCCGGTTTGCTGGCGCTGTGGGGAACCGGGCCACCTCCAACAGCAGTGCACGGCAATGGAGGTGGGCACGGTGGTTCGGATCCCCGACGTGCCAGAAGCTGCCCTCGATCGGGCCGGAGCGTATCGCATACCGGTGAGTATCCAAGGGGATACATATCAGGCGTTGGTGGATTCTGGTTGTAATCAGACCTCAATTCACCAAAGCCTGGTGCAACACGAGGCACTGGGGGGTGCACAGGGGGTGAAGGTGTTGTGTGTGCACGGGGACGTTCACAGCTACCCTTTGGTGTCAGTCCACATTTTTTTCCGAGGGGAAAAATTTACAGTGAAGGTGGCGGTTAATCCTCGCCTTACCCACGCTTTAATTTTGGGGACTGATTGGCTGGGATTTCGGGGTTTAATGACACGCTTAGTAGAGAGTGGGTCCTGCCATTTAACAGGGGGAGGTCCCGGTGTCACTTTGGTGGGAGCAGCTGTCACAGAGCCGTCTACGTCATTTCCACGTCAGAGTGAGGAGCCGCCGGCCCCTCCTCTCTCTATTGGGGAATCCCTCGCAGATTTCCCATTAGAGCAGTCACGAGACGAGACCCTGCGACATGCGTTTGACCAAGTGAGAGTAATCGATGGTCAAACGCTCCAGCCGAACGCCACCCTGTCCTTCCCCTACTTCGCAATTATGAAGGATAGGTTATACCGAGTGACGCAGGACACTCAAACTAAAGAGCGAGTCACGCAGCTTTTAATTCCAAAGAGCCGCCAGGAATTGGTATTCCAGGTGGCTCACTTTAATCCCATGGCTGGACACCTAGGGCAGGATAAGACACTAGCCCGAATAATGGTCCGATTCTATTGGCCGGGGATTCGCGGCGACGTCCGTAGGTGGTGTACGTCATGCCGTGAATGCCAGTTAGTGAATCCAGCGGCCATTCCAAAAGTGCCTTTGCACCCTCTTCTATTAATCGAGACCCCGTTTGAAAGAGTTGGGATGGATCTCGTCGGGCCATTAGATCGGTCAGCACGAGGGTACCACTTTATATTAGTTCTGGTGGACTATGCAACGCGATACCCGGAAGCAGTGCCTCTGTGCAATATCTCAGCACGCAGTATTGCGGAGGCACTCTTCCGCGTTATCTCCCGAGTTGGAATCCCGAAAGAGATTCTGACTGATCAAGGCACCACGTTTATGTCACGGACACTGCGCGAACTGTATGGGTTATTGGGGATTAAGCCGAGCCGCACCAGCGTGTATCACCCACAAACGGATGGTTTAGTGGAATGGTTCAATCGCACCCTCAAGAATATAATTTAAAAATTCGTAAGTGAGGACGCACGTAATTGGGATAAGTGGCTCGAGCCCTTGCTGTTTTCAGTGCGAGAGGTCCCCCAAGCCTCCACGGGGTTCTCCCCGTTCGAATTATTATATGGGCGTAAGCCACGCAGCATTCTAGATGTGCTGCGGGAAAATTGGGAGGAGGGACCTTCACAAAGCAAAAATGAAATTCAATATGTTATGGACCTGCGCGCAAAACTCCACACCCTCACCCACCTAGCCCAGGAGAATTTGTGGCAGGCCCAAGAACGGCAAGCCCACCTGTACAACAAGGGTATGCGCCTTAGAGAGTTCGCACCGGGAGATAAAGTACTTGTACTGTTGCCCACATCGAGCTCCAAATTGTCGCCAAGTGGCAAGGGCCCTTTGAGGTCACATGGCGAGTTGGGGACGTCGACTACGAGGTGAGGCGAACGGATAGGGGTGGGGCGCTACAGATTTACCACCTCAACCTGCTTAAACTCTGGAATGAGGAGGTCCCTGTGGCGTTGGTGTCGGTGGTTCCGGAGAAGGCGGAGCTGGGGCTGGAGGTTCAAAAAGGGGCATTGGCATCAGGTATCCCTCCGGTCCCCTGTGGAGACCACCTCTCCCCGACCCAACTCGCGGAGGTTGCCCAGTTGCAGACCGAGTTTTCGGATGTGTTCTCGCCCCTGCCCGGCGGCACTAACCTCATAGAGCATCACATAGAGATGCCCCCGGAGGTGGTAATGTGTAGCCGCCCTTACAGGCTACCCGAACACAAAAAAAAGGTGGTTCAGGAGGAACTCGAGGCCATGCTCAAAATGGGCATTGTCGAGGAGTCCCACAGTGACTGGAGCAACCCGGTGGTCTTGGTACCCAAGGCTGACAGGTCAGTCCGGTTCTGTGTGGACTATAGAAAAGTCAACGCGGTGTCTAAATTTGACGTGTACCCAATGCCTCGTATTGATGAGTTGCTCGATCGACTTGGCACTGCTCGCTTTTATTCGACGCTGGATTTGACGAAGGGATATTGGCAGATCCCCTTGACTCCACTATCCCGAGAAAAAAACGGCCTTTTCCACACCGTTTGGTTTACACCAATTCGTCACACTTCCGTTTGGGCTGTTTGGGGTGCCCGCTACGTTTCAGCGACTGATGGACAGGGTCCTCTGCTCCCACGCCACCTATGCGGCCACTTATCTCAACGACATTATCGTCTATAGCAATGACTGGCCGAGGCACCTCAAACATCTAAGGGCCATCCTTAGGTTGCTGAGGTGAGTGGGTCTCACAGCCAACCCGAAGAAGTGTGCAATTGGGCGGGTGGAAGTAGGGTATCTGGGCTTCCACTTGGGCAACGGGCAGGTGCGTCCCCAAATTAACAAGACCGCAGCAATTGCAGCCTGCCCAAGGCCCAAGACCAAAAAGGGGGTGAGACAGTTCCTGGGGCTGGCTGGCTATTATCGTAGGTTTATACCTAATTATTCGGACGTCACCAGCCCGCTGACTGATCTCACTAAAAAGGGGGCACCAGATCCGGTCCAGTGGACGGAGCAATGCCAGCAGGCTTTTTCTGAGGTAAAAGCTGCACTGTGGGGGGGGCCACTTTTACACTCCCCTGACTTTTCTCTCCCCTTTATGTTGCAGACCGATGCATCGGACAGAGGGCTGGGGCCGGTTTTGTCCCAGAAGGTGGAGTGGGAGGACCGCCCCATCCTGTACATCAGCAGGAAGCTGTCGGTGCGTGAGGGGCGCTACAGCACTATAGAGAAAGAGTGTCTGGCCATCAAGTGGGCGGTCCTCGCCCTCCGTTACTACCTGCTGGGGCGCCCTTTCACCCTCTGTTCGGACCACGCGCCCCTCCAGTGGCTCCACCGCATGAAAGATGCCAACGCGCGGATCACCCGTTGGTATCTGGCGCTCCAACCCTTCAATTTTAAGGTGGGCCACAGGCCGGGGGCACAGATGGTCGTGGAGGACTTCCTCTCCCGTCGGGGGGAGTCGGCTGCAGGCCGGATGGCCGCCCGGCCTGAGTCGGGCGGTGGGGGTATGTGGCAGCGGGGGCGTGGTCAAGTGCCGGTGTCTGACAGGAGGGCGGAGTCAGGGAAGGTAAGTGGCAGAATCACTACACCTGACTGCAATTAACCTGTTTGTGTGTGTCTTCCCAGTGACCGCGCCCTATTTAGGGAGGGAGAGCGAGAGCAGAGGAGCTCTCCCGAATCAGACACCTGATGTGTGTGTGTGCGTGTCTGGCTATATGTTTCTGAGAGACCACTGAAAAGTGTGTAAAATAAAAACTATTGTGAACCTGATCTCTGTCTTGCTGTCCTCTGTGCTCCACCCACCAACACTGAACCGCTACAGAGAGTTATATTGCAACTGAAAAGTGCAAAATAAAAGAGTTTTTTGAACTTAATTCTGGCCTGCCGTCCTTCTGTGCTCCTCTCACTCATACGAACTGCCACAGTGGTGCTGAAACCCAGGACGGAGCACAGGAAAAGAACAGCCCCATGGAGTCCTCCCCCTTTGCAGACCTGGTCCACGCCCTCGCCACAGCCCAGCAGAGCCAGCACCAGGCGCTAGTCACCCTCCGGAAGGAGCAAGAGCACCGGTTCAAGGCCCTGGTGTTGGCGCAGCAGGAAGATCAACAGGCGTTCCGGCACCTCCTCGCGTCGGCGGGGTCCACCACCTCCACCGCCGCGGGGCCTTCTCCCCTCACCCTAACTAAGATGGGCCCGCATGACGACCCTGAGGCCTTCCTCACGCTCTTCGAGCAGGCAGCAGAGGCCTCGGGCTGGCCGGTGGAACAGCGCGCGGCACGCCTCCTCCCCCTGCTAACGGGTGAGGCGCAGCTGGCCGCACTACAGCTCCCCACCGACCGCCGGCTGGTCTATGCGGACCTTCACCGGGCCGTCCTCCAGCGGGTGGGGTGCACCCCTGAACAGCAGCGACAGCGCTTCCGCGCTGTGTGCCTGGAGGAAGTTGGCCGGGCGTTCATGTTTGGCCAGCAGCTCCGGGATGCCTGCTGGCGGTGGTTGAGGGCCGACAACCATGATGCTGAGGGAATCATTGATCAGGTGGTACTGGAGCAGTTAATCGCCCACCTACCAGAGGGGACCACGGAGTGGGTCTAGTGCCACCACCCAGTGTCGCTGGATCAGGTGGAGGACCATTTGGTGGCTGTTCCGACGGCAGGACAGCGGACATCCTCTTCTTCCCTCTCCTCTCTCTCTCCCCCTCTCCTCCTGTGTCTTGTCCTCGCCCTGTTCCCCCACTGCAGAGGCGGGAGCCGACCCCACCCCAGCCGGCCCGTCGCACCTGCGGTGCCCTCCCATTTTTCGCTTCTGTGTCTGTCTCTTCCACCCCCTCAGGTGAGTGAGCCCCAGAGCGCCGGTGCAGAGAGAAAGCCCGGGCCGGTTTGCTGGAGCTGCGGGGAGCCGGGCCACCTCCAACAGCAGTGCTCGGCAGTGGAAGTGGGCGCGGTGGTCCGGATCCCCGATGCGCCAGGAGCCCCCCTCGATCGGGCCGGAGCGTATTGCATACCGGTGAGTATCCAAGGGGATACATATCAGGCATTGGTGGACTCTGGCTGTAATCAGACCTCAATTCACCAAAGCCTGGTGCAAGACGAGGCACTGGGGGGAGCACAGGGGCTGAAGGAGTTGTGTGTGCATGGGGATGTTCACAGCTACCCTTTAGTGTCAGTCCACATTCTTTTTCGAGGGGAAAAATTTAGATTAAAGGTGGCGATTAATCCTTGCCTCACCCACTCGATAATTTTGGGGACTGATTGGCCGGGATTCAGGGAGTTAATGAGCCATTTAGTGAAGAGTGGGTCCTGCCGTAGTTCAGCAGGGGGAGGTCCCAGTGTCGCATTGGCGGGAGCAGCTGTCACAGAGCCATCTACGTCATCTCCGCATCAGAGTGAGGAGCAGCAGGCTCCTCCTCCCTCTCTCGGGGAATCCCTTGCGGATTTCCCGTTAGAGCAGTCGCGAGACGAGACTCTGCGGCATGTGTTTGACCAAGTGAGAGTAATCAATGGTCAAACGCTCTAGCCAAACGCCACCCCGTCCTTCCCCTATTTTTCTATTATGAAGGATAGATTATACCGAGTAACGCAGGACACTCAGACTAAAGAGCAAGTCACACAGCTTTTGATTTCAAAGAGCCGCCGGGAATTGGTATTCCCGGCGGCTCACTTTAATCCCATGGCTGGACACTTAGGGCAGGATAAAACACTAGCCCGAATAATGGCCCGGTTCTATTGGCCAGGGATTCGTGGCGATGTCCGTAAGTGGTGTACGGTGTGCCACGAATGCCAGTTTGTAAATCCAGCGGCCATTCCAAAAGCGCCTTTGCGCCCTCTCCCATTAATCGAGACCCCGTTCGAAAGAATTGGGATGGATCTCGTCGGGTGATTAGATCGGTCAACACGAGGGTACCGCTTTATTTTAGTTCTGGTGGACTATGCCACGTTATACCCGGAAGCAGTGCCTCTTCGCAATATCTCAGCACACAGTATTGCGGAAGCGCTCTTCCGCGTCATCTCCCGAGTTGGAATCCCGAAAGAGATTCTGACTGACCAAGGCACCTCGTTTATGTCACGTACACTGAACGAACTGTATGGGTTATTAGGAATTAAGCCGATCTGCACCAGCATTTATCACCCACAAATGGACGGTTTAGTTGAGCGGTTCAATCGCACCCTCAAAAATATAATTAAAAAATTCGTAAGCGAGGACGCATGTAATTGGGATAAATGGCTCGAACCCTTGTTATTTGCAGTGCGAGAGGTCGCACAAGCCTCCACGGGGTTCTCCACATTCGAATTGTTATATGGGCGCAGAGACTCAGATTGTTGGCGCGCCCGCGTCTAAGACGCACTATTTCGAATAATGAACACATTGTCGAGAGGGGCAGGGGCTAATATGGACGCGAGCATTTTATACCCTATTTGGAACGTTTCGTGGCATATTACAGACCCTCCAGGATTTCGCAATGTTGCGATATGCAACTTCAACGCAAATTCAACCAATCCCCGCGAATTCAGGGCAGTGTTGCAATTATATCCAATCACCGCAACTTTCCCGCAAATTTGACCAATCGTTGGCGTCGTCTTGAGGTGACATCGACAAACTACCTTCTGCCTTACTTCCAGTGTTGCCAGATTGGGCGGTTTCCCGCCGAGTTGGGGAGTTTCAAGTGCATTTTGGCGGGTTTTGAACATATTTTGGGCTGGAAAACGTCAGCAGTATCTGGCAACACTGCTTACTTCCGTGTATACGTTCAAGAGAAGCAGCATGTGCGAGTCAGTGTTTATGTAGGCTTAAATTCTGTTACTTAAAGTGTGTTATGTTTACAGTGAAGGACTCTGTGCACTTTACATTATTTTTTTTTTACTTAATACAAGAAATTAATGGATGCCAACATTTTTGCCAAAATGGTATTTTATTTTCCATTATTTAGGCAGCTTCAGCATCATACTGTGAGATTCTGTTCAAATTGTTTTTTTCTTCTATGAAGCCTGAGCCATTTATTTTATTAGTTTATGATTATTGTGTGGCGGCACGGTGGTGTAGTGGTTAGCGCTGTCGCCTCACAGCAAGAAGGTCCTGGGTTCGAGCCCCGGGGCCGGCGAGGGCCTTTCTGTGCAGAGTTTGCATGTTCTCCCCGTGTCCGCGTGGGTTTCCTCCGGGTGCTCCGGTTTCCCCCACAGTCCAAAGACATGCAGGTTAGGTTAACTGGTGACTCTAAAATTGACCGTAGGTGTGAATGTGAGTGTGAATGGTTGTCTGTGTCTATGTGTCAGCCCTGTGATGACCTGGCGACTTGTCCAGGGTGTAACCCGCCTTTCGCCTGTAGTCAGCTGGGATAGGCTCCAGCTTGCCTGCGACCCTGTAGAAGGATAAAGCGGCTAGAGATAATGTGATGTGATGTGATTATTGTTTAATTTAGTCTTCAGGAGAGACTGCCTGCACACAGTAGTAGTATTAATAGTTTTTTTTCTTACATGAAAGCTGAGGCATTTATATTATATTTTAAGGTAACTTCATGTTGTGCTGTGAGGTTCTATGCACTTTAACTTTTGAACCAACAGGTGCATTTGGATAAGTAAAGCCTATTTTTCTGCATTTTTGTAGTCCTGATAATCTTTTATATTGGTAAAGTTGTTTATAGGACCATTTCTCAGTGTCTTTGTTTTTTTTTTTAATCAATAGTTTTTCAGTAATAACTTAATATTTAACATATCACTCAATTTTAATCACAGAAAGAGAAAATCGCAACAATTTCTCGCAACTTTCACTTCCTCCCGCAATGTAATCGCAACAAAAACCTAAAAAACACCACAACTTTCATCACAATTTTTTGGAAAACCCCGCAACATCAGACATTTTAGCCCACAACAATCACAAAAAAGGCCCCCGGAATCCTGGGGGGACTGGTATTACTTGACTTCATGGTCTCAATATCGAAAAATCTTGCACAAATATGCAACTTCCAACATAATTGTCTGGATATTCAACAGATTTCAGCATCGGATGAATTTGTTTTGACCGCCGCCATATTGAATATACGTCGGACCCGTTCGTGTATTTACGCCGCCCCGTTTGTAGCGTCCCAAGCGAGTAAAACCTGATCCAAGTTTTTCGCTAGGTGGTGTCTTACGGTCTATGTACGAATATTCGAAAGAGACAAGAAAACATGGATAAGAAAAAAAGAAAAATACATCTATTTTGTCATTCTTCGGCAGAGAGTACATTCACCTGAAAAAACTGATACCCCTGATACCCAAGGTAATTAGTCATACTAGATTTACAACAACAACTACTGCAACATCAACTACTACAACAGCAACCACCACTACTACCACTACTACCACTACCGACTACTACTACTACCACCACTGCCACTACCACTGGTGACTACTACTACTACTACTATTATAGACCTACACCAAACTGAAAACAAGTTAATAATATAAATTATAATTTACAAGGAGGAGATAATATAGATGTGATATATAGTGGCCTGTGATTGAATTCCAAAATATTGCCACTGATTAAACAATATATCAATATATTTGGTTGAAGCATTGATTTTTGTCCCAACAGCCAGCCGCTGTGTCCGGGGATCAGGTCGTCGAGGCCCCTGCCTTCGACTGCCACCCAATCCACACTGCACCAATCCCCTACTGCTACCTCTGTGGGTGGTGAACCCACAGGAGGTCAGGCCCACGTCACCTCTTCGGGCTGAGTCCGGCCGGGCCCCATGGGCAAAGGCCCGGCCACCAAGCGCTCGCATACGAGCCCCAACCCCGGGCCTGGCTCCAGGGTGGGGCCCCGGCTGCGTCATACCGGGCGACGTCACGGTCCTTGATTTTTTCTCCATAGGGGTTTTGGTGAACTGCTCTTGGTCTGGCCTGTCACCTAGGACCTGTCTGCCTTGGGAAACCCTGACAGGGGCATAATGTCCCCGACAACATAGCTCCTAGGATCATTCAAGCACACAAACCCCTCCACCACAATAAGGTGGCAGTTCTAGGAGGGGAGGTGTTCCAGGCATGTCCCCCCGGGAGGAGGCCCCGGGGAAGACCCAGGACACGCTGGAGGGACTATGTCTCTCGGATGGCCTGGGAACGCCTCGGTGTTCTTCCTGAGGAGCTGGCTGAGGTGTCTGGGGAGAGGGAAGTTTGGGCTTCCATGCTTAGACTGCTGCCTCCGTGACCTGGTCCCGGATAAGCGGAAGAAGACGAGAAACGAGAAACATTGATTTTTGTCATCTACATTGCTTCATATGGCTTCTAATACCAAAATAAAAACAGAATTGAGAAGAAAAAAACAGCCCCTGGGCTGCCCCAGCTGTTCATTGGGCTCGCTTCGCTCACTAGGTTCGCTTTAACTGAAGGATAATCACTGGGCCCCCCATTGTAGAAATGGGCCCCTGTTTTTTCCCAGGAGGGGCCCTGTGGGCCCCTTGACCTGCAAAACAATCTGAGTCTCTGATGGGCATAAGCCACACGGCATTCTAGATGTGCTGCGAGAAAACTGGGAGGAGGGACCTTCACCAAGTAAAAATGAAATTCAATACGTTATTGACCTGCGCGCAAAACTCCACACACTCACCCACCTAACCCAGGAGAATTTGCGGCAGGCCCAAGAACGGCAAACCCGCCTGTACGACAGGGGTACACGCCTTAGGGAGTTTGCACCGGGAGATAAAGTACTCATACTGTTGCCCACATCGAGCTCCAAACTGACTGCCAAGTGGCAAGGACCCTTTGAGGTCACATGGCGAGTCGGGGACGTCGACTATGAGGTGAGGCGAACGGACAGGGGTGGGGCGCTACAGATTTACCACCTCAATCTGCTCAAACTCTGGAATGAGGAGGTCTCCGTGGCGTTGGTGTCGGTGGTTCCGGAGAAGGCAGAGCTGGGGCCGGAGGTTCAAAAGGGAGCATTGGCATCGCATACCTCTCTGGTCCCCTGTGGAGACCACCTCTCCCCGACCCAACTCGCAGAGGTTGCCCAGTTGCAGACCGAGTTTTCGGACGTGTTCTCGCCCCTGCCTGGCCGCACCGACCTCATAGAGCACCACATTGAGACACCCCTGGGGGTGGTAGTGCGCAGCCGTGCTTACAGGCTACCCGAACACAAGAAAAAAGTGGTTTGGGAAGAACTCGAGGCCATGCTCGAAATGGGCATCGTCAAGGAGTCCCACAGTGACTGGAACAGCCCGGTGGTCTTGGTACCGAAGGCCGACAGGTCGGTCCAGTTCTGTGTAGACTATAGAAAAGTCAGTGCGGTGTCTAAATTCGGCGCGTACCCAATGCCTCGTATTGATGAGTTGCTCGATCAACTAAGCACTGGGGTGAGACAGTTCCTGGGGCTGGTTGGCTACTATCGTAGGTTTATACCTAATTATTCGGACATCACCAGCCCACTGACTGATCTCACTAAAAAGGGGGCACCAGATCTGGTCCAGTGGACAGAGCAATGCCAGCAGGCTTTCTCTGAGGTGAAGGCTGCACTGTGTGGGGGGCCACTGTTACACTCCCCTGACTTTTCTCTCCCCTTTATGTTACAGACAGATGCGTCAGACAGGGGGCTGGGGGCTGTTTTGTCCCAGGAGGTGGAGGGGGAGGACCATCCAGTGCTGTACATCTGCAGGAAGCTGTCGGTACGTGAGGGGCGCTACAGCACCATCAAAAAAGAGTGCCTCGTGATCAAGTGGGAGGTCCTTGCCCTCCGCTACTACCTGCTGGGACGCCCTTTCACCCTCTGTTAGGACCACGCGCCCCTCCAGTGGCTCCACCGCATGAAGGATGCCAACGCGCAGATCACCCGTTGGTATCTGGCACTCCAACCCTTTAACTTCAAGGTGATCCACAGGCCGGGGGCGCAGATCTTCGTGGCGGACTTCCTCTCCTGTCAAGGGGGAAGTCGGCTACAGGCCGGACAGCTGCCCGGCCTGAGTCGGGCGGTGGGGGTATGTGGCAGCGGGGGCGTGGTCAAGCGTCGGTCTGTGACCGGAGGGTGGAGTCAGGGAAGGTAAGTGGCAGAATCACTGCACCTGAGGTCTATTAACGTGTGTTTGTGTGTCTTCCCCAGTGACCACGCCCTATTTAAAGAGAGAGCGAGAGCAGAGGGAGAGCTCTCTTCCCAACCAGACGACTTGTGTGTGTGTGCGCGTGTGTGTGTGTGGCTGGGAGAGTTATATTGCGACTGAAAAGTGCAAAATAAAAGAGTTTTTTGAACTTAATTCTGGCCTGCCGTCCTTCTGTGCTCCTCCCACTCATACGAACTGCCACACTAATCTACTAACCTGAATCCCATTGAAAATTTCTTGCCAGTTGATCAGAGAGACCACCGTAACCTTGGGGAACTGAAGATGATTTGCCGAGAAGAATGGGCCAAAACTGAACCACAGTGACGCAAAAGGAGATTTCCTTCTTACCGTAAACATCTCGAAGCTGTAATTGGCAATTACAGCTTTGCAAAAAAGTAGAAATGTTGGTTAATTTTGGTGTGAGAATACTTTTTCCCCTATCAATTTCATGCAAGTACAGAGTCATCAGAAGTGGATATATGCACTGGAAGTATATTAAATCACACAATCAGTAGTGGCTGAATACACATTTCCCCTCACTGTGTTTTATAAGGGTAGACGTATGATGGATGACACATTCAATTTCTGAATTTTTACCTAAAATGCATTTTTATGAAATAAAGTTTTATCAGCCAGTTTTTGTTATCTTCTCCACTCGTATTTTGCATCCTTTGAATTATATGATTTGAATCTTGCTGCTGATATGTTTGCACTTACAGGCAACCTGGACTTGAGTGCTCCTCTGCATCAGAGCCCCGACCCGGTTCCTCACAATGCATCTGTAAAAGCCAGCATGGGTGCGATGTAGTGACGGGATGAGGTACCTAGCACAAAGGACATTCTTGTCATTCTCATCATGAAATAACGCGCACACACACACACACACACACACACACACACACACACACACACACACACACACACACACACACAAAGCTGCTATAAATCCACCACAAAGGAAATGATACCAAATGGCTAGTCAGTCCTTGGTTATAAATAACTAGCTTCGTGCTTGAGTGAAGATTATCAGGTGTTGCAGTCAGGATCGCTCCAGATTTAACCCACATAAATAAGCACACTTACCCATAATGGAAAAACGTTCTCAGGCACTACTTGATGCTATCATGACACCATACAGTTTGAGAGGTCGTTATGTGCAAAAGCAGATGAGAACAAAGAACATAAATTGTGTGTGTGAGTGTGTTGATCAGTGGGAGTTAGAAATTATGTACAAGACTTGTTTCAGTGAGCCATCTGGGAGCTGTGTGAGGTGTGTGAGTTTCTCTAAATCACCCCAGAGAGCCAGTCTGAATGCTGCCAGTTATGGAGTTCTAGCATTTGATGTGTACACATGGCCAGTGCCACTTTTGTTCTGTGAATCTTAATTCACTTAGCTGCTCACAATGAGCTCCTTATCTGCTGCTTCAGCTCTCTCTGTGGTGCCATTCACAGATTCCTGATACTGTAGTCAAGTGGATTCAGGTTCTCTCTGTAATCAGAAGTGCAGATGAAAAAGAGGCCGAAGCATGATCGACAGTCCCAAATGCATGCACACGCGCGTGCACACACACACACACAGGTCTATGGTTGACTGACTGTAGACAAGGATGCAGGTGAGGAGCCACTTGGGATCTCACACTGAGACTCCTTGGAATCTTGAAAGGACCTTTTAAAGATAGGGTTATGCTCAGGGCTGGGATAGAGCTCAACCTTTCCACTGGTGGGATTAAAAATGCTTTTCTACAATACATAACTCTAATCCAACTTTAACCACAGGTGGTAAAAGAATAAACTTATACTGTGTTTAGATAATGCAATTACTTCATTAATTATTTTTTTTTTTCATAGGGTGGTACGATGTGCCTCACAGTTTGCACTGTCGCCTCACAGCAAGCAGGTTCTGGGTTCAAACCTGCTGGTCGACTGTGTGGAGTTTACACGTACTCTTTGTAACTACGTGGGTTTCCTCCATGTACTCCGGTTTCCTCCCACAGTCCAAAGACACGCGGATTAGGTCAACTGGCTACTCTAAATTTCCCATAGGTGAGAATGTGAGTTTGAATGGCTGTTTGTTTCTCTGTGTTAGACCCCATGATAGACTAGTGACCTGTCCAGGGTATACCTTGCCTCTTGGCCAATGTCAGCTGGGATTGGCTCCAGCTCACTTAAAACACGCAATGGATAAACAGTATAGAAAATGAATGAATGAATTATTTTTTTTCACAAGTGTTTACCAAATGTATAATGGATCTGAACGTATTATTACAGTTTACTATTTATCTTCCATCAACAAGAGCTAAACTGCACTGAATACGAAGCCCGGGCCCGCCCATCCTAAGCGTGACGCAACACGAGGGCCTGTTCCGAGCTTAGTCTGGCCAGGCAGGCTATCTACAGCATTTCCAAGCTCCCGAAAAATCAGGAACCAATCAACTTTGAGCATCTCCAACGGCCCTGGGTAGAGGCGTGTTCAAGGCAGTGACATAGTAGAACTGCGACCGGAAGCCATAGATTGTTTACAGACTCTATGCCGGAAGCGCTTCATTCACATCACGAACATGGAGCAGCGGCAAGCCTTTAACACAGCGGTAGATGCTGTATTGAAAGCATTCAACGGGAAGTTCTCATTGAAAACGGAGCAAAAAGCAGCCCTGGAGGTATTTATCTTCTTCCTGTTACTCAAGCAGTTTCCGTCGCGTCACATACGTCAGAGGAAAGAGTGATGTGATTGGTTTAAGCTTCGTCACAGTCTTTTCTGGCTTCGATCAGTAGCAAACTGAGGCATTTCAGGGAGGCGGGTCAACCACGGGCTCTGGGAAACGGTTTGGCTTAATAGCTTGGCCAGACCAAATGTTCGGACAGCTTTGAAGTCGCATTAGCCAGACTACTGAATACGCCTCCTTAGCCCTAAAAAGAGGAAACGATGACTCTTACTTGGAATCATCATGCAGGTTTTCTCTGCTATTTAGACCCACTTGACAAAGCTCATTGGTACTATTCTAAAGGCGGAACTGATTTAGAAAGGACTATGGTCAGCACAAACTGTATGTTACTCAATAAAGCAAAGAAAGAAGGTAATGCATCTATCAAGTGGAAAAAAATAAGCAATTCACTTTGCCTTTACAATAATAAATATTACATGGTTCTTGTGGCCGTGCAGCATAATGCATTTCACTGACAATGCTTTGATGGATATAATTCTCTATTCTTGACACAAGCTGGACGCTGAAGTTATAAAGAATGCATAGAGCAAAAAACAAATGGGGGAAGGGGTTGGGCCAAATCTTTTCTGTTTGTTCCCTATGACCAAGCAGGAAATGACATGCACTAATGTGTGCATGGAATGAATCGATATAAAAGAGTCATTTCGTGCCTGCATGGGGAATGAGGTGCCATATCTCAAGAGGCTTATGATCCTCCGCCATTTCTGAATAAATGCATAGGAATGAGCAGGGATCTGAATAAATATCTGCAAATGAGAAATTTGTTAAAAGGTAAACTGAGATTAATGTGTCTATTTGTTTCAGTAATTATGTGGCAGGAATGACAAATGGAGAGCTCACCTGTACTCCAATGAGAAGCGTGTCAGCTCCGTGCCATTGTACAGCCATTTGAACTCCAGTGGCCAGCTGCCCTCTGCCATGCAGGTCAAAACCAAACGGTTTCCCTCGAGGTGCACCTGGGTTGCCACGGGCTCCATTTTGAAGTAGGGTGGAACATCATCTGCATGAAGAAAAACACATTAGTCTTTATAATTTGACAGACAAATCAAATAATCAAGAGTAATGAGACACATATATTCAGGAATATTATAAATAGTAGTAAAAATAAAGTAAATTTAATCGTAAACAGCAGTCCTCGGAGTAATTTTAAGTGACCATGCAAGCTGCAACAACAGATATGCAGCTAATAATATATGATCAGTTGAGCATCCACAATAAGTTGTATAGTGAGTTAGCAACAATGCAGTAAATAGAATACCCCCAAGTGCAAAAAATGCAAAAAATGTCTGATGAGCTTATACAAGGAAAATGCTCTAATGCACAATAATGTCCTGGAACAGTGATGAGCTGTTGTACAGGGTGATTGCTGTGGGTAAAAAAGACCTCCTATACTGTTCCTTGATGAATGAGACTGTTGCTGAAGGTGCTCCGCTGTTTGATCAATAAATCATGGAGGAGATGTGTTACAATGTCCCAGAGGGACACTAGTTTGTTTAGTGTCCTCCTTTCCAAAACCATATCAAAACTGTCCAGGCAGCAAGTGTGAACCAGCTCAACACCCTATCCCATTATGTCTATTATTCTAGTTGTGGTCCTCTTCCGCCTGATCAGCACCATCTTCTTGGTCTTGGCCGCATTAAGAAGTAGATAGTTCAAATGTGTACTGATTTCTATTTGCATTATTTTTTTTGGTAAACACTTTTATCCAAAGAGACTTAGGCTAGGCTGACACTTGCACGATTCCGTGGCACGGATTGGCACGACTCGAGTCGTGCCAGTGCGCAAACTAGTCGTAAACTGGCGTGAAGTGTGCGTAAACCCGTCGTGACTGCGTGCCATGTCGGGACGAGAATTTTGAAATGTTCAAAATTTTGGTCACGACAAAATTTCGCGACCGGGTCGTGAACTATGCGCAAACTGTTCATGATCTCGTTGTGAACTCGTCGGGACGATGCGGGAGGATGCGTGCCAGTGCGTGGAAGTGCGCGCCATGCCACGACTGTCACGAACTGCCACGAATAGTTCACAAACAGCTCACGTCGAGTTCACGAGTAGTTCACGACATGTTCACGAATTGGTGCGCGTCGCAGTGTGGCCGTGCCTTCCCACTGACACGGTCACGCATTGATGGCACAAGCAGTTCACGACTAGTTTATGCACTTCACGAACAGTTTGCGCATGGCACGAGCAGTTCACGACGAGTTCACAAGCAGTTCACGACTACTGCGCGACAGTGGCGCTCGCGTCGGTGCGGGGGTATATATAGGGCTTCCCGGACACTTCTCGCCATTCGCAATTTTTTTTTCTTGCTTTTTTCTTTAATGTCTTTTATTTTCTATTCCTTCATGACTTTTTTTTTGGGGGGGAGTTTCGTTTCTTTTATTTCAAAAATGGAACAACTGTGGATGCAGCTCATGAAGCTACTACCATTCTTTCTTGCCAAGGGACAGCACCAGCAGGGGACATGTAGTAATGTGACAGGTAGTCTCGCTGATCCTTTGCATCCTTCTGGGTATGATGGACGGTTAGAGGCAGCAGCCCCTGCAGGTGTCGGTCAGTCCTCCATCCACCAGGGATCAGATCATGTGTGTCCGGATCTTCGCGGTCCACTTCTGAAATTGCATGTGGGTATCTGATGAGGATGAGGTTGTGCATGACACAGGCGTGCCCAAGTCGGCACGACACCGTCCGAATTGCGCAAACTCGTCGTGCCAATGCGGGAAGTGCGTAAACTATGTGCAAACTATGCGTGAACTCGTCGTGCCAGTTCGTGAATGTGGACGGGCACGCATTCGTGAACTCGTCGTGAACTATGCGTGAACTAGTCGTGAACAGTGCGGTAGCCTCCCAGTTCGTGCCCCAAAATGGCACGACTTGCCACGACAAAATCGTGGCCAAAAGTCGTGCAAGTGTCAGCCTAGGGTTACAGTTGATTGCAAAAGTTTTCATCCCCAAAAAGAAAAAAAAATAAGAAGGCAAATGCTGTATCTAACACTACGTTCACACTGCAAGGCTTAATGCTCAATTCCGATTTTTTTGTGAAATCCGATTTTTTGTGAGGTCGTTCACATTAACAAATATATGCGACTTGTATGTGATCCTCAGTATGAACGAAAAGCGACCTAAAAGTGTTCCGCATGTGCATTGCAGGATACGACGACGTCACACGCAGTGAGCATGGCCAGTGTTTACGGAAGTAACCTAAAGTTTCCTGTGTATGACAGTAGCCAGCATGGAGTACCTGGCGATGATGCAGTTGTTGTTGCGATGGAGCCAGAACATGCACAATAGCCTGATGTTAAGGAGGAGGTTGAGAAGGAAGAGGGCAAGGGTTTTGGCTCAGGCGTTCTGCGGGGTAGTGACTGCAACCTCCGTTCAAAGGAACGTGTGGGTGTGGAGTCGCAGCCAGGAATGGTGGGATGTAGATGTGCTTCGCTCCTTCACCGACACCGAGTTCATTAACAACTTAACAATAGTGACGTTTGTGGCTTGTTGATGACGTGTAAGTCGGATGAATGCGACCTGGCGGTTCAGACTGAAGTCGCATATGAAAAGATCGGATAGGAATCGGAATTAGGACCACATATCCAAACCGCCTGGGTCGGATTTGAAAAAATCGGATCTGTGTCGTTCATATTGTCAATAAAAGATCGGATACAGGTCACATATGGGCGAAAAAATCGGATTTGAGTCACTTCAGCCTGCAGTGTGAACGTAGTGTAAGTCTCTTCCTCACTCATTCACTATTTATAGATTGATCTATATAAAGCAGTACATAGGGCAGAAGTAAAAGAGATATGGGACTGAATTTTGACAACACTAATTAGTGATTGTACATCGTGACATGCCGTTAGATAAACAACGCAAATGTTATAAATAAACCACTATTAAATACACCACTACCAAACACCTGTTGGCTATCATCATCATCTTCTCCCTTGTCCAGCACTGTTGCCAGGTCAGGGTCTATGTGGACTCGACTGATCCACACATCATATTAACTGGAGCATAGTTTTATGCTGAATGCCCTTCCTGCCACAACCCTGCCATTTCTAGGCTTGGGAACCAACCATTCACACCTATGGACAATTTAGAGCCACCAGTTAACCTAACTGTATGTCTTTGGACTGAGGTGGAAGCTGGAGCACCCAGAGGAAACCCACACAGACATGAGGAAAACATGCAAACTCCACACAGAAAGGCCCCCGGCAGCCCCTGGGCTCAAATCCAGAACCTTCTTGCTGTGAGGCGACAGTGCTAACCACACCACCACCGTGCCACCTCACCTGTTGCCACCTATAATTAAACAACATTTTCTGCTTACTTTTACAAATTATGGTTTTGTTGAAAATAAGAAATAATTTGCTTCATAACTACCCTCTATCTCTTCCATACCCTCTGAACAGCTTTTCAATGGTCTCAGTTGTAATATCTGTCCTTGAAGTCCCTCCCCCCACCTGCCCACACATTTTTCCAACAGTATTGGTCCTAACTCTATCAAATTGCTTGGCCCATACTTGCCCATTCTTTTGTGGCATATCTTTTATACCTCTGGCAGATCATACATTGCCTCCTTTAAATCTGGGCTAGATCAGGTCATGGCAAAATTATTATATTAATTTTGACTAATGTTTTGAATCATTCTTGTATTGCAATTTACAAACCACATTTAATTTTTGAATTCTTATTTTAATCTGTAGATAAATTGTGTAACAGAGGTGCATCTTTTCTCATTTCTATTCAAATACCATCGGGGATGCAAACTGCACAACTGAGGCAAGATACAATCCAAACAACCGAAGCTTGCTCAAGGCACCAACAGTGGCTCTCTGGCAGTCAGTGGCGTGCACAGATAGACACGAGGTGGTGCTCAAGCACCTGCCCCTCTGCCCTCTGTCCAAAAAAGTGCCCTTTTGAATTTTTTTTTTTTTTTACAGTTTACTGAGGCCAATGTCGACATGATCTTTTAGAAAAGCCGCGGCATTAAAAGCGTGTGTGAAAATAATGTCCCGATGTGTGCCCCCTCCGTACACACACCGGACCTCTGTCTCTCTTGCTCTGTCACGTGAACAAGCGTGCAGTGCATTCAATGTGAGGTTGCAGCAGCATAGCGTCCTGGAAGCCACGGCCTTGTCGTAGCGCAGACGACACATCGGGCAGTCAGTCAGCTCTTCCCCTGCCCCACCAGCCAGGTAACACATGAATCGAGTGAAAATGTATTGTTTGCCCTCTAAGCCCAAGCTGTAATTATTTTGTCGTGAAGTTGCCTGTCGCATACGGAAACAACTGCACATGGCAGCCTTTGCCAGCTTATTTGCTCCCTTTCCATATGGAGAAACAAACTGAACAACATTTTAAATGTAGCCTAAACCATTGAGGCAACCCCACTCTCCATCAATTCCGACCTGTTTTTATAACATGATTAAGAATATCACGTTATGCTAGTATGCACGCCGTTATGCAAATAAAGGAGAGCTCCGTTGAGCCCATTGAGTGTGTATATTTCGTTACAAATTTTAAGATGATCTCACGGAAATCTGTGAATAAACAGTCTTGAGACTCAAGTCAGTGACGGGAAGATCAGACTTTCAGACTTTATCAGACTTTTTAAAGATGGAACTACAGAAAAATACCCAAAACTTTGATATGATTATGAACACAAGAGGAGGGTTAAATCTCAGACTTTTATAATAAGGTGTTCCACATGCGCAAAAAAGTGCCCTTTTTTCCTCCCCAGAGCACTTGCCCCCCAAAATGTCTGTGCACGCCACTGCTGGCAGTCATGTGATTTGAACTTACAACTAGTTCAGAACCTTAACTGCTCAGCCACCAGTGATTTATTTTCTGAAATGCTTGGTTACTCAGGTCCAGTACACAGATGAAAGCCAATACTAGACAACAAAACAGCCACTGAGTGAAGTATCACTACTGCCAGTGCAATTAGGCTTAAAAAGTGTTTGGGAATGCAGCCTGTACTGTAGCTTGAACAGAAGTACTGCTCAGCCAGTGTGTGAACATATGCTGTATACCAGACAGAAGATGGAGTATGACTCCCAGCACTGCACTGGCATAACTGAGCGAAGATGTTCAAGAGTGCTCCAAGATGGAGCAGCTCGCCTGGTGAAGGTGACAGGATAAGCTATGATCTCCTTGTGCCTCCATTCATCTTTAGGCTTTCTAATACAGGTAGATTATCTAGACTCGGGGGCACACTTTACAGACAGAAGCCTCGAACCCAGGAGACAAAGTGCTTTCATTACCCATGCTTGATTAGCACATGACCTAACGTATCGACCACACTGACTTGCTCTACACAGATGATGTGAGAGTTGATAGTCACAGTGTTTGGTGAAATCAAATTAAAGCTCGTATTTTTTGTGGCACAAAGATGGCACGCCCTGCGGCATGGCTGAATTCTGCAACGAGTGATTGGTGGAGCTGCTACATCTGGAATCAGAAAGTGCTGATATTTTCTGCCCTGTGGGAGCTGGGGAGGGATATACAGCCTGCAGTTCAGTGGAGAAGACAATGAGCTGATAGGGAAGAAGGTAGACTGTGCAATAAAAGTACTATAATACACATGCTTACACACACACACAAAGATGAAAGTGCTTCAGGGCATATCTGTGGAGTTCAGACATACAAGTGTGACATGACAACATGAATACATTGAAAGAAATTTTACTACTTACTCTCATGCATGCACACATACATACTGCACATGGACATAAAATATATATATTTCCTTTTCAATGATACAGAAAATATAGGAATTGAGAGCAACAACAACCACACACACACACACACCAGCACGCTCAATTAGGAGAGGATGATCCTCTTCATCCTCCATATTTGATAACGGCAGACCATCAGCAACCTAATCAAACGATTTTATGTCCCCTGCCATTCCTCAAATCATTACCACTGGGTAACAACCTTCATAAACGACAACCTGCCCCCTGCCCCCCACCTCCCCAAAGCACAATTCCCTCCAGCCTTCAACAATCGCCTAATTTCGTCCTCTGGGTAAATGTTCCTCTGCCAGCATGCAGGTCCATCCACTTAGCCACGCAGCTTTATAAATACAGCACCATTAGGGACCTCCACATGCAAAAATCAAACCCTAGCACTGACTGCCTAAAAGCAACAGATGACAAAATAGCAACTGCGTGCCAACACCAATGGAGGCTCCATGGTGCATATTCCCGTCGATACAAAAAGGCATGTGCGCCCCTGTGCCGCTCGCTCTTCTATAACAATGCACCTGCATTTGAAAAGAGATGAGCAGCCCCATCGAAAAGGGTTGAGGCTCGCAGTAATTGCTCCCTCAGTGCAAAGTGAGGGTTGGTCCGTGGGTGGAATAGTAGAGAGAAAACAGGTAAAAGTTTCACTGCTAGAGCTGGTTGATAATGCCTGTTTTCCTACAGAGGTGGAGGAACTCATTTTCTTGAAATATTCATTTTCACTGCTACAATTTGGAACAATTTAACTACTTGAAACTTTTGAGGTAAAGTTGGAGTAATTAGTTTAACCTTCTCCGCTGCATCATGCCAGAAATGATAAGCAGTGTTACAGAGCAACAGACAAATGCTATTTATACACAGGGTTGTACAAACCTACTCTGAGTTTATTCCACAATGAATGAATGAATGAATTTATTTATTTCGAACATGTATAAAAATGTATGTAACTATTTGTACATACAAAAGAAAGAAAATGAAAAAAGTGACAAAAAAAGAATAAATAAAATAACATGAGCTAAGACATTACAATACACCGCACATTGTTCGAAAAAGGAGTGGGAAGAAGTACAATACTTTTTTTTAATTTCCCACCCCTGTTTAACTACCCCGAAATCCAAACTACATTAATACACCTATAAAAATATATACCATATATACACTTCATGATTATCCATATAAATATATGGTATAATATAAATAATATTATTTATAAATTATATAAATAAATGATATAAATTATACATTATATAAATAAATGAGGGCGGCACGGTGGTGTAGTGGTTAGCGCTGTCGCCTCACAGCAAGAAGGTCCTGGGTTCGAGCCCTGGGGCCGGCGAGGGCCTTTCTGTGCGGAGTTTGCATGTTCTCCCCGTGTCCGCGTGGGTTTCCTCCGGGTGCTCCGGTTTCCCCCACAGTCCAAAGACATGCAGGTTAGGTTAACTGGTGACTCTAAATTGACCGTAGGTGTGAATGTGAGTGTGAATGGTTGTCTGTGTCTATGTGTCAGCCCTGTGATGACCTGGCGACTTGTCCAGGGTGTACCCCGCCTTTCGCCCGTAGTCAGCTGGGATAGACTCCAGCTTGCCTGCGACCCTGTAGAAGGATAAAGCGGCTAGAGATAATGAGATGAGATGAGATAAATAAATGATAGTGTGAGTATGCGTGAGACTGAATCCTGGTGGTCTAGACTGAGCAGCTCATTGTAACAGAGTAGTCACACAGTGGCGGCTGGTGAAAAAAAGTCTTGGTGGGGCTGGTGTGCCAATAGGTTTCCCTGCCTAGTCCAGTATAAGCATTCAAATGAACAGTAAGAAAATGACAACAATTCCACAATAATAATTTAATTTCCTTCTCAAAATCAGCAGTTTCACAGATAAAGTAAATTAACAATTTACAGCTATATTAGGCTCCATTTATGCTTTGGAAAGGAACGGTATCAAATACAATACAATACTCAAATACCTCTTCATTGTGCCTTCTTACAGCAATGCGGTGCCTATCGTCTAGCTGCGCCGCTATGCTAATCCTTCCGAGCACAGCTAGCTTTACGCAGTTTTCCATGTGAACTCTTGATCTTTCATGCTTCTTGATGCGTTTGGAGAGGTGTTTTTTTTTTTTTTGCAGTTTGTCCAGACTGTGTCCACGTCAAATCACACCTGTTACTTTTGAAAAGGATGCAGGGGAAACAAGAAAGTGCATTGGCTGTTCCACAGCCTGTCAGCCATGACTTACGCTGGAACCAACTCCTGCAAAAAGTTCTGTTGTAGGCTTTAACTTTCTCCTTGGTTGGCTGGGTGATGTTTATTTCGGGCTTGTCGGGTCCCAGCTCCTTAATACGGATTTTTCCGCCATCGTCCTTCTCGCGAAAGCGTAGTTCAACAAAGATCTCACCGAATTTGGTGAAAACTGCCCGTCAACTGTCATCGTCGCCATCATCTCTCTGATTGACTGACCTGAGACCTTAAGTTTATCACCATAGTAATCCAAAACTTTCCCACATTTTCTGTAGTGAGGCAAAATTTCCAGCGCCCCAAAACCATTAAATTCAGCGATGCTGATTGGCCAAATATTTATTATTTTTCCCTAGCAACCATACACGATTGGCTATTTCACTGCACTTCTGGGGCACTTTGATGAGCGCCCAAGAAGAGAAATGATACAAGTCTGTCAGTGGAAATTCACTGTTGAATGAGTCACTTGGTGGAAATGTCGTTTAAATAATTCAGATTGCATGTAGGCACACACTATTAAGTAAAACTGACATTGATAATAAAATTTGTAAAATATATATATATATATATATATATATATATATATATATATATATTTTAAATATTTTTTCCCGGGCGGCACGGTGGTGTAGTGGTTAGCACTGTCGCCTCACAGCAAGAAGGTCCGGGTTCGAGCCCTGTGGCCGGCGAGGGCCTTTCTGTGCGGAGTTTGCAAGTTCTCCCCGTGTCCGCGCGGGTTTCCTCCGGGTGCTCCGGTTTCCCCCACAGTCCAAAGACATGCAGGTTAGGTTAACTGGTGACTCTAAATTGACCGTAGGTGTGAATGTGAGTGTGAATGGTTGTCTGTGTCTATGTGTCAGCCCTGTGATGACCTGGCGACTTGTCCAGGGTGTGCCCCGCCTTTCGCCCGTAGTCAGCTGGGATAGGCTCCAGCTTGCCGGCGACCCTGTAGAACAGGATAAAGCGGCTAGAGATAATGAGATGAGATGATATTTTTTCCCCTCCACATCAGGGAGGGCAGCGCCCGAGTGCCCCCTATGGGCCAGCTGCCACTGGTCACACTAGAGGCGGAATGAGCCGGAATGCCGTTGGAATGAAAATTCTTCGTATATTCCAGGATATTCGAAGTGCATTCTAAAAATTCTGACTGCATTCTGAGTGCATTCCAAACATTCGGGCCCATTCTTGTGGCCGGCCTGAATGTTTTGCTCATGCTCAAAACATTCGAGGTGTATTCGAAGAGGAGAAATATCGAACGGCATTTGAAATGTATTCTAACTGCATTCTGACTGCATTCTAAATATTCTTACGGCATTCCAACAGCATTCGAAACATTCTGATTGCGTTCGAGGGAAAAATCGAAATGGCAAGCCACTTCAAATCCTGCCAGATACTCCCAAATGTGCCTCGAATGAACCGGAATGCCGTCGGAATTAAAATTCTTCGTATATTCCGGGATAGTCGAAGTACATTCTAAGTATTCGAGCTGCATTCTCTTTGAATTCTTAGACGTTCGAAACATATTCGGCGGCTATTCCGGGAGCGTTCTGCCTGCATTTGAGGTGAATTCGTACAGCATTCGAGGCACCTTCCGACCAGACTTCGGGTGGTATTCGGGCAGCAATCGAACCGCACTCGGAGGGCATTCGAAGTGCATTCTTAATATTCTTACTGCATTCTAACAGCATTTGAGGTAGAGCTGTGCAATATATTGTATTTTTATCACGATATCGATATTGGTGTCAAACGATATCAAAATTCATAATATCGATATGAAACGATTTTTTGTCATTTGTAAGGTAAAACGAACCCTTCTGTCCCCTAAGGCACACCGTAGCCTTGTATACGTCATCCATTCTACTCCCGCGATATCTCCGCAACAGTAAAAAATCAGTTCTTCTGTTTTCATACCTGTCGGGTGATTTGATATATTGATTTGTTAATATGTTGTTTGATTTGCTTGCTAATAGTTATAATAATACAATTAACATATATTTACGTCATATTTTTGGATGTGGGACTGGGTAATGTAAAAATGGCATCTACGGAAGAAAACAAGCACAACAATATTAGCACATATCCAGCTTGCTAGCTGTGTTAGATGTGTTAAACCGTGTGGATTTAAGTGGAATAATTGCGAGTCGTCCTGTGGTCAAGGCAGCGTTTTAAGGTAAGGCAATTTGGTTATTAATGTTGCCCGCCGCGGCATGTTTACTTGGGTTCATTTGATTTTGACTTGTGCATCTGCAGCTAGCATCATGCTTTGAAGTAGGTTCTGCTAAGGACGGGTTTATTGCGCGATGTAGACGGACTCAGATGTAATTACATCGTTTTTAAAATTCCGTGCGCTTAAAACGGTGTCCCCCTGCTAATCATGTAGCCCTAATCATGTGTTGCTTTTACTTTTCGAGTGAAATATCTCTGCAAATGGTATTTCAATGCTGACATGCCAAAAAGATAGCGGAGTCCACATTTGGAAGATGAAGGAAGAGAAGCCTGATGCTTGAAAATAGATCGCTTAATCCACAACGCATATCTGTATTTGAGACATAACCTGCAACTAGTGGGGATGTTTTGGAATGACTGTGCATGGGGTGTTTTTGGCCACAGAACACTAACCCACAGTAGTAGGAGGACTACTGGGTTCGTGGATTTTGTCTGTTGACTGAGCGAAGCATGGTGTTTGCCTTGTGCCATTTCACGTAGCATCTAGCCGCAGTGCCACCTACACTTTCAGGGAATGTTTACATGCCGCTGAGCTATTTTCATGTATGTTAATTCTTAAGGACTTGTCTCTATATTGTGCGTGTTCACACACGGACTGGCCATCGGGAGTAGCGGGAGTTTTCCCGGGGGGCTGGCGGAGAAAAAAAAAAAAAACAGTTGTGCGCTGGCCTTTAATATTATAAGCAATGTTAACAGTTTCTTTAAGAAACTGTTAACATTGCTTATTACAGTTGCGCGCTGGCCTTTAATATTATAAGCAATGTTAACAGTTTCTTTAAGAAACTGTTAACATTGCTTATCATATTAAAGGCCAGCGCGCAACTGTTTTTTTTTTTTCTCCGCCGGCCCACACTGAACCACCGGCCCACCGGGAAAACTCCCGCTACTCCCAATGGCCAGTCCGTGTGTGTGCGTGTTTAATGTTGGTGTCTTAACAACACACAAGCTTACGTTGTAGTGTGTGTGTGTGAGAGAGAGATTTTATCCTTGGCTGGCTACGAGCCAGTGTGGACGTTACGCAGTAATCACTGGTAATACCAGCGCTGGCTCCATCCTCTGTGATCGGAAATGTTGAGTGAGGAGAACGTGAGCCTTGTGCAGGCGATAGGACCTATGCAAAGTACGCGCTTGCACAGTAAATAGTTTAAGTAAAAGGCGTTTCAGGGTACAACGGGAAGGGTTGACAGGTAGCCTATGAGGCCTGTACTATAAAAATGTGGCCCGGTGCCTCGGGTGTTGATGATCGGGGCTTTAAAAAAAGGTGTATAAATATCGTTCTAAAAATCGCGATATCAATATTTACTGAAAAAATCGTGATATTGATTTTTTCCAATATCGAGCAGCCCTAATTTGAGGTATTCCTACTGTGTTCCAACTACATTTGAACTGCATTCGAAAGCTACGTAATACACCCGGAACGTACAAGAATCATTCGAGGCGGGTTTGAAGCACATTCTAAGTATTCGAATGGCATTCTTACAAAGCTGTAAGAATGTTGGTCAGTTTGAAATTCCCGCCCAAATGTGGCATGAATTTTGAAAATGTTTTTCATTCCGTCTGGTTCTGCTTGATTCCTGCGGGGCCTTTAGCTTTTGATCTACTGGAGCTATGTCAGAAACTAGAGCTCTTCCTCTATCTCACAGTGGCCTCCTATCTCTCTTTCTGTTACAGACAGACACAAATAGAATCCCCTGGTCTGGAAAATCCCAAACACAGCAGTAATGCAGTTACCATTTCTCATTAGAGCCCATATGCTTTAGAGATGGCAGGTACACCTTTGCTACATATATTCGGCAGGAGGTCGGCAGGCGCATGCTTCCCTTTTTTTGTGCCAACCTACGCGGGTTGGCAGCCAAGTGTGACTTGTGGAGGTAATTTTTACACGCAGCTTGTGTGAGTGTGAGCAGAGGCGGAGGTGCCAGAGAACACAGGTCCAGATGGAGAGCCTGAGGGAGGTTTCTCAGTAGCAGAGGACCTGGCTGTGGGGAAGCTGTGTTAGCGTCTGGCCTCCAAGCGTCAAGTGCTGACCACCCCTCTGGAATGTCCTTGGGCTCGGTGTGGTTGCAGGAACTGTCACAAAAACAGCACCTTCCTTTAACCTGATGGCTTAAGTCACATTGGGTAGTACTGCTCCACTTTTCTTTCACCTGTTGCGCGCACAGAATTTTAATAGCGCCTAGACAAAGGCAATGGACAACAGATTGGATCCATAAAACATGCCCCATTATTTTTCTGCAGGGCACCATGCTGGCATGCAATCATACAGAGAGGGCTTGCATTCAGCACTCACGATTTTCCACCTTATATTTCAATGGAAAAATTGGACACATCATGCTCTACTTAATCACTGTCTGGCACCTGCGTGTGAGTGTGGCTAAGCCAATCAGGGCCAGTTCACCATAGTGCTGTAAACATCTTAGGATGTAAAGATGTAAACAAACAAGCAGGCAAGATTTAAAAAAAAAAACAAAACACTTGTTCCTTAAACATTTCAAACGATAATGCCACATAGCCAGAGCAGAGCTTTGGACCAGTAAACCTACATTGTGTGTATGTGTGTGTATGGCTGCTTTTAGGTGAGTTGTAAGGGCTGGCAGAGGGACAATCTCACTCTTCACTCGTGGGTTGCGTTGAAGGTCAGCCTGCTCCGTCACTCTGTCAGCGAGCCTCGTCACCGTGACAACCAGCACCCCGTCGATTTATACTTCATCAGCTTCCCTGAGTGGGAGAACTGCCCTCCGCCCTGGCAGCAAGGTGAAGGAACCCATTACTGCTCAAACCAAACACACAGCAGCCTGCATTTGTACAGGGCAAGGGGGGAAAAAAATAACATGGCCATGCAATGCATTACAAACACCCTGATCTTTCCCTGTATTAATTTCAGGTAATGGCCAATGAGCTTATATCTATATAGCTCCCATACAAGCTCAGGTCCATAATAGGTGCTGCTTGCTCGACCTGTGTTTATGGCCTGTAAAACACCTATGCAGGATGACTGGAAATGCCACAGAGGCATTGTGTAGCAGGAAGCAATGCAAATGGCGAAGGCTCTTAACTTCAACATGGCGTTATTTATAAACAAGATGGAAAGAACAATAAGAAACTCTGCAGTACTTTGTTTAATTCCGGTTGCAATTCAATCAGCATGACAATATGTGGAGTTGAATTTCATTACCTTACTGGGTAAGGCTGAGCGCGATTGCGTGTGCTCGGACTATGAATAGGTCGCTGAGGGTTAATGGATGTGTAATTGATGAGATTAACTGAGGTGTAATGCAGCATGGCATTGTGACTTTGATCTACAGAGCTGTGGGGAGCACGGTGACGTTACTCAAACGCAATTAGAGGCAGCATTGAGCTATCAAACCAAGATCTAATTAGAAGTGAAGACAGTGCAGTTGGGGGGGGGGCAGTCAATGGCCAGTAGATTGAATTATCAGAGCCTGCAAGCTGCATCACCACAATGCCTGCACACATCTCGTTCTTTATTTATTTATTTCTTCATGTGTTTTAATATCAGTTTGTCCTGCATAATCTTCTTCCTTCCTTCATGTTCTTTCTCCTTCTGTTCTTTGCACAGCTCTCTCTTTCTACCTTTACTAAATTCCATCTCTCCGCCACAGTGGACCCTGTGCGTTTTGGGATTTATCTCGGACTTAATTAGGCACCACAGCGCTTGGCACATTGTATACCCAAGAGTTGCCACAAACGCCAACCACTGATCAATGAGACGCTGTTCACCTACATCTCCCTTGCACAACTATTTCTTGCCCCCCAGCCAATACCTCCAGAGGCAGGAAATCAGAGCCCCCTGCCTACACATGACCTCCCCCATCAGGAAACCCTGTGAGGTCTGATGCCTTTGATGGACTTGCACAACAAACGATTTTCATTCTTGGACAAGGCAAATTTAATCCTGTAATTACATGCTGCTTAACATGGAAAATCACATCTCCAGAAGTCTGCTCAGTTAAATTCAGGCAGAAATAAGTGGAAATGATACCAAGTGAGGGCAGAGATGAAGCTTAGGTGCTATTGCTAAGAGCAAACTGACAAATGATTTTTAAGGGGTTAGAAAAAGCTAGAGAGAATAAAAAAGCGAGGGAGGAAGAACCCACTGCAGGAAGAGGAGAGAAAGAGAGTGCCTTCTCCTAGCATACGGGGGAAGGACTGAATCAAATTTAGAAAGTAGGGCAAACAGTAATGGAGAAAGATAACAAACAAGGACGGTGAAATGGGAATTCCATACGTTTCACCATCTGCTGAGATTGTTTAGACTCGCCTCGATAATTAGTTCCTAATTAGCTGACAGAGAGGTCGGAAAGCATTCCTTCAACACATGGTGATTTTGCAAGTTTTGATTATGACCAGACACCTGCACTCGCGGTGTGCCATGCTGTCCATAAGACCCGACTCTTGCCAAGTTTTGAATGAACCAAAAACAAACAGGCCTTGCAATTAGGACTCATTACACAGCTGCTATTTAGAGTCTTTTTATCATGCATTTAATTGCATCCCAACTATAGAGGAGACTAGATTAATGAATTAGAGGTACCACAGTCACACATCGGTTCTATTTGTCATTTAAACTGTGTTTCAGAGATTTAGAGTAGTGGGTAACAAGGCGCTACATATCTCATTTTCCCCCTTATGTGCCACTTCCACATGAACCCCTGCACTGGGAAGATTGAGCATGTGTTAATGGTTCAGCACTGCTGTATCCAGAGGCTGGCATTGTAATATATGGGTGCGGAAAGGCTGCCAATTGTGATTCTTATCAGTGTGTGTAGAGTAAGGGAAAAGAAGACTGGGTGGTTTGGTTCTGACTGGCAGGGCTGGGTGTATGTACTAATGGATGTGCAGCTCTGACAGAGAAAAGAATTACTATCCACCTTCATTACATTTACACCAGCCAGTCTACTAAAGCAGGGAGGGTCTCTCCTGGACACCATTTTATTTATCTAGTACAAAGCTAAGCCACATGTCTCACATCGTTTACACACATTTCAGCTTTTCCTTTACTGCTTCTGATCACTCATGGGTACAAGCGTCATATTTCAAAAGAATCTATCGTTTCGTCATGTGTCAAGCATTCACTAGGCTTTTATCGAAGTTATTTTCACTCAGGTTTAGCACGAGCTCTTGGCGCTTTCTCTTAAACGTTCTCTCCGCACAATGGACTACCTGCACAATGCTGTGTGATGTAAATCTACTGTCTGAAATACACATCTGATCAATGATATATTTACCTCTGTACTGCACTTTTTCATTATTACTCCCATATTGTTGGACATATAAAGCACAATGTTTAGCATCGTTTTTATTTAGTGTGCAAACCATTATTTTTAATGTTCTTAATCAGATGTTGCTTGGAGTAAATGCCAGAAAAAGTCAGTTAGTGATGTATACCATCATGTAAAAGCAAGTAGTAAAGCTTCAGCCTCATTGGAGAAGTGGTTTCAGCTCAATCTATGTGAGTGCAGAGCCATGAGTGAGAGAGCCATTTACCCAGCGAATACAGCTTCATGTGCATCAAACAAGCACATTTAATCTAAAAATACTACAAGTGTCATACATTTGAGGGCTTCTGTTCTGTAAAACTGAGACAAATTGGCTGTGATAATGAGTCATTAAAATCCTAATGCAAGTCTCGATGTTGTGAATGTGAATACACGCTTTGTATACTTTCAAAACATTTTTTCTCTAACATTTAATTTTGTGCTGGAAAACTAATGTTTTTGTCCTGACTCAATAATAAAATACTTTGTTTCATATTTTAGATTGGCGGCACGGTGGTGTAGTGGTTAGCACTGTCGCCTCACAGCAAGAAGGTCCTGGGTTCGAGCCCCGTAGCCGGCGAGGGCCTTTCTGTGCGGAGTTTGTATGTTGTGTCCGCGTGGGTTTCCTCCGGGTGCTCCGGTTTCCCCCACAGTCCAAAGACATGCAGGTTAGGTTAACTGGTGACTCTAAATTGACCGTAGGTGTGAATGTGAGTGTGAATGGTTGTCTGTGTCTCTGTGTCAGCCCTGTGATGACCTGGCGACTTGTCCAGGGTGTACCCCGCCTTTCGCCCGTAGTCAGCTGGGATAGGCTCCAGCTTGCTTGCGACCCTGTAGAACAGGATAAAGCGGCTAGAGATGATGAGATGAGATGAGATGAGATATTTTAGATTCTTCAACGTAGCTAGCGTTTACCTTGATGATGCTTTGTACATTATTGGCATTATCTTAACCAGCTTCATGAGGTAGTCACCTGGAATGCTTTTCAATTAACAGGTGCCTCGTCAAAAGTTAATTAATGCAATTTCATGCCGCCTTAATGCGTTTGAGATCAAACAGTAAAAAGGAAATAATAAAAATACAGTAAATAGCCCTATTCCACAACTGTAATAATCCATATCAGTGTTCCCCCTGAGTTTAATGGCTTGGGGAGGGGGGGTTAGCACCAGATTCTTTGTGACTCTAACCAGGAAAAAGTGGCACCTAATGTACGAATAAATGTTGCCAGCCAAACTAAATTTAAATAACTGACAATAATTATCTTATGAAAGTAATAAAAGAGCAAAGTGACAAAAAAATGGTTGACATGGTATATAAAAGTGAACACTCTCAATGAATTAAAAATAATGGAATAAATAAATAAATAAATAAACACTCATAGTGACCAAGCTGCCAGTGCTACCGTGGGTATATCATTATCTAAGCAAAAATGATCATTTGATAGTTAAAATATTAAAAACCGGAGCTTTTTATTTTATTTTATCTTTTTTGTGTTGGTGTAGTTTGATGTTTGTTTTTGTTTGAGTGTTTTTGTCCGCTGGTTGTGGTGTAGCTCCGGACCCAGTTTTGGGCGTTGGTTCCCTCCAGGCCTTGGTTCACTGTGCTCCTAGCTATGGACTGCAGTGAGCTCGTTGCTCACTTTAACATCGTGGTTGTCCAGCGCTCTGTGCAGCAGTGATGTTCTGAGCGATGTTGCTCGATGGCGTTGCGGCGGCTGTGCAGGCGGTTTGGGACATACCAGCGCTCTGCGTGGCGGTGCATCTGTGCTCGCTTTGTGGCTCCATGGCGTGGTGTTCTGAGTGATGTTGCCCGGTGGCGTTGCGGCAGCTGTGTTGGCGGTGTGGGACTTGTTTTCGTGCGCCTTTTGGTGGGACTGTGGCTGCTACATCATTGGAATGACAACCTGACCTCTATTTGGTGGACTTTTTTTTTTCCTATAATTGTAAAGCGACCTTGGGTTTTGAGAAAGGCGCTATATAAATTGAAATTATTATTATTATTATTATTATTATTTTACTGACCCCAAAAGAAACCATGCTCATCTTAGTTTCAGCTGCAGTGTATATGGGAACACAGTAAGCCAGCCATGAAGCAATCTTAGAGTCTGATTGAGGTACATGCCTAGTTGAATGGTATCTGCCAAAAAAAAAAATCACTTTGATCCCGAAGATGAAACAATCAGTTGCATAAATGGCGGCTTCTTGTCCAGGCCTGCGGTAGGTGGTAAGCTGGCAAATTACAATATGTCCCACTACTTCATTTCATGCACACACCTCCAGCAGACCTTTTGACCACCATTTTCTCCCATCATTCTTGCTAACAGAGTTGCTGGTGCACTGAGATAGCGTAATTATCAGTGCCTTGGGACTCCCTCCCACTCCCAAAACACTTGTTGGCTCCAGTCCCTGTCCAGCCATAGCTGGAGTGCAGCTTCCATAAATGTCTCATCAGTGCTTCCTGACCCTGCAGCGATGTATCTGCGCATGGTGAGCCACCCCCTTACTGTTGTCACCAGTGTTTGGATAGCTATCGCGATGTTGTTTAAAAGGAAGCAGAAGCAGAAATGAGGGGAAAAAAAGCACTGCAGCTACACTTTCAAAGCCTGGCATTATTCTAACAGCACCGTTCCCTTGGCTTAATTAAGATGACTCTGCAGTGAATCTCATTCTGACGCTCAATTACGGGATATTTTTGCTGTGCTAGCTGAGGGCCGCGGCTCCAAAACAAAAGAATGGAGAGACTCTATTTGGGAGTGCTAATTATTTCAAGGGTGGACACACAAATTTAGATGGAGATGGCCTTGCCAAGAATGAACGACCACAAGTAACCTCCGTAGTCAGCAAAACTGAGGCAGGCTGAGTGGACACACTGTGGTTCGTGGCACTGAGACAGACAAACATCCTGGAATTCGGTAGCTGGAGCGAGACTGACCACACCTTTAAAAATAGACTAAATATGCAAGCGGTTTCTCATAGACTTGGGCTGTCTTTTTTTTTTTTTTCTCAGCCTGCCCTTTGGCAGGGCAGGAAGGAGAAAGCCGGCGTGGATTAGCACATTATGCACATTATAAAAACTATAGAATGGAGCTGCCTTTTTCATGTGCTCATATTAAAGCAGTAAAACTCCCTCCTGCTCTTTACAACCAGGGATATAAAAAGAACCTGGATGACCAATACACTTTTATGGGAACTTAAGCACCCGCCTACTGCCAATGTCTTACAAAGTCGCTAATGGAAGACATTACAAAACAAGGGCCGATGGTTTGTTCCACTGCTACCATTAATTATTGGTAACAAGGACACCATTGCCAATTAGTTCCCTTTAGAAATCAGCCCATTTGATGGCAATCCAGCTGTCCTGCCACTGAATACAGAAAGCACACAGTATCACTCCTGCCATTCTGATGAAGCTATCACCTGCCGACAAGCCCAGCCTTGACAAATCAATAACCATTCAAACAGCGAAGTCTTGCCTTGTACTGGAAAACACAATACTCAGTGCTTCTGGGCAACAGTTGGCTACTCCGATTTTGTTTTTCATTTTCCCTTTCTTCCAAACTCTGGCAGCTGGGCTGTGTTGTGTTGTTTTTGCATGTCTGAGTTTGGATGAGATGTCGTTGGGGTTTTTTTGTACTCCACCCTCTTCCCTCAGCTGCAGAAGAAATGAGAATAAGTACCCTGCTCAGATTGGAAAAACTTTCCATGCGGCCCAGGAGACGTATCTGCATCCTTCTTTTGATAAAGCCAATTTATATGCAAGAGTATGGGAAGCAGTGGCTGGAAAGGTGCAACATGAGGTTGAACTTATGTCGTAATATGAAGGTTAGCTCTTTTTTTGACAGGCTCTTATAAATATTCAGGAGCACTTAAAAGAGAGGGAAATTATACTCGCAGCACTTTTGCCACATTGTTAGATCGTGTGAAAGGTTATCGTCGAAGTTACATAACTTCAAAAAAACCTTTCAGCTTCTTTTTTTGCACAACTGACATTTTATTCTTCTCTTGGTCCAAGAATAAATGCTTTTACTGCTGCACTTAGAAATTGTAAATAGAGACAACAATTAAAAAAAAAAAAACACTCACACGCAACTACCAAATTGCCCTTTAAAGCTAGATTCTTACTGGTCTGAAGGTGTTGATCAATTTTCTGTAATAAGTTCTAATAATAGTGCTGGCTGCAAGGTATACAGTATATTACAGCACCCGTTAGAACACTTTAACGTTTCTCAGGCCACCGCCATATAAAGGGACTATAATTGTCAATCTGGTGAAGTTGTCTGTAAGGAGACTTTTTAAAAAAGTATTTTTTAACATGTTTCAAATAAAAAAGAGAGAGAGATGGTGGTGAGGGAACAGCCATGCATAGCTGTTATAATGTAAGTGATAACAGAAACGTACGTGTTTTGCAGGCGTTCCATAGCATTAAACATAACTATAAACAAATAAAAAGTATTGTCTGTCATTCTTCAATGAATATTCTGTAAACATCGACAAAGTGCTGTGGTATAAAAGAAAGAAAACACTTTGTGATGTGCTGCTAGAGGTTATATTCAGTCACGTGACTTTTGCATGTCAGTTTACTTCTGGCGAATGAAATGGTGGTCAGGCAAACTGATTTGGCCACCATGATGCAAAGACCTAGTGAAACTGTCTCCGACTGTTTTCGCAGTTTAGAGGCCAATGCACAGTCAAGATACCTTCAGAAAGTTGCTCTTTGTAATGGGATAGATCCTTACATGCTAGTAATGAAGGATTTTTCCTATGAGTTGGAAAATTATCCATCCAGTCCGCCGACATCTCAAACTACCTGGTGCTGCAGACGTCGTTCTACATGGAAGACCATAGAGACCTACAACTTTTTATATGTGGCTGAGTTAAATATCTGGGGATCAGGACACTACAAGATAAATCCTTTCTCATTTATGCCCGGGTAAGTAGGCATTTCTGGGCTTTTTGTATGCGTCTTTGAGATGGTTGCTAGGACGCTAAAAGTTTTAGTATCGGGTATAAACAAACCACAGCCGCTCGATTCTCAATCCTCCGTGCTCTTCTCTTCCAGCAAATGATAAGTATTTTTTATTAAAACAGACAAAATGCAATGAGAATAAATAAATGCTTCATATCGTGAAGATTGCTAAAACATCCTGATAAATAAAGTGAAAACATATGAGTTAGTTTACAATGTGGTGACCACGATCGAACAGTAAACGAAAATACATCTGAGGACTTGAGCATCTCCTGAACGTCGAAACATCACGAAATAACGGAAAATGGTGTGGTTTGTGAATCCAAACGAAATAAATCAGAGGAATTTACAAAACTTTCACAAAGTGATCACTGTAAACTCGAGCGTTCTTCGACTCGGGTCCCTTCCATCAAAGCAAAAGTTTCAAGAGCCACCTTTGTCATCGTCTTTTGGCAAAATCCTTTGCACTTTCACCCTTTTTTATCACTTCACAGGGAACCCGGAAGAAACTTACCAGTTTCAGTTTGTTCGATTCGAGTAGCCCAAAACAACGCAGGCGTAGGGCATTTTAACGACTAGCAAGACACTCCAGTGATAATAACGCTTTGTGAACAATGAGCTTAGCTGACCACCACTTCATGTCTTGTGTATCTAATGAGGCGGATGTGACGTTGGATGTAAGCAACCTATTGGAAAATAATCAATCCCAAGGTAGCATTATACCACCACATATCATTGTTTATTTTTCCATAACAGCACACCCTGTCATGTTCATGTCTTATGTGGCACGTGATCATGCAGGATTGAGGTACATTGCTGGTGGTTGATGAGTGTAATTGACGTTCTCAGCTTGCCCTAACCAGCAGCTGTTAGGTAGGGTTTACATTAGACCGTATCAGCGGATCATCAGATTAACGTTTTTAAAACAATTAGTGTGCACACAGCAACGCCAATACACGATTCGCGTGCACACAGCAACGCCAATACACAGATACACTCGGCTCCGCAGGCATCCTGCGCTCCAAATCACTCCGCCCTGAACAGCGAGTGCCCTCTGGAGGGTGCGCACTCCGGCCCTGCGCAGCTCACAGAGCGCGCGAGTGAAGTGCACGAGCAGTGATTCGGGACTGAGCCGCTGTGTGTGTGATCTCAGTGCATGTCGGGTATGCGCGTCACTTAGCACTTGCAAGTGGAAGGATGGCAAGCCTAAAGACAATCATAACTACACAATGGGCAGTATTTACATCAGTATTTGCAGTATTTTCATACTTTTATACTCTTTAATGAAAGGTGATACAAGGCGGAAGTCTGCGCCGTTTTTCAGCAGTCGCGTCACATGACCAACGCCAGCGAATCAGGAAGGTGGATGTCACAGTGACGTTGTCCAATGACGACGCTCAGCACAGCGTATCCACGTATCCACGTATTCTCAATGTTTACACAGCACCGGACCAGACACGATCTGGATTGAATACGTGGACCCTGGCGGATTCCCGTTTCCCGGCGTTTCCAAGCGTTTTAATGTAAACGGACAGTGCATCCGCGAAGAAAACGAGACAGATACGGTCTAATGTAAACTTGGCCTTAGATGAGTCATGGAGCTATAGCGAGTGCATGCAAGTAGCTAGTGTCTGCAAAAAAGTGATTTAAAAAAATTAATAAAATTCAAGTTGCTCAAACTAGTAACACAGTCACTGTGCTGGGAACAAGAGGCCTAACAGTCTTGGCTCCAATGTGCAGGCTCAGTGATTTGGGAATAATGGCACTCGCCATTCTGTACTGAGAAACTGTTTGCGATTTGCATCATAAAACGTCTGTTAGTCCTCCACTTTTAGAGACGATTATGAGTAAATGGCTGGCCGACAGAATGCCAGATGGAGGTTGGCAGGGTCTGCTTTTATTTTCAATATGTGAGACCCACTTTCAGATCTGGATAAATACACATCATGAGGCTTTTTTTATTATTTCTGTTATAATCCCCTAGATAATCTCTACAATCTACAATATTCAGCAAGATGAAGCGGTAGAGAAAATCACAAACGAACATATTTACATGAAACCCATTAAGAGCCTTTAATGCTAGTCTGATAATCACAGAGGCAGTAGTTAGAAAAAGCCTAAGTGGAGAATTTGATTAAATCACTTAAAGACATCTTTGAGACACTCAATAAAATGCTTTCATTATATGGAATATATGAAGACTCCTGCTAGACCTGATTTCCTTGAGAGTAAATAACATCTTTAATCTGAGGTGGGGCTGGGAAATTGTTTCTGTTGTGTATGTGTGTGTATTAGTGAGGCATTAGAAAGATAAAGCATTGTTCACCTCAACAGACAAAGGAAATGGGGCTTCGGGAATAAATCAAGGGCTTACTATCTTGTTCATGCAAGTTCAACTAGAAAAGAAAACCTATGGAAATAGGGGCACTAAACACAGTATATGTATTAGATCTTTAATAGTAGTCTACAGTGCAGGGAGGGATAATCTAGTAAAATGCATTGATGCCAATGACTGAAAAGAATACTCATTTCCTGGGTAGTGAAATATTCTGCATAGCCATATTGCTTATGATCTCTTGATGGCTGTGCCTTTATTTCCACCCAACAAGCTGTTAGGACAAAGTTATGAAATGATTAAGACTGCTTTAACTTGTCAACTCAGTGATATTGCTAAAGTATGGAATCTAAAGCAAATGTACTGAAAAACATACTTAAAAATCACCCCAATTATAGCAATGTCGCTTCAGAGAAATCTTGGTTTGAATTTTAAGAAATGAAAGTTCAGTTTTTTTCGGATGTAATTCCGTTACTGACTTTTCTTTCCTCATAAAAGATTTTGCGCTCAGAGTTAATCATAGCCAAATTTTTCTATGCGTTTTTAGGGTCAAAAGATAGTGTGAAATTTTTATTTAATGCCATTATTTTGAGTACTGCAACGAAAAAAGCAACCACATTTTGTTGTAAATGTAATTCCGTTACTGAAGAACTACCCATTAGGAGAGTCATAGGATAGTTTTGCACTGCAAAGTTCTGTATTCTGTCACTATTTGGTTTGGGATCGATGCCTTTTTCATGTATCAATTATCAGGAAATTTTCTTGATGATTATCTATTTGTTTCTGAAATTTTCGAATATGACGATGATGATGATGATAGTTTATTTCAAACATGGAAACAAACAATGAATAAATAAGCAGAAAACAAGAAAAGCAAAACAGCATTTGCAACAAGAACACGTAAAAAGCCACTAAATTAGAAAATAAACCATAAATAATATAGGTAATAATAATATAATATTAAAATCAAAACAAAGGAAAACAAAACAAAAATACAAACAAGGACGCACTAAGCAGTTTTGAGTTTACATGTCTGAAAAGGAGCGGGCTGAAGTAAAATCTTATTTAATCCCACCCCTCTTCTTTAGTCAATATAAATTGATTATCTATCTTCCTTATATATATATATATATATACACACAGTATATACACAGGCTTTCGTCTAAACCGGGAACAGGGGCGCTGCGCCCTCTTACTCTCGGCCTGCGCCCCCTTACCGAAATGCCGATTGAACCCCAAGTCACACTTAGGTCATGCACTTATATGCTACTGCACAACATGCAATCTTTCTCAAAATGATCTTTTCTCCGTGAAAACATCCCAGCAACACCACGTGACAATGTGTCTGATCATCAAATACGTTATAGTTACTCCAAAAATATTCCAATCATAGTAGATACACTGCCAGACGGTGCAAAAACAATCCGAATTGGCGTTTTCCAGACTGAGGCGCCATGTTGTTGAGTTGTTTACTTGTCGCTGCTGCTCTCGCGAGATTTGACATGGGTTACATACAAGGTCAGCTGACTTGTAGAGCGAGATTTCTCGAGACTGAATGACCTTTCACCCACTGGCGCGGGAGCTTTTGACAGAAGTAGTTCGCGAGTTGTTTTTGTTGACACTTGGGCATTTAAAGATGTCGTCATCCCGCGGCACGAAACGGAAGAAAGCCAAAGACTGTCCAGGGCAGAAGATGATTACTTCTTTCTTTTTCAACGTTGACAGACAATTTGTTACAATTTCCCTCTCAGACAGCCTCAGAATGTCCCACTGTAGCCTCAATTTTTCAAAGGCTTCACATGGCGGGGGACGGACAACCGGCACCATCCCCCCCCGCTTCGCTCCCTCACCATGGTGAGTGCCCTCATACAAAATTTTTCTAGAAAAAACCCTGTATATATATATATATATATATATATATATATATATATATATATATATATATATATATATATATATAAACACACACACACATACAGTATATATACATACATACATACATATATATATATACACATACATACACTGTGTATTACTTATTACTTCAACTATTCAGATATCAATTCTCTATGAATATATCATATAATTAATTATATATGTATATCCATATGTCTACACATAAGTTTACTACTAATACCACGCTCACAATGGTATTGTGATGTATGAATATCCTTATCTACGGGAAGGCGGCACGGTGGTGTAGTGGTTAGCGCTGTTGCTTCACAGCAAGAATGTCCTGGGTTCGAGCCCAGCAGCCGATGAGGGCCTTTCTGTGTGGAGTTTGCATGTTCTCCCCGTGTCCGCGTGGGTTTCCTCCGGGTGCTCCGGTTTCCCCCACCGTCCAAAGACATGCAGGTTAGGCTAATTGGTGGCTCTAAACTGACCGTAGGTGTCAATGGTTGTCTGTGTCTATGTGTCAGCCCTGTGATGATCTGGCAACTTGTCCAGTGTGTACCCCGCCTCTTGCCCATCGTTAGCTGGGATAGGCTCCAGCTTGCCTGCGACCGTGTACAGGATAAGCGGCTACAGATAATAGATGGATGGATTATCTACAGGATCTCTGACTCTGTGGTCAGACAAAGCTATTACACCAGGAAATATTAAAAAGTAGTCTAATTGATAGAAATATATGTTTGGCATGCTCACAACTGGAACAGACTGTCCTGATTGCGACTTGTTTTGGTTCGTGAAATCCTTGAGATTTATTTTCATTCACACATTCTGCTCTCTGCTTAATGAAGGTTATGTTGACCAGTAATGTCTTTCTTCTTTTCATAAGACTATGATCCTGACAAGTGATGTAATGGTATGTAATGTCTCTCTTCTTTCATAAAGTAGTGTAGCCTAAACCAGTGATGTAATGCTTCATCCATTTACATTATAGATAGATAACTCATCATCATCATCATCTGTCATCCGGCGGGCTGGTGACTTGGTAAGATATCCTATCCCAGACCCACCAGTCGAGCATAGCTGCTCTGAGTTGTTCTTCCTTCAACCCCGTCTCTCGCTCGAGGACCGTTTTCAGGGTGGTACGTGGTTGACCAACTTTGCGCTTCGCCTCAGGCTCCCACAAGAGAACTTGTGCAGCAGGTTGATCGTGAAGAAACACATGGCCGCACAATGCCAGACGGCGTTTGGCGATTATGGTCGAGAGGCGTGGTAGGGAACCGTACAGGCGGTCATTTGTCCAATGGTCCTGCCAGCTGACGTTGAACACTCTGCGGCGCATACGGGTGTACGTGCCATCCAAGGATTGCTCTTGTACTCTCGTTAGAGACCAATACTTGGATCCGTAGAGAAGAATGGATTCGACTGAGGCCTTGAACACTCTGACCTTTGTGTCTCTAGACAGCGGGGCAGCCTACACCTTGATTAGAGAATTTAGGGCGCCCCAGGCTTTGGCCTTTCTAGAGTTGATGTCATGAGCAGTGTTCATCCAACTGCCAAGGTATTTGAAGTCGTCCACCTTCTCGATAGCAGAGTTGTCAAGCGTGTGGAGAGATTGGTCCATAGAGGAATTTATATGCATCCATTTGTTTTTGCATGCGTTCAACTGAAGGCCAACTGATTTAGCAGCCAGTTCTACTCAGTGGAGAAGATCCTCACCCGAATTCACTGAGTCCTCGAGAAGAGCAATGTCATCAGCGAAGTCGAGATAGGATAGATGGACAGCAGGGTGGCGAGAACTTCTACGGCATTTAAGAGTGAGCCCATCAACCATGCGAAGGGCTAAACGCAAGGTGTAATCAAGAACAATGATGAAGAGCAGAGGAGCTAGGGGGTCTCCTTGAAGGACACCCGAGTTGATAGGAAACTCCTCAGTTACACCGTCAGGAGTTATAACCACGGCAGTGTTATCGATATACATTGTCCTGATTGCCTCGACCATGCTAGAGGGGACGCCGTATACTTGTAGAATGGAAAACATTGTGTCACGTCTGATGGAATCAAAAGCCTTCTTAAAGTCCAAAAAGACTATCATACCTTCTTTACGGTGGTTCATGAGCTCTTCGATAATGCGCTGGAGGGCTAAGATGTGAGCGCTAGTAGAACGCAGTTGACGGAAGCCATTTTGGTTTGGGCGCAAGAAGTTATCCATTACCGGCCTCAACCTATTGAGTAACAGTTGGTTATACACTTTAGAGGCGATCTGAGCTAGACTAATTCCCCTGTAGTTGTCAGGCAATGTTAGGTTGCCTTTCTTAGGGACAGGGACGATGCCTGCTAGACCCCATTCCTTAGGCCTGTTGCCTGCAAGGGTTTCATTGCAGAACGTGAAGAGGAAGTCGCGGATGTTTGGGAGCTTCCATAGCTCAAAACTTGAGATAACTCAGCTTCGTCAATTAAATCATCATCCAGTCACACAGCTACAACACACTCTTGAATGTAAATACATCCTCATGTTTGTCCTCCAATAAACTGAGAAACATCTCTGAGCAGCTGTGTCTGTGTCAGTGACTGTTTGCTCCCGGATCGATCCATGAGGCAGAATCTCCTGGGTGGCAGATCTCTACATTCCTACATCATACTTTGTTGATTCAACCTCCTTCGCTACACACGGATCAAAACCTAACACTAATGGACTACAATGTGGAACTACAGCTAGCAAATACAAATTCTCATCTCATCTCATTATCTCTAGCCATTTTATCCTGTTCTACAGGGTCGCAGGCAAGCTGGAGCCTATCCCAGCTGACTACGGGCGAAAGGCGGGGTACACCCTGGACAAGTCACCAGGTCATCACAGGGCTGACACATAGACACAGACAACCATTCACACTCACATTCACACCTACGGTCAATTTAGAGTCACCGGTTAACCTAACCTGCATGTCTTTGGACTGTGGGGGAAACCACAGCACCCGGAGGAAACCCACGCGGACACGGGGAGAACATACAAACTCCGCACAGAAAGGCCCTCGCCGGCCACGGGGCTCAAACCCGGACCTTCTTGCTGTGAGGCAACAGCGCTAACCACAACACCACCGTGCCGCCCCAAATACAAATTACCCATTTAAATGTAATATTAAACCACTGATGTCCCAAAGACGCATCAAGAAAATAAAATGCCTACGATGGCATATTAGGGCCACTGTAGGGATTAAACAAACAAACAAAAACACGGAGTTGGGGAGGAGAGTTATATTCTTAAAATAAAAACAGAATTTCCAAGATTAAAGTCATACATTTATCAGAAAAAAAAGCCCTCAGATATTCTCCGAGATTATAAAGTCAGAAATTTGCAAGGAAAAAAATCAGAAATTGAGATTAAAAAGTCAGAAATTTTTGAAGAAAAAAAAACCCTCTCATGCCTCCTGCCTTCCCTGGCTGCAGTGCATTCTGGGAAATGTAGGAGAAAATATCTTTGCGCTTTACTTAAATAATATTGGCTGGCGTTGTGTGGTATATCAGATATACTGTATTCCATTCAGCTAGCACGATAGTGAATGAGTCAAAGACGAGTTCAATATCATGAGTGCTGAATGGAATATATCTGATAGACCATGAAAAAAAGCCAGCCAATATTATTATTATTATACAGACACGTTCCTCTCAGGTATTCAATATATCTCATCTCATCATCTCTAGCCATTTTATCCTGTTCTACAGGGTCGCAGGCAAGCTGGAGCCTATCCCAGCTGACTACGGGCGAAAGGCGGGGTACACCCTGGACAAGTCGCCAGGTCATCACAGGGCTGACACATAGACACAGACAACCATTCACACTCACATTCACACCTACGGTCAATTTAGAGTCACCAGTTAACCTAACCTGCATGTCTTTGGACTGTGGGGGAAACCGGAGCACCCGGAGGAAACCTACGCGGACAACATGCAAACTCCGCACAGAAAGGCCCTCGCCGGCCACGGGACTCGAACCCGGACCTTCTTGCTGTGAGGCGACAGCGCTAACCACTACACCACCGTGCCGCCCCTCAACGCATCTTTCTCTTTCAAAATTCTCTTAAAATCTTCTGTATTTAATGAAGCAAACTTGACGGCCATCTTTGTTTACCAATTGTCACAGTCGCTCGCTAGCACGGAAGTTTTACGTCTCCGATGTGTTGTCGTCATGTTGTCTTGACAACCATGCAATATCGTAAACCATATTCAACGCTCATTCTCCAGTAGAGTGACGCAATACACGTAGGACAAGCGATATGATAACAATATTGTATGCTGTCAAACCAAATGAATGAAACCCGCTAGAAGGGAATAGAACACGTTTTTATTCCATCAAAAAAGTGTCCTGTGTGTATAATAATATTTTATATTGCGTGATTGGGGAGGAAAAACTGCAAATGTCAGCCATTTCAAATGAACAGAGATTTGGACAGATGAGAAGAATCCATGCATGAAAGTAAGATGAAACTGCGCTTGCACAATAATTCTACATTTAAACAGCTAAAATAAAAAAGGCCATGGATAAACAAACCCGTGCAGTTTATATATTCATCTCCTGTTGAATCCAGGAAGTGCAATGTGCTTCCCAGCTTCCTGGCTGCAGTGCATTCTGGGAAATGCAGTTGAAAATTTCTTAGCGCTTTATTATTTTATACTGCAAGATTTAAGAAAAACTGCATTTCCTATAACTCTCGGCTCAGCCGTGGCATCTGTGGTGTGATGATGTTGATCCAGTCTTTCAAAGGGAAGTGATGTGGTTCCTTGACCAAAAAACAAACAAACAAACAAACAAACAAACAAAAAACCCTCCCCCCCCTTAAGTTTTTTCTCATAAAGTTTTTTTTCCCCTCAGAAATTTGTGACTTTTTAATCTTGCCACTTCTGAGTTTTTCTTCTCAATCATCTATTACTTTATATTCTCAGAGAATATCCAATGGTTTTCTTGTAAATTTCTGGCTTTAATCGTAGAAATTCTCTGAGTTTTTTTCTCGAAATATTATCCCCGCCTAAGCTCCATTTTTGTTTGTTTTTTTAACCTACAATGACCCAATTATGCTGTCCTACATGCCAGTCAATATTCAATATGTCAATTTTAATGACACCCCTAGTCACCACCACAGCACAGCTAGCTACCAGGAGAATGTGAAAAAAGTGTTATAACCATAAATCAGAAATGTGTGTGCACCACAGTGAACATTGCTTTGCACACTGGTTTAGAAAAAGAAGATTCACTTTTCTAGTGCCTGAGGTTTGGGGCCAGTTTTAGATCTTTTTGTGTATTTTTTAAATTGTAGTAGGGCTGGAGATTTTGCCGAGACGTGGCATCCATGCACATCAGTGTACATTAACATTGCTCACTTAGCCAGTGATCTATGTTTAATTTGCCACATTTTTTGTTCCATTTTGATGAACAGCTTTTGTTTAATGATATACTGCTTAGAGTCTGGCAGGGTCACACAAACACTGTGTCAATATTAAGTTTTAATTATTGTATGTTTACAATGCTGAATAGGGCGGCACGGTGGTGTAGTGGTTAGCGCTGTCGCCTCACAGCAAGAAGGTCCGGGTTCGAGCCCCGTGGCCGGCGAGGGCCTTTCTGTGCGGAGTTTGCATGTTCTCCCCGTGTCTGCGTGGGTTTCCTCCGGGTGCTCCGGTTTCCCCCACAGTCCAAAGACATGCAGGTTAGGTTAACTGGTGACTCTAAATTGACCGTAGGTGTGAATGTGAGTGTGAATGGTTGTCTGTGTCTATGTGTCAGCCCTGTGATGACCTGGCGACTTGTCCAGGGTGTACCCCGCCTTTCGCCCGTAGTCAGCTGGGATAGGCTCCAGCTTGCCTGCGACCCTGTAGAACAGGATAAAGCGGCTAGAGATAATGAGATGAATGAGATGAGATGAGATGAGATGAGACAATGCTGAATATTTCAATCAACTGAAAACTCAAGCCAAAGCAATGCATATGTATCAAGATACAACCGGACTGTAACAACTTTGAATTTTGCGTCTGGTTAAACCCCTTTTAAAGATACATATGAAGTAAAAACTGCTTTAAGAAAATCAATATGGCATTTTTTGTTTGTTTGTTTGTTTGTTTCCTCTGGTAGATGAGAGAAAATTATTTGTACCTACTGAAACTAAATCCACTAGGCACCTATACATAAGAAGCTAATCGCCCAGACACACACCCTGCTTGCCTGGGCTACTGACTTGTTCGCTCTTTGTACACTCATATGGTCTTCTGCCTCATAAACCCTGACACAGGAAGTCTCTATGGTATGCCAACAACATTTCGCACTTTTCAGCTGTCTGACATTTACATAATTTATCAGAGATTCTTCAACTCTTATTCCGAAATAGATATCTTTTAAAATGTCTCCATAAACAATTAAAACCAAAAGGTCAGACATGGGCTGCACCATTTATCCATGTATCGTTCTTTCATATGAAAATGCTGGACATCTTTGTCAGAATCTGCAGCCTTGTGTTTATCACTCAACACCTGCGACTTGCTACATGTTCTTTTTCTTTTCTAGAGGCACATCATTTACAGCCTCTCTTGGGATTGACAGAGTCTACCTCATCACTGTCACCTGCTTTGTCTCCTCTGGCCTTGACTGCACTTTCTCAATTGTCTTTCAGGATGAAATGCTTTCAAATTCCACAGTCTCACTCTTTCTTCCATAAGAACATCCTTACACTTTCTCCTGTATGAGACAGATGATTAAAGTGTGATATGCCATGTAGAAAAATTACTAATCCTCAGAACTAAATGTCTCTCACTATTTCTTTCTCTTTCAGCCTTAACTATAATTGCACCACAGGTACTGTCCTTTCTCGAACTCCAGAATCAGGAATATTTCAGAGTGGATGCTTTGGGAAAGTTATACTATTCAATGCACACATGTTCAGGATTTCTTTTCTTTTTTTTTTTCAAGCTACAACTCTGTCATGGAACTGAAAAAGAACTGGGGTAGGTTTCCCGATAACGTTGCCCTTTTGGGCTAAAGAGCGAGTTGAGAGACACTCTTAAGCAACGAATGTTGTCTCTGTACATGGTTTTCCTGAACTCACTAGTAAGAAGGAGTCTTTAGAGCAACATTACCAAGAGCTTCTTTGCAATGCGCATCCCCGATATAAGCATTAGTAGTTGCTAAATCTGGTCGAGGAGGTCACATGGCGTTCGTTTTTTTACCAAAAAACAATGAAATATAAAGTGTTTTAAATATCTTAATATATCGTATCATCATTAAGCATTCCATATCTCATTCATCTCATTATCTCTAGCCGCTTTATCCTGTTCTACAGGGTCGCAGGCAAGCTGGAGCCTATCCCAGCTGACTACGGGCGAAAGGCGGGGTACACCCTGGACAAGTCGCCAGGTCATCACAGGGCTGACACATAGACACAGACAACCATTCACACTCACATTCACACCTACGGTCAATTTAGAGTCACCAGTTAACCTAACCTGCATGTCTTTGGACTGTGGGGGAAACCGGAGCACCCGGAGGAAACCCACACGGACACGGGGAGAACATGCAAACTCCACACAGAAAGGCCCTCGCCGGCCCCGGGGCTCGAACCCAGGACCTTCTTGCTGTGAGGCGACAGCGCTAACCACTACACCACCGTGCCGCCCAGCATTCCATATATAATGTGAAAATTAATAATTGAAACTATTTTACATTTTTGGGTTATTTATTTATTTTTTATTCCAAGCGTGTTATTTTTTTTATTAAATCACACAAAAGAATGAGGAAATAATAAACTAAATAATGAAGTAAATGTGTCCCCTGTGCCCACTCATTTCACTGTTACTCAAACATACTGTACAGTCAAGATTATTTCAACTGTTCTCCACAATGCCAAGTTGGCATTGCTCTGCCTTATAGGTGCGCGTGCAGAGACAGAGAGAGAGAGAGAGAGAGAGGTTCTGATCTGTGTGTACCGAAGGAGGTTAAATTGACTTCCTTATATATATATATATATTTATTTCAACCTCCTTCGGTGCACACAGATCAACACAGATCAAAATCTCTCTCTCTCACACACACACACACACACACACACAGTTAGAAGTGCAGAAATTTGTCTCATTTATGACACTAAATTCAATAATCACTTGCCTAATGGAGTTAAATTTGATTAAAATATGCCAATAGCGTGACATTACGATATCCATCTATAATTCCATAACCTACTGAAATATATTCATAATGTTTCTTGTATATTGATTTAATAATTAACTCAATGTACTTGCAATGTGCAAGAAAAACCGGCAACAGATTCAACACCAGTTTCCCCCGTTGACTGTGAGAGTCCCTCGGAGGCGCATGCGCATTCTGTGTATTCGGCTGTGAGTGAGTCGCTGTTTGTTGTGAAAGAGTGGTCCGGGTCTCTCGTAAATTCAGAGCAAACTAAAGGATAACTTGGACTACAATGTTGTTCGGGGAAACCACGTTACCTTGACGATGGCGCTTAGGAGGGAATTAAAGACACTCTTGGCCTGAAAAAGCTTTCGGGAAACCCGCCCCTGAACTGTGCCATCAGTGGTACACTTTTTGTATGTTGTACTTTGAGCATGTATCTTTATACTGTCAAGACGTATGAAGTATACATTTAAAGGGGGCAGTGGTGGCTCAGTAGTTAAGGCGTTGGGTTAATGATTTGAAGGTCATGGGTTCAAGACGCTGTCGTCTCACAGCAAGAAGGTTTGGGGTTTGAACCTCACAGTTGACAGGGGCCTTTCTGTGAGGAGTTTGTATGTTCTCCATGTGGGTTCCCTCGCAGTCCAAAGACATGCAGGTTAGGCTAATTGGTGGCTCTAAATTGACCGTAGATATGAATGTGAATGGTTGTGTGTCTCTATGTGTCAGCCCTGTGATGACCTGGTGACTTGTCCAGGGTGTACCCCGCCTCTCGCCCATAGTCAGCTGGGATAGGCTCCAGCTTGCCCGCGACCCTGTACAGGATAAGCGGCTACAGATAATGGATGGCCACTGTAATTGGCACAAGCTATTGTGGTTTCCCAATCATAATGTATGTAGTCAAGTTTATTTGTATAGCGCTTTTAACAACAGACATTGTCTTCTGTTTTACAAAAGCTTTACAGAAAATTAAAGCCTTTAAGCATGAGCTAATTTTATCCCTAATTTATACCCAATGAGCAAACCTGTGGCAACAGTGGTAAGGAAAAACTCCCTCAGACAACATGAGGAAATACACACACACACACACACACACACACATATATATATATATATATATATATATATATATATATACATATACAGGGTGCGATTTGTCAAAAAACCAGAAGGGGGGGATGTTTTTTTTTTTTAATCATGAAACGTCACAAAATTAAGGTAACAATAGGCTAACAGCTCAATAACATCCGATGATATCAAATGAATAACACTAAATGAAAACGAACACTAAACCAGAGATAGTAAATTCATCTTCCTATCTCTCTGACTAAATACACGAACACTAACACAACAAAGTTTGCATTGCTTGTCGCGTTGCTGTGATGTTTCTCTCCCTCCGGATTAAATGGACAGTGATTCGAAAATCACTAAAATACATGAATACTAAATGAACAGTTTGCTCTGATGGCGCAGTTCACATTGTGCGCAGCTTTCCGATTTAAACTGTTTTTTTCTCATCCTTATACTTCCTGTTTCATCGACTGTAACGGATTTGCTTATTTAGTAATTTTAATACAGAATTTACTTTGAAATTATAATCAGACACTCCAACGTCCCCCCTAAAAAAAAAAATCGGCCGTGAAAAAGGCGGCATCCTCCAAAAGGCGCGCTGTTTGCATCCCTGCATAGAACGCAAAGATATTGTTATTATCTACAATGTATCTATTTGCTGGGGACGTTCGTGAACATCAAAGCTGCCACTTCGGGTCATTTTGAAAGTGAGTGCAATGTAGACCATAGAAAACTGTGTCACAACATGCCTGTCGTCAACTTTTTTTTTTGGTTTGTTTGTTTTATTGACGGGGTTGTCCCCGAGGATTTTTTTTCAGCAGAGATAAAAACCAGAGGGGGGGATGATCCCCCCCCATCCCCCCCAGCAAATCGCACCCAGTATATATATATATAAAATGTGTGTGTGTGTGTGTGTGTGTGTATATATCTTGCTATGGCAAAAGCTATTAAATTAAATTAAATATTGCCTTGGATATGAGTGTCTGCTAAATCCCTGTAATGTAAAGGTTTATTAAAAAAACAAAACATAACACATTACCTTAAGTGGTACCAAAAATAGTACTATAATTACTTATGCAGTTTTTACAGCGTTCAGGAAACTCAGTTTCCAAGGTACAGAGCAGTACCTTGTTTCTGTGGGTGAACCAGAAAGAAGTGGCAAAAAATTATGACAGACAGCCTGAGGCAATTTATGATGCCATCAAGAATGTCTGATCAATTGCTGTTTTTAACGCAGCGAGAGAGAGACAGAGAGAGAGAGAGAGAGAGAGAGATTGCATTTATGCTTAAAGAGTTGAACATTAGCAATGCAGTTCCGACTGTACTGAATCAAAATTTTCATTTGTTTTGATGAAAAGACATGAAATTGGTAATGTCTACTGAATGCGAAGGGATGCTGCTGCTGTATGTTACACATTTCTTCACAAACAATCCCACAGCCCAACCAACAGCCATCACCACCACAAATTGTAAAGGTAGCTCACAAACTCATGTATAAATCAACCCAAAACTGTATCAAATAGCTTATAAAAACACAACTTCTGTTTGTGGGTGGTATGTAATATATGAGTTATAATTCATGCATATTGCCTTAACATGCTGTATATAGATGACTTGCAAACACGTGATCAAAATGTGCTACGTCATGAGCGTCCGCCACGACGGTGGATATACAAAGCAACTAGGATGGCAGCCGCTGAAAGCGTGTCTGTAAACAATGCTGAATTTTCTCAGTGTTACTACAATTTGAACAGTTGAGCGAAGAGTAGATACAAAAAGAAGACAGATATATGTGGTTTTGACCCATATTTTTAAAAAAAATCAGACTTTTCTGAAGATAAGACGCTTCTACCGACCATTGAGTACCGCTACAGGTCATTTCATCCAATGCCTTTTCATCCAATAGTTAAGACATTTCGTCCAAAGCCTTTTTCATACACTATGCACTATCACTTATTTTATATTTCAGGTATTTATTTGTTCAAAAAAGGAGGAATTCTCAATGGAATTAGACCGAAGCAAAACACATTTTTGTAAAGCAAGTGAGTGCCATAGTACGTGCGCTTCGACACTAAAGAGCGTGTTGGGGGGGGGACCACGTCGGGCCCGTGCCACTTGCTGACCCTGGGATGAGTTAAAGCCCTTGTCATTGCAGGCTGCTCACTTGCATGTCTATGTTTCCGGCTGGATCATATTAAATCTTCAGGTGCTGAGCAGCGCTCTTGCGGCGACTTCGTTCACGAATCCCGGGCTGAGGCGCATTCCTACTGACCCGAGACCATGCTCTTTCAAATGGGGAGGCTTAGAGGGAGGTGCCTGTAAAATTTGGCTTTGCTGTGAGCTCTCCTGGCCGAGTTATTAATTTTAAAAACCGCCTGGATCAGGAAATCTTTTGGTGGAGACGGTGGGGACCTCGACTGGCTATCGTAGCCTGCAGGGAATCGGCCGTCAGACGTTCTGTCGCATGTCCCAGACCCGGTGAAATGTAACTGAATTGTCTTGGCCAGGCCTAAGGGTCCCATCTGCATCTCATCATTGCTGAGGAGTGTGCTCCCATCACCCAATCAAGCATCCAGCCAGAGCAGGTCATGATATATTTTTTACCATATTAACATGCCATTGTGCGTCATGCCTGATGTAAAGACTCTCGTCTCTGCGAGCCTACCACACAGATCTAATACTTGTCATTTTTAGGGCATACCTAACAACGTGTTTTCTTTCTCTCCCCCCCCATCTGTCCCTCTGAGTTACATGTTGATCCTGGGATTGAGATGCTGGCCTCTTCTGCCCCTCGGACCTGCTTGATCCATCCTGGTGCCCTGTGTCTGGTCGGAGTTTTATCGCCCCACTCCTGTGAAGGACGGCCCCATGAGGACAGTTGAGGGTTATACCTGTTAAAACTGTTAATATTATAGTCAGGCTGTCTGTTGTTGCCCAAATGAGGATGGGTTCCCTTTTGAGTCTGGTTCCTCTCGAGGTTTCTTCCTCATGTCGTCTGAGGGAGTTTTTCCTTGCCACCGTCGCCACAGGCTTGCTCATTGGGGATAGATTAGGGATAAAATTAGCTCATATTTTAAGTCGTTCAAATTCTGTAAAGCTGCTTTGCGACAATGTTTATTGTTAAAAGCGCTGTACAAATAAACTTGACTTGACTTGACTTGGCCTGGATCATGTTAAATCTTTCGGCGCCGAGCAGTGCTCTTGCGGGGCTTTCGTTCACAAACACCCGAATACCTCATCTCATCTCATCTCATTATCTCTAGCCGCTTTATCCTTCTACAGGGTCGCAGGCAAGCTAAAGCCTATCCCAACTGACTACAGGCGAAAGGCGGGGTACACCCTGGACAAGTCGCCAGGTCATCACAGGGCTGACACATAGACGCAGACAACCATTCACACTCACATTCACACCTACGGTCAATTTAGAGTCACCAGTTAACCTAACCTGCATGTCTTTGGACCGTGGGAAACCGGAGCACCCGGAGGAAACCCACGCGGACACGGGGAGAACATGCAAACTCCGCACAGAAAGGCCCTCGCCGGCCACGGGGCTCGAACCCAGACCTTCTTGCTGTGAGGCGACAGCGCTAACCACTACACCACCGTGCCACCCCCCGAATACCTGAAATATAAAATAATTGATAGTGCATATGAAAAAGGCTTTGGATGAAATGTCTTATCTATTGGATGAAATGGTCATTGGATGAAGTGTCCTGATCCCCTCGTCTCCTCTCCGTACTAAGTCTCAGAGTTTCCTCGCCCTCTTTCCGAATTATGGACGGAATCCTAAAAAATCGGAACATGCCATGGTCACGAGTACTGTTGTGACCACAATCATATCCAGCACAAAGATATGGCATAGCTAAAAGAACGCTTAAAGCAGTGGAAAAACAAAGAGTGTTGCGCACACGTGACTGTTTTGTATGGACTGTCGCTTGACCCCGCATTTGTATATCCGCCAACATGGCCGACATCCGGGTTTCTATTTTGCTTTGACGTCACTTGCAAGTCAAGGATTGCTTATACAGTTACACTGATATATAATTAGACAACTTATTACACATAGTCCACACAGAATGTAATTTAACAGAGCAAAAAAAACTAAACAAGGGAAAAATGAGTACCGTATAATTTTCTACTGCACACTTATTGTGTGTGACACACACACACACAATTGCATTGTTGCTCATCACCTGAAAATTACTGTCTCTATTTCAGTTTTCACTTTCATACTTCCAAATTGCTGCAACTGATCGGTTAGTAATTAAATTTATGTGAAGAGTTACAAAGACAAAATTCTTGTCAAAATGTATTTGTATTGAAGGGGAAAGCCTAATACTGTGTAGTCCTGCTCAGCACTAAAGGCCAGTAAGATTCATCTTCAGTAACCAAGTAACTGCTCTATCCTCTTCATGGCCATAGTGGATCCCTGGAGCACTGGGTGTACCGTAACACAGGTGAGTGCATTGCACAGCACCATGCGCACTAACATGGTGTAATTTTTTTTACACTCACTGAAGAGTAGCACACCTCCTGTTGTGGTTCAGGGCAAAGCAATCTATGAGTCTGTGCTTTGTCTTAAATAATGACTGCATAATTACAACAAATTAGCCAGCTAATCATTATTAAATATACAAAAATGCGAGCCAAGCATGATAATCAAATCAGTTTGTGATGCTTGTTGAACATGCCAAACCAAACTCATAGTCATTAATATAGAGTCGGTCCTTTCTTTTCCGCTACAACAGCCTCCACTCTTCTGGGAGGCCTTTCCACTAGATTTTAGAGTGTGGCTGTGGTGATTTGTACTCATTCAGCCACAAGAGCATGAGTGAGGTCAGACACTGATGTCAGGTAAAGAGGCCTGGGATGCATTCGCCATTCCAATTCATCCCAGAAGTGTTCAGTGGGGTTGAGGTCAGGCTTCTGTGCAGGCCACTCGAGTTCTTCCACTCCAACCTTAATAAACCATGACTGTATGGACCTCGCTTTATACACAGGGGCAATGGTTGATCTTAAAGTTAAAGCATACAAAGACCTTCTAGATAACTGTATGCTTCTAACTTTCAGTGCAACAGTGCAACTGAAACAATGTGGAGAAGGTTCACATATCGGTATGACGGTCAGGTGTTCACACGCCTTTGGCCAAATAGTGTAACATGGTCATTTTAGTGAAATTTCTGAGAGTGCTATGGACAAGCTTCACATATTCCAGGGGCAGTTCCAGCATCACGTAGTGCTAACCTTGGAAAGCCATGTTTCTCAGTTTAGACTCTACAGTGTACCTTCTCATGCAGAACCTTCTCCTGTCACATATCATGAGATAATATACATAAAAGCTGAATTTGCCATCTTCTTGTCATCTTCAGAGTCAAAAATCATTTTCATAAGTAACAGCTCATATTTCAATTTAGAACAGTGAGGACAAGACCTGAAGTGGGGCAAAGCAGAAGCTTAGGATAGATACGAATGTTAGATAATGGTTGATGATGGATTACAGTATAAGTTTTATTTGCAATGTGTTATCTATAGTGAAAAAAATTGTCCTGGTTTTGTGCTGTTAATGAAGAACAGATATTTGAGTAGGCGGCACGGTGGTGTAGTGGTTAGCGCTGTCGCCTCACAGCAAGAAGGTCCTGGGTTCGAACCCCGGGGCCGGCGAGGGCCTTTCTGTGTGGAGTTTGCATGTTCTCCCCGTGTCCGTGTGGGTTTCCTCTGGGTGCTCCGGTTTCCCCCACAGTCCAAAGACATGCAGGTTAGGTTAACTGGTGACTCTAAATTGACCGTAGGTGTGAATGTGAGTGTGAATGGTTGTCTGTGTCTATGTGTCAGCCCTGTGATGACCTGGCGACTTGTCCGGGGTGTACCCCGCCTTTCGCCCGTAGTCAGCTGGGATAGGCTCCAGCTTGCCTGCGACCCTGTAGAAGGATAAAGCGGCTAGAGATGATGAGATGAGATATTTGAGTAGATATTTGACGTGGTTATAAATGAAGATCCACAATCCAATCTGCTCAAGAGATGGTTCTGTTAGAAAAGAGGTGAATAACTTTAAATATGTTGGCTCTTTTGCTGCTGACAGTAAAAAGGACTTTATATCAAGAAAGGGTCAAAGGTGGGCTGCATGCAACAGATTAAATCATATATGGCAGTTGGACATTGGCAAATCTACCAAGTTTAGCTGCTTTCAGGCCTGTGTTGAAAGCATACTACTTTATGGTGCTGAAACGTGGACCATTAGTAAAGAACTTGAAAAACGCCTTGATGGCACATACACAAGACTGCTAATGCGGGTCCAAAACCTATCCTGGAAAGACCACCCAACCAAAACTGTGATCTATGGTGAAGTCCTGTCCATCTCTAGAACAGTGACACAAAGGAGAGCGAGGTTCGCCAGCCATTGTTTCCAAGCAAAAGATCAAATCATCTCCGATGTCATTCTATGGAGATTACCGAGGAACTAGACCTTTAACGGTCCCTGATACTCTATCCAGAGACTCCAGCTTAGTCTTTGAGGAATTAGGTCGGGCAATGTCTGATAGGCCCCTATGGCGGACGATTGTGTCATCTATCTCGGCGACAGTCAAATGATGAGTTGACTAGACAATCAAATATTAAGCTTAGAAGTCTCTGATTTCCTATTTATGCTGAACTGTCCTCGAAACTAACCCAACATTATAACAATTTATACCCCAGCCTTGTTGAATTCTTATTTCTGACTGTCAGAAGATGGAGATTAATTCCCTATAGCAGCAGCTCTATAGCAATACAACAATGATGCCAGCTGCAAGGCAAAGCACTGATTAATATTAATATGCTCATTCTTATGTTTTACTGTTTCTATAGTAACAGTGCATTCACAGGAGGATGCCCCACATAATCTAAGCCTAATTATAAATGAATGAAAAATGTATTGTCATTAAATCATTGGTACGATGAAACTTTCTTTAAGGAGACATTTATTTAATATTTATAGAAGCAATTTTGTAACCATCAGTAAGTTTTCTGCCATGGGAAAGTCAAGAAAAAGAGAGATGAATGGATAAAAAGTATGCGTCATTGTTAATAAATAAAATAAATGTAATCGCTGCCAAATTGCTATCGTATAAGAAGAATACGATTTGGGGTAGTAACTCCCTTGTTAATTTCCTATAACACCACATCCCTTGGTGTTTTATTTCTCATATATTATAGCATTTATCATAATATTCCAGTATATCATAACATTATGAGAGAAACAGAAAATGACCCTACATGTCTTAGTCACAATCCTAACTTTTCTGACATTTCTACATTTTTCATCACCTCTTCATTGATCCTTCATCCTTTCCTACCCAGACATACATTTCCTTCTCCTTCTCGCCATACGCCTCAGTGCTTTTGATGGAGAGGTGAAAGATTTGATTCTTCGCAGCCACCTATTAAAAAGTCATGAATGCTCTTACAGCTATTGTCAAGGCCTACGTTCTACTTTCTCACCCCACTGAGGGTTGGCTTGTCTGAAAATAGCCTTTGTTATTCAGAGACAACAGACCAGTGGATGAGGGAAGGGCGCTGGTGGCAGGGCAGCGGTGTGTACAATCCTCTATGCTCTTACCCAGTGTCCCTTGAGCAAGACTTAATTGAAATATCCACTGCTAGTGGACTTTGCTCGAGCTGCTGCTAAGCACAGAGCGTGAGACGTCATAGTCTTTAAACATTCAGCACCTCTCCTCGCCTTGCTTCTCTCTCTCTCGCTCTCATATACACACACCAGGCACCCACAGAGAGACAGACAGACGATGCAACATCCATGCAAAAAGAGGTGTGCAGGGTCACAACTGTAATGCCTTGATATAAGCTGCACAAAAACACACGTAGATGCAACATGCCAACACACCGCACAACGACCGGGGAAACAGAGGGTGAACTATGGGAAATACAACAAGTCCTTTCCAGGCGAGGGGATGAGAAATGAGTTTGAATGGTCTCTGTGAGTTCAGGGATAATAGGTAAAGAGAGACACTGTGGCAGTATGCAAAGCACACTTAATCACCGGCAAGACGTGGTATGAATACAAACTGCCTTTGCCCAACGTATCTCCGTATTGAGCTGTAGTCTTGGAATGGCTGAGCTAACTGGGGTTACAAGCTGTGAGGAGAACGACAAACTGACAGGTATTGAAACAAAATCAATGACTCTCACAAATACTTACCACACATCTGCCCTAACAGTTTTATCTAAGGTATAGGGCAATAGAGGGGTTCCTTAATGCTAATATGCTTGGGTAAAGGAAACAATTGGAATCTCTCCAATACCTTTATATCTTGAAGAGTTCATACATGGGAAACAGAGGAAAGAAAAGTAAACACTTCATGTGCCTAGAGCTGTTGGCTTTGTTTTTCTCACAACATGATAAAGCTCAAGGCCAAGATGAGATGAGGAGGAGGAAGAAGCCTCTTGAGCCTGAAAGTGAAACAGTACGAGAGAGAGAGAGAGAGAGAGAGAGAGAGAGAGAGAGAGACTGTCACACCTGTCAGCAGACAGAATTTCTTTGGGCTACTTCTCAGGGTTGGTAGGTAGGATGCCGTTTTACAAGTCATATTCTTCACACGACGAAAACTGGTTTATGATGTGAAAAAAGAGGAGAATGCTGTCAACATGAACTCAAAGCTGTCTTCCTGAGCCGGATGAGAACTACACAGCCTGAAGATTAAAAAAAAAAAAAAAAATCTATATTTCATTCCCACAGTGGAGGCAATATTCGAATGCCAATAAAAAACATCACCCCAAATATTTCAAAAGATTTCGCAAGAAAGAATGCATAATAGGTGTTTTGAATATGAGCGGTGTGCACAGTTGATCACTCTCGGCTCAGAGGCTTCAGCTCTAGTGCTTGGCATATCGCCCGTCCTACCACTCCTGGAGAGTTTTTGCTCCCGAACGCGTTTTCTCCTCCAAGTCGTTGCGGTTTTGTTCATAGCTTGGTTTTCAATCCCTTCTGCTTCCCTGACTCGGCATTTACACAGGTGCTTTATAAAAGCCTCTTTTGTGAAAGCTATTCAAATCTGCAGTGTGCCCCCTAAATCAAGCAGGAGACGAGATCAGAGAGTCTGCGTTGTCCTACAAGCTGTTGCAATGCACATCACACGCCACTAGTCATTTGTGCCGGCACCACGAGGAATGCAAACCTGCTATTTTGCTTCATCACCTACAGTGACTATCTTATTCTGTCTGGCGTGCTGCAAATAAATCAGATTTCACCTAAATCCACAGATCTTTTCTCTAATGCGACATACCTTTCAACCCAGGATTTGTATAGAACTATCCTGCTGCTGTATATTACCCTTATCAGGTGGCAGAAACTAACTTTGAACCTGGAGGATTACATTCCTCCTGTTTCCTAAATGAGCATTCCTGATGTGAAATACTGCGGGCTTATAAAAAAAAATAAATAGGGAATATTTGATTGCAGTAGATTATGGAAGTGCCTGCAGATGCCCTCAATGCAGTGAGGGAAGCAGCCTGCCAAGTTGTGAATATATCAATGATTTTTTTAGTGTGTTAAAATTTTATGAAGCAGCTGGGATGTTCTTCCATGGACCCACTGTCCAAATGTTTTCTTTCAACACGGGTTAGACCCAATCACTGAGAAAGCACCCTCAACTTTTATTACATTGGTTGTACCCACTTCCATCAACCTCCCAGCTCAGGAACTGACCTGCATATCAAGTTAGAATCTTATTGATTTACACATTTTCTTCCATCTTGTGAAGAAGAGATACTGTTGTAAACATCACAGATGCTTTTTTTACTCTGTTGTCTGTGTTGCTTTTGAAATTGGAAAGATCTAACTAATCCATGCAGCAGCAAGAGCTGACAATAACAACATTATTTTAGAGTCTTAGACAGGATCTCACAAACAAAGATGAAGACGAGAAGCTTGGCAGGATGCTACAGGATATTAATCAGTAGGAGAGAGGTGGGACTGGGGAGATGGTGCACTAGGCCCACGCCAGCACGCTGTTTGAAATGCTCTTCAGCATCTGCCCATGCTTGGAATATTGAGCACGTCCAGAGGTGTTTGTATGGAATGCGGAGAGAAGGAATGAAGTGCTTGCTGCCTGTTTAAACAGCTTAATTAATCCTGAAATACAACAAAAGTTTCAGGACTGTTTGCCCTTCAGGATGAGGAACAATAGCTGGAAAGAGCTCAATTATCCCCTCTGGACACAAGGAAAAATGCTATAGAACTTCATGCTATGGAACTTCATGTGTACAGTTGTACACATTATGTCCGAAGGGGTTAAATACGAACAACATCATTAGAGATATGTGATCTGGGGTTTGAGCGAGTTTTGATTTTGGATTTTAGGTTTAATTTAATAGATGGATATTTGCATCCACATTGGGCATCCACTATACCATGTAGCTATCAAGAGAAAAAGCCAGTTGGTACCATTTTCAGTATACAACTTTCAAACATTAAAATACAGCAATTTAATCTTTTGATATAACATGATCTTTAAGACTTATTTTATATTGAAATTCTGAGTTTATTATTTTTCGTTTTTCAATGGCATATTGATCTTTTTCATTTTGGTTACCAGCTTTCTACATGACCCATAATGCCATTCGTCTATCTCCTGATAGTGGTGCCAGTGGAATTTAGAACTTGGGTCATCTCTACGTAAAGGTAGGTTGGATCATACCTACCTTTGGGTGGCACAGTGGTTAAGGCTGTCATCTTACAGCAAGAAGATTCTGGGTTCGAACCTCATGGCCGACAGGGCCTTTCTGTGTGGAGTTTGTATGTTGTCTGTGTGGGTTTCCTCTGGGTACTCCGGTTTACTCCACAGTTCAAAGACATGCAGATTAGGTACAATGGGGACAGCTGTAATTGGCGCAAGCTATTGTGGTTTCTCAGCCATAATGTGTGTGTATATATATCCATCCATCCATTATCTGTAACCGCTTATCCTCTGCAGGGTCGCAGGCAAGCTGGAGCCTATCCCAGCTGACTATGGGCGAGAGGCGGGGTACACCCTGGACAAGTTGCCAAATCATCGCAGGGCTGACACATAGAGACAAACAACCATTCACACTCACATTCACACCTACAGTCAATTTAGAGCCACCAATTAGCCTAACCTGCATGTCTTTGGACTGTGGGGGAAACCGGAGCACCCAGAGGAAACCCACGCGGACACGGGGAGAACATGCAAACTCCACACAGAAAGGCCCTTGCTGGCCACAGGGCTCGAACCCAAAACTTTTTTTCTGTGAGACAACAGTGCTAACCACTGCACCACCATGCATATTAAATTAGATTAGATTAGATAAGATAAAACTTTATTGATCCCTTTGGGAGGGTTCCCTCAGGGAAATTAAGATTCCAGCAGCATCATTACAGATAAACAGAGAAAAGAAATAGAGGAAAAATTCTAGATAAATTAAAATAAATTAAGTATTTACATATACAAATATAAAAAGAATAAGATATGGGGAAGAGAGGAAGGGGGAGGGGGAAGGAAAAAAGGGGGGGAGAGGGGGGGCGGCGGCAGGAGAGATATTGCACTTTATATTGCACATTATATTGCACATTGTCCGCTACTGCTTATTGTTAGGCTAGGCTACTGCTCCTTCCCATCCTCTGTCCTCCCGTTACCCCCCCCCCCCCCCCCCCCCCCCACCCAGAGAGGGATATATATCGCTATGGCAAAAGCTAATTAAACTAAAGACATGATGCAGCAGCACTTTAGTCCTTTAATCTGTCCAGCTCTGTCACCAGCTGAAACAGAGCAGAACATGGAACATCAATGAAAATGGTGAGGGAGAAAAGAAGCACTTGTTCTTTTGCTTTTAGGTGCTAACAGAATAACAAACATACAGCACCAATCAATAAATCAGCTTTAAGCAAATCACTGTTTCAATATCAACATAATTTAATGCGGGTGGCATGGTGGTGCAGTGGTTACCACTGTTGCCTCACAGCAAGAAGGTTCTGGGTTCGAGCCCAGTGGCCAACAGGGGCCTTTCTGTGTGGAGTTTGCATGTTCTCCCCGTGTCTGTGTGGGTTTCCTCCGGGTGCTCCAGTTTTCCCCACAGTCCAAAGACATGCAGGTTAGACAAATTGTTGACTCTAAATCTACCGTAGGTGTGAATGCGAATGTGAGTGTGAATGGTTGTTTATCTCTATGTGTCGGCCCTGCGATGACCTGGTGACTTGTCCAGGGTGTACCCTGCCTCTCGCCTATAGTCAGCTGAGATAGGCTCCAGCTTGCCCACGACCCTGCACAGGATAAGCAGTTATGGATAATGGATGGATATTTAATGTGTTTCAGAGTGGAGTTTTCATTTAAGCATTCCATCTTCCGAAAGAGATTAAGCTTTTCTGTAAGAACAGGACCCTTTTATAGGGTTTGACATTGAGCCTTTAAGGGTTCCTCCAGAGGGACAATTTTTTCTCACAAACTCAGCACCGAGATAACAGGTCACTTTTTCTAGGCTCTTTGTGATGGGCAAGGGTCAGAACGAGACTAAATGAATGCAGATGAAACTGATCTTACATCAGCACTATTACACTGGCATTGATTAAAATGGGGGCCAACATGCTGCTGTGAATGAACCACGGTTGAGTAAGACAGCGAGTCACACTTTACAAGCCTGCCAGCCGACTTGCACATTCTGCTCACGTTGGCTGGACGAACTGTCTACCGACTCCGAGTCTCACTGGCTCCGTACTCAGCCAGCCACAATAATCCTCAGCAGATCAAAGGAGGCAGGCTGTGTTGAGCTTCTCTGCATTAAGCCACACTGCCCATATAGCACGTCCCTCTTTTTTAGCCCCCACACATGTTGTGATCAATACTGAGCTCATCAATCAGCGCTGTTCAACCATGTGGGTCTCTCTTCAGTCTGGCAGTGAGGCAGAACCGGAATTTCTTTCTTCAGGGCCAGAACACTATGGTGACTATAGTTCTTCAGAAGATCCTTGCGCTTTGGAACCAAGTAATATGCCAATGAGGGGAAAAGCGATGGAGACACAATGAATTGCTCAATACTCCACCACTTCTGATAGCGTGTAGAGCTAATTCTCTTTACAGAGCAACAAACAAATTACAATTTCTTCCTTTGCTCATCAGTGACAGCACATATACATCCTCCTGAGCTCATCATATTCAGCATAAACTCTTCAAAGCTTCCAGTTGGCAAGCTACAGCAGCCCAGGAGAATCCAAGGGTTTGGCATTCCTAAGCGTGTTAGTGTGTCTGTGCATGGGGATAGTATGGTGTACACTGTAGAGTGAGCTTTGTGCGCATGACAGCAGGAAGGTGTCACAGACAGATTACTGATGGGTGCCAGCTTGTAGACAGCCATGTAGAAATCAGTGACACTCTCTTTCTCCTCCCCCTCTCTTTTTCTCTTCCCATCTTTCGTACTGGTTTTTTTTTCTTCACTACATCTTGCATCTGGCTTTACGAGGGTGAGTCATTTGCTCCTGCCACATGTAGACTCTTTGGCTCGGGCTCTCATTCCAGCAGAATGGTGAGACACAGGAACATCAATTGATTTGTCAAGAGAAAATATTCTTTTGTCCTTATCATACTATCAGTGCTCTTGTACCCCAGCGAAAGACAAGTATGAAGAGGCAAAAAAATAATTCACATGAAAGTACATGAAAGGGAGACACATTCAAAGGGCCATATGAAATTAATCTGACATAATCAGCAAACAGCAAGCTTGACAAGCGCACGTGTGTGTGTGTGTATGTGTGTGTGTGTGTGGAGGTGGAGTATTTGAATGAATTGTCTCTGACCTACATTAGATTGCTGACACCAGAGACGAGCAGCTCACTGGCAGCTTTCCTCACCTTGGAGGAGCTAAAATAGATACACAGGTCTTGGATAATATACAGACAGAAAACAAAAGGAAACTGACTGTAGCACCTTCCACCAAGAATTATAACAAGTGAAGCTACTTCTAAGATACTAATCCTTACTCTGTAGGCAGTAGTGACATGTATTTCCAGTAGGATATGAAGAGGTGTAGGCTGGAAGCAATGCATTGACATGATGCATAATGTTAAGGCTACAGAAAAAAAAAAAGCAGTTCTAATAAACTGCCTGTGCATCATTTCCATGATATATGCATGCAGTTTGAACCACAAGCCACAATGGTATAGACATTGATGATGTATTCATGACTGCATATGAAATAACAAAGAGCTTTGAGCAAGTTTAAAAACAGGAGGGCAAATGAATAGTGCACGAGATCATACAACGCACACTTGTAACCTAAGTAGAACATTCATCAGCTATGTCCTTCCCAGGAACACAAGGAGCATTTAAATATTGCAGGTAGATCCTCACACTAGAGATGTAAGAGAATACATGATTCCAAACGAACAGATCATTTGTTCTACACAGATACAGATGAGCAGCACACGATTATGCAGGTGAGTGGTCAGCTTACAGGCGTGAGTGAGCAGTCAGATATGAAGCTCGTGGGACACAAAGACCACAGAAAGACCATTTACTTGTATATTTATTCATGATTCATCATGGTGGTTTAAGTTAGAAAATGCGGGGAGGTACAAACAAAAATAATAACTACGTGAGCAGGATAACAAAAAAAAAAAAACAGCCCACATCTCTTAAAAATAAAATAAAACAATAACATTCCAGTTCAACCCACACCTACTTCAGGTTTAAATCTGTATACAGATATAAATACCTGGAGTACTAAACACATGACGATACAGTGGAAGATAACTTTTGTGACACCTCTACCTCACACTTAAATACACACTCTAAACATAGACTAGCTTGCTTCAGGTTTTTTGCTTTCCTCCCACTTCCCAAAAACATGTCAGTAGGAGTAATGGTGACTCTAAATTGTCAAAAATGTGAATGTGTGTACATGGTTCCTTGCGGTGGACTGGCACCCTATCCAGGGTGTGTTCCTGCCTTACAAATAGTGTTTCCAGGATAGGTTTCAGATTTACCATGACTGTGGCCAGTACAGAGCGGTTACTGAAGATGAATGAATTAAAGAGCATGTATGGTTTCATCAGGAATGCCAGTAAGAGAAATTTGCAGTAATTAAGATGAGATGTTATGACAGTGTGGACCAGATTCTCCACATCTGTTGTGTTCATCATGGGGTGGAGATTATACCGCAAAAAAAAAAAACCTTTCAAGAAGTGCTGCACGGTGAAATTAGGGCTGGGCGATAAAATGATAACGATACGTATCGCGATAGACACATACTTGATATCAATAGAAAATGCGTTCGATAGAACGTTTCGATAGAATGTTTTGTTTTGTTTTTTTTCAAGAAACAAGCGTTAGCCAGAGCCCTCTCTGTTTTAGGTCCGCTTTCAATCAACTGTTGTTGCGAAGCAAGCTTGGTTGCATGAGCAAAGGCACTCGTCCTCTGGTGCCTAGCAACGCATAGGGAGTGACACGCTGATAGCCAATCATGTAACAGTATCGCGTTTGGTTGCGCCATCTCGTTGTTGTGTTAATTTTTTTTTCCAGAAACAGCATGGCCAAGAAAAGAAAGATGAGTGCCGGAACGAGCGAGGAAATTGTGGATAAAGTCAGTAAGGTCAGATGTTACAGATGTAAAGTCTTAAGTCTACCTCAGTTTTACTTTAATTTCTTCTATGTTTACAAAACACTATTTTTATTTTATTAAACCTTCAATGAAAATATACTTGAATAGTTTAAGAATAGTCTAAGTCTACCTCAGTTTCACTCAATTTCTTTTATGTTTATAAAGCACTGCATATTTTTATTTATGTTTTTAAATGTTATTCACCAGAGGGTGAACTTTTTTTGCACTAAACTTGCAGTAAAAAATTAAAAATATAACAGTCCTTCTCACATAGCAGGTTTTGCTATGTTTACATTTAACACTTTGCTCATGTTTTTATAACACTTGAGTTTTTTAAGCACTTTATTATTGATAATTGCTCAGTTTTTGTTGTGATCGTAACATTGAACATGCGTGTTGACATTCCTTGCTTATTGGCTGTCAGAGGAAGTTTAAGTTTAAAATAAATGTTTGAATTTAGTATTGTTCCCTCCTGGTCCTTATTTTAAATAGGTCATAAAATGTTTCAATAATTATCGATATCGACCAATATGAAACACTTATATCGTGATACAGATTTCAGCCATATCGCCCAGCCCTAGGTGAAATACAAAACAAGAACAGTAGGATCACTAAGTACACCAAGATTCCCCAAGATGGAAGAATTTTTTATTACAGATTTTGAGCTCAACTTTAAAAGTTGTATTTGGATTCAATTACAGTAAAATAATGTTCATCCACTGTTTAAAGTGCTACTCTTACGAAAATGACATCATAAAATCCTGAGTTTTCTGTGTGTGATATGCTCAAATAGGTTGTAAAGTTCACTGATAAATAAAAAACTGGTCCGAAAAATTATTTTTTTGCGTCTGAATTCTGTTCGAAAAATCACTAAAAGCTTGTCCGCCATTGTTATACAGTATCACAGCGATTCATTGGTCAGTGACACTGCATGTGTGACATCATATGCGCAACTGCCATTATTTAGCCTTGTATAAAACTTCAGAACTGCTATCAGTTGGTGATACTGAACGTTCAAAGTTACTCTAGCTACCAAATGCCTCATGTTTCTTTTGTTGTTTAAAAGGATCAAATACTAAGGACAACTAATAAATTCAAGTGGTAGGCGAAACACAAGCTTGACCCTTACTGTGCAGCGGTGAGCTCTTTGGGATGGCACTTCTGACTTTTGTTTCCAGATCGCAGGAACTGCTCCGCGTACCAGATGTCGCTCAAATCTTTCTATGTGAATTTGCTTCACTAATTAATTTTTTTCAAAACGCATGGTGCAGACATCAAACTGTCCTATCGACTTGAAGTTACCTCTATTTGTCCGTACAAACTGAACACATTCATTCCATAAGTGTCCTGCTGACTTTGGGCTATAATGGATCAAAATTCTGCTTTTTTTTTTATTGCCTACACTTGAACAGCCTTGAACGACACACCTCTTAGGAGACATGCTTTGGTTTTAATTTTGTTTTGGAATTTTAAAAAAATCTTTAAAAACGTGCTACATTTTGCAAAGCAGACGAAGCCAGAAATGCCGCAAACTTTCAAGTGTTGTGCATATGATGTTACTTCCTTTGAATTAACAATGATTTACCAGGAACGCATTCGTGTAATGCGGACTCAAAGAGCCAAAAATTACCGGCAAAATAGAGTATGTTCCCGGTCTCGTATTAAAATACCATTTAGACAGTCAACTATTTAACAGTGTCTAGTTTTATAAGGTATAATTTCCAGGGGTGATGTCATTTTTGTAAGACTAGCACTTTAACATCTTGTATATATGATAGTGTAGAAGTGAAAACATGATGGTATCCTTGACACTGACGTAAACTGGTGTGACATCTAATAACTCAAAGAGCTGTTAAAGCATTTTTTTGATGATTCAAATCAATTGGATTGACTGCAGACAGTGGGGCCTTTGTGAGGCACTAATAAATTCAGAAAAAATAACGTAAGGTATGGTCTGACTAGAGCTGAGAGATGAAAACCCCATGCAGCACTTCACAGGAGGGGGGAGAACACTATTAGGAGTCCCACGGAGTATGAACTCAATCAGCAGACAAGTGCAGTGGCCATTGTACTTGGGTATAATTGGAACTTTGAGATTTTATTAAGAGAGAGTAATTGCATGTGCTTCTCATCAGGGTCTCCATTGTGGTGTCTCTGGTCAGGAAGAAATCTCTGAGGACTGGCTGGGTATTTACTGTCTTCATTTCCAAAGACACAAAAAAACGGAACAGGGAGCTCTAATTTCATAGTATGACCTCCCCGTCTCTTCCTCTGTATCTCGCTTATTCTTTTTGTAGTTTTGTGGCAGTGTTTCTTTTTTTCACCAGACTTAACAATTGAACACTTTTACATAATGCAAGATTTTGAGGAGAACTTCTTGAGGATTTGTCAGCATTAGGGGTAGAATGCAATGCCAATGTACGTGTGTCTGTTTACTGCTCCAAATATCCGTGTCTGTTTCTATATTCAAGTTTAAACCCAAAGTGTGTGTGACCTAAACATGAATTAGTTTTTTTGTTTGCTTCTTTCTTTCTTTCTTTCTTTCTTTCTTTTTTAAATTAAATATGAACCCCACTATTATGCCCCAGAAAACATTGCAAAAATGCTAGCACTGTCAGCATGGTCTATGAAATCTGAGTCTGACTGTTTGCTCCCACTCCTGCTCACACTATTATTGTTTTTCTTTGTACATGCCCAAGATATTTTCTTATGAATTTAGTTGGTCAACATATAAATTGAAACCATTGTGATCCTGACCAGGAAGTTACCAAGGATGCTGTAAATGCACCACATTTAAACATCAAAGTTTAATGAACGTAATCTATCTTTGTCCTGCAAGTTTCATATGTGACCACTTATTTACACCATATAAGAGTGAAAACCTTCCACTCACTCTACTTTTTTGTTGCATTCTGCAGGATCCCAGTCTTGATGCATACTTGTAGTCTCAACCAGATGCTTTGCAGAATAATAATAATAATAAAAAAGAATAGTGTGTCTCTTAGTCATATCTGTATTTCATTGGTGGCTGGTGGTTTTTAAAATACTTTTCCAAAATCAGGTCAGCAACATTAGCAGAGTCTGCCATGATGATGTAAAGAGCATGCAAGCTGCTAAATTGCTAGCTAAATTTCACTGATGATGGTAGTGACAGCTAGCATTTGCTGGCATTCGAAGAGCGGTATGAATGTGCACGGCTAACAAAAGCACCTCAGTACTCAGTTCAGCTGCCATCATTGTTCTGAAAGTAATGCAGAAGATGTTATACATCACACTAGACGCCGACGCTGTGTTGTGTCACACATCATGCCTCTAGTTGCAGAACGCCACAGTGCTGTATAAAAACACGCTGGCACAGCTTTATGTAGGCTTTATTTGGTTAAGTATAAACAACCAAAGCTGTTGTACTCTGAGCTACTGTCATTTGCGCTTATGTGCCAAATGCTAGTTCAGAGTACCCGGCCTTCTTGGAGTACAGTGTACCACAAAGGGACTCCATTGTTTTACAGGGGGACTTCAATGCTCATGTGGGCAATGATGGTGAGACCTGATGGTGAGGGGTGTGATTGGGAGGAACGGCCTGCCTGATCTGAACCCGAGCGGTGTTCTGTTGTTGGACTTCTGTGCCATGCATGGTTTGGCCATAACAAACACCATGTTTGAGCATAAGGGTGTCCATAAGTGCACGTGGCACGAGAACACCCTAGGCCATAGATTGATGATTGACTTTGTAGTCGTTTCATCTGATCTACGACCGTATGTCTTGGACACTTGGGTGAAGAGAGGAGCAGAGCTGTTAACTGATTACTACCTGGTGGCAAACTGGATCAGATGGCGGGGGAGGAGGCCGGACAGACCTGGTAGGCCCAAACGTGTAGTGAGGGTATGCTGGGAACATCTGGAGGAGGCTCCTGTCCATCGAATCTTCAACTGCCACCTCCGGCAGAGCTTCAACTGCATACTGGGGGAGAATGGGGACATTGAGTCTGAATGGACCATGTTCCGCACCTCCATTGCTGAGATGGCCATGCAGAGCTGCGGCTGCAAGGTTGTTGGTGCCTGTCGTGGCGGTAATCCCTGAACCCGGTGGTGGACACCTGCGGTGAGGGGAGCTGTCAAGCTGAAGAAGGAGTCCTACAGGGCTTGGTTAGCCTGTGGGTCTCCAGAGGCAGCTGACAGATACCGACAGGCCAAGTGGAACGTGGCTCTGGTGGTCACTGAAGCAAAAACTCGGGTGTGGGAAGAGTTCGGTGAGGCCATGAAAAGTGACTTTCGGTAGACCTTGAAGAGATTCTGGCAAACCATCCAGTGGCTCAGGAAGGTGAAGCAGTGCTCTGTCCCTACTGTTTACAGTGAGGATGGAGTGCTGTTGACCTCGACTGGGGACATTGTCCGGCGGTGGAAGGAATACTTTGAGGATCTCCTCAATCCCACCTTCATATTATCCGAGGAGGACACAGAGTCTGAGGGTGCTTGGGAGGACTCGTCCATCACAGGGGCTGAGGTTGCTGAGGTGGTTAAAAAGCTCCTCAGTGGCCAGGTTCCGGGGGTGGATGAGATTCGTCCTGAATTCCTGAAGGCACTGGATGTTGTTGGGCTGTCTTGGCTGACCGCCTCTTCAACATTGCATGGAGGTCGGGGACAGTGCCTCTGGATCGGCAGACTGGGGTGGTGGTCCCCCTTTTTAAAAAGGGGGACCGGAGAGTGTGTTCCAACTATAGAGATCTTGCAGTCACGTGACCGGAAAGTACACAACCGCCATCTTGTCAGTCAAAAACACCGCTGAATACTGCTGCACTCGTGTACAGAATGGATCAATTTCAACCGGCGGACTACACGGCTCATTTTTCTAATGAACAGATAACTAGATATATGTCTAAAATAAACGATCTACAGATTAGTGACCCTTATGGCTTACCGGACGGAGTTTTCACGACCGGATTTTGAACTGCCAGCGGAATACCCAGACGTGTATAATTACCTCATTAACTTTCCCTCGCTGTTCAGTGGTGAAGCACTGCGTGCCTATAAATCTCTGGACAGTTATCTTTACAGAAATTCAGGATTTGTCAATGACTCAGATGTGGCATCTTGTAAACAAGAATCCTCATTGGATGGGTAAGTCACTTAAGTATTGAGTATAGCACTGACCAGCCGATAATAGAATAAGGTAATTCCAGCTGTAATTCCAAATCGTCCGTCTTGTTTACATGGATCTGACGTTGGAGAGGTAGAGGCTTAGCAGTGGAGGTTTGAGTGGCTGTTTTCTGAGCTTAGTCAACAGGCCGGCTCTGCAGCCTCGCTTTTGCTTCCGCTCCCGGCGCCGCCTCCTTCGCTTTGCTTCCGATAACAATCCACGGAGACCCCGCTGGTCTCGCTATCTCGTCCGGAATGTTGTGCATGCGATGGAAATCGCTACAAACCGTCATTTTCTGCTGGAAACCAATGTCCAGTCAGTCCATACGATTGTAGTGGATATTGAAGTCCGGTACAGACGAACAACACGCAAAAATACACACAAAAAACATAAAAAACGTGCACAGGTAGGGAGAGCTTGTAGCCGCAGCCGTTGTAGTAGAATTGTATATAATAGGGTTTTCCAGAAGAAAAGGTAGAAGTAAAAGCAGAAGTAGAACCAGAAGTAGAAGTAGAAGGCGGAATATGGCGTTTGACCGACAAGATGGCGTCTGTCACAATCTGGATCGGCTGTGACGTCACATGCAAGTGCTCCATAGGGGGATCACACTTCTCAGCCTATGCTGGGGTGCTGGAGAGGAAAGTCTGGTCGATAGTCGAACCTCAGATTCAGGAGGTACAATGCAGTTTTTGTCCTGGTCGTGGAACACTGGACCAGCTCTTTACCCTTGCAAGGGTACTGGAGGGTGCATGGGAGTTTGCCCAACTGGTCTACATGTGTTTTGTGGACTTGGAGAAGGCTTACGACCATGTCCCTCATGGTGCCCTGTGGGGGGTACTTCGGGAGTATGGGGTTCAGGGCCCACTACTGTGGGCCATTTGGACCCTGTATGACTGGAGCAGGAGTTTGGTTCTCATTGCCAGCAGTAAGTCGGATTCGTTCCCGGTGCATGTGGGACTCCACCAGGGCTGCCCTTTGTCACCGGTTCTGTTCATAACTTTTATGGACAGAATTTCTAAGCACAGCCAAGGGGCGGAGGGTGTCCAGTTTGGTGGCATCAGGATCACATCTCTGCTTTTTGCGGATGATGTGTTCCTGTTGGCTTCATCAATCTGTGACTTACAGCATGCACTGGGACGGTTTGCAGCTGAGTGCAAAGCGGCTGGGATGAGGATCAGCACCTCCAAGTTCGTGGCCATGGCACTCAGCTGGAAACGGGTGAAGTGCCTACTTCGGGCCAAGGGGGAGTTGCTACCTAAATTGGAGGAGTTTAAGTATCTTGGGGTTTTGTTCACAAGTGAGGGTAAGGGGGAGCAGGAGTTGGACAAACGGATCGGGGTAGTGTCAGTAGTGATGCGGACACTAAACTGGTCTGTTGTGGTAAAGAGAGAGCTGAGCCAAAAGGCAAAGCTCTTAATTTACTGGTCCATCTACGTTCCCACTCTCACCTATGGCCACGAGCTGTGGGTAGTGACCGAAAGAATGAGATTGCGGATACAAGCGGTAGAAATGAGTTTTCTCCGCAGGGTGGCTGGGATCTCCCTTAGAGACAGGGTGAGAAGCTTGGTCATTCGGGAGAGACTCAGAGTAGAACTGCTGCTCCTCCATGTCGAAAGGAGTCAGTTGAGGTGGTTCGGGCACCTTGTTAGGATGCCCCCTGGATGCCTTCCAAGGGAGGTTCTCTGGGCATGCCCCACTGGGAGGAGACCCCGGGGCAGACCCAGGACATGCTGGAGAGATTACATCTCTCAGCTGGCCTGGGAACGCTTTGGTATTCCCCCGGAAGAGCTGGTGGAGGTGGCCAGGGAGAGGGAAGTCTGGGCTGCTTTGCTTAGGCTGCTACCCCCGTGACCCAAATCCGGATAAGCGGTAGAAAATGGATGGATAAACAACCAAAGCCACAATATAGAGGGATCTTCTTTACAGCAATATTGCGGGTAATATCTCTGTGTAAATTGCTATTGTCTCTCAGTGAAGCCATCTATCCAGATGGGACCCAAAATTCCTCCCAGTAAAACACAGTGTACTTGTTCACTGAAGCCAGTTTGCGTTAAATGATTGAACACAGCAATACTGCAGTGAGATACTTGATCATTTGACTTGCTAAAATATTGAATTTCACCAAAAGTGAGGAATGTTATATTACATTTAATATTGAAACATTTCATTGCCATATTTTAATGAAATTTTAGGGAAGGCCAGGCTTCCCATGTAATCCTAAAACCTGTGCTGCTTCTGTTTCTGTTCAGAATACATTACCTGTTCATTCTGAATAATGTATTTGCATCTGCTAACATAATCTGTCTAGTCAGTCTTGCACATGGTACTTATATACCTTGTCCATAAGGAATAAATCCTACATTGACGTTGAAATGAATCTTCCTAATATAATCTTTGTATGAAGATCAGCTTTGGCAAGGGCAGTAAAAGTCATTTTCTTACCAACACTTGGGAGATTCATCAGCAAGCTATTAGCTGCTGATTTATCAGGACTGTAAAAACTCAGTGGTGCTACGTCAAATTCAGTCCATGCTTGACTTTTATCTAAACTAATTTTCCTCTAAAGACTTAAATCACAGTGATAATGTAAGAATATGTAATTTTGCCTCTGAGCAGAAAGGGCTTTCTGTCTCTTGTGGTTAGTGGAACATCGCCTTCTTTAAGAAGTCAACCATTTGCCAAATTGGGCTATTTTTAAGACAAAGGGGGCAAAGATGTGTGTGGACATCATGAGCTGCTCCTGTGTATAATACCACAGTGTTATCCTCTCACTTCCTCTCATTTTCTTACATTTTGCAAGCAAGTTTCTCAAGACTCTAAATTTCTAGTGGTTTTCTTTCTTTCTTTCTTTCTTTCTTTCTTTCTTTCTTTCTTTCTTTCTTTAGCAAATGTGCCATGGATCTGAGGAGGCTAGGGATTAAATGGTTTCTGGTTTCACAGTTGTCAATATACCTGCCAAAGACACACAAACTACAAACATGGACACTCAGAACTACAAGCCCCAAGATCCACAGCGCCCTCTGTCACCAGAGTATTAATCACAGCTGACACTCATCTCCCTAATTAGCTCTTCCCCTACTTAAGCCACTCTCAAACACCACTCCCATGTGAAGTATTGTTCTGTTTCATCTAGTCCATACCAAGCCTTTCTATTTTCTATCTGGCTCTCGATTTTCTGACCTTTGCTAGCCTTATTTTGTTTATGCTCTTTATCTCATCTATTCTATGTTGTTTGCCGATCGCCCGACCCTCGCTTGCTTCCTGACCTCGCTTCTAGTCTATCATTTTGGCATCATTGATAGTCTGCTTCCCCGTTCTCCTCTGCATTTATGTCCATAAGTGCCTGCATTCTGACAGGATACTTCGCCACCACAGATGTAGCGGAAGAGGCGAAGCAGACTGCTTTGAATGCTCAGGGACGCTTATTGGGAGAACATCAACAGATGCTAGCAGATTTCAACACCTGTATGACACAACTAGCAACCGTGATGTTGCAGGCCCTCCTATCGCACCCTGAGTCTCTTTCCAGCCCCGCGCTACCACTTCCTGCACCCAAGAAGTTCGCTGGAAATGCTCAATGCTCCATGTATTTCACTACCCTGCTGAACCTCTCCGATAAACATAAGATCACCAAATTCCTTTCTTTCCTCACTGGCAAAGTGCTATGCTGGGCAAGTGCAGTGTAGAACAAGAACCAAGAGCAAGCCACTTCTTATGAACAATTCCTCTCTGTTTAAGAGTTTTTGACCATGAATCGGAGGGTATGAAAATCGGTGAAGAGGAACTTCATCAGCCGCTCTATCATGTAGAAATTCAACCTGCCCACGGTCCCTCTGTAAAGCGCACTCAGCATTAGTACCATCGATGGAGGACCAATAGGAGATGGCTTCGTCACTTCGTGGACCACGCTGCTCCACATCCAAGTGGGCATTCTGCATTCTGAACACATCTTGTTCTATGTCACTAATACTGTAAGTCATGAGCTTATTCTTGGCTATCCATGAGTGCAGCTTCACGATCCCTTGATTTCATGGCAGAACAAGCAGATTCTCCAATGGTCTCCAACTTTGTTTTCAGAATTGTATCTCACATCTCCAAGTCAATCTTTCATCTGCTACTGTGGACAGTCCTCAACCTGACTCCCTGGATGGCATCCCGGAGTGTTACATGGACCTGCAGGAGGTCTTTAGCAAGGGAAAGGCATGCAGGCTACCACCACATCAGCCCTATGACCGCACTATTGATCTACTGCCAGGCATGTCACTACCACGGGGCGTATCTACCCCCTGTCCCAGAAGGAAAACACTGCCATGGAGGAGTACATCCAAGAGGCCTTTAAGCAAGGATGCGTCCGCCCGTCCAAATCTCCCACTTCTGCAGGCTTCTTTTTCATGGAGAAATGAGGCGGTGGACTCCAACCATGTATTGATTATAGAGGTTTGAACCAGGTGTCGGTAAAATACCCTTACCCTCTTCCACTAGTTCCTGCAGCACTAAAACAACTTAGATCAGCTACGATCTTTTCCAAGTTGGATCTCCGCAGTGCATACAACTTGATCAGGATCAAAAAGGGCACTGAATGGAAGACTGCCTTTAGCATGACTGCCGGCTATTTTGAGTACCGGGTGATGCTGTATGGTCCTTCTTTAGTGCCTAGCGTGTTCCAGTGCTTCATCAATGATGTGCTATGGGACATGCTAGGTAGATATGCCATTACATACATTGATGATACCCTGAACTACTCCCTAGATGAAGAAAGTCACAAGAAACACGTCAGAACCACCCTGAACTGCCTGCTAGAAAATCACCTCTATGTCAAAGCCAAGAAATGGGAGTTTTATCAGGTTCAAATCTCCTTCCAAGGATATATTATAAGTGCTGAAGGAGTTAGCATGGACTCCTCCAAGGTTTCCGCGGTTACATCCTGGCCCACACCTACTTCTGTGAGAGAGCTTCAACGCTTTTTGGGGTTTGCACATTTCTATTGCTGGTTCATCAGGGGCTTCAGCATTATAGCTACCCCCTTAACAACTTTGCTGAAGAAGGGACCTCAAGGCCGAGGAAGCATTTCAGCATCTCAAGCAGGCCTTCACATCTGCTCTGGTCCTCCAGCATCCAGATCCCACTAAACCATTTACAGTAGAAGTGGATGCATCTGACACGGGTGTAGGTGCGATTCTGTCTCTCTGGTTTGGTGAGAAACAGAGACTACATCCCATAGCTTTCTTCTCAAAAAAACTTTCTTCTGCAGAGACAAACTACAATGTTGGCAACAGGGAACTGCTTGCCATTAAGCTAGCTCTTAAAGAGTGGCAGCATTGGCTTGAAGGGTCCACCCACCCTTTTATCATTCTCATGGACCACAAGAATCTGGAATACCTCAAGAAAGCCAAGAGGCTAAACCCTCACCAGGCCAGGTGGGCACTGTTCTTCACGAGGTTCAACTTCACCATTTCATTTCGCCCCAGCTCCAAGAACATCAAGGCCAATGCTCTACCTCGCAGTTTTGGTTCCATGCACCAAGATTCCGTAAAGCACCCCATTCTTTCAACTCAATGTTACGTACAATCCATCACCTGGGACCTGGACCGAGAGATAAGGAATGCTAAACCACAAATTCTTCCAAATAACATCCCACCTGATCTACTCTACATGCCCAAGCGATTTCAAGGTCGACTAATCACATGGGCCCATTCGTCACCCGCCATAGGTCATCCTGGCAATCATCGCACCCATCTAATGCTAAAGAATAAGTATTGGTGGGAAAACATGCTTACTGAAATTAACGAGTTCATAGCTTCTTGTTCTCTGTGTGCTCAGGCTAAAGTTCCTAGAACTCCTCCCATTGGCAAATTGTGCCCCCTCCCCATTACTCAGAGACCCTGGTCCCATATAGCCATTGACTTCATCACGGACCTTCCTCCCTCAGAAGAGAACACTACCATTATAGTAACTGCTGACTGCTTCTCAAAGGCTCTTAAGCTCATCCCCTTACCAGGCATCCCAACAGCATCTCAGACAGCAGAACTCCTCTTCCAGGATGTGTTTAGGTACTATGGTATCCCAGAGGATATAGTCAGCGACTGGGGCTCTCAATTCATTTCTTGCTTCTGGACCTGCTTTATGGAGAGGTTAGGGGTCACAGTGAGTCTTACATTAGGCTACCATCCACAATTCAATGGCCAGGTTGAGAGAGCCAACTAGGAAATCGGCTGCTTCCTGAGAATCTTCTGCATGCACAACCAGGGGGACTGGGCACACTTTCTCCCATGGGCTGAGTATGCACAAAACTCCCTCAGACACTCTGCAACACAATTAACACTGTTTCAGTGCATACTCGGCTATCAACCACTCCTGGGATGATGCACCAAGCCAAGTACAGGCCGTGGAGGATTGGTTTGCATGCAGCCAAACAATATGGGAGGAGGTTCACCAACGTCTTAAAACAATCAATGCTAAGTATAAAGAATATGTGGACAAACACAAAGGAGAAAATCCAGACTTTTCCCTGGGCGACAGAGTATTGGTGGCCAATAGAAATCTTAGAGAGCCCAACACCTGCAGAAAGCTTCAGCCAAACTGCATTGGGCCATTCAAGGTATTACAGTGCATTAACAAAGTGTTCTACTGCCTAGAACTCCCCCTTCACAGCAGATTATCCCCCACACTTCATGTCTCCAACCTTAAAACCACTATCCTGGGCCCTCTTGTTGAAAACACACCAGTCCAAGAACACCCTGAACACATTCTAGAGGGGGAACCCATCTACCAGGTAAATAAGATCCTCGACTCCAGACATAGAGGACAGGTCAAATTCCTGGTAGATTGGGGAGGTTATGGACCAGAAGAACAAAGCTGGGTTCCTGCCAAAGATGTCCTAGACCCTCTCCTCAAGCAAGAATTCCATGCCCAACATCCACACAAACTAGCACCTCGAGGTACAGTAGGAGTCATCCTTGAAGAACTTCAGCTCCCAGAGGGAGCTCCTCGGGGGGGGGGGCTTTGTCAGTAAACCTACCAAAGACACACAAACTACAAACATGGATCTGAGGAGGCTAGGGATTAAATGGTTTCTGGTTTCACAGTTGTCAAGATACCTGCCAAAGACACACAAACTACAAACATGGACACTCAGAACTACAAGCCCCAAGATCCACAGCGCCATCTGTCACCAGAGTATTAATCACAGTTGACACTCATCTCCCTAATTAGCTCTTCCCCTACTTAAGCCACTCTCAAACACCACTCCCATGCAAAGTATCATTCTGTTTCATCCAGTCCATACCAAACCTTGCTATTCTCTATCTGCCTCTCAATTTTCTGACCTTTGCTAGCCTTATTTCGTTTACACTCTCTGTCTCATCTATTCTACATTGCTTGCCGTTCGCCCAACCCTCGCTTGCTTCCTGACCTCGCTTCTAGTCTATTGTTTTGGCATCAGACAGTCTGCTTCACTGCTCTCCTCTACATTTACAGTGGTGCTTGAAAGTTTGTGAACCCTTTAGAATTTTCTATATTTCTGCATATATATGACTTAAAATATCATCAGATTTTCACACAAGTCCTAAAAGTAGATAAAGAGAACGCAGTTAAACAAATGAGACAAAAATATTATACTTGGTCATTTATTTATTGAGGAAAATGATCCAATATTACATATCTGTGAGTGGCAAAAGTATGTGAACCTTTGCTTTGAATATTTGGTGTAACCCCCCATACAGCAGTAACTGCAACTAACATTAGCCAATGTGGGAGAGGCCTTCAGTTGCTTAGAAGTTACCCTGGGGTCCTGTGTGACCTCGCTGACTATTACACACCTTGCTCTTGGAGTGATCTTTGTTGGTCGACCACTCCTGGGGAGGGTAACAGTGGTCTTGAATTTCCTCCATTTGTATGCAATCTGTCTGACTGTGGATTGGTGGAGTCCAAACCCTTTAGAGATGGTTTTGTAACCTTTTCCAGCCTGATGAGCATCAACAACGCTTTTTCTGAGGTCCTCAGAAATCTCTTTTGTTCGTGCCATGATACACTTCCACAAACGTGTGTTGTGAAGATCAGACTTTGATAGATCCCTGTTCTTTAAATAAAACAGGGTGCCCACTCACACCTGATTGTCATCCCATTGATTGAAAACAGCTGACTCTAATTTCACCTTCAAATTAACTGCTAATCCTAGAGGTTCACATAATTTTGCCACTCACAGATATGTAATATTGGATCATTTTCCTCAATAAATCAATGACCAAGTATAATATTTTTGTCTCGTTTGTTTAACTGGGTTATCTTTATCTACTTTTAGGACTTGTGTGAGAATCTGATGTTGTTTCAGGTCATATTTATGCAAAAATATAGAAAATTGTAAAGGGTTCACAAACTTTCAAGCACCACTGTACATCCATAAGTGCCTACGTTCTGACAACAGTAAACTGAAGTAAAATTCTTGACGGTTAGTACTGTAATACTGTTTAAACTTTTAATTCTCATGTGAAAGTCCATATAAAGCAAATTCAGAGAAACAGATGTTAGAAAATCAGTGCTGAATACATGTGAAAAGACTGTGAACTATGTCGTGCTGAATTGTGGAGTTAGACCATTAAAGAGTTTTTCATCATTTTTGTGTTCAGGATTTTTTTTGTGTGTGAGTCAGAAATCATAGCTCGATGATGCACTAGAGCCAGACTTGGCATAACACCTTTTAATGTTTATTTTGACTGGATAATTCTCCATGTGGGCAGCATGGTGGTGTAGTGGTTAGCACTGTTGCCTCACAGCAAAAAGGTTCTGGGTTTGAGCCCAGTGGCCGACAGGGGCCTTTCTGTGTGGAGTTTGCATGTTCTCCCCGTGTCTGCGTGGGTTTCCTCTGGGTGCTCTTGTTTCCCCCACAGTCCAAAGACATGCAGGTTAGGCTAACTGGTGGCTCTAAATTGACCGTAGGTGTGAGTGTGAATGGTGGTTTGTCTCTATGTGTCAGCCCTGAAATGACCTGGCGACCTGTCCAGAGTGTACCCCACCTCTCGCCCATAGTCAGCTGGGATAGGCTCCAGCTTGCCCATGACCCTGCATAGGATAAGCGGTTATGGATAATGGAATAGAATGGAATTCTCCGTGTTGTATTTTCAAGTTCATGCCCACCCATGATCACTTCTGTTTTCTTTCAAAAAAGCAAGTTAACGCTTGTATTTCTGTGGAACCACCGAAATAAAAGAAAATAAATATATTTTTAAAATCTAATTGTTTTGTTTATCTAAACGTGTGCTGCTTTACTTGTATTTCATGGTTACAAATATTGGTCTTATGTCGTAGTTATTTAGCTTTTCAGAGGCTATTTCATGGTTAAATCAATCCCAACCTGCAGATTTACAATGCCCTAATCTAATTCAAACCCGAAGCCTGACAGTCGTTAAGAAAAACCAAAAAAGCCGAATGCCGAAAACTGTAGCCTAAAACTGCTGGTATAAAACTGCTAGGGTGTAAAACTGTTTCTGCGAATGTGCAGTCAGAATCACTGGAAGCTGCAATTCTCATTCATTTGGGCGTGGTTTCAGCACCTTCAGCAGACATGCCCCCAGCATCTCAAAGCAAAGAGTGCTGCTTATTATTTCATGTTTCTGTAAAATAGTGGCAGCCCAAATGTTAATATTTTAATATTTATGCAAACAAAAAGTGCACAGTGCTGATTTTATTTGTGGTTTTCAATATAGACCTTGGTGAAATTATTTCAGTTTGTGTCTCAATACTTTTTAAACACTTTCAGCACATTTTAACAATACAGCAATGATAACCATGATCATTTTGCTCACTAAAATCATGAAACGGTATGAAAACTGAATATCATCTCTGAAGCAGACTACATAAATTTATGTCATACAATATTTTTCCAAACATGTGCTTTCCTAAGCAGTGAATTTTGTTCCACAAAACTGTGTGGTTCCAAACTCGAATTCAGCCCTCTCACAATTAATATTTGATGAAGTGCCCCCCCCAAGTTATAAGAAAAGCACCAAGTCTGAGCACTGTAATATACAAGGCTAGAAACACTTGTAGATGGCTCTTAACCATGTGGTCTTTTCTCTTCAACAATTTTTCAATGTGCAGATTGATGCAGCCATCACAAAACATGATTGTGGCAGTGGGGGCGTGGTCAAGCGTTGGTCTGTGACCGGAGGGCGGAGTCAGGGAAGGTAAGTGGCAGAATCACTGCACCTGAGGTCTATTAACGTGTGTTTGTGTGTCTTCCCCAGTGACCGCGCCCTATTTAAGGAGGAGAGCGAGAGCAGAGTGGGCTCTCCCAACCAGAACACGTGTGTGTGGCGCGTGTGTGTATATATAAATATATATGAAAAAACGTGTGGAAGCTGAAAAGCTGTCAATAAAAGAGTGATTGAGAACTCAGTACTGGCCTGCCGTGCTTCTGTGCTCCATCCACCTAGAACGCTTGTTACAGTGGTGATGAAACCCGGGACGGAGCGCAGGAGAGAACAGCCCCATGGAGTCCTCCCCCTTCAAGGACCTGGTCCATGCCCTCGCCACGGCCCAACAGAGCCAGCACCAGGCGCTGGTTGCCCTCCGGGAAGAACAGGAGCGAAGATTCGAGGCCCTGGTGCTGGCGCAGCAGGAAGATCGCCGGGCGTTCCGGCACCTACTCGCGTCGGCGGGTTCCACCACCTCCACCGCCGCGGGCCCTTCCCACCTCACCCTGACGAAGATGGGCCCGCACGACGACCCCGAGGCCTTCCTCGTGCTCTTTGAGCAGGCAGCAGAGGCGTGGGGTTGGCCGGTGGAACAGCGCGTGGCGCGCCTCCTCCCCCTGCTCACGGGCGAGGCGCAGCTGGCCGCGCTACAGCTCCCTGCCGACAGCCGGCTGGTCTACCTGGACCTCTGCAGGGCCGTCCTCCAGCGCGTGGGGCGCACTCCGGAGCAGCAGCGGCAGCGCTTCCACGCGCTGCGCCTGGAGGAGGTCGGCCGGCCGTTCGTGTTTGGCCAGCAACTCCGGGACGCCTGCCGCCTGTGGCTGAGGGCCGACAACCGCGACGCTGAGGAGATCATTGATCTGGTGGCGCTGGAGCAGTTCGTCGCTCGACTTCCAGAGGGAACCGGGGAGTGGGTCCAGTGCCATCGCCCGGCGTCGCTGGATCAGGCCATTGAGCTGGCGGAGGACCATATGGCGGCCGTTCCAACGGCAGGACAGCATGTCTCCCCTTCCCTCTCTCTCTCTTTCTGTTCCTCTCCCTCGCCCCATTCCCCCACCACGGAGGCGGGGGCCGGCTCCACCCCAGCCGGCCCGCCGCACCCGCGGTGTCCTATCTTCTCCTACTTCTGTGTCTGTCTCTTCCCCCCCTCAGATGAGTGATATCCGGAACACCGGTGCAGAGGGAGAGCCCGGGCCGGTGTCCTGGCGCTGCGGGGAGCCGGGCCACCTCCAGCATCAGTGCTCGGCGATGGAGGTGGGCGCGGTGGTCCGGATCCCCGACGCGCCAGGAGCCGCCCTCGATCGGGCCGGAGCGTATCGCATACCGGTGAGTATCCAAGGGGATACGTATCAGGCTTTGGTGGATTCCGGCTGTAATCAGACCTCAATCCACCAAAGCCTGGTGCAAGACGAGGCATTGGGGGGAGCACAATTGGTGAAGGTGTTGTGTGTGCACGGGGATGTTCACAGCTACCCTTTAGTGTCAGTTTACATTCTGTTTTGAGTCTGTTAAAACGTTGGAGCAAGGAGGTCCCCATGGTGCTGGTGTCGGTGGTTCCTGAGAAGGTGGAGCTGGGGCCGGAGGTTCAAAAGGGAAAATTGGCATCACCCACCGCTCCGGTCCCCTGTGGACCCCACCTCTCACCGACCCAGCTCGCGGAGGTCGCCTGGTTGCAAACAGAATTTTCTGATGTGTTCTCACCCCTGCCCGGCTGCACCCACCTCATAGAACACCACATTGAGACACCCCCGGGGGTGGTAGTGCGTAGCCGCCCTTACAGACTGCCCGAACACAAGAAAAAGGTGGTTCAGGAAGAACTCGAGGCCATGCTCGAAATGGGCATTGTCGAGGAGTCCCACAGTGACTGGAGCAGTCTGGTGGTCTTGGTACCCAAGGCCAATGGGTCGGTCCGGTTCTGTGTAGACTATAGAAAAGTCAATGCGGTGTCTAAATTCAACGTGTACCCAATGCCTCGTATTGATGAGTTGCTCGATCGACTAGGCACGGCTCGCTTTTACTTGACACTGGATTTGACAAAGGATTATTGGCAGATCCCCTTGACTCCATTATCCCGAGAAAAAATGGCCTTTTCCACACCGTTCGGCTTACACCAGTTTGTCACACTTCCTTTTGGGCTGTTTGGGGCGCCCGCTACATTTCAGCGGCTGATGGATAGGGTCCTCCGCCCCCACGCCACCTATGCTGCTGCGTACCTTGACGACATCATTATTTATAGTAATGACTGGACGCGGCACCTACAACACCTGAGGGCCGTCCTTAGGTCGCTGAGGCGGGCGGGTCTCACAGCCAACCCAAAGAAGTGTGCGATTGGTCGGGTGGAATTACGGTATCTGGGCTTCCACTTGGGCAATGGGCAGGTGCGTCCCCAAATTAACAAGACTGCAGCGATTGCGGCCTGCCCGAGGCCCAAGACCAAAAAGGGGGTGAGACAGTTCCTGGGGCTGGCTGGCTATTATCGTAGGTTTATACCTAATTATTCGGACGTCACCAGCCCGCTGACTGATCTCACTAAAAAGGGGGCACCAGATCCGGTCCAGTGGACGGAGCAATGCCAGCGGGCTTTTTCTGAGGTAAAGGCTGCACTGTGTGGGTGGCCACTGTTACACTCCCCTGACTTTTCTCTCCCTTTCCTCTCCTGGAGGGGGAGGATCACCCAGTGCTGTACATAAGTCGTAAGCTGTCAGTGCGTGAGGGGCGCTACAGCACCATAGAGAAGGAGTGCCTGGCCATCAAGTGGGCGGTCCTCGCCCTCCGTTACTACCTGCTGGGACGCCCTTTCACCCTCTGTTCAGACCATGCGCCCCTCCAGTGGCTCCACTGCATGAAGGATGCCAATGCGCGAATCACCCGTTGGTATCTGGCACTCCAACCCTTTAACTTCAAGGTGGTCCACAGGCCGGGGGTGCAGATGGTCGTGACAGACTTCCTCTCCCGTCAAGGGGGGGGGGGGGGGGGGGGGGAGGGGGGAGTCGGCTGCAGGCCGGACGGCTGCCCTGCCTGAGTCGGGCGGTGGGTGTATGTGGCAGTGGGGGCATGGTCAAGCGTTGGTATGTGACCGGAGGGCGGAGTCAGGGAAGGTAAGTGGCAGAATCACTGCACCTGAGGTTGATTAATGTGTTTGTGTGTCTTCCCCAGTGACCGCGCCCTATTTAAGGAGGAGAGCGAGAGCAGAGCGGGCTCTCCCAACCAGAACACGTGTGTGTGGTGTGTGTGTGTGTGTGTATATATAAATATATATGAATAAACATGTGGAAGCTGAAAAGCTGTCAATAAAAGAGTGATTGAGAACTCAGTACTGGCCTGCCGTGCTTCTGTGCTCCATCCACCTAGAACGCTTGTTACAATGATTTTGTATTTTCTGCAATGATTTATGCATTGGGTGGCATGGTGGTGTAGTGGTTAGCGCTGTCGCCTCATAGCAAGAAGGTCCAGGTTCGAGCCCCGTGGCCGGCGAGGGCCTTTCTGTGCGGAGTTTGCATGTTCTCCCCATGTCCGCATGGGTTTGCTCCGGTTTCCCCCACAGTCCAAAGACATGCAGGTTAGGTTAACTGGTGACTCTAAATTGACCGTAGGTGTGAATGGTTGTCTGTGTCTATGTGTCAGCCCTGTGATGACCTGGCGACTTGTCCAGGGTGTACCCCGCCTTTCGCCCGTAGTCAGCTGGGATAGGCTCCAGCTTGCTTATGACCCTGTAGAACAGGATAAAGCGGCTAGAGATAATGAGATGAGATGAGGAAAGAGCTTGTTGTTATGGAGGTGGTGTTTAACAGTTGGGTGGGTTTTTTTTTTAAATCTGATCATGAGAATCAAATAAACCTTAAAGCTGTGAAATAATCTTTCTCTTGACTTTCATTTGGCCCTGACTGTGCCATTTATGCATTTAATATATTTATATCGGGGCGGCACGGTGGTGTAGTGGTTAGCACTGTCGCCTCACAGCAAGAAGGTCCAGGTTCGAGCCCTGTGGCCGGCGAGGGCCTTTCTGTGCGGAGTTTGCATGTTCTCCCCGTGTCCGCGTGGGTTTCCTCCGGGTGCTCCGGTTTCCCCCACAGTCCAAAGACATGCAGGTTAGGTTAACTGGTGACTCTAAATTGACCGTAGGTGTGAATGTGAGTGTGAATGGTTGTCTGTGTCTCAGCCCTGTGATGACCTGGCGACTTGTCCGGGGTGTACCCTGCCTTTTGCCTGTAGTTAGCTGGGATAGGCGACCCTGTAGGACAGGGTAAAGCGGCTAGAGATAATGAGATGAGATATATTTATATCTATTCCCTAACCTGTACTGGTCACCTCTATCTCTTTGATGTTGAAAGCTTTTTGGTTTTCCCTGTGGTGGTGGTGGACAGTAAAGGGATTTTCTAACTTCATATTTATACCCCAGTGTAACAGGAAATGTCAAATGCAATAATAAAATTTCTTGAGACTGCTTCAAGATTTGCTTGGATTAGTTTTTAAAATATTGTTTGGATTTTCTTTCTCCATTTTCTCCTCAATTTGGTCATTTGCAAATTCCTATCCACTAGCCAGCACTCCCCTATGATATGATACCAATCAGAGAGGGGAAGAGTTAATATTTGCTTCCTGTGAGAGATATGAAGCCAACCCTCTGCATCTTTTTGAACTGCTTCTCACACTTGGAGCAAAGCGCAAAAAAGGGCTCGCTGCCTTTCTCAACATTCATGAGCTCACAGACACCTATAATTGGCTAGTCCTGTTATAACTGTGCTCCCTTGACTCCTGGTAGTGTTTAGGAATATTTTGTTTGAAAGCTACACTCACTGACCACTTTATTAGGAACACCCATCCACCTGCTGTTTTATGCAGTTATCTAATCAGCAAATCCCTTGACAGCACCATGGTGCATAAACTCATGCAGATACAAATCAAGAGCTTCAGTTAATGTTCACTTCAAACATCAGAATGAGAAAAAATTGTGATCTCAAAGTGAGACTTTCACTGTGGCATGGGTGTTGGTGCCAAATGGACTGGTTTGAGTATTTCAGAAACTGATTATCTCCTGGGGTTTTCACACACAATAGCCTCTAGAGTTTATACAGAATAGTGTGAAAAACGAAAAAAAAAACATCAAATGAGTGACAGTTCTGTGGGTGGAAACAAATGCCTTATTGATAAGAGAGGTCAGAAGAAAATGACCAGATTGGTTTGCGCTGCCAGGAAGGATATAGTAACTCATATAATGACTCTTTACAACCATGGTGAGGAGAAAAGCATCTCAGCATGCAACAGCAGAAGGCCACATTGGGTTCCACTCCTGCCAGCAAAGAACAGGAATCTTAGAATCAAGAATAAGTTCCTATTAAAGTGGCTGGTGAGTGCAATTGTTGATATGGTGAGGTTTTCTCGGAGGAGACTTTGTAACAACACTTTGTAACAGAAGTAAAGAGGTCAGAGGTAAAGCTGTAAATTTTCCACCTTGGAAAATTCTTCAGTATAGAGGGCTTTGCAGCATACCTGTCAACCCTCCCGTTTTTCCCAGGAAATCCCTTATTTTGACTTATTTCCCGCTGTCTTCCCGTTTTTTAATTTTCCCGAAAATATCCCGTATTTTCACATTATATAAAAGTCCCGTATTTTCACAATATAAAAAAGTCGGTAGGTCCAGAATTCATGACGCGCCTCTGACAGGAGTTTACAGCAGGAAGTCGGGCCATGAATTCATGTCCCCGCCCTCTCAGGCATCAGTAATTACATAACTATGTCCGGAGGCGAGGCTGAGCAAGTGATTAGGTCCAGTGTTGCCAGATTGGGCGGTTTCAAGTGCATTTTGGCGGGTTTTGAACATATTTTGGGCTGGAAAACGTCAGCAGTATCTGGCAACACTGATTAGGTCTGAGGTGAAGATGGCGATGCTAATAGCTAAGAAAAACATTAACCTCTCTTTCTTTGATGATTTCAACAAGTGCGTGGCTGGAATGTTCCCAGACTCTTCCATCGCAAAGAAATTTTCCATGGGGAAAACGAAAGCCTCCCAAATAATCAAAGGTAAGCTACACATGTTTACATTAAGTATGTCCTGGCTAAGACCTCATAAATAGCCTAGTGTAAACTAATTGGTGTATTAACTGTTTTATCCACTCATTGTCTATTTTATTTTCTATCTGAAACTTACCCATTTTAAATCGCTCTTGGTTTAATATCCGAAATTTTCCCTTATTTTGAGTTAAAAATCTGGGAAATATCCCTTTTTTTCAAACCTCAAAGTTGACAGGTATGCTTTGCAGTTTCTTAGTAACATGACAAGCTGCATTCAAACAAACAAACAAACAAATAAATAACAGAGGCTGCTAATAGAATAACTGTTTATAGCCGCTACAACATAAGTGAAAACAGGAATGGTCCTCAACATTAAATGTAACTATAAACAGATAAAAATTATGACATTAATGAATAAAATTTTTTTTAGTCTTGGCAAATTGCTGTGGTATAAAAGGAATAAAACACTTACCGACGTGCTCTTATGGGAAAAGAGCAAGTTCCTATTAAAGTAACCAGTGAGTGTAACTGTTGTTTAAAAAGTCCTTATGAAGATATTTTTGTTCTTATGACACAATAGTTCTTTAAACTGAGCGAAAAGTTAAATTTCATTTCTAGTGTTTTCACTGTTGTTTGCTTCTACTGTAATTTTTGTTATTTTGAAAGGTGCCAATCATTCTGGAGTATTCCCTGTAGTCAGGTTTTAAAGTGAGTTGGACAGCCCACCCACCACAATCAAAAAGTGCAAAGGAACATTTTGGTTCTCGAAAACTATTCTGCAAAATGTCAATGCAAATGTAATCGACAGGCCAATCGATTACAAAACTGACCAGCCCGCTTTAACTTTTTATTTCACAAGAATGAGGAACTACCTTGTAATAAGTAGTGCAGCACTGCTTTGTTCCAATCTCTATCCAAATACATATCACTGGGATTATGAATAAACTTCCTCTCCCAGCTCAGGTCTGGAATCAAAGTCAGCACCCCTCTACCCATATGTGTCCTGTCTAAAATAATCTGATCTAATTAAACTGAGTAAAAAGCTTGAGATGGTAGATTTTTCAACCTGAACCATCCTTCCCTTACACCAAAAACACCTCAGCTAAGGTTCACTGAACCCTCAGTGCTTGCAAACTCAGGCAAGTTTCAGTAATACTCTATCAACAGTGTGGTTAAAGCAGGCCATGCTCCAGCTGCTCTGCTGGTCCAATGGAAAGCGACTGCTGTCATCTGTATTTTCTCTTTTGATCACAAACCTCTACTTGTGGATCCCCGAGGCAGGAACTCTGGATGCACACACAAGCATGTCTGCTTACCTACAGACATGACCAGCATCTTCAGAAGCAGACCCTGATGGAGCAAGTCATGCATGAAATGTAGTACAAAAATGGACACAGACAGCAAAGACAAAAGTGCCACATGGATGCTGACCAAGAAGAATAAATTAACAATGGCTGCCGTAAGTCACTCTGGTCAATGCTTGATTTTAAAGAGTTAAAGAAAGTTAACAAGAAGGCAGCAAGGTGCTACAGCTGGTAGCACTCCCACATCACATCACCACAGTTTGATCCTGTGGGTGAAATGTGGGTAAGCTATGCTAAATTGCCCGAAGGTGTGAATGTGTGTGCATGGTGCCTTGTGATGAACTGCTTTGTGTGTTTTCCCAGCTCGAGCCCAGTGTTCCCGTGAGCTGCATCCACTTAGATCATGTGGTGGTTGATGATGAATGACTATATATATAGTACTGTACAAAATCTTAGGCACCCTATTTTTTTTTTATACACACTTTGTGATACATTTCTTTTTCTGACTTCTACATTATCGAGTCAGTACAAAAACATTTTAACGTTCCAAACGTTCATTTTCCAGCACAAAATTAAATGTTAAAGAAAAATGAACTTTGTATCTGAGCAGCATATTACATAAGCGGCCACGTCTCAGATTAAAAAAGAAAACATAATGAAGGCTCCTGGGTTTTGCTGCACAACTGAGAAGCGAGTGTGACAGTCAAAGTGTTCAGAAGAACTGTGGCTGGTTCTGTAAGATGCTCAGTAAAACCTACAGCTCATTTCCTTATAAAACTGCACTCATTGTACCCGAGACTACTATTTTTTGAAGCAAAGGGTCGTCTCATACCAAATATTGACTTTAATTTATGATCGCTTACTGTTGTTTATAGTATTTTTTAATGTTGAAACATTTCATTTCATTATTTTTAAGCCATTTTTGGTCTACAGCATTTCTTATATATGAAGTAAAAATATGACATGAATAATTAATTCATCTTCTATACTGCTTATCCATTCTGGGTTGTGGGTGAGCTACAGCCAATCACAGCTGTCTTCAGGTGAGAGGTGGGGTACACCCCGGAGAGGTACCCCTGGATTTAGTAGGCAGTAAACTGAACACAGTTTTTACCTCAGCAAAAACTATCTTCAGACCATTTAGCTTACTTCATATCTGGGAATTTTGGTAAGTGATAGATTTGCATATAAATAAGACATTACCCAAATGTGGAGGCTTTTCACGTATAACTATCAAATGAAACTTCCTTGACAATATTAAAGAAAGAAATAACTTGTTTCTCAGTGACAGGTTTACTGTGCCTTGGCATAGATTCTATAAGTCTCTGGAACTGTACTGGAGACATGGGAACACCATTTTTCTAAAAGACTGATTTCCCTCAAATGGTGTTTTGATCATAGTGGTGGAGAGTGTTTTCTAGCACACTTGTCCAAAATATCCTAAAGGTGTTTGAAACCCAGCTGGTTTGAGACTGGGGATGATTGTGAAAGTCATAGTATATGTGTCAGTCCACCAGATTTTCATACCAGATGCTCAGATTATGGATTTTGAGTTATACCTGCTGCATTACACTACCAAGCCTACATATGCAGGAAATACAAACTAAAGTGAAATTGGACCGAGGGAAGTTACTGTAAATCTGACATGATTGGGTGTGCGCAACCCAAAATGGTCCATTTTCCAAGCAGAAAGCCTTCAAAATGTCCATGATGTACATGATGTTTCATCTAGGTCTAAAGTGTATTTTTGGACCACAATGACATCATTTTACTCTGGATTTGCAAAACAGCTAGAGGTAATTTAATTTGATGCCTCACTGATTGGTTGGCACTACTATGCCAAATTCATTTTTGGCACTGTGCCAATTATGTCAGAAAATTAGTCACTGATATTCTGTTTCTAACATGGGACCAACTTTAACCTGTACAAAATGCCACCAACAAAGCTAGAACTATTGTTGATACAAGAAAGTCATAAAATGTTTTTATTTTTTCTAACCTCTGAACATGCAGTGTTGAAAACATGGAGTCAAGGACCAATTTTTATGGCAGAAGGAAGATCTATACTTGTCCCAGTTGTGGATGATTTTAAAAGTGGTAATCGTATCCCGTAGGGGCACTACTGAGGTGATTATTTGTTCATAGTTACTGGATCAGCCAGCGAAAATGGTGCAAAATATTGCACGCTTTTCAATACCATTTCTACGCATTCTGTAAACAGCGCATCTGGTACAAAAATCCCGTGGCGCAACACATATGTACAGCGCCCTCCACAATTATTGGCACCCCTGGTTAAGATATGTTCTTAGGCTTCTAATAAATTCATTTTTTTAAATAATATAGGACAACAGGGCGGCATGGTGGTGTAGTGGTTAGCGCTGTCGCCTCACAGCAAGAAGGTCTGGGTTCGAGCCCCGTGGCCGGCGAGGGCCTTTTTATGTGGAGTTTGCATGTTCTCCCCGTGTCCGCGTAAGTTTGCTCCAGTTTCCCCCACAGTCCAAAGACATGCAGGTTAGGTTAACTGGTGACTCTAAATTGACCGTGAGTGTGAATCACTGGCGGCTCGTTAATGGGGCGATTTGGGCGACGCACTCCCAAACAAGGAGGGAGATTTTTTTTTTATCTACTCCTACTACCACGGCAACAGTAATGTCATTGTCCAATCAGGCTAAGGTCGCGCCTGGTGCAGCCACGCCCTTTTGGGGCGATTTCTGTCAGGTTCAGATTTGCCCCAAAATCTCCCATCGACAGTAATGGTACGTACGTTTTTTTTTTCGAAAATCCTGCTCCCAATGCATTTTCTATTGGGATTTATGTGCTCGCACAAGCAGCGTGCTTACGTCATACGCCTGTTGTGCCGCGCAAGTGTTGCCAGATTGGACGGTTTTAAGTGCATTTTGGCGGGTTTTGAACATAATTTTGGGCTGGAAAACGCAACTTGCGCGGGAAATGTGTGAACGTTCTATGAAGATGGCGGCGAGTGTTGAGTGCAACAATACGATAGTGTCTCTGAAAGAAATTCTCTTTAGTCGTCGTACCAATGAGGAGAAAACGGCAATCAAACAGCTAGGACCTCCTAGACCGAATTTAAACATCAAGCAAGTGTCTACGAAGGGGGAGAAGACCTACTCAAGAGGTTTTAACAAGAACTGGTACCACCGCAAAACTTGGCTAGCTGGCTGTGATGTAGTCAATGCTCTTTTTTGCTACCCTTGCATTCTCTTCCACCCTGGAAGTAGCACAGCAGACGGTACAGTGATATCTGATATTTGAATTTACTAGGCAAAAGTTGTTTTTGTGTGTGTGTGTAAGCCAAGTTGCACTGACTACAAAACCTTGTGTAACCTTGTGTATATAGCTAAATAACTAAAGCCTTTTGTGTTCATTGACATGCTTGTAATACTTTAAATTTCCTTTTAAGGCATGGCTTTCTGGAGGAATTCTTGGGAAAAAAACTGCAGAATTTATTTAGAATTATTTGTTGTTAAAATGGTGCAATTCCATATTTAAAAAAAACCACATAATTAAGCTGCACATGTTTGTTTGATGGTTATGCTTTTCATCTTTTTCAAAACTTAAATAAACACTTGTTTTGGATTTATATCCTGCCACTTTAATTGCATTCTTTAGAATGAAGAAATTAGAATATGTTTATAATTAAGAATTTGTGTCTACTTATTATAGAATACTGGAATAATATAAGAAAATAAATGAGTAATGTAATATTAATTGATTGTGATGCCAAATGTTTTGCTTTGAAGGCTTCACAATGAATCTTCCTTAGTTTTAGCCTGGCAAGCCAGACTAAATGTGAATATTTGCCACTCGTAGGCAAAAATATTTTTGGCCGCTAGGCGGGTGGGTCTAGTTTACTAGGCTACCTTAGTTTGCCACCTTTAACTTGTTCAGTGTTGCCACCTAGTGGAGAGAAGGGATATTGTCTATATTGATATCTGAATTTACCAGGCAAAAACAAGTTCAGCCAATTGATTTGCTACCTAGGTCAATTTACTTCAGTCCTGTGGACATTTACGGTCCGTGTAGACATAACGGGGGAAAATTGCCCCCCCTGAAAAAAAATTCAGGAGCCGCCACTGGTGTGAATGGTGGTTTGTCTCTGTGTCAGCCCTGTGATGACCTGGCGACTTGTCCAGGGTGTACCCTGCCTCTCGCCCATAGTCAGCTGGGATAGGCTCCAGCTTGCCTGTGACCCTGTAGAACAGGATAAAGCGGCTACAGATAATGAGATGAGATGAATATAGGACAACAATGCAAAAAAAAGAAAAATCCAACCTTTAATTCAAGTGCATTTATTCAGTGGGAAAAAAAATCCCACATTAAGAAATAATTCTTTTACATGAAATCATGTATGCCACAATTATTGGCACCCCTGATGTTAATACTTTGTACAACTCCCTTTTGCCAACAAGACAGCACTTAATTTTCTCCTATAACTTTTCACAAGATGGGAGAATACAGAAAGAGGGATATTCGACCATTCCTCTTTGCACAATCTCTCTAAATCATTCAGAGTCCTGGGTCCTCTCCGTTGCACTCTCCTCTTCAGCTCACCCCACAGGTTTTCAATTGGGTTGAGGTCTGGGGACTGAGTTGGCCATGGGAGGAGCTTGATTTTGTGTCTGGTGAACCATTTTTGTGTAGATTTGGCCACATGTTTAGGGTCATTATCTTGCTGAAAGACCCAGTGACGACCCATTTTCAGCTTTCGGGCAGAGGCCACCAGGTTTTGATTTAAAATGTTCTGGTATTTCAAAGAGTTCATGATGCCATGCACCCTAACAAGGTTCCCAGGGCCTTTGGAAGAGAAACAGGCCCACAGCATCACCGATCCTCCCCCATACTTCACAGTGGGCATGAGGTGCTTTTCCGCATACTCATCTTTTGTGCTACGCCAGACCCACTTAGAGTGTTTGTTGCCAAAAAGCTCTATCTTGGTCTCATCTGACCAAAGCACACAGTCCCAGTTGAAGTCCCAGTACCGCTTAGCGAACTCCAGACGTTTGAGTTTATGCTTGTAAGTGAGAAAAGGCTTTTTCCGTGCATGCCTCCCAAACAGCTTGTTGACATGCAGATAGCGCCTGATGGTTGTTATGGAGACTATGTGACCCCAAGATGCTACTCTTTGATGCAATTCTCTAACAGTGAGTTTTGGAGAACTTTTTACTTCTCTTACCATCCTCCTCACTGTGCGTTGTGGCAAGATAAACTTGCATCCTCGTCCAGGCTTGTTTGCCACTGTTCCAGTAGTTTTGAACTTCTTAATGATTCCTCTGACTGTAGATATGGGCAGGTGTAGGCGAGTGGATATTTTCTTGTAGCCATTGCCTGACTTATGAAGGTCGACACACATCTGCCTTACTTGAATGGTGCGTTCTCTTGTCTTTCCCATGTTGAAGGGTGGATAAGAGAAATAGGCCTCTGTGTCACATCATATTTATACCCCAGGGAAACAGGATGTGATGAATTACTAATTAAAGGTTCCTAGATACTCTGATCAACTTTATAAACTACAGTAGAAATGACAGAAATGTTTCAATTACATTTATTTTCTAGAAATTGTTATGGGTGCCAATAATTGTAGAACAGGTGATTTTATGAAAAATCATATTTCTTAGTCAGGGATTTTTTTTTTTTAAATTCACTTGAGTTAAAGGTTACATTTTTTCTACAATTTTCAGTGTGAGATTATGCTTCTGCAATACAAATTTAATTTATTTTAAGGCTTTTAACACATCTTAACCAGGGGTGCCAATAATTGTGGAGGGCGCTGTATAATTTATATAATCTTCATAATGATCAGCCTTTTCGGTGAGCACTGTTCATGCACTGTAGACACGTCAGAGTCATCCTGGAACAGACCACTCCAGTCAGGAAAGAAATGTTTCATCATCGAATAAAGGTGATCTGTCAGAATAACTTTGGAATGATTTGCAGTAAGGCTATGGGACAATTAGATCCAACAAAATGTCCCAAAGAATAACAGAACCACCAGTTTTTCCTCTTAATATGTTACCCATCTATATACCTGTAGCATCCATCCATTATCTGTAGCCACTTATCCTGTACAGGGTTGCAGGCAAGCTGGAGCCTATCCCAGCTTACTATGGGAGAGAGGCGGGGTACACCCTGGACAAGTCACCAGCTCATCGCAGGGCTGACACATAGAGACAAACAACCATTCACACTCACACCTACAGTCAATTTAGAGCCACCAATTAGCTTAACCTGCATGTCTTTGGGGGAAGCCGGAGCACCCACACGCAGACACGGGCAGAACACGCAAACTCCACACAGAAAGGCCCTCGTCGGCCGCTGGGCTCGAACCCAGAACCTTGGTGTGAGGCAACAGTGCTAACCACTACACCACCGTGCCGCCCATGTGTAACATAAGTTTTGCATTTTTTTAAAGTGAAGCGATTAAGCATTGATCTACCTGGACATCATTAAGCAGTAATCTACCCAATAACCTTTAGAGTAACTGCCAGCTTCCCTTGCCAACCTGCATAGCAATATAGAAGCTGACAATTTTCCCTTGAAATGAAGTTGGTGATTTTCTGGAAAGTACAAATCCTATGACTATAGCTTCTGTATTGAACAAATGTAGTTTTTTTTCTTTATATTTTCAATATATTTTATGTTTAGAGGTAGTAAATATACAGAAACATAAGGGGATTATCAAAACGTATACCATTTTACATTGTTCTTAAACTGCCTTTATGTTGTATATGGTCACAGTATTTGCAAATATTACAATTTTTTTTGTTGTTGTTGTTTTATTTATTGCTTTTTATTTTATTTTTTGCTTTTACCACAGGAATTTCTGTGGGCTGAAAATACAGCCAACTGAGTCTGACTGGGCCTTTCATTAAGATAACATGGTGGCCTGGCATAAAGTTGTACACTGAAAAACACTCAATAAAAAAGAAGTGGTGAAGAGGAAAGAGAAGGGTTATGGGCTTCTTTCACACAGAGATATTGTGTGGTTTTCTGGCTTTCTGAACTTAGATTGTTTTGTTATGCATTTGACCTCAGATGTAAAAGCTCTTGTGAAACTTTTCTGTTCCCTAACGCTCAGGGTCACCACTCAAATCTTGGATGACTGCTGAAAAATATCTCATGACTCAATTCTAATACTAAGGCTAGTTATAGCAACAGAAGAATTAACATGCCCTGCACTCAGGCTCCTATTGAGCAGCTCATTAGTATATCTTATTTATTTATTTATTGCACATTTTACACATTTAAATTCTGTATAAACAAAAGAATGGTGCTATGTATAAGCTACATTTTGAATTTTTGAAAATTAAACTCACCAGCTTGAACCTATCTTGACCTGATATGTTAAAATATACTAATGATAAGAGGATAATGATGAGGTAATTTTAGCAACAGGACATGCATTCTGCACTAGCTAGTTCGCACATTATTTATCGTGAAATCATGGTTGCTATGCTACAGTTTGTTTTGGCAAGTGTTTGAAAAATCACTGAGAATATGATGCAAACTGAGGATGTGACAAGCTTATTAAATACATCTACTTACAGTACAGTTGCACAATATCAGCAATAAACACAGTTTAATAATCAAACTTATGATCCTGATATTTCAACAACCAGATTTTGCTCTTCTCTGTCAGAAGTTCAAGCATATATACATATAGTCTTATTTCTCAAGGTCCTAACATAGAGTTTATGTCAGTGATGTGGCATAGAGACGGATGTAATCACAGGGAAGATCTTTAAGATAAGATAAACTTTGTTCATCCCTTGGTGGGGAAATTTACATGTTCCAGCAGTTCACAGATAGAAAGAGTCAGGAACAGACAGTAACAAAAAGAAAATAGAGTGCAATTAAAGTATAAAATATAATAATACAATAAAAATAAAATAAAGTAAAAACACAGGCCATGTATGTAATGTACATAACAAAATAAGAATGGAACTTAAGTAAGAGTAGTACTTCACCTGAAGCAGCAATAATGCACTAATTAAATACTGGCAACTGAAATAGGAATAAAAATATTGCACTAGGTAGTGAATGTTATTGCACAGCATAACATAACTAATGAGGATGGAATGTGTGTGTACAGTAACCAATAAATAACAAAACAAATTTATTGTTGTTTATTTACAAGGCCTTGTAAATAAAGGTCAGAGTAACAAAATGAAAACAAATGAAACTGAAAGCAAACCGAAAGCAAAGTCACTAAACAGAGTATTAAACATGGCTAGAAACAAACAAGAGCAGAGAAACAGATACAATAAAGTGACAATACTCTGCGGCGAGTGTGTGCAACCAGCATTCTTTTATGTGCGCATGCTGATTGCATTCCAATCAGCAACAGGTGTTTGCAATGAACCAATTGTCCCAAGACTGTGCGTTCTGCACTCCGTGCACATGGGCGACAGCAGGGCACTCGAGCTGAACCAGGCTCAGGTGCACAAAGGCGTGACAGTTTACAATTGGAGATGCATCTTTAAAATACTTTCAATGGTATTCTGAATTCCTAACTTAATGAAACAAAGTGAATTAATCTGATTTATAGAGACAGGTATGAAAGGCCAAATACATACTTTGAGAAAAAAATGCAAAGAGTCTATAATGCAATAAGCAAATATGTACAGCTAATGTAACACATGTGGGCGGGGCATGTAGCATTTCCACTTTAGACATTCATTGTATCTGGATTTTATTTTAATAAGAGTAGTGTTTACACTGTGGTGCTGTTTGTTTGTTTGTTTTTTGACTAACATTTTTTGTGAAACAGGTACATCAATGGGCGACACGGTGGTGTAATGGTTAGCATTGTCGCCTCACAGCAAGAAGGTCCGGGTTCGAGCTTTGTGGCCGACGAGGGCCTTTCTGTGTGGAGTTTGCATGTTCTCCCCGTGTCCGCGTGGGTTTCCTCTGGGTGCTTCGGTTTCCCCCACAGTCCAAAGACATGCAGGTTAGGTTAACTGGTGACTCTAAATTGACCGTAGGTGTGAATGTGAGTGTGAATGGTTGTCTGTGTCTATGTGTCAGCCCTGTGATGACCTGGCGACTTGTCCAGGGTGTACCCCGCCTTTCGCCCGTAGTCAGCTGGGATAGGCTCCAGCTTGCCTGCGACCCTGTAGAACAGGATAAAGCGGCTAGAGATAATGAGATGAGGTACATCAATGACATTAATATTCAATGTAAAAAGAAAATCATGAGCCTCAACAGGTTTTAGGTGATTTAAAAAAGTCCCCTAAGATTGGCCCACTTAGTCAGGTGCACCTTACATACTGAAATGAGTAACTAGGGTTAGTAACTACAGAAAGCAACACCTCACAAGGGACTGCAGTCATACTGACAGTAGAAAACAGAAAATGTCACTGATGGACTTTTCCGAGGCCAGAGGTTTTTGTGCAGCCTAAGACAAACTAATACAATGAATGAAGGATCATTTTCAAATCAAACTCTAATCAAATATATGCCTAATAAATCTAAGGAAAAAAAACTTAGCAACTCAACAGTAAAAGAGACTCATCCAATTAACTTTGAAATGAATTGAATGTGATCTTCTCCATTAGCTGAAACTCTCTGATCTCTGTGATTAAATTACTTCAAGGAAGGCATATTACTTTTTCCAACTATTTTGTGCCTGTTTATATCCAGTGGTGCTACCATGGTCTTTCATGATACACTGAGCATTTCAGCTCATATATCAAAATGGACTGGATATCAAAGATCAGTTTTAGGGTTTATTTGCATGATGCTAGTGGACTTTTTCAATGTCCATGTCCTTATGGTTCACCATAAAGTTGAAAATTATGAAAAAAAAATAAAGATAATTATGCAAGCAAGTTTACAGGTATGAACAAGCACTGCAGAGATGATAACCCTTCATACTCATCTCATCTCATTATCTCTAGCCGCTTTATCCTTCTACAGGGTCGCAGGCAAGCTGGAGCCTATCCCAGCTGACTACGGGTGAAAGGCGGGGTACACCCTGGACAAGTCGCCAGGTCATCACAGGGCTGACACATAGACACAGACAACTATTCACACTCACATTCACACCTACGGTCAATTTAGAGTCACCAGTTAACCTAACCTGCATGTCTTTGGACTGTGGGGGAAACCGGAGCACCCGGAGGAAACCCACGCGGAGAACATGCAAACTCCGCACAGAAAGGCCCTCGCCGGCCCCGGGGCTCGAACCCAGGACCTTCTTGCTGTGAGGCGACAGCGCTAACCACTACACCACCGTGCCGCCCACCCTTCATACTAAAAAGAGAAAATATTTGAAGAATAACAAAAGCCCACAGAAGAGCTACTGTAGCACAAACTGCTGAAAAAGTTAATGCTGACACTTTTCTGTTTTAGCCATCATTAACTTTTTCTGCAGTTTGTGATACAGTAGCTCTTCTTTGACCACATGGGCTAGCCTTCGTGCCCCATGCGAATCAATGAGCCTTTGACACCCATGACCCTGTTGCTAGTTCACCGGTTGACCTTCCTTGGACAACTTTTGGTATGTACTAACCACTGCATACCAGGAACACCCCACAAGATGTGCTATTTTGGAGATGCTTAGACCCAGTCAGGCCTCAACGCTAACTTTTGACACCTTTTTGGTCTCAAAATTTTTTGCCCTCCTTGAATTTCCTTTTGCCCCAAAATTTTGCGGTATTTTGGCAAGTTTTCAAGTACAGTAAACCCTCAGTATTCGCGGGGGTTAGGGACTGAACATGGCCGCGAATAAGCCAAAATCGCGAATACTTGTAAACCCCCCCCCCCCATAGTGACGAGCCACTGCCGCAAAAGTCTTCCCTTCCTTTAGCATATCGAGAAGTCCTACCTTCTCCTGCAGCGTCATTACCTTCTTCTGGCGCTTAGGTTCCTTGGCAGGAGCCTTAGAAGATGCAGAGCGTTTAGGAGCCATCGCTGAGATTTCCGCGAATGTATAGGAGATATGTTCTATATAAAATCCCGCGAATATGTGAATTCGCGAATACTGAACCGCGAATAGGCGGGGGTCTACTGTACACGGTTCAAGGCAATACTGATATGTTTTCTAGGGGTATAATTGAGTTATTTAGACAAAAGTCCATGTTTCTTAACAAACAACATTTATTTTAAAAAAACACATTTATTTTTGCAACAGAAGAACAAGACAAGTCCTGAAAACATGAAACCTAAATCGATATCATATATGCAAGACGTGCGTACGGTACTAGTATGTAATATGTCTTTTTATATAGAGTTTAGGATACAAAACACACTTTGTTTTGCCTATAACAATGACTAACAATATTGCAAAGATGAATTATAAAACTAAAAACATTATAAAACAAGACAGTACTGCAGTACAGACTCCTATCATTCAGTTTGCCACTGCATTTAGGAGAAAATTAAATAACCTGTCCTCCTCATCTTCACATGCATGATGGGCTAATGTCAAATGATAAATGGGATAAGATATATTTATCTATGGGATAATTCACTATGTAAATGATATATATTTACTACTGAGGGTGTGGTTTACTATTTGAGACACAAAAGCATGTCTTTCCATTCATTGAATGTATAGAATGCCTTTATTGTCACTGCACAAATGTACAACGAAATTTAGTTTGTCACAGGAGAGCAAAGCCGCTGCATACGTACACGCCACCACTCTTGGGCACTTCAGCCCAAGGCCATCCTATGTTAACCTAACTGCATGTCTTTGAATGTACAGTACTTACGTACCACTAGATTTTTTACATGTATAGACCCCTTGCAATAGATGTCACGCATCACATGATATTTACACCTGGGGGTCAGACAGACACCATCTTTCATGCAAGCAAGGTTTAATCTATCTTCAATATGGTTCATTTTTGTGCTGCTTTTGGTTGTTTAAATCGAGTAATAGATCAAAAGTATTACCGTCTCCCCGCTATCAAGAAAAATGTTAACAAAGAGAAGCAAATGCTTCAAGAACAACGAAGAAATGAGTGGTTAAAGAGAATACGATGAGAGGAGCTCAGCCAGAAAACTCCAGAGAAATTTGCGATTGTATTTAAAATGTATTTTTAAAAAAATAGAAAGTCGGAAATGAGTATGGAAGACTTTGCTTAAGAATCTCGTTTTATTTTTTCTGCTCGCATTCAAGTCAGCTTCTTCATGAAAGTGTTTGATTTTCTTACAGCTTCCTTATTCGGCACAGAAAACTCAGATTGGTTTCAAACAACTCGGACATAACTCGGTGAAAAATCCAACAAGGAGCGACATGCGTGATATATCATGAAAGAACAGAACAACAATAACAACTTTATTCATCACAAACTTTTGAAATTCCTCTCTGCATTTAACCCATCTGAAACAGTGAACACACACATACCCAGAGCAGTGTGCAGCCATGCATCCGAGGAGCAGTTGGGAGTTAGGTGCCTCGCTCAAGGGCACCTCAGCCCAAGGCTGTCCCATATTAACCTAACCTAACCACATGTCTTTGAACTGTGGGGAAAACTGGAGCACCCGGAGGAAACCCACGCAGACATGGGGAGAACATGCAAACTCCACACAGAAAGACCCCCGCTGGCCGCTGGGCTCAAACCCAGAACCTTCTTGCTGTGAGGCGACCGTGCTAACCACTTACACCACTGTGCCACCCCAGCGCTCTCTGCTTTTAAAAGATTAAAAGCAGAGAGCGCTGAAGCTTTCTTTCTGTTATCAGAGGAACCCAGTCCTGTGCAAAATGTCACCATGGAGTCAGAGTGTAGAAATGAACCCCCAGTTCAAGAGAGTTCTACACAAACAGACTGAACTTTACAACAGCTGCACGCATGTGAAATGGAAATAAATCGACTAAGGCAAGAAAAACTAATTTGGATAAAACTTTTACTGTCCGTTACACACTTATCAACCTGTGTGACTCAGTTGTGCCTTTGAATAGAGAATAAATGAAGAGGAAACTGAACATTAACCATTTCCTGAAATTATTATTACAAGAATGATTATAGTTACTGTATGACTATATGTACAACTGGAATGTGCTGATTTTGTTAGTGTTTGTAATTATTGTACCATCCACTATTAGGTAAACTTAAAATAAAATCTTACAACATTGTTTGAAAGTCTAGAGCAAGATATTTTGTTATTTTACAAATAATACTTCAGATATTGTTTTAACAATAATAAGAATCAATGTATAAATGATACAGTGCAGATAGCTGTGTAACTAGATGTCCTTGGGGTTGCTGAGACACGGAGAGGCCGGAATACCATCCAGCCCATAGTTCAGGTTGGAGTCCTTTGAGAGTAAATGCTTTGGCTTTCGCAACATTCTGTTCCCAAAAGCTGATGTCGGGAAAAAGTCTTTACACAAAGAAGGTTTTCTTGCTTTTGTAGGGTTTTTTTTTTTTTTGTAACTGTTCTTCCGTGTCTGGACTCTTTGGGAAAAAGAAGGTATATGTAGCTAACACTAGGCCACAAATCTGCACCGTCGCTCCAGTTGTTTTGAGGAATTTTGTATGGATCATAACTGCTACTAAAGTCTAATTTCCATGTATATCTATCCTTCGCTTCTTTCTGACTAAGATTATCCAAGTAATCTGGTAGTAGAGCTTTTTAACTGTAGTTTTCTTCGAACAACAGCAACAGATGCCGGACATCTTCACTTGGCTTCAGTATGTGAACAAAGTTCGCTTGCTCCCCAGGCATCGGGTAGCGACGGTTGCTAAGGTAAATGTGACATCAGTGCAAGGGGTCTATATGTGGACGTCCTGAAATCAACCTGGGAAAATATAGAGGGCACCAGCGACCACTCACAGTGATGAAAAGCACAAATGCGCACGCACGCCTGAAGTGAGCCAATCAGAATTGCCGTTACAAATCGGGAAGAAAAAAACAAAATGGCGATCACAGGGGAGGCAAGGATAGTGGTTAATAAGTCTTGTTTTTTGTAATGTACTCACTTGAAAATCATTTTTGTGCTTAAAGAAGCCAACAATAGATGTGCCCGAATGGGTCTAACTCACTAAAATATTTCTGCCCGAGCGTCTTGGTCAGGCAAATCGGGCATTCGGGCAATACCTGGTGTTGAGGCTTGCCAGTCATTTAGGCATCACAATTTGGCCCTTGTCAAAGTCGCTCAGGGGTGGATTTCCCAAAAGCCTTTTAACACTAAGAGCATCTTAACAAGGAGAGAGAGTGTTCATCGTGTTGCTCGCTCTACCATTTAACGATGATCTTTGTGCTGCAATGCTTTTGGGAAACTCAGGCCAAATCCTTACACTAGACCATTTTTACTGCTTCCAGTACATCAACTTCAAGAACTGACTGTTCTCTTGTTCCTGAATATATCTGACCCCTTGACAGGTACCACTGTAATGAGATAATCAATATTAATCACTTCACCTGTCAGTGGTTTTAATGTTATGGCTGATCAATGTATACTAACAGAGTCTTTGGAGGACTGTGCCTTTCACATGAGCAAAATGGCAAATTTGTGTTTGCCTTAATGGCTATGCAATTTGGAGCTTTTCTAAAAGTGCTAAATAGTTACATGGTGGCATCTAAGCAAACAGATAAATTTAGTGCCTGCAGCATGATTTCCTAAAACTTAATGTTGCTTTGGGAAGTCTGACTACAAGTACAAATGTATGCAATTGACAAGCAGGTATTACATAATCATTGGCATGTCTGTGCCTCTTCAAGCATTGTTTTCTACTTGTGGAATTCATGCAAGTATTCTTTGTAAAATATCCTTAACACAATGTGAGTGTGAATGGTTGTTTGTCTCTGTGTCAGCCCTGCGATGACCTGGCGACTTGTCCAGGGTGTACCCCGCCTCTCTCCCTTAGTCAGCTTGGATAGGCTCCAGCTTGCCTGCAACCCTGTAGAACAGGATAAGTGGCTACAGATGATGGATGGATGGATATCCTCAACACACCCACACATGAGCAATTTATCTCCTAGTACATAGAAAATAGTCTGAGTTTTTGAACTCACTGTAAATCAGGGCCATATAATATACAGTGCCCTCCATGATTATTGATAATTATTAAAAAGGTTGAGAAAAAAAATCCACCTTTTGGTGAAGCCGCTTCATCTCACACTGGAAACAATGAGAAAAATCCAACTTTTAATTGAAATAAATTTATTCAGAGAAAAACAAAATTCTTCATCAAGAAATAATTATTTTCAGTAAAAACGTGCCACTAGAGCGGCGGCTACAATTATCGACACCTTAACTGTCAGTAAATCGGCTGAGAACGCTCTGACTACTAACATGGACACCTCAAACTACATTTCCCAAGATTCACAGTGCCCTCTGTCTCCTGATTGTTGAATCCAGCTGACACTCATTTTCCTAATCCCCGCTCTCCCTAATTAAGCCTCTCTCAGACACCACTTCAGTGCGAAGTATCGTTCTGCTCTATTCAGTACATACCAAGCCTCGTTTTCTCTGACTGTTTCCCGATTTCTGACTCTTTGCTACTCTTTCACGTTTTCGCCCTTTGTCTTCTCCTTTCAACGTGGTTTGCCGATCGCCTGACCCTCGCTACTTACCAACCACGATTCCAGTCTCTCGTTTTGGCTTTGTTGACAGTTTGCTTCATGCCTTCATCTGCACTTACATCCGCAAGTGCCTGCATTCTGACAGGATACTTCACCACCATGGATGTAGCGGAAGAAGTGTAACAAACTGCGCTTAACGCCCAGGGACGTCTTCTGGGAGAACATCAGCAGGTGCTAGCGGACCTCAACACATGAATGGTGCAACTAGCCTCTGTGATGTCGCAGGCTCTCCTAGCGCATCCTGAGTCTCCTCCGAACCCCGTGCTGCAACTTCCTGCTCCAGAAAGATTCGCTGAAGACGCCAATGCATGTACGAATTTTTTGCTACAATGCTCCATGTATTTCGCTACTATGCCTAACCTGTCTGAAGAGCAGAAAATTGCGAAGTCCCTCTCTTTTCTCACTGGTAAAGCACTCCAATGGCCCAGTGCCATTTGAAACCAGGGAGGTGAGCAAACCAAATCTTATGAGCTGTTCCTTGCTCAATTCAAGAGGGTATTCGACCATGAACCAGAAGGAATTGAAATGGGGAGAGCCTTCTCACCATTTCACAAGGTTCCTGGAGCATGGCTGAATATGCCCTGGACTTCAGGACATTGGCGGCAGCCAGTGGGTGGAATGACCCTGCTTTAAAGGCAGCTTTTCGCCAAGGCCTGTGTCCCGAGATTCTGAGCAAGCCTGCCTGTTGAGATGGACAGTGTACTTTGGACTCACTCACTGACCTAGCTATTTGCTTGGATCATCTATTGATGCACCGTCCCTCCATTTAGGAAAGTGTTAAACTGGTTCAGTCATCAGAAGGCAGTTCACCCATGGAGGTGTCACGTACCCTGTTCACACGTTCAGAACACTGTAGGAGGAAGCGGGAGGGCCTGTGCTTTTACTGTAGGAGTGCCGAGCACCAGCTCAACCAATGTCCCATCTGTCCGTCTCATGCAGCTCCCACAGGAGATCCAGCACGTATCGCGAGCCCAATATGAACGTTCAATTCTAAAGCGCTGAAGGTTCCTGTGCTGTTAAAGTTGGCAAACTCCACACATATCCTCTCTGCTTTTATCGATTCAGGAGCCGAGGGGAATTTTTGTCAGTGACTCAGTCACTCAGCGGTTTGACCTGCAAACAACCCATCTCCAAAGCGCACTCAGCATTTGAGCCCTCGACGGAGGACCCATAGGAGAAGGTCTCATCACTAGACGCACCACCCCCCTTTACATCCACATGGGGGCGCTGCATTCAGAATTCATCTCTTTCTATGTCACCTCCACAGAAAACCATGATATTATCCTCGGCTACCCTTGGCTTCAACTTCACAACCCCTTGATCTCCTGACAACATATGGACATACTCCAATGGTCACCCGCCTGCTTCCAGGGTTGCATCACTCGACCTCAAGTCAATATCTCGTCTACCTCTGTGGAAAGTCCATAACCAGATTCCCTTGACAATGTCCCTGAATGTTATCTGGACCTCAAGGAGGTATTTAGCAAGGGAAAGACCTGTGGGTTACCACCTCATCGACCATATGATTGTGCGATAGACTTACTGCCAGGTATGGCACCACCACGTCGGCGTATCTATCCACTCTCCCAGAAGGAGCACGCAGCTATGGAGGAATATATTCAGGAAGCCCTCAAGCAAGGCTACATCCCCCCTTCCAGATCTCCAGCTTCAGCGGGCTTCTTCTTTGTGGAAAAATGGGCTGGCGGCCTCCAGCCATGCATTGACTACAGGGGACTAAATCAGGTGTCCATGAAGTACCCATATCCAAATCCTCTGGTCCTAGCAGCCTTGGAGCAACTCAGGTCAGCTAAGATCTTTTCCAAGCTTGACTTACACAGTGCCTACAACCTCATAAGTATCAAAAGGGGCGATGAGTGGAAAACCACCTTCAGCACTACTGCTGGCCATTTTGAGTACCGGGTAATGCCATATGGCCTTTCTTCAGCATCTAGAGTGTTCCAGTGCCTGATCAATGACATGCTATGGGACACGCTAGGCAAATACGCCATCGTATATATTGATGACATCCTCATCTACTCCCCAGATGATCACATTTTGTTAATCATTCATTGTTGTTTGTATTAATTTCTAGTTTTGTAGTTTTTACCAATAAATGTCAACAGGCAATTGACATTGTAACTGCATGAAAATCCAGGTCAAAGGTCGCATGTCATTCCTCAAACCAAAATATTAAATGTCTACTGATATTGTAATATATGGTAGATATTTACAACAAACTGCAAAAAAAAAATCTGAATATTTCTGTGATGGAGTGCCCATCACTACAGTTGAGTATGTGCTCTGATGGCCATACCAACGAGCCAGGCTCGTTGGTATGGCCGTCAGAGCACATACTTAACTGTAGCGACGAGCACTCCGTCACTCTGCCCTCCCCTTCAGGAGGTGCACCCATGCGCTTCACACACACAGGCATCCACCAGCCATACTTCTCCCTTATGAGGGTGCCCCACCCATCTCTGGGGTCCCTCACACAGGGGCCACCTATTCTGGGGGTCCTTTGTATGGCTCATATACAGGACACACCTCCAATGGCCTCCCAGCAAGCCATCCCACTTCTGACACCAAAGCGAGAGAACAGTCACCTTATCCTGCCTTGAACCCAGGTTTACAGGATACCAAACCTGCACCCTGACCACAACACCAAAGAGCCAGGCTTGTTGAGACAGCCATTAGAGCACATACTCAACTGTAGTGACGGGCACGCCGTCACAATTTCAATCATGTAATTTTTTATATGTTAGGAATTTAATTCTGGTCTAATTCTAATTATTGCAATAGGATTCCAAATACTCTATAAGCATTCGATTCTGTTATGAATCAGGAAAAAAATTATAAATCACAACACTTTTTTATTTTTTTAAAGTACTTCATCTACTTCAACAATGTTACACAAAGATCAATACACAACAATTGTAAATGTCACTTAATTCCACAGGGTGTCGATAATGGTGGACACAGGCGAATGTCTATTATCAACACCTCACGTGACTCCTCAAATGCTCGTTATATACAAAACGGCAATTGAAAGTGTAAGAAACAAAGTAGGTTTCAACAATGATATCATGAAATATCTGTAAATTTGATAAGTAAAAACATGTCCATGATCTTTCCACCATGCTTACCTGCGATTATAACATCCAGGTTTTCCTCAAATTTCCTGATCGTGCTGAAAAAAATTCCATTGCCGGTAACAAGCTGTGTCATCAGACAACAAGCTCAAAGGGGCGAGGGGGGTCTTCTGGTTGATTAATTAACCAATAATAATAATTGTAACTGAAACTCACCTTTTGGAAAAATTTTTTATTGGTAAATCTGCAAAGGTGTCGATAATTATAGACTGTTGATAATTGTATCCACCGCTCTATTATTTGCACCCCTGAATTTAATACTTTGTACAATCTCCCTTTAACATTTTATAAGGTTGGAGATACAGAGCAGGATATCTGAGACCATTCCTCTTGACACAATCTCTCCAAATCATCCAGGGTCCTCGGCTCTCTCTTGTGCTCTCTCCTCTTCAGCTGACCCCACAGGTTTTCAATGGGGTTCAGGTCAGGGGACTGAGATGGCCATGGCAGAAGCTTGATTCTGTGGTCAGTGAACCATTTTTGTGTTGATTTGGACATATGCTTCAGATCATTGTCCTGCTGGAAGATCCAATGATGACCCAGTTTTAGTTTCCTGGTAGAGGCGGCCAGATTTTGATTTAAAATGTCCTGGTATTTCATGGAGTCCATGACGCCATGTACCCTAACAAGGCTTCCAGGGCCTTTGGAGGAAAAACTGCCCAAAACATCACAGAACTTCCACCATATTTTACAACTGGGATTGGGTTATTTTCATTATAGCCATCCTTCTTTTTACACCAAACTGACCTTGAGTGTTTATTGCCAAAAAGCTCCATTTTTGTTACATCAGACCACAGAACACGGCTCTAGTCAAAGTTGTAGTAGCGTTTCGCAAACTTCAGGTGCTTATGCTTGTGCTTAACTGACAGAAAAAGCTTTTTTTCTGGCAAACCTTCGATATAATCTGTTGGCATGGAGGTGGTGTCTGATGGTGGTTTTGGAGACTTGGAAACCCCAAGATTTTAGTTTTTCTTGTAATTCACCAACAGTGATCCTTGGGGACTTTTTGCCTCTCTTACAATCCTCCTCACTGTACATGGGGACAAAATAAACTTAGGTATTCTTCCAGGCAAGTTTGTAACAGTTCCAGTTGATGTCTACCTTTTTATTATTCCCCTAACAGTAGAAATGGGCATTTTCAGGTGAGTAGCTATCTATTTTTATAACCTTTCCCTGATTTATGAAGGTCAACACACTTCTCCCTCATTTAGTTTGTGTGTTCTCTTATGTTTCCCATGTTGATGGATGACTAAAGGAATTTGGCCTCTGTGTCACCTCATATTTGTATCTCAGTTAATCAGGAAGTCATGGATTCCAGCTTGAAAGTTCCTACACACTCCAACAACTCAAAAATGTACAATTTAAATAGGAAACATGCTTCAGTTACATTGTGTTCACCATCATTTACAGGGTGCCAATAATAGTGGGACGTGTTTTTGTTGAAAATAATTATTACTTGATGAGGGATTTGTTTTTCTCTGAATAAATTTATTTCAATTAAATGTTGGATTTTTCTCATTTTGGGCGGCACGGTGGTGTAGTGGTTAGCGCTGTCGCCTCACAGCAAGAAGGTCCGGGTTCGAGCCCCGTGGCCGGCGAGAGCCTTTCTGTGGAGAGTTTGCATGTTCTCCCCGTGTCCGCGTGGGTTTCCTCCAGGTGCTCCGGTTTCCCCCACAGTCCAAAGACATGCAGGTTAGGTTAACTGGTGACTCTAAATTGACCGTGAGTGTGAATGGTTGTCTGTGTCTATGTGTCAGCTCTGTGATGACCTGGCGACTTGTCCAGGGTGTACCCCGCCTTTCGTCCGTAGTCAGCTGGGATAGGCTCCAGCTTGCCTGCGACCCTGTAGAACAGGATAAAGCGGCTAGAGATAATGAGATGAGATTTTTCTGATTTTTTTTTCAGTGTAAATTGAAGCTACTTCACCAAAAGGTGGATTTTTTTTTCTAACCCTTTTTACTAATCTTGACAAGGGGTGCCAGTAATTGTGGAGGGCAGTGTAGCACACTTAAAACTCAAAGGAAAAATAAAACATTCAAAGAATAAAAATATATATAATAATAAATGTGGTCTGGTTGGAAAGCAAAGTGCAAATAACATTTCACTTAAAACATTCCCATATGAACTTAAAATGAAATGTAATTCAAAGGTAATTTAAATCAGTCAGAATCCATTATTGGTATTGTGTAGTCTTTTATATTACATTACTGATTACAGGTTTAATCATGTAATCAGTATTCTGTACCATAATACATTTTTAAAAATACCCCTCCCAGCCCTGCACTGAAAGTTATCTCCACATCTGTTTATGTTACACTGCTGAGCAATGCTGTATCACACCCAAGAAAGCAATGTGACATCTGTAAAATGCTGACCATTGTGCAAATCATCCTCATTAACCAAAGCTTGACAGTCATGGCACCACATTTCAATGGGAGTCAAACAAGAAATTCATTCCATCTCCAAGGACACTTTAGTTGAGTACTTACGGCTGCATACATGGCTACAGCAATGATGACGTTTCTCGTGAGTCAATCAGGGGCCTGCTCTGGGGGATAACATGGCTATTAATTCTGCAGCTAATGGACCAGTCTGTTCTACCACACTGTCTTCACCACCATCCCACCATGATTAACACTGACCATGAAGAACACACTAACTACAGGCCATTTTGCAGGCAGACTTTAATCTGCTGTGACATCAGCCCTCTGTGTACCAATGAGAGGGTATTTATGTCTTTTCAGGTTGGTCAAGACCCCTGGTGTGGTTTTAGACAATCAAGTAAACAGGCTATTCATCTGACTTCTCTTTAAAAAGCCTTGAGTCAGTCTGGCTACTGCACCTTTTAATATGAGGGCTAAAATAAACATGGCAGAGAATAAAGGAACTCAGTTGGACATTAAAATAGGACAGAAACAATCGTTTCCTAGGTGTAGTCACTGGAGGAAGCAGGCTCTCCTTTCTTTTCTTTAAGTATGCCATCCTTTCTCATGCTTTTGACCATAGAAATTTGAGTGGCTTTGAATGCTGACATTTCTGAGGCAAGTCTTGAAGATGCCACACTGAGGATAAGGATGCTAAAAGGGTAATTCACACCTATTACATAGGACTCGGATATTATTGATTGGGCTGCCTGGTGAAAGAGCAATTGTTGCTGACCTTTGAAATTGAGGTGTCTTACATTTTTCTATTTTGTATTTATATTGTGACTAATAGTAGAAACAAAATCCTGGGCTGGATCTGGATAATAAGAACTAAAAATCACATGAGGTTATTTCACTGGACTTACTATTATATTGCTCTTCAAGTGACACAAAATCATAATGACTCTAAAAGTAAGAATAAATTAGCACTTGAAAATCTATTAACAAACAGGGATGAGATACATTTCCATCAGGATAAATTTCCATCAACTTAAGTCCAATAAGCAAGATGGCATTCATGTAACAAAATTAGTCTGTCATGGGTGAAATATGATTTGGAAATCAGACCATAATACATGAACTAGCATGATAGTTTGGTCTGAATTCTGGAACTTTGACTGACAGCACAGTGTCATTCAGATTACAGACGTTCATTTCATCCAGAACTCAATTATACTTTACAAAGGCCGACATCCTCAGTTAATTGCCAGCTTTCCACATGAGGGAATTATTTGCTCTTCTCAATTCTCCACATGCAACACCCCCCCCCCACACACACACAAACACTTAATTATTTGAAACATATTACAAATTGCACCTTTAAAAACTTGTTTGGAGTTACAGACTTGGTGCTTCCAGTAAACAGTTGTGAACAGAAACTGGGAGGACTACATGTATTATTCAGTGAGGTGTTTGTGGTTGAAATACATCATGCTACTTCTTTCCTTACAAGAGATGGAGACAGTAATGTTGGCAGGATGGGAGAGATGGAGACAGGAGGGAGATAAAGAGTACTATTAGAGCATTTCCGAACAACAAAAGCCCTGCAGCTATGTAGTGACGTAATACAGACCCTGAGGGCAGCGTGGGCATCAGCAGAGGCCTAGATTAGAATAATACGAGTGGAGGATGTAAAACGGAGTGTTTCCAAACGCCCCAAGGCCATGTTTGCACCATCGCAGACAGATTACAGCTCATAATCTGTTTGTATGGAGAGTGGTAGAAATAGAACGTCTATGAAGGATCAACCGACTGTCTCATATGTGTGAGGTGGCTAAAGCCTGTGATTAGGATTGTTGCAAAGGATAAAATATTCTAGCAAACCAAATAGCACCATGCGCAAGTGAAGCTTAAACAGCATTCTAATTCCATATGCACTCAATATTTCCCCCACTGGGAAGAAGTGACTTCAGCATGTTGTCATTTTTGCACTTGTAATACCAGTAATGGTATTGCTTATTTCCCTGGTATATGCACACCGAGGCACATTCAGATGTATTTCAAGGTTCAAGGCTATCATGAGGCCAAACTTATTCTCTGCATTTTTTTGGTTCCCCCCCCCAAAAAAAATAACACAGAAAACTATGCTCATAATATTTCCAGAAGCAACTGACTTCACCTAAATGTAATTTAAAGAGCAGCTCTTCAGATTAGATCCTGTTCGCAGTATTGTACTGATGGCCAATATTTTGTGTTCGTGATCTACATATGGCAGAACATATCAGCTGAGTTAGGTCTGGGCACATGTGCGAAGCCTCAGTAACTTCATTGTGTTTTCACCTCAGTGTGCTAGAGGAGTTGAAAAATGAGATTCACATGCAGTGGTTGCTGTATTATGTCTCAGCAGCAGCAGCAGGGGTTATGGAACGTGCATATCGTGACTTAGTGTGTAATACTAATAGAAGCAGACTAAATCACAGACTGCTTGGTTCTCATGTTAAATAGGGAATAAGATATGCAACAGGAAGAGACTCCCTGCTGATCTCTGCCAGTCCCCTGATTAAAACATGACAATCACTCTTAGTCTTGGAGCTCCACCACATATTGCAGCAGCAATGAACCATAACATGGATGTGGCACCTCACCAGAACACACACACACACACACACACAATGTAGCCCAAAAATATTTGGGCATAAACACAGATGTTACTGTTTTGGCTGTGTACTCCAACACAAGACGAATTTCAGCTTTAATTTTAAGACTGGCATTGTTATTAAATAATCCGTATTAAGTTATAATTACAAAGACTTTTAATCATGAAGGGAAAAAAAACAAACAAATACAAATGCATGATGTTTTTTGAGTTGTGACAAAGAACAGTATAGAGAGAAGAAAACAGGCTTAACTGCATCTTTCAGGACAGAGGACAGGTTACACTTTTGGCTAAAATGTAGCTTATGTTGAAATGCAGAAATACAGCTGTTCAAGAACTAAGTCACATCACCCAATCTGTGAATCAAGCCGGCATAGGCTCTACGATGTCCTACTCAACTGTCTTTATTGAGGACGTAACTTGACAGTAGCATCAAGATGAATTCTAAAGTGTAAACACCATCCTAATCGATACGATCCAATAAAATACCTCAAAACTAGATTTGCAGCAGAGCAATAGCCTAGAACACACACTCACACCACTGGGGAAAAGGGGTAATCTCATAGAGCCTGAAGAAGATTCACAATTATGCCCAGATAACAGCAGTGCAGACCTCTAGTCTCCAAGTTATGCCCACAAGGAGGAGATGCTACTTGTAATGGTGTTGGCCATGGTGATGATGTCTGCCATCAAGAGGAACAATCTACAGGCTTGTATTTATCAATTGCTGCATGATCAATCGACTGACTCACAATATCACATCAATTCTTATCATAAATAATAAGAAAAACCTGAGGGCCAGTTGATGTCTTGTGGTTGATATCTTGTGATCTAACACTGGGGGAAGCGTCCATGAGCTCTCTCCAATCAGGCACTGCTCCCAAACTCAGCCCTAGAAAAGTCTTGCACCATTTCTGAAATGCTTGTAGTTCCAGCAAGCCTAGGGGGATTACCTCTGTGGCTGCTATTAACTGCCATTATACTCAACAGGAGCTGGTACTGCATGCAGTGACCTGCCTGACTCTGATTGGCAAGCATAATGTCTGCCACACATTTGGGTGACAGGTTGGTTAGTATTCTCAGTGATTCTCAGTGAACTGTTTCAATGTTAAAGAGCTCTTTTCTCAGTTAATCATGAGCCAGCAATGTGGATCACTGATGACCTGCTTCTGTGTGGGGACATACAGGAGCCAGTTGTCCAAATATGGAAATATCCTTATGCATCTGGCCATCAAGAGATTCCATATTTGGATGACTGCATATGTTTAATATTATCTTAAAACGGGTGGCACGGTGGTGTAGTGGTTAGCGCTGTCGCCTCACAGCAAGAAGGTCTGGGTTCGAGCCCCGTGGCCGGCGAGGGCCTTTCTGTGCGGAGTTTGCATGTTCTCTCCGTGTCCACGTGGGTTTTCTCTGGGTACTCCGGTTTTCCCCACAGTTCAAAGACATGCAGGTTAGGTTAACTCATCTCATCTCATTATCTCTAGCCGCTTTATCCTTCTACAGGGTCGCAGGCAAGCTGGAGCCTATCCCAGCTGACTATGGGCGAAAGGCAGGGTACACCCTGGACAAGTCGCCAGGTCATCACAGGGCTGACACATAGACACAGACAACCATTCACACTCACATTCACACCTACGGTCAATTTAGAGTCACCAGTTAACCTAACCTGCATGTCTTTGAACTGTGGGGAAAACCGGAGTACCCAGAGGAAACCCACGTGGACACGGGGAGAACATGCAAACTCCGCACAGAAAGGCCCTCGCCGGCCCCGGGGCTCGAACCCAGGACCTTCTTGCTGTGAGGCGACAGCGCTAAGTTAGGTTAACTGGTGACTCTAAATTGACCGTAGGTATGAATGTGAGTGTGAATGGTTGTCTGTGTCTATGTGTCAGCCCTGTGATGACCTGGCGACTTGTCCAGGGTGTACCCCGCCTTTCGCCCGTAGTCAGCTGGGATAGGCTCCAGCTTGCCTGCGACCCTGTAGAACAGGATAAAGCGGCTAGAGATAATGAGATGAGATGAGATTATCTTAAAGGTCCCATGGCATGAAATTTTCACTTTCTGAGGTTTTTTAACGTTAAAATGAGTTCCTCTGACCTTCTTAAGTCACCCCAGTGGCTAGAAATTTCATAATGTGTAAACCAAACTATGCCCAACATTTGAGAATGGCGCGTCAAAACGGCGCGTTGATAAACTCTTCCCTTTACTACGTCAACAAGGGAGATGATCCCCACGCCCCCCCTCTGGATTCCCACCCACTGTATGAATTGCCCGCCCAGTTGTAGTGAGGAGACCATAGAGGGAGGACACAACATGGCATCACCTAAGCGAGTGAAACATGGAAATTGTGCTGTACATGGATGTGACAACACAGAAAAGAGTCTGTTTTTACTGCCGACGGGAGAGCCCCTGAAGACGCAGTGGCTTAATTTTATTTACTTCAATAACACGCCGTCGAGTCTACCTAAGACGGTGTATGTTTATAAATATTTTAAGTTCGTTTCTTAGACAAGGATATTTTTTAAGCTTGTTACCTCGTTAACAGTTTCGGCGAGAATCTCCCGCCTTCTTCAGAAACAGTCACCAGATGTCGAGTGGTGACGTGCCTTATCAGCTGATGTTGCGTTACGGAGGCGCAGAGGACGATGAACCGGGACGAGGGAGCGTATGCACTGTCGCACACCTGGAGCGCCGTCCTGGAGGAGCAACCTGACAGCAGGAGGCGTGAACTACCTGTCAAATTGGGCGGGACGTTCACGCCTCCGTAACGCAACATCAGCTGATAAGGCACGTCACCACTCGACATCTGGTGACTGTTTCTGAAGAAGGCGGGAGATTCTCGCCGAAACTGTTAACGAGGTAACAAGCTTAAAAAATATCCTTGTCTAAGAAACGAACTTAAAATATTTGTAATAGTTAGACATAATGAACATCCACTACGTACGGTGTATGTTTGTCGGAAGCATTTTCCTGACGAATGTTTCCACAACTTGGGACAGTACAGGACAGGTTTTGCACATCAACTGTCACTGAAGCCTGGGTCCGTACCAAGCATCCCTGCCGCATCAGCCACAAACAGCGAACAAGTAAGTGTATAACTGTTAAGTCGTTTTGCCGTGTTTTAAAATCAGTGCCACGTTAGCCTTGCAATGGCTACATTAGCTGTGCAGCTAACCGCTTCCTGCAGTTAGCCAGGTACTCTGCGCTACAAAACCAAAAAGCATGCAGCATGCTCTGTTATAATAGCCAATCAAAAAACAGTTTTTACAAAGACACCCACATTCTTTTTTTTAAGTCACTCATTCATTTTATTTGTTTGTTTGTTCAGTAAAAACCCAAACATTTGTTGAATTTATTTTATTTCCTCGCGTCGCACCTTAATGACGTCAGCGCGCAGTATTTTTCCCTTCGCGGTTTGTTCCTTCTCTCTCGCCATAGTAAGACACCCACATCCGCTTCTTCTGACCCACTGGAGGTAGCATCACAGTGCTGTTAGCCAATCAGAGGTAACACGTTTACATGTCATGAATATTAATGACAAGACCCGCCCCCACCCTCTACCCTTCCCCGCCTCCTGCTTCTCATTAGCAAAACGACGCACTGGGAAAAGCGCTGAAATGGGGCTTTCTCCCAGGAGGCTATATCTGCGTGCCGAGGGTTCATTTCGAGAAAGGCTGCGGATATAACATCCGGAAACCTCCACGAGCCCGTTTAAAGCATCATCAAACCACCATGCCATGGGACCTTTAAAACAAAATATGTTTCATCTTTTATATTCTGCAAAGATAGTCGGCACGGTGGTGTAGTGGTTAGCACTGTCGCCTCACAGCAAGAAGGTCCTGGGTTCGAGCCCAGAGGCCAGCGAGGGCCTTTCTGTGTGGAGTTTGCATGTTCTCCCCATGTCTGTGTGGGTTTCCTCTGGGTGCTCCAGTTTCCCCCACAGTCCAAAGACATGTAGGTTAGGTTAATTGGTGGCTCTAAATTGACCGTGAGAGTGAATGGTTGTTTGTCTCTGTGTCAGCCCCACGATGACCTGGCGACTTGTCCAGGGTGTATTCCACCTCTTGCCCATAGTCAGCTGGGATAGGCTCCAGCTTGCCTCTGACCCTGTACAGGATAAGCAGCTACAGATAATGGATGGATGGAAACCCTATATTTCATCAAAAATAGTACAAAGACAACATATCAAATGTTGAAACCAACATTTTATTGATTTTGAAAAATATATGCTCATTTTGAATGTGATGTCAGCAACATGTTTCAAAAAAGTTGGGACAGGGGCATATTTACCACTGTGTGGCATCACCTCTACTTTTAACAACACTCTGTTAAAGTCTGGGAACTGAGGAGACCAACTGTTGTAGTTTTGAAAGCGAAATGTTCCATTGTTGCCTGATACACAATTTCAGCTGCTCAACAGTTTCGGGTCTCCTTTGTCATATTTTGTGCTTCATAATGCACCAAATGTTTTAAATGGGAAACAGGTCTGGACTGCAGGCAGGCCGGTTTAGCACCTGAACTCTTTTACTATGGAGCCATGTAGTTTTAATATGTGCAGAAAGCGGTTTGGCATTGTCTTGCTGAAAGAAGGAAGGCCTTCCCTGAAAAGATTTTGTCTGAATGGTAGCATGTTGCTCCAAAATCTATATATATCATTCAGCTTGTACATCTGCCTTCCCAGATGTACAAGCTACCCATGTCATGTGCACTAATGCAGCCTTAAGGCCTCTGCATGCTCTTGCGACAAGGCTTTCGCAGATAGCTTTTCGCAGACAGTTGTAATTTATCGTTGAGCGGGGAGTATAGGCGTGCGCGATGTTATTCACCGGCACAACGCAAGGGGGGGCGAAGTCGCTAGGAGTAGTTGGTGGGTGTGGTTAGTGGAGTGTTTATCCTCCAGTTACTTATAATGACTAGAACTTTTTTTTTTTATAATGACTAGAACTGGAGTCGTATAGATGTACGTACTTCCTCACTTCCTCAATCAACTGCTCTTCATGCTGCTCCATCTTCGCTCGTGTTTTTAAAAATGCCGGTCGTGAAAACAAAAACCGGGAAAGTAGGGAAGCGGAAGTGCGTGTACAGCGGGTAGAGTGGACCAATCAGAGCCCTCTTGTCTGCGGCGCTGTCTGCGAGGCTTCTGCGGTGGTCACAGTTTTTGGGAGGTGCGCGCAGAGCGTCTGCGAAGGTGGGGGGGCTACGCAGACACTGTCTGCGACACCGTCTGCGAGGACTGGGTTGTCAGCATAAATTGGCCTTTATACCATCACAGATGCTGGCTTCTAAAAACAATAACATTTCTCAGTTTCAACATTTGATATGTTGTCTTTATACTATTTTCAGTTAAATATAAGGTTTCCATTATTTGCAAATTATTGCATTCTTTTTTTAATTTGCAGTTTACACAGCGTCTCAACTTTTTTGGAACTGGGGTTATAGTAAATAACAAAAATACAGTAAATAGCCCTATTCCATAACTGTAGTAATCCATATTATGTCAAGAACTGCTCAACTAATTGAAGAGAAATGACAGTCCATTATTACTTTAAAATATGAAGAGTCTTTTATTTAATAAAAATAAAGGAAAACTATTGAATTAGAATGTGTGTCCAAACTTTTGACTGGTACTGTAAGTACTCTGATTAGAACAATAATTAGGAACTAATTCAAAACCCTCAAATCTAGAATTGGAGAAAAACTGTCATCATTCTTCGGAACAATAAACTGTGTTTTTGACCTGTTGGAATTACCTTTCTGATTGTGCCTCTATCCTGAGCCCCAGGTGGCAGGGAGTGGGGTTGAGGCACTTAGATCTGGCGTTTGTATCTGCTGCCCCAATCACATCTGGCATTAACATGTGTCCTGGATAATCCAATTCTAAGTGCACATCCTGGGAATCTAGGGGACTGCAACACCGGTTGCATGAGTGTATTGCAGCATGGGTTGGTTAACATCAACAAGTAGTCCACTGTATGAAGGGAAAAGTGACTCCAGACATCAGTGTTGCCTGTTAGTGGAATCCATAGGCACACTGATTGGCTAGACAGTCAAGGCTGTGGAATGCTCTGAGCCATTCAACCACACTAGCAGCATGTAGAAGGTGGGGGGATGTGGAATACATTGCTAATGTGGGAAAACCAAATAAAAGTTGGACTTTAATAGCATGGAAAACACAAAATAAAAATACACTTACTGTGCTGGAAAAATACACTCACTATGCTAGGAGAGATGGCAGAAATCTATCAACCAGCTTCAAGGATAGGTTTCCTGAAACTCCAACAAACTGAAGTTAAGCAGAAACGTGTATAAGGCAAGAAGAATGTGATGTGATGTGATGAAGATGGCTGTATGACTTTGCTGGAACTTCTTGGTATGTATACAAACACATGAACAAGAAGGTAGGTGATGCTCACCACTCTGGTTGTTAGGAGGGGTGAACCAGAACTTGCATTTTACATACAACCCCAATTCCAAAAAAGTTGGGACACAGTACAAATTGTAAATAAAAATGGAATGCAATGATTTGGAAGTTTCAAAATTCCATATTTTATTAATAGAACATAGATGACATATCAAATGTTTAAACTGAGAAAATGTATCATTTAAAGAGAAAAATTAGGTGATTTTAAATTTCATGACGACAACAACACATCTCAAAAAAGTTGGGACAAGGCCATGTTTACCACTGTGAGACATCCCCTTTTCTCTTTACAACAGTCTGTAAACATCTGGGGACTGAGGAGACAAGTTGCTCAAGTTTAGGGATAGGAATGTTAACCCATTCTTGTCTAATGTAGGATTCTAGTTGCTCAACTGTCTTAGGTCTTTTTTGTCGTATCTTCCGTTTTATGATGCGCCAAATGTTTTCTATGGGTGAAAGATCTGGACTGCAGGCTGGCCAGTGCAGTACCCGGACCCTTCTTCTACGCAGCCATGATGCAGTATGTGCTTAGGTATTGTCATGTTGGAAAATGCAAGGTCTTCCCTGAAAGAGACGTTGTCTGGATGGGAGCATATGTTGCTCTAGAACCTGGATATACCTTTCAGCATTGATGGTGTCTTTCCAGATGTGTAAGCTGCCCATGCCACACGCACTAATGCAACCCCATACCATCAGAGATGCAGGCTTCTGAACTGAGCACTGATAACAACTTGGATCATCCTTCTCCTCTTTAGTCCGAATGACACGGCGTCCCTGATTTCCATAAAGAACTTCAAATTTTGATTCGTCTGACCACAGAACAGTTTTCCACTTTGCCACAGTCCATTTTAAATGAGCCTTGGCCCAGAGAAGACGTCTGCGCTTCTGGATCATATTTAGATATGGCTTCTTTTTTGAACTATAGAGTTTTAGCTGGCAACGGCGGATGGCACGGTGAATTGTGTTCACAGATAATGCTCTCTGGACATATTCCTGAGCCCATTTTGTGATTTCCAATACAGAAGCATGCCTGTATGTGATGCAGCGCCGTCTAAGGGCCCGAAGATCACGGGCACCCAGTATGGTTTTCCGGCCTTGACCCTTATGCACAGAGATTCTTCCAGATTCTCTGAATCTTTTGATGATATTATGCACTGTAGATGATGATATGTTCAAACTCTTTGCAATTTTACACTGTCGAACTCCTTTCTGATATTGCTCCACTATTTGTCGGCGCAGAATTAGGGGGATTGGTGATCCTTTTCCCATCTTTACTTCTGAGAGCCGCTGCCACTCCAAGATGCTCTTTTTATACCCAGTCATGTTAATGACCTATTGCCAATTGACCTAATGAGTTGCAATTTGGTCCTCCAGCTGTTCCTTTTTTGTACCTTTAACTTTTCCAGCCTCTTATTGCCCCTGTCCCAACTTTTTTGAGATGTGTTGCTGTCATGAAATTTCAAATGAGCCAATATTTGGCATGAAATTTCAAAATATCTCACTTTCGACATTTGATATGTCGTCTATGTTCTATTGTGAATACAATATCAGTTTTTGAGATTTGTAAATTATTGCATTCTGTTTTTATTTACAATTTGTACTCTGTCCCAACTTTTTTGGAATCGGGGTTGTACTAAACAACAGACTGAATTGACAAGGTTCTCAAGGCATGCTAAAACTAAAAAAGTGTGTTAAAAGCCTGGTAGAGCATGACCAAGGGGGATAGCCTGCAACAGCTATACAATGTTAAGTCAATTTGAATCAAATCTTAGTGCATTTATCTCCTCAGTGTGGTTCTTTTGGGCAGATGAGAACAGAGCAATCACACTCTAGTGCAGAAGAAAATAATAGTCTGAGACCGCCTGAAATAGGTTGTACCCAAGCAAACCAAAGTATGGTTCAATTGACCATGAATCAATCCACCATGCTGTGTATTCTGGGTTGGGGTGATATTTTTAAGATGTGAGCTGCTAAACTAACGGGCACAAACTATGAGAGGACAGATTGCTATATAAATACAGTGTGTTCTGGACATCTGGACCAAAGGATAAAAGTGATGTTGAATACTGTTCAGGGTTGTTGGTTTTTAATTCATTATTTATAGAATCATTTTATCATTCATTTAGCACTATGTATTTTAGCTCACAAAGATGTGCCATGTTACTTATTCACCAGTCGAAGTTCTATACATATGTACGGTATATAGAATGCAAACAATTTTAGTGTTTAAAAAATGTTGCTTTTCATTTTCATTGAAAACACAACTTTTTGAAACTACCCTCCAAAGTGAAGAAATGTTAAAAATGTTCACTGTTTTTGTGTGAATGGGAAAATGTTTTTGAAATTTGTTTTGGAAAGCGTCAATGTCACAGAATAAACCTGTGCATTCCCATTGCGATTCCAAGTGTGTTAGAAATGTGCAAGGACTTAATTTATCATAGCTGCTGACTTGAGAGTTACTTTGCAGTTTGAAATGTCTCATCTCATCTCATTATCTCTAGCCGTTTTATCCTGTTCTACAGGGTCGCAGGCAAGCTGGAGCCTATCCCAGCTGACTACGGGCGAAAGGCGGGGTACACCCTGGACAAGTCACCAGGTCATCACAGGGCTGACACATAGACACAGACAACCATTCACACTCACATTCACACCTACGGTCAATTTAGAGTCACCAGTTAACCTAACCTGCATGTCTTTGGACTGTGGGGGAAACCGGAGCACCCGGAGGAAACCCACGCGGACACGGGGAGAACATGCAAACTCCGCACAGAAAGGCCCTCGCCGGCCACGGGACTCGAACCCGGACCTTCTTGCTGTGAGGCGACAGCGCTAGTTTGAAATGTCATATTTTATAATTTGTCTGCAATTTAAATTTGCTTTGCATTATTATTATAATACCCTCATGCTGAAGCCCCCAAATATGACAACATGCTCTTGAATCTGACGCTCCCATGATGCAAACTGCACTGAAAATAAAGATTATTCATAAGACCCATATGTAACATTCAGCAGTAATTCCATCTCTCTCATCATCAGTCTAAACAAATCTTTGTGTTTGCCATTTTCATTTTAAAACATTGGGCCAACTTTCACACTGACCAGGATGTAGCAGTTACTGAAGAGGAATTAATAAATAAACGTTTGGCTATATTGGTGTTTCCTGTTCTGTACTGCACATTACACAGCTCTCAATGTTATTCTTGTAGTGTCTTACATAACAATTTATAAATTCTATTACCAGGAAGGTTAAAAAAACTGTTTTGAAAAATATACATATACATGTGGTTGGCATCTAAGAGCTAGACTGAGAAAGAAAATAGTCAGGTTGATGTAAACATGTGAGTAATTAAATTCAAGGAGTAATGAGGGCATTCGTTGCTGGAGTTAAAATCACCATCAAACTCTAATTAAAAGAAATTACAGGAAATAATAACCAAAATGAAGTCAACCACAGACATTGCTTCAAGATGTGCAGTAAGCTTTAATTAAGGTACCTCATAATCCATCTTGGCTGCGAGGCCTAAGAAAACAACTGCAAAGCCACTTACAGGCTGGAATTATGCCTCTCTATATACACTGTTTCCTACTGTCAAACATGATAGCTATTAAAACACTACCCATTCCAGGTGTTCTTGAATTAGCCTGTAGGTAGTAGTGATTGATCATTCATTTTTCATGGCTTTGGCCAACATTAGGCATATCAGACGCTCGCTGGCCGTGCTGTGAAAATTGTGCATGCAGACGCTCATCTACTGTACGTTTCCAAATCTGTCACTGCTTAACTCTTGAATATTTTCTATCATGCATACGATCATTAAAAAGCATATAATCTCTGCTTTCCAAAGAAATTTATCTCACTAAGATCTGTTCAGTACTTTAGGGGTAATGGCAGGTTGAAGTTGGTACAACAAAGTGCACTCTCTGGTCACATTAAATCGGGAAGCAGCCAGTGCTTTTTGAGTCATGGGAAAGTGGTCAGGCTCTCTCTCTCTCTCTCTTCTGATCAGTCTCCAACTGGATTACTTGTGAATATAAATCAGATAACTTTTATAAGGATGTTCTCTTGCTCTCACTGTTTCTGATGAACTATTCAGCAAAAATTTCCGTCAGCTAGTTTTGATGTTATGCTTCATGGGAGACTTTGAAGTGAGTTTTCATAGCTTTACCAACTTTTTTTTTTTTTCAAATCAAACCGATTCATGTAAATAAATAACTATTTTAGAATATAACTCTAGTTGTTTTGATAAAAAATATTGAGATCTTAGGGGTCTGAATGATATTTTTAAAAACCAAAAGTCAGAAACGCGAGCGTCAATTTCTCATCTCATCTCATTAGCTCTAGCCGCTTTATCCTTCTACAGGGTCGCAGGCAAGCTGGAGCCTATCCCAGCTGACTACGGGCGAAAGGCGGGGTACACCCTGGACAAGTCGCCAGGTCATCACAGGGCTGACACATAGACAACCATTCACACTCACATTCACACCTACGGTCAATTTTAGAGTCACCAGTTAACCTAACCTGCATGTCTTTGGACTGTGGGGGAAACCGGAGCGCCCGGAGGAAACCCACGCGGACATGGGGAGAACATGCAAACTCCCCACAGAAAGGCCCTCGCCGGCCCCGGGGCTCGAACCCAGGACCTTCTTGCTGTGAGGCGACAGCGCTAACCACTACACCACCGTGCCGCCCAGCGTCAATTTCATTTCAGTTAATTGTAATTGTTTATTGGATATGGCTCAGACAGTTTTTTTCAAGGTTAGCCTTGAAAGCTGTGAATATTAAATGAAATAAGAATAATTTATATTCTTTATTACACTAGTAGGTCCTACTTTTGAGAAATACAAAGCCCTACAGAGCACAAAGAGCGTATTAGAAATAATCTTTTATTACTTTTTTATTGAGTGTACTGATTTAACATTTTTTACCTAATTATCAGAATTAATGCTAATTAAATACTATTTTGCAGAATTGATTTTTACTAATTTTTCAAATTTTGTATTCAGTATATGTATGTGCCTGCAAATTTCCATGTAAATATTTTGAAAAATAAAGTTATTAAGAAAAAAAACCTGATCTCATTCGTTAATGAGGCCCATTTTGGACCATGTTCTCTTATATAATATTACGTTAGCTTTCTAAAAACTAAGCAGTTTCTTCAATCTTTGACTTGTAATATTTCAAGAACGGACAAGCATAAGTTAATTCTGTAAAAAGTATGTTGTTTAGCATTCAGTTCTAAATTCAGTGAGACCAATTTCAAGCAATTTGGATTGAATTTAATTTTTCACCTGATATGCCTACCAACATGCACTCCATTTTGTGCCGTCATTTTCACATGTTCCAAACACACACACACACACACACACACATACTTGTCTTACTCTCTGATGCCCCTTTTCCACCAAAGCAGTTCCAGGGCTGGTTCGGGGCCAGTGCTTAGTTTGGAACCAGGTTTTCTGTTTCCACTGACAAAGAACTGGCTCTGGGGCCAGAAAAACCGGTTCCAGGCTAGCGCCAACTCTCTGCTGGGCCAGAGGAAAGAACCGCTTACGTCAGCGGGGGGGCGGAGTTGTTAAGACCAACAACAATAACAAGACCGCGAAAGATCGCCATTTTTAAGCGACGAGAAGCAGCAGCTGTACAAACGTGAAGTCATCCATTATTATTATTGTTGTTGTTGTTGCCGTGTTGTTTTTGCTTCGATATTCGCGCCAAGGGGGGCGGCATGGTGGTGTAGTGGTTAGCGCTGCCGCCTCACAGCAAGAAGGTCCGGGTTCGAGCCCCGTGGCCGACGAGGGCCTTTCTGTGTGGAGTTTGCATGTTCTCCCCGTGTCCGCGTGGGTTTCCTCCGGGTGCTCCGGTTTCCCCCACAGTCCAAAGACATGCAGGTTAGGTTAACTGGTGACTCTAAATTGACCGTAGGTGTGAATGTGAGTGTGAATGGTTGTCTGTGTCTATGTGTCAGCCCTGTGATGACCTGGCGACTTGTCCAGGGTGTACCCCACCTTTCGCCCGTAGTCAGCTGGGATAGGCTCCAGCTTGCCTGCGACCCTGTAGAACAGGATAAAGCGGCTACAGATAATGAGATGAGATGAGATTCGCGCCAAGGTTTATGCAAACGTAGCGACGTAACTGACATATACAGCGACGTAATAACGTATACAACGACGTAACTGACGTATACAGCGACGTAATGACGTGGCTTCCTTTAGCACCGCGAGCTATGGAAAAGCAAACTGGTTCTCAGCTGGCTCGCGAGTTGAACGAGTTGTGAACCAGCACCAGCGCTGGCCCCGAACCAGCCCTGGAACTGATTTGGTGGAAAAGAGGCACTTGTGAGGACCTTCTACTGGCATAATTATTAATGCTAATTAATGCTATTGCTACACCTGAATATATTCCTAACCTTAACCTCAATACTCCTCATGGGCACCTGCCAAATGTCAGAACTAGCAGATACTCCTATCCCTGTGGGGACGCCACCAAGATATAAGAACTACACCATGCAGAGCAAACTCTTGCCTTAAATGGACACCAGATGATGAAACAACATAGATTTACAGTGGAGGCCAAAAAGCCTACTACTATTTAATGTGGCTTGGAGGGGTGGTGGCATCTGGTCCACTCTTTTAGTCCAGCTGCCTGGGAAAAAAAAAGCTTGGCCATGACTCATAATGACTGAGGACACACTGAAAGGGCCACAAGCACATCCTGCTGGGATCAGCCAACCTGCAAATTGACTAAATCAAAATCAGAAATGTCAAAAACCTTATTATTATCACAGTAAGGCAACAGGACAGAGGATGGAAGCTCTGCATGTCCTTCCAGAAACCATGGCAACTCTCATCTGACTACTTCTGTGTACTTGGTTACTGTGAGCCATGAACAAAACAAAAATTATCAGTTTGTAGAAAAATATATACCCCTTTAACCAATATAGCCAGAATGCAGACCACGTCTTGCTAGCTGTTTCACATTCAAATTATCCCACATTTTTTCTGAATACATATAAATGCACAAAATTATGCCACAAAAATGACTACACACTATCCCTAAAATTGTAGCACCAGCATTACAGAAAGCATTAATTAACATTTATACATTAAATACATTAAAAAAACATTAAAATAGTTTAATTGGTCCATACTGTTAATCCCATGAACGGTATTAAGAGACTTCACAAACAGTGCTTCTGCACTTTTAATTAAACTATGATTATATCCAAACCATGTGTCACTCATACTAAATGTATGCAAACAATGCACAGCCAGAGTGAGCAACAATGGCTCACTAAACACATCTGTTTGCGGGAGGCTGGCAAGACGCCATTCGCCACAAACCAAAATGACTGTTTGTCCTGACGTTGCATATTCCAAAACCTGCAGTCAAAAAGTCCCTGGCAGAGCTTTAGTGGTTTCCTTTCTGCCTACACAAAGCAGGGATCTGGAGGACGCTCTGTAGGTCCATGGGCTCTGAAAGGGTTCAGCGAGGCAGCACTAACAGGAACTACTTTGCCACAGGGCCTGATGATGGGGGGTCCAGTCAGCAATGATGTCAAGTCAGCACAGTGAAGGCTGATTTATACTCCTGCATTGCTGCGCATACTGTTTCTGCATCGCTACATAGAGACAAGGATTGTGGGTAAATATAGCTCACAGAGTTACGCAGGGCCAATATGCACACTTCTAAAATCTCAACACGTTGTGCGAGTCTGCCTGGTTGTGTTTGGGTCAATTTCTGATTGCTTTAAGTGTATCCAATATTGTTGGTGTTAGGATCTGAACCATGCAATTTTATTTTTCCAGCCAAGACAAATAAATAAATAAATAAATAAATAAATAAATAAATTCTTTCACTCATTCATTCATCTTCAGTAACTACTTAATCCTGGTCAGGGTGATGGAGGATGCAAGTAGAGTCAATCTGGGGAATGCTGGGAGTGAGGCAGGAAACCATCCAGATGTGTTCGGAAACCAGAGGAAACTCATGTAGACACAGAGACCATGTGAAGGTCCACACAGATGGTAACTCTAGCTCAAAATTAACCCTGGAACTGTGAGGTGGCAATTCTGCATCATCATGCCACCCACGCTGGATTATACCAGCAGCTATTTCTGTTTCTACCCACCTGCAAAGTTTTCGAACAAATTCAGGAAATGCAAGATGTATTTCAGTGTAATATGTCTCCAAATTATCCTTTGGATCACAACTCCTGGACATGCTCATAGATACAAAGGCACAGAAGTGAATAATACCCATATCACCAACTTCTTCAACTGGTAAACAGCAAATGTGCTAAAATGATGACAATGCACTTTACCTAAAAAGCAATACAAACAACTTGGTCAGTGAAGTATTAACCATGTAAGGTTGGCAATTTCAGAATGTCATCCTTTTCAGTTGATAGAAATTGATACCAACCTCACAATTGAGACTCATTCTTCCATATTGGACATGAAAAGAAAATAGGGCACTGCTTTCCAAAAAGTCTTTCATTTCCACCATTTAATAGAGTCTGGAGAGACACTGAGGTTAGTCGAGGGAAAATTGGTGTGCCAGATGGTTTCATTAAGCTGCTCTTGTTGCCATACCACTTCTCCTTTCCTATTCTACAGGTGGAGATCCAGGCACATGAAGCCCTGAGGTCCAATGGAGTCTATATGTAGAGAGGGGGCTATTAGTAGCACCACCTGCTCTCAGAAGACTCTGTCTTCACATGTGCTCTCCAAGAGCCAGCAGAATACTTCTGAACCACCCGTCATGAACTAGCATTATCTCTTACTCTAATAAGCTTCTTGCACAGTGCTTGCCTGTACCCCCTTCTCCTTAAGATGTATGTAATTGGATCCAGGACTGAGAAGTATCCGGCACATATCTCCTCTTGCTCTTTCCCTCTTTCCTTTTCTCTGCTAACATACCACTGCTGTCATGCTCTAAGCACTCTGTCCATGGCCACAACTGAAGGCCAGCAAGGACAGTCTGTTCGTTAATAAGTCATAAAGACACAAGAGATTTAAATGCTGCATGGATCACTATAAGCATTGGGGGATCTTTAATTTGAAAGAGCTTTCGATTAGATAGGTGCATACAAGAAAACTATGCACACACATACATTCAAGCACATTTCCAGACCCTTTAGCCTGTCTTCTAAACTGTGTACCAGCATGAAAACCAGAATGAAAAGCAGCCACCCCTCCTGAGAAAGGATTTCTAATCATGGCAGTGAAAGTGGGAGATACCTCATGTACGTGTACATACAGAGGGATTTATGAAGCTGCTTCCCTCTTGAACAAAATACGTATTCTGTGTTACAACTGTTAATTTTCTGTGTCATGGAGCATGGAGATGACACTGTAAAAACAAAGACATCACTTAACAATACACTGTAGAGAAAAGATCTCTCATGGAACAGGCTTCCAGTCAGTTGTCAGCTTTATCCAGTAGCAGTGCATCGTTCCTACTCCAGGAAATATTGTTGAACTTCAAAAGATGGATGTGGATGTGTTTTGCACGTTCGGTATGTATGCAGTAATGTAATCTGGTCCATCTCCACAAAACCTAAGATTAAACACCACTTCGGAATGTTCATGACTAAGTAAGATTTACTGTAAATGTTTAAATAGCTACACAACCTATGATCAATATGCGTGCATACATACACACAGATCAAGGTGTTTAAGACTCGATGTCTTACTGACAGTGTTAGTTCATTGTATAACTCTTGCCAGCTGACTCCCATGCTTTACTGAATAAGCAACATGTTTAATTCAGCAGCATTGCTACATCTGTTGTATAGTACTGTACATTTTAGTGGCACCCTACGGACTACAGCATGGAATCATCCTGTTCTGAAGCAGAGCATTAAAAGTACAGTGATTACAGGAAATTACACAATGGGTCACTGACGGCATCCTGGGTATATAATAAATATGCATCAGCTCAAAAGCATCAGTGTCCCAACTACATGTTACAGTGAGTATCAGGTAATTTTTCTGATTATGCCGTCACTCAATTATTATGCGTACACTCAAGCACACAGTGAAATTTAACCTCTGCATTTAATCTATCTGAAGCAGTGAACACGCACATGCACACATAAGTGAGCAATGAGCACACACACATACCCAGACCAGTGGGCAGCTATGCTACAGCACCCAGGGAGCAGTTAGGGGTTAGGTGCCTTGCTCAAGGGCACTTCAGCCCAAGGCCACCTCATGTTAACCTAACCACATGTCTTTGAACTGTGGGAGAAAACCCGTGCAGACACGGGGAGAACATGCAAACTTCACACGGAAAGGCCCCATCAGCCGCTGGGCTCGAACCCAGAACCTTCTTGCTGTGCGACGACAGTGCTAACTACTACACCACCGTGCCGCCCATTCTACCAATTCTAATAAAGCTAGGTGTAAGTTCTAGCACTGAATTATGTGACATGCTCTCAGAAATGGCTTCTTTTTTGCATTTTAAAACTTGACAACCACAAGAGTCAACTAAATTGTGCAGTTCTCAACCGTGACCTTTGGGTTCTTCTTTCCCTCTTTCACCATCCTCTTTGCTGTGTGGGGGGACAGTGTGCTCGTTGGTCCAATTCCTAACAAATTCCCACTGTTTCAGACATGTGAAACATTTTGTTATAGCATAATGTTGTTTTAACAACTGACTATGTATTTTTATATCTAATACCTGATTTGTACAAGTCAACAACTAATGGTCTCTTGTGATGAAGGTTCTTTGTTTTTCCACCATGGTAGGAGATGACAAAGAGATTTTAGATGTGTGCAACCTCATGTAAAACAGGAAATGGTTACAGGCAACAACAGCATTCCTGTGTTATATTAATTTTATACAGTCATTTTTGTGAAGGATGTCAGTAATTCTGGAGGGCACTGTCTTCTCACACAGTCATTAGTCAATGGCTGTCCTATATTTAGCAATTCAAATGGATTCTTGAACAGCTCCCTTTTCTTTCTGGAATTCCCCAGTCTCACCTACTACCTCTCCTGTTCATTTAGAGACATAATTCTTCCATTTCCTTACAATACTCTGAACCATGACCTATTTTTAAGTGTCACTGTATGGAACAGTTTATCAACAGTGGCACAGACAGATGTTAGCTTGTCAAACAAGCAACGTTTGTCTCTGGTTTGCTTTCTATTATATCTCACTACTTTAGCATCACTATCAATTGACAGTGTTCTAATTACCAGTCAGTTTTCACACTGAATGGTTCTGCACTGAATGACACCTGAGACTGTGTTAAAGTTTCAAGAATATGCTTTAATTCTTTAAAACTTGAAATGCTAAATTATGTATGTAGTCGAAGGCCTGATGTCAACTAGATTTCTCTGCTTGGCATTTATAAACAGGCACATAAATACACGATATGGCCAAATGTTTGTGGACACCTGATCATCACACCTATGTGAGCCTTCCCTTCCAAAATGTTGCCACAATGTTGGAAGCACACAACTGTATAGGATGACTTGGTAAGCTGTAGTACAGGGGTGGGCAATTATTTTTTCCATGGGGCCACATGAGAAACAGAAAATTTTGTGGAGGGCCGGACCAAAAGGCTGAACTAAATTCTGCATAATATTAATTGTATTTCTTTATATAAAGCAATAAATAACATTTTTTTTACAAGCTGCTAAGACTGGTAAGAGTATGGAAAAAACAAGGTTGCCTTACAAAAAATGTCATTTATTCAATCAAATTTCCCAAAACAATGGTTAACAATATGTGAACGTTTGTACCATTTTTTTTCAGTCACATTCACCCCAAAACACAATAAAGACATCACAATATTGTCTTTCTACTCCAAATATCAAGCAAGATACATCATATTATAATAATGATGCCCACATTTGTAGTCTAATCACCTAATTTGGTGTTTTTCAGTTTTTTATTTGTTCAGTGACAGAAATCTAGTCTCTGTTGGTCTTTAACGAGTGCATCAGAGTCAGGTTGAATGTCTGAGGTGGAGATGCGAAGCACAGCTGACAGATGATCATCAGTCAATTCGGTGTAGGTATCAGATCTACAGATCGGCTCGGGCTCCGGGGCCTGCTGGTGACATCACACTATGTGATTGGCTGGACCGTTTGAAGAATGACGTACAAGTTTGTGGTTGGTCTGGACAAATTACGGAAGTAGTTATCGCGGGATTAGGATTCGTGGGATTTCGTGTCATGTTCATGTCGTGTGCATTGCGTTTTTGTTGAACACAACTTCAAAATAAAAGCAATGCACATTCAGTCCATGCATGAGGTAAAATTAGAAAATATGTTTATTTTGTAATTTCTAATTAACCTTACGCGGGCCGGTCAGAATGAACCAAAGGGCCGGACGCGGCCCGTAAAATGCCCAGGTCTGCTGTAGTACAACCCCACATCAGAAAAAGTTGGGACAGTATGGAAAATGCAAATTAAAAAAAGAAAGCAGTGATTTCTAAATTTACTTTGACTTGTATTTCATTGCAGACAGTATGAACCCAAGATATTTCATGTTTTGTTCAGTCAACTTCATTTCATTTGTTAATATACAGCCATTTCTGCATTTTAGGCCTGAAACACAGTCCAAAAAAGTTAGGACAGGGACATTTAGGGTTAGTAATGAGGTAAAACAATTAAATAATGATGTGATTTGAAACACATGATGTCAACAGGGGACTGTAATTATGATTTGGTGCAAAATCAGTATCCAGGAAAGGCCGAGTCTTTGAGGAGCAAAGATGGGTTGAGGATCTCCAGTTTATCAACAAATGCGTGAGAACATTATTGAAATGTTTAAAAATGATGTTCCTCAAAGAAAGATACAAAGGTATTTGGATATTTCACCCTCTATGGTGCATAATATCATTAAACTATTCAAGGAATCTGGAGGAATTTTAGTGCGTAAAGGGCAAGGGCACAAGCCTAAACTGAACACCTGTGATCTCCGATCCCTCAAACGGCACTGTATCAAGAACCATCATTCATCTATAGCTGATATAACCACATGGGCTCGGGATTACTTTTGTAAACCTTTGTCAGGCACTACCATATGGAGTTACATCCACAAATACCAGTTAAATCTTTACTGTGCAAAAGGGAAGCGTTATGTTAACTGTGTCCAGAAGTGCTAACAACTTCTCTGGGTTCGGAGGCATCTAGGATGGGCCATCACACAGTGGAAATGTGTAGTGTGGTCAAACAAACTGTAGCAGTTCATATGGGTGGGTGGAGCACAGAGGACGGCAGGACAGAGATCGGGTTCAAAAATAGCGTTTATTGCTCTACTTTTCAGTGCAACAATCTTTACTGCTATAGACGCACACAGGACTGGCGTCTTGTTCGGGGATGAGCTCTCCTCTGCTCTCAGCTCTCCCTCGTTAAATAGGGCGCGGTCACTGGGAAGACACACACAAACACAGGTTAATTGACGTCAGGTGTAGTGATTCTGCCACTTACCTTCCCTGACTCCGCCCTCCCGTCACAGACCGGCGCTTGACCACGCCCCCGCTGCCAAACAAACCAATGTGGCGGGGCATACAAGACATCACGAACTTCAGAGACTGTGATGCGTCAACAGGAGACTGGAGTGCACCGCTGGCAGAGGAGCTAAATTGCTTCTTTGCTCGCTTTGAAACATCTCAGCAGCACTCATCTGCTCCAGCCCTGCCCCCACCACCACACAGTTCATACATCACCCCATTCACTGTACAGGAGCACGATGTCAGATGGGTGCTCCTGGCAGTGAACCCCAAGAAAGCTGCCGGCCCAGATGGAGTACCTGGTAAGGTGCTCAGAGCGTGCCCACCAGCTCGCCCCTACCTTCACCAGGATCTTTAACCTCTCCCTGGCTCAGGCAGTCATCCCACCCTGCCTAAAATCAGCTACAATAATCCCGGTGCCGAAGAAGTTTCCCGTCACCAGCCTGAATGATTACCGTCCTGTGGCCCTCACTCCGGTAATCATGAAGTGCTTCAAGAGACTAGTTCTTCAGCACATCAAGGACCACCTCCCCCCAGACTTCGACCCCTACCAGTTCGCATATCACGCGAACAGATCCACAGAGGATGCCATCGCTGTAGCTCTACACTCTGTACTGAACCACCTGGAGCAGCAGCAGAGCTACGGTACGTCCACATACTCTTTGTGGATTACAGTTCTGCTTTCAACACAATAATCCCGGACATCCTTATCAGTAAACTGGACACTCTCGGCCTCCCCCCCTCACATGTGCCTGGATAAAGGACTTTCTTACCAACCGGCCCCAGACTGTGAGACTTGGCCCCCACTTCTCCTCCACCCGCACGTTGAGCACCGGCTCTCCACAGGGCTGTGTGCTGAGCCCCCTCCTGTACTGCCTCTACACCCACGACTGTAGTCCGACCCACAACAACAACCTTATCGTCAAGTTTGCTGACGACACCACAGTGGTCGGAGTCATCTCAAAGGGAGATGAGGCAGCCTACAGAGAGGAGGTCCTGAAATTGGCAGCCTGGTGTTCAGAAAATAACCTCGCTCTGAACACCAAGAAAACCAAAGAGCTCATTGTTGACTTCAGGAAGCACAGCACCGACCTAGCCCCCCTCTACATCAACAACGAGTATATGGAGAGGGTCCACACCTTCCGGTTTCTCGGCGTCCTCATCTCCGCTGACAGCTCCTGGTCAGTAAACATTACAGCAGTCATTAAGAAGGCTCAGCAGCGGCTACACTTCCTAAGAGTCCTCAGGAAGTACAACCTAAACTCCAACCTGCTGCTGACCTTCTACCGCTCATCCATCGAGAGCCTGCTGACGTACTGTATTACAGTATGGTACGGCAGCTACACTGCTGTAGACAGGGAGAGGCTCCAGAGGGTAGTTAAGGCAGCACAGAAGATCATTGGCTACCCTCTCCCCTCCCTGATGGACATTTACACCTCCCGCTGCCTTAGCAGAGCTAAGAACATTATCAAGGACAGCTCCCACCCTCAGGGAGGCGCTACAGGTGCATCAGGACAAAGACAAATCGATTCAAAAACAGCTTCTTTCCAAAAGCCATAACCGCCCTGAACTCGGATATGCTCTGACTTTATAGTCTATTTATTTTAGTATGTGACTCTCTTCGTGCAATAATTTATAATGTGCAGTACTTTATAAGGTGACTCTCTCTGTGCAATACTTTTATAATGTGCAATACCACACTCCATAATGTGAAACGCAACACATTCACCTCAGGACTGTGCACCTTACACACAACACATACACCTCAGGACTGTGCACCTTACACACAACACATACACCTCAGGACTGTGCACCTTACACACAGCACATAGACCTCAAGTCTGTGCACCTTACCTTACCTTGCAATACTTCATAATGTGTAATATTTTATTTTATAATGTGACTCTCTCGTGCAATAATTTATAATGTGCAATACTTTATAATGTGACTCTCTCTGTGCAATACTTTATAATGTGCAATGAGCAATACCTCACTCCATAATGTGTAACACAACACATACACCTCAGGACTGTGCACCTTACCCCCCTTACACCCTCCCCCCCTTTTTTCCTCTCTCTCTCTCTCTCTCTACACGCTGTTTGCACTGTTACTGGAGATGCTTTAAACTCATTGTACATGTATATAGTGACAATAAAGGCATTCTATTCTATTCTATTCCAAGTCTTTTTTGGAAGAAATCGATGCTGTGTGCACCAGACCAAAAGGCCAAAAGGACTATCCAGACTGTTACATTACATTACAGGCATATACAGTACATACAGTGGTGCTTGAAAGTTTATGAACCCTTTAGAATTTTCTATATTTCTGCATAAATAGGACCTAAAACATCATCAGATTTTCACACAAGTCCTAAAAACAGATAAAGAGAACCCAGTTAAACAAATAAGACAAAAATATTATACTTGGTCATTTATTTATTGAGGAAAATGATCCAATATTACATATCTGTGAGTGGCAAAAGTATGCGAACCTTTGCTTTCAGTATCTGGTGTAACCCCATTGTGCAGCAATAACTGCAGCTAAATGTTTCCGGTAACTGTTGATCAGTCCTGCACATCAGCTTGGAGGAATTTTAGCCCATTCCTCCGTACAGAACAGTTTCAACTCTGAGATGTTGGTGGATTTCCTCACATGAACTGCTTGCTTCAGGTCCTTCCATAACATTTCAATTGGATTAAGGTCAGGACTTTGACTTGGCCATTCCAAAACATGAACTTTATTCTTCTTTAACCATTCCTTGGTAGAACAACTTGTGTGCTTAGGGTCATTGTCTTGCTGCATGACCCACCTTCTCTTGAGATTCAGTTCATGGACAGATGTCCTGAATTTGCTGGTATAATTCAGAATTCATTGTTCCATCAATGATGGCAAGCCGTCCTGGCCCAGATGCAGCAAAACAGGACCAAACCATGATACTACCACCACCATGTTTCACAGATGGGATAAGGTTCTTATGCTGGAATGCAGTGTTTTCCTTTCCCCAAACATAACGCTTCTCAATGAAACAAAAAAGTTCTATTTTGGTCTCATCCATCCACAAAACATTTTTGCAATAGCCTTCTGGCTTGTCCACATGATCTTTAGCAAACTGCAGACAAGCAGCAATGTTCTTTTTGGAGAGCAGTGGCTTTCTCCTTGCAACCCTGCCATACACACCATTGTTGTTCAGTTTTCTCCTGATGGTGGACTCATGAACATTAACATTAGCCAATGCGAGAGAGGCCTTCAGGTGCTTAGAAGTTACCCTGGGGTCCTTTGTGATCTCGCTGACTATTATATGCCTTGCTCTTGGAGTGATCTTTGTTGGTTGGTCACTCCTGGGGATGGGAACAATGGTCTTGAATTTCCTCCATTTGTACACAATCTGTCTGACTGTGGATTGGTGGAGTCCAAACCCTTTAGAGATGGTTTTGTAACCTTTTCCAGCCTGATGAGCATCAATGACGCTTTTTCTGAGGTCCTCAGAAATCTCCTTTGTTCATGCCATGATACACTTCCACAAACATGTGTTGTGAAGATCAGACTTTGATAGATCCCTGTTCTTTAAATAAAACAGGGTGCCCACTCACACCTGATTGTCATCCCATTGATTGAAAACACCTGACTCTAATTTCATCTTCAAATGAACTGCTAATTCTAGAGGTTCACATACTTTTGCCACTCACAGATATGCAATATTGGATCATTTTCCTCAATAAATAAATGACCAAGTATAATATTTTGTCTCATTTGTTTAACTGGGTTCTCTTTATCTACTTTTAGGACTTGTGTGAAAATCTGATGATGTTTTAGGTCCTATTTATGCAGAAATATTGAAAATTCTAAAGGGTTCACAAACTTTCAAGCACCACTGTATACACACACAGAGAAATATATATATATATATATATATATATATATATATATATATATATATATATATATAGAGAGAGAGAGAGAGAGAGAGAGAGAGAGAGAGAGAGAGAGAGAGTGGTTGTGTGGAGGTATGAAGTACATCTTCGAGTGGCGAATGTATATATCACAAGTGAGCCAGTGTTTTCCCACTGACTAGATGCATATTGTCAAAATGGCGAACTGGATCAAAATTAAAATTCTTTTCATTAACTTGCGTTTATTTATTTATTTTATGGATATGTCCATATAATATGAAAAACACTACATGGTGGTGTGAAGATATGAAGTTTATCTTCTAGTGCTGAAAAATATCACAAGTGAGCTTTCATTAACTTGCGGGGTTTTTTTTGTGGATGTATCCATATAATATGAAAACACTGGTGGCATGAAGATATGAACACAAGAAGATAAACTTCATATCGTCACGCCACCATGTACCCGTAGTGTTTTTCATATTATATGGACACATTCACAAAAAAAAAACAAAAACGCAAGTTCATGAAAAGAATTTTAATTTTGATCCAGTTTACCATTTTGACAATGTACATCTAGTCAGTGGGAAAACATTGGGAGTGATGTCATTACAGTGAAATATCAGGAATTATTATACATACAGTACACTTTTTTCCATGTAATAAAAACATGTATTCTATTCCCTTCTCGCTGGTTTCATTCATTTGGTTTGATACCATACAATATTATTAGCATATCGCTTATCCTACATGTATTACATCACTCTACCCAGTGGATAATGAGCATGCAATATTGTTCCGATACTGCATGTTGTCAAGTCAACATGATGTCACACGTTGGAACTGATGAATATTCAATGAGTTTTCTGCTGTGCATGCGCAGAAGCATTTCTTTGTTCGCTGGGAAAGAGAAAGACACGCTGAACACCTGAAAGGCAGCCAAAACTTCATTAGGTATTATTCATGCATATTTACAAGAGAAAAACATACCAATGGACATCGAAAAACTAGAAAAGAGACATGTCAGAGACATATAACTTCCGTTCTAGTAAGTGATTGTGACAATTTGAAAACAGACATGGCCACCAGGTTTGCTTTGTTAAATACGGAAGATTTTGAGAGATTTTTGAAAGAGAAAGATGCATTGAACACCCCAAAGAAAAGTGTATGTCTAATAATAATACTGGCTGGCTTTTTATTTGTGGTATATCAGATATATTCCATTCAGCTACAGTGGGGCAAAAAAGTATTTAGTCAGTCACCAATTGTGCAAGTTCTCCCACTTAAAAAGATGAGAGAGGCCTGTAATTTTCATCATAGGTATACCTCAACTGAGAGAGACAAAATGAGAAAAAAAATCCAGAAAATCACATTGTCTGATTTTTAAAGAATTTATTTGCAAATTATGGTGGAAAATAAGTATTTGGTCAATAACAAAAGTTCATCTCAATACTTTGTTATATACCCTTTGTTAGCAATGACAGAGGTCAAACGTTTTCTGTAAGTCTTCACAAGGTTTTCACACACTGTTGCTGGTATTTTGGCCCATTCCTCCATGCAGATCTCCTCTAGAGCAGTGATGTTTTGGGGCTGTCGCTTGGCAACACGGACTTTCAACTCCCTCCAAAGATTTTCTATGGGGTTGAGATCTGGAGACTGGCTAGCCCACTCCAGGACCTTGAAATGCTTCTTACGAAGCCACTCCTTTGTTGCCCAGGTGGTGTGTTTGGGATCATTGTCATGCTGAAAGACCCAGCTACGTTTCATCTTCAATGCCCTTGCTGATGGAAGGAGGTTTTCACTCAAAATCTCACGATACATGGCCCCATTCATTCTTTCCTTTACACAGATCAGTCATCCTGGTCCCTTTGCAGAAAAACAGCCCCAAAGCATGATGTTTCCACCCCCATGCTTCACAGTAGGTATGGTGTTCTTTGGATGCAACTCAGCATTCTTTCTCCTCCAAACACAACAAGTTGAGTTTTTACCAAAAAGTTCTATTTTGGTTTCATCTGACCATATGACATTCTCCCAATCCTCTTCTGGATCATCCAAATGCTCTCTAGCAAACTTCAGATGGGCCTGGACATGTACTGGCTTAAGCAGGGGGACATGTCTGACACTGCAGGATTTGAGTCCCTGGCGGCATAGTGTGTTACTGATGGTAGCCTTTGTTACTTTGGTCCCAGCTCTCTGCAGGTCATTCACTAGGCCCCCCCGTGTGGTTCTGGGATTTTTGCTCACCGTTCTTGTGATCATTTTGACCCCACGGGGTGAGATCTTGCGTGGAGCCCCAGATCGAGGGAGATTATCAGTGGTCTTGTATGTCTTCCATTTTCTAATAATTGCTCCCACAGTTGATTTCTTCACACCAAGCTGCTTACCTATTGCAGATTCAGTCTTCCCAGCCTGGTGCAGGTCTACAATTTTGTTTCTGGTGTCCTTTGACAGCTCTTTGGTCTTGGCCATAGTGGAGTTTGGAGTGTGACTGTTTGAGGTTGTGGACAGGTGTCTTTTATACTGATAAGTTCAAACACGTGCCATTAATACAGGTAACGAGTGGAGGACAGAGGAGCCTCTTAAAGAAGTTGTTACAGGTCTGTGAGAGCCAGAAATTTTGCTTGTTTGTAGGCGACCAAATACTTATTTTACTGAGGAATTTACCAATTAATTCATTAAAAATCCTACAATGTGATTTCCTGGATTCTTTCCCCCCATTCTGTCTCTCATAGTTGAAGTGTACCTATGATGAAAATTACAGGCCTCTCATCTTTTTAAGTGGGAGAACTTGCACAATTGGTGGCTGACTAAATACTTTTTTGCCCCACTGTAGCTACTGAACAAGTCTTCGACTCATTCAGTATCATGCTAGCTGAATGGAATATTTCTAAGTATGTTCATTTATTCACTCAAGACATGGTTGGGGCACCTTTACCACGAATGATTGCATCAGTGCAGTGTGGCATGGAGGCAATCAGGCTGTGGCACTGCTAAGGTGTTACTAAAGTCCAGGTTGCTTTGATAGTGGCCTTCAGCTCGTCTGGATTTTTGGGTTGTGTGTTTCTCATCTTCCTCTTGACAATACCCCATAGATTCTTGAGGCGGTTCAGGTTAGGTGAGTTGACTGGTCAATCAAGCACAGTGATATTAAGGTCAGCAAACCAATTGGTAGTAGTTTTGGCACTGTGGGCAGGTGCTAAGTCCTGCTGGAAAAGGAAATCAACATCTCGATAAAGCTTGTCTGCAGATGGAAGTGGGAAGTGCTCTAAAGTCTCCTGGTAGACAGCTGTGTTGACTTTGGACTTGATAAAACTGTCACAGTCTGGTCCAGTCCATCCATGCCTTAGATTGTAGGACTTCCATGCTGGCTCCGGCCGGATCCAGGACAGGAATTCAGTCCTGCCTTGCTGAAGGCCATTTCCTGAAGCGGCACTCCCATACCTGCTACCATTCCTCTCCCATCAGCCAGGGCTTTTTAAGAACTGTTTGGAGCTACTCCATTTGCCAGACTGTCTCTTGTAGACTTTCCTTGCCTTGCTACAGCTCATTGGTATTGTGTCTTCTTGATTCCCCCTGCTTGAATTTTTCCTTGTTTTTTTGTCAAGGTTTTCTGTCCAGTTTTTTGTCCCTGTTGTTGCCTGCCTGTTCTTTTGAATTGTGTCCTTTGCTACCTCTGCCTGGATTTTCCTTGTCCCTGTGTTCATCAGTTTTTGTGAAGATTCTGTCCTGTTTTTTTGTCCCTGATCGTGTCTACCTGCTCCTCTGTGTTTTTGACCTCCTGGCCTGTTTTTTGATTACTGATTTTTGCCTGAGCCCTACTGTACCTTTTGCCTTTCTGCCATCTACTTCATTAAAGAAGTTTTCTCTTTACATTGCCTGTTTTGAGTCTGCTCTTGGGTCCTCACTTCACCTCTGCTCGCCACTCCTGACAGCACAGTCTGGCCAACATGGACCCAGCAGATTTCGCCCAGCTAAGAGCAGCGGTGCAGAAACAGGGAGCTCTCCTTGGGCCCCACCAACAGGACATCCAACAGGTGAATTAAAACCTTGTTGCCATCTCTGACACTCTCTCAATCTTCTTGTCACTCAGCTACAACAGCTTCAAGTAACGTCAGTTCCTGCACAACCCCCTCCATCGACCGCTCCTCCAGCTCCTGCTCCAGCCCTCTTCAGAGAGCAGAGACTTCCCGCCCCACAGCCATACGACGGAGAACCAGGTACCTGCAGATCATTTTTATCTCAATGCTCGCTAACCCTTGAGCTTCAACCACTGGCCTTCCCTGCAGAGCATTCCTGAGTGGTCTACACCATCACTCTCCTCACTGGCAAAGCTAGGGAGTGGGGAACAGCTATGTGGGATGCCAATGCACCATGCTGCACCAGCTTCAAGGATTTCACAGAGGAGATGAGGGGAACCTTTGATCGCTCTCTGTCTGGCAGAGAGGCAGCTAGAGAAATCATGGGACTGCAGTAGGGTGCCTGGTCCGCTTTTGACTACGCGACTGAGTTTTGCACTTTGGTGGCATCTTGTGGCTAAAATGAGGATGCCTTGTTTGGTACATTTTTGAACGGGCTGACAGACTCCATCAAGGATGAGCTGGTCTCTCAAGAACTGCCACCTGATCTTCCTGGTCTCATGGACTTCACCAGTCGTAGTGATTGATTCCCGGATCAGAGAGCAGGTGAAGGAGAGAACTCGGACTAGTCTTGCTCCCCCTCAGCCTCCCATTCCTTCTGCTGAGCCAGTGCAGGTAGACTGAGTCCGCATCTCACCTGAGGAACGACAGCGCTGTCGGGATATGAGGGCATGTTTTTATTGCGGACAGCTGGGGTATTTCTGCCAATCTTGCCCTTTAAAAGGAAGAGCCCACCAGTGAGTTTAGGGGCCCTGGTGGGCAATGTCCAGAATCAGCCCGCTACCGATCGACCACTATTTCCATGGCAATCAGCCCCACAACCTCCAGGCACTCATTGATTCAGGGGCCGACAGAAACCTGATCTGCTCAACCATCGCCAAGCGCCTGGGGATTCCACTACTGGCTCTGAACCCGTCCCTCACTGTCCTGACCCTTAACAGTACTGGTCTGACCACCATCACCCATAGAACAGCCCCGGTCACATTAAGAATTTCTGGCAACCACTCTGAATCCATCCAATTTTTTGTCATGAGTAATCCCCATGTGCCCATAGTTGTTGGTCTGCCCTGGCTAACTCTATATAACCCCCATGTCAACTGGACTAACAACACCATTTTAGGATGGAGTAAATTCTGTTTATCATCATGCCTGAGATCTGCCCTCCCTCACACTGAGCTGCTCCAGCCCACCATTGGTGAATATCCTGACCTCTCTAACATGCCTCCCGAGTATAATGACTTAACCTGTGTTAAGCAAGTCTCAAGCTGTTTCCCTTCCTCCCCATAGACCCTATGACTGTGGAATTGACCTTCTCCCTCGGACTGCACCACCTATGGGGCAACTTCTGTGCCAGGAACAAGACTGGCAACAGACCCCCTGCCGGCCTGCTGAGACCCCTTCCTGTTCCCCACTGGCCCTGGTCACACATGGCCCTGTATTTTGTCACAGGACTCCCCCGTTCAGGGGGCAATACTTGTATCCTCACTGTTGTCGACCGTTTTTCTAAAGCTGTTCGTTTTATCTCTCTGCCCAAGCTTCCCACTGCCAAGGAGACCGCCGAATTGCTGATACTCCATGTTTTCCGCCGACACGGACTCCCCTCAGACATCATATCAGACAGTGGACCCCAGTTCTCTGCCCAATTCTGGAAGGTTTTCTGTAAACTCATTGGTGCTTCTCGCAGTCTGTCATCAGGTTTCCACCCTCAGACCAATGGACAGATGGAACGGGCCAACCAGGAGCTGGAAGTGGCTCTCCAGTGCATGGTGTCCAAGGATGCTGCCTCCTGGAGCAAGACCCTTCCTTGGGTAGAGTACGCTCACAAATCCTTACCCACCTCTTCTACAGGTCTTTCTGCCTTCTAGTGCTCTGAGTTACCAGCCACCACTCTTCCCCATCCAAGAAGAAGTCATTGTGCCCTCTGCCCAGATGTCTGTGCCCTGCTGCAGGAGAACTTGGGTGTTGACCAGGAGAAAGCACCTACGTTCTGTCAAGATGTTTAAAGAGCAAGCCGACAAACTCTGCTCAGCAGCTCCCATCTATCGGGTGGGGCAGCGGGTAATGCTCTCCACTTGCCACTTGCCCCTCAAGACGGTCTCCTGCAAATTGGCTCCCGGGTTCATAGGACCTTTCCCCGTCTCCAAGGTAATTAATCCCTGCTCTGTAAGACTGTCTCTGCCCATAACCATGCGCCATATTCACCCAACTTTCCATGTCTCCTGTCAAACCCCTTGTCTCCAGTTCCCTGTCCCCACCTTCCAAACTCCCTCCTCCTCCCAGGTTCATAGGTGGTGGTGAGGTCTTTACTGTCAGGAGGTTGCTGAAGGTATGATGCCGAGGCAGAGGACTCCAGTACCTGGTTGATTGGGAGGGGTATGGTCCTGAGGAGAGGAGCTGGGTTCCTGCCAGGTTCATCATGGATCCCACCCTCATCATGGACTTCCACCAACAACACCCTGAGGCAATTTCTAAGGTGCCTTGAGGTGCCCGTTGAAGAGGGGTACTGTCACAGTCTGGTCCAGTCCATCCATACCTTAAATTGTGGGACTTCCACACTGGATCCAGAACAGGAATTCAGTCCTGCCTTGCTGAAGGCCATTTCCTGAAGCGGCACTCCCACACCTGCTACCACTCCTCTCCCATCAGCCAGGGCTTTTTAAGAACTGTTTGGAGCTACTCCATTTGCCAGACTGTCTCTTGTAGACTTTCCTCGCCTCACTACAGCTCATTGGTATTGTCTTCTTGATTCCCCTGCCTTAACTTTTCCTTGTTTTTCTGTCCTTTTGTCCTTGTTTTTGCCTGCCTGTTCTTCTGAATTGTCCTTTGCTACCTCTGCCTAGATTTCCCTTGTCCCTGTGTTCATCAGTTTTTGTGAAGATTCTCTGTTCTGTTTTTTGTCCCTGATTGTGTCTACCTTCTCCTGTGTTTTTGACCTCCTGGCCTGTTTTTTGACTACCGATTTTTGCCTGAGCCCTACTGTACCTTTTGCCTTTCTGCCATCTACTTCATTAAATAAGTTTTCTCTTTACACTGCCTGTTTTCTGAGTCTGCTCATGGGTCCTCACTTCACCTCAGCTCGCCATTCGTGACAAAAACACAGTGGACCAACACCAGCAGATGACACGGCACTCCAAATCATCACAGACTGCAGAAACTTCACACTGGACTTCAAACACCTTGGATTCTGTGCCTTTCCACTCTTCCTCCAGACTCTAGGACCTTGATTTCCAAATGAAATGCAAGCATTACTTTCATCTGAAAAGAGTACTTTGGACCACTGAGCGACAGTCCAGTTCTTTCTCTCCTTAGCCCAGATTAGACACTTCTGAAGTTGTCTCTGGATCAGGAGTGCCTTGATATTAGGAATGCGACAGTTGTGGCTCCTTTCCTGAAGACGTCTGTGCATGGTGGTTCTTGATGCACTGACACCAGCCTCAGTCCACTCCTTGTGAAGCTGTCCCAAGTTCTTGAAGTGAATTTTCTTCCTCACAATCCTCTCAAGGCTGTGGTCATCCTTGTAGCTTGTGCACCTTTTCCAGCCAGCCTTTTCAGCAATGACCTTCTGTGGCTTACCCTCCTTGTGGAGGATGTCGATAATCATCTTCTGGACAACTGCCAAGTCAACAGTCTTCCCCATGACTGTACTTGCATGTACTGAACTAGACCGAGAGATGTACTGTTTTGCTCAAACTTGAAATGAAATACTCTATCTTGAGATTTTTTTTTTCACTGTTGGTCATAATTATCAAAATTGAAGTAGAAAAATACTTAAATTTTAGATTGTGTAATGAGTTGAGAATATATTTAAATTTTCATTTTCTTAAATAACTGATGGGAAATTATTGATCTTTTGCAAAATATTCAAATTTTTTGAGGGGTGTGTGTGTGTGTGTGTGTGTGTGTGTGTGTGTGTGTGTGTGTGTGTTCATAACAGAGAAGAAATTGGGTAAAATTGAAAATTATTTATTGTCAACCCAGACAGGACACACTGTAGAATAGGGTTTTGTAAAAGCAGCTCGGTCTTCCAAATAGTCAGCTGCACACCCACAAATTCAAATGGGTTTTCTCATGAGGGCACGATAGCCACTTTCCAATTTCAACATCATCTTCGACCAGCATGGGCTGTGACTGCAATATGCATTCAATAAGCAATCTCTGCACATATACACGACATTACAGGGTCACACTGTGCTCACCACCAGCCAGACAGATGAAGAGAATCACAGATAGTGTTTCCTTTGCTGCCTGTTCTTTCTCTCCACTGACTATTCAATAAGCTTTAATCAACCCTTGACCCAAGGATGGGTTTATGTTTAACCTGTCTGAAATCTTGCAAAAGAAAAAGCTTGGGGAAAAGACAAGTGACTGAATCAGAAAGCAGTCGTGGTGCATCACATGGCTTTTGAAAATGTACTACACAGAGAGTTCATGCGTGATGGTGATTGAATAGTACTTGACGACTCTTGACATTTCAATGAAGTTGTTCAATCACACAGTGCTATTTTTTATGCCTTTGCCTACAGTGTATGTACACATGCACACACGTTCAAACTTGATGCTACTTGTGTTCATATACACAAAAAAGAGATGCAGCATACAAGCTAAGGAAATGTATTCAACTCCTTCCTTTAGCTTGTATTTACTGCAATGCTCTTGTTTCAAAGCTCTTATACTGTATGTCATGAATTCAAAAGTCTATTATGTGCTTAAATAGATATTTCTGCTGTTCTTAGGATTTTTTACAAACCTAATCTGAAGGATTAAAAGATGTTTAAAAAGTACATTTAAAATATAAGGTGTTAACAGATAAGAGAATGTATGCTAAATAAGAATTTGGAGTCTTCTTTGTGAATAGTTAAAATACTCTTCAATTATGTTCATATTCACATTCTGGCCTTAAAAGTTTGAGAAAATTAAAATGATAACGTAAACACAAAGTTCACAATTACAAATTTTGAAGCTAAAAATCTAATAAATAAACATTACATTTAAGGCTTCATCTGAGTTACATTGTTTAAGTGTATTCTTCACTGAAATAGTCAGAGGGTAAAAACATTTTCCAATATTTAAACCTACAATAATAATTTGACATTTTATTTTTCTTCACTTATACAAATAACCTGGAAGATATTTCGAATATCTCATCATCTCATTATCTCTAGCCGCTTTATCCTGTTCTACAGGGTCGCAGGTAAGCTGGAGCCTATCCCAGCTGACTACCAGTGTTCCCGAAAAACTTTCCTTAACAACAGTCATACTGTCTGAGGTTGGGCAGATCTATGTCAGACATTTTCAGACCTTGTCAGACAATTTTAGCTTTGTGTAAAATGAATGAAAACAAGCAAGAAAATCAAGGACTATTATTTATTCCACAATGTCCTATTCGACAATGTCCTTTCCAGCACATTGAAACGGTCAGTTACTGATGATATTTTTTTGTATCAGTTTATCATTGAACACATCAAAGCTCATTTCTGAATTTCTCAAGCAGACGGTTGTTAGTTTCCTCATCCTGCTCATCAAAGCTCTTATAGCCTGCATCAAGATCAGGCCTCCCAACTCGCCATGCCTCTTGAAAACGACGACATGGCTGCTTCCCCCCCTTCAGAATTGACAGATGTTTTCCTTCTGAAAGCAACTTGCGGTTTGACGGTGTCCGATTTTGCATTTTTTCCAAAAAACCAATGCACGCTTTTACCGGCCGCATTCAGCATGGACATGTTGACAGCGAGCAACCAAAAGAGGTAGTAAGGCGGCTTTTGATTGGATAAAGGGAGAGGCCTCAATAGACAGACCAATCAGAGTCATCCATACAGTGACACGGTAAACAAATATGGCGCGAATGCATTCGGACAGCATATCGATCGATAATGTATCTTCTCAATGAACTAAGTAGGTCGCTGCGAGAAAACTCTGTGCACCATTGACGTGTACTTAAGGTATGCGAAACCGCGTAGAGACATCGATGCATGGAGTATTAGAACTTTGTTTATTAAGTTGCGATAAATATGATATTTCTGAATGTTTTTTTCTCACGTTAAATTCAGGCATGTTTTAGATTTGAATGTTTATATTAGTCAGTCCCCCCAGGATTTCGTGGGCCTTTTTTGTGATTGGTGCAGGCTAAAATGTCTGATGTTGTGGGGGTTTTTCCAAAAAATTGCGATGAAAGTTGCGTTGTTTTTTAGGTTTTTGTTGCAATTACATTGCGGGAGGAAGTGAAAGTTGCGGTGTTTTTTACGTTTTTGTTGCGATTACATTGCGGGAGGAAGTGAAAGTTGCAAGAAATTGCTGCGATTTTCTCTTTTTGTGATTAAAATTGAGTGATTGTTAAATATTAAGTTATTACTGAAAAACTATTGATTAACAAAACAAAGACACTGAGAAATGGTCCTATAAACAACTTTACCAATATAAAAGATTACCAGGACTACAAAAATGCAGAAAAATAGTCTTTATTATCCAAATGCACCTGTTGGTTCAAAAGTTAAAGTGCATAGAACCTCACAGCACAACATGAAGTTACCTTCAAATATAATATAAATGCCTCAGCTTTCATGGAAGAAAAAAAATATTAATACTAGTACTGTGTGCAGGCAGTCTCTCCTGAAAACTAAATTAAATAATAATTATAAACTAATAAAATAAATGGCTCAGGCTTCATAGAAGAAAAAAAAAACAATTTGAACAGAATCTCACAGTATGATGCTGAAGCTGCCAAAACAATGGAAAATAAAATACCATTTTGGCAAAAATGTTGGCATCCATTAATTTCTTATATTAAGTAAAAAAATAATGTAAAGTGCACACAGTCCTTCACTGTAAACATAACACACTTTCAGTAACAGAATTTAAGCCTACATAAACACTGACTCGCACATCATGCAATGTTGCCAGATACTGCTGACGTTTTCCAGCCCAAAATATGTTCAAAACCCACCAAAATGCACTTAAAACCGCCCAATTAGGCGGGAAACCACCCAATCTGGCAACACTGAGCACATGCTGCTTCTCTTGAACGTATACACAGAAGTAAGGCAGAAGGTAGTTTGTCGACGTCACCTCAAGACGACGCCAATGATTGGTCAAATTTGCGGGAAAGTTGTGGTGATTGGATATAATTGCAACACCGCCCTGAATTCGCGGGGATTGGTTGAATTTGCAAATCGCAACATCACGAAATCCTGGAGGGTCTGATTAGTAATTACAATAGCTATCGGTCAGGTTGACTGATGTTTATGTTAATTACATAGGACAACTAAATTTTTTGTCTGTCATGACCGGTGTCCGACGATATTTCAGGAACACTGGGCGAAAGGCGGGGTATACCCTGGACAAGTCGCCAGGTCATCACAGGGCATTTCGAACATGATTTAAAAAATACAATTAATTAAACCGTGGCCTTAGCAAAAGTGTATAAAGTCACGGAGAAATCCCATCTAGAAAACTGACTTCCGCCCGGAAATCTTGTTTGTGTTTGGATACACTTACCGTCGGCCATTTTACAGATGCTCATATAGGCCACCATAGAGGTTTGTAAAGTTGTGTAAGGGTAGTATCTCACTGGGCTGTGACAGCCCGCGACTAGTTGGAGACACAACAATTACGATAAAATATGTGCATTAGCGACAATTTTCACTTGGAATCACACTGAATTGATATTCACATATTTTACCACAATTGTTTTGTCTCCAACTAGTCGCAGGCTGTCACAGCCCGGCTTTCCCTCGGCAGGCAGGGAAGTAGAGGAAGCCTCACGGAAACTGACTTGAGAAGGGTTCGCGACGGCTTTGCGACATCAGCGACGCATTTGCGGCTATTTTGAGAGAAATTTTGTCGCACGTATTTTTTGAACATGTTCAAAATTTCAGCGACTTAGGAGCAACACTTTGTGACTCATGCGAGGAAATTGAGAAGCCCCGTGAATGTTTCAAGACACTTTTGAAACTCTCTCGTGAATGACGTTCGCAATTGGTCGCAAGCTGTCGCAGCCCAGTGAGATACTGGCTTTAGGTAAGATTTGTGAAAGATGGGTCTCTAATGGTTACATTATACATAGCTGAATAACATGAATTATTATTTTTTTTTTACTCATTGAGCCTACTCCTATTTCCCCCATGCACACAAAGCGCTGCCTCCAAAGCATATGATAGTTGAACCAGAGTTACCATTAGCTGTCATGACATCACTTTCAAGTACTCAATTGCTTGAAAGCCAAGTTACTATACTTGGCTATAATAATAATAATAATAATAATAATAATAATAATAATAATATATTACATTTATATAGTGCTATATGTGTACACTCTATAGCGCTTTACAATTTAAAAAATTTCAAACAACAAATAATTATACTTCAAGTCTAAAATCACTACAGAATAAAATAAATTTAAAAATCATTAAAATCAATAACCAAGTCAGAATCTAAGTATAAGCTGATTTAAATAGGAAGGTTTTCAAATGTTTCTTGAAATGGTTAATGTTTACACATGACTTAAGTTCTCTCAGCAAGGTATTCCATAACTTGGGACCTACGTAGGCTAGCATTCTTCCAATAAATGAACTTCTCTTGGTAATAAGAACCACCAAATCATTGTTGTTGTCTGCTCTAGTTTTCTTTAGAAAACTTTGTTATAAGTTCTTCAAGGTACAGTGGAGAAAGGCCATTCAGAGACTTGAATATCATGGCCAGGACGTTGTACTGGATCTGCTGGCGTATAGGCAACCAGTGGAGTTGTTTCATGACAGGTGTTACGTGCTCATATTTGCCATGTTGTGAAATGAAACATGCAGACATCTTCTGTACCCTGGTGAGATGCTTTAGTGTACACCCTGGTAAGCCATAAAGGATAACGTTGCAGTAATCAAGCTTGGATGTTACCATTGTGTGAACCATTGCCTTGGCTGCTGCTTCATCAATACACCCTCTGATCTTAAACATATTCTTCAGCATAAAAAAGCAGTTTTTACCAACACTGCAGACATGACCTTTAAGAGTCATGTTATTGTCAAGATCTACACCAAGAATATGAACAGATTTGGAAACAGGAATTGCCTCATTACCGATCCTTACTGTTGACAAGTCAATGGGATTGCGATGAGGACCATCGAATGCAATGATCTCGGTTTTATCATCGTTTAGTTTCAACATACCGCGAGTTGGACTAGTGGTTAGCATGTCCGCCTCTCGATCGGGAGATCGCAATGTCTACTTGCAGTCAGGTCATACCAAAGATCATCATAAAAATGGTACCTACTGCCATCTGGCAAGGCACACTGCAATATAGATGCAAGTGGGGAGTCAAACTCTCACAGTTCCCAGAGGACTAGCCCCCCCACTGTAACCCTAGCTGTATAGGCGAGAGGTTGAGGGCTATCGAAATGGAGCTCAGTGCTGCCCGATTGCATGGTGTGGGACGGACTTTAGACTTTTAGACTTAGTTTCAACATGTTTGTCGCAATCCATTGTCGAATCTCAACAAGTAAATGTTCCATCTTGGTCTTAACCATGGAAGCATTCACTCTCGAGAATGTGATGTACAGTTGACAGTCATCAGCATAAAGATGCGTCTTCTAATAATGATTTATGAGGATGTGAAGAAGTATAAAGGGCGTGTCTATAAAATGACTGCCAAGAGGTCAATCCAGATACAGACAGACAATTTGGACCGGAAGGCAATTTTCCAAACTGTTTTTCCCTCAGGCATGTACTACACTTGTTCTGTGATAATGGCTTAAATTATTATTTTCTATCATTCCTACATCACTTTCCATGTTATTTGCACTAGGAAGAAATGAAAAATATTGACTATTGCCCCTTTAACTAGGGTAAATAAATGTTTAGCAACTTCCATTTTATTAACCTAATAGCTTTTCAAGGGCAGCAAAAACAATCAGAGGCCAAATTAGGACTGTTACATTCTTAACAGATGGTCATGAGTGGACTGACTAGCAATAGGGTAGCTTTGAATGTAGATGAAGTCAATGGAGAAACAATGTCACTGTGTTGTAACAATGCAAGAGTGTAACAATCGCGCACTGCGCATGCGCATACAGGTATTCCTATTAAAATGACCAGTGAGTGTATACAAGTCGGTTCACCATTCGAAATAAATGGACGAGACTAAAGAAATCACTTTCAAACACGTTTAAGCTTATTACTGAGGGAAAGTGCATTCCTATTTGAAAATATACTCCAGGTTGTCCCCCTTTCCTCGCCTTCTTCAGCCAGTGGTCCCGTGTGTGATGTAGATGTAACGCACTTCCGAGTTGTTACAGGAAGTTGTCGAAAAGAGTATTGAGACCACTGAGCTCTAGCGCCGGGCCTTTTCCAGGAAATAAGAGTTTCGGTCATGGCGACAGCGTGTGTATGTCAGCCTTGGTTCGTAGGTTTCAGTTTCAAAAACTGTAAGAGGTAAGAGTAGAATAATATAAAGTACAGACACTTGGTATATTTTACTTCTGTGATTTTTAAATTGTTCATTTTTGGATTACGCTTCATTTTTGTGGCTACTGCCTCATAGAGTAAATATATATGCTACATTTACTGTATGGACATGGTATCAGAAAACAAGTTTATTTATAAGCAGTAGCCACACGTACCCATAGGGTACCTATTTTCTTTTATTAATTTTGCATCATATATCATAAATCACAATAAAAATGCAAACACGACAACAACTGACTAACTTCACTAACTAAATGTTGCAGCTCTAATATGTGTTTATAAATATCCCCACACAAATCATGCTTCCATAATAAACAGCTCGACAAATAACGTTTTGGGTTACTAAGCTGCAACTGATCAAATAAATAGCTACAATTAATCAATTAAAATTGCTGCCGAGAGAAAGCCAGATGAACACATTTGCATATTTGTGTTTTGTGATCTTGCTTATCTGAGCTCCCAGCAGAATGTACACACCAACTGCATGCTCCCTGAGGAGAGGAAAAGCCTTTTAATGTTGATTACCAGAGGCCTACAAAATGCTGCTTACAAAGGTGATCTAATTTCAGGGAGCATGTGTGTAAGTCTATGTAGATTGGTTCAGCTCCATGTACTAAGGACAGAAAATTGTTTAGAATAGTTGTAAAGAATCTCAGGATCACTAAATAAATTCCATTCTGTGACTACTACATGAGGGTGTGTGGCAGACATTGTTTTTCTGTTTTTCTGGACATTTGCAAGAGTGAAAGGCCAGGAAAGAATAATAGCATTGCGTCTATTCATTAGAAAGCGACAGTATGGTTTATGTCTGTGACCTAACGACTATTTACTTTTATTTGCAGATAAACATCAATAAATACACCATCATTTAACAACTGTCTCAATTAATATGCAGTCACAGAGAGAACAATATTCGATAATGGTTATGAATGATAGAATAGGAAAGCTGTTGATGCATTGTTTTTGCTCCAATGTGCTCCGCGTGGCTGACTGATACAGCTGTACTGTGGGGAGATGTAAATTAGCTGCCGCAGCTTCTGTCTTATTTTTGCCAGCAGTCATTAAAGCGCCAAGATGTTTCAGGTGTAATTCGTATGCAAGAAGAAAAATGGAACATCTTAAATTAGTGTAAGAACAAAGAGTAAACACAGCGATCAATAACGGTTCAATAAGGAACCATTAAAACCAATACGACAAAAGTCAGGAGAAGAGATGAGTGTGGGGTCAATGCTGTACTCAGGATACATTGCAACCGACTGGTCAGTGTGTGTGTGTGTGTGTGTGTGTGTGAGTGAGTACTGCATTTTTACATCCAGTAGCCTGGCTCCTCATCAGCCCATCTTAGACGATGTGTCTGTTGCTCCCCATCTACTACTCAGAAGCCTATTTTTATAAATGTATTCACGTTCATTAGACTTGAGTGTCATTCATAACAGCTCTTCTTAAATGCAGCCCCACTGTTTTGAGCTTGTGACAGCAATCCTCATCCCACAAATTAATAACGCACGCAATCACTGAAAAAGGTAGCGTCTGTCAAGCAACAATGGCTTTTGATTTCAGAGCATACCATCAGCTTTCACTCCTTAATAACAGCACAAACCGTGTATAACTCAATATTAAAATGCTATTTTAGTACCTCTGAAATGAGAAATCGTTAATTTGAGTGGGAATTAATTAGCTCCTTTTTTAAATCTCTTTGACCAAGCACGTTACTCTGCCACAAAACATCTCTACGACAGACTCTTAATTGCGTGAAATAGTGCAGGGTGTGAATGCTGGCTGCTAACGAGCCATTAGCTAATAGGCATACATGTGCGTGTGTGCAAAAATAAGGCCAAATCACATGGGTGTGCTTATTATCCATTGTGCCAGGAAAATGTCTGGTGGTTTGAGGTAAAAATCAAAGAGGCTAATTCAGGTCACGAGCCAGTTTTTCACTGACAAAACTACAGTAGAACTGCTTCGCTAAATCATGATAAACTTTTAACTTGCATCTTCTGCACAAGTTGCAACTGGAGAGCCCACTGCTGTCTTCTAAATTCATTACTAATGAATACAATCACTTTTGGGAAGAACACATCAAATAAAAGGAGTTGGAATGGAGAGATAGAACTGTCTCTGCTCCTCCATTAAGAATGAAGTCTTAATTAAGTGTTTTATGACCCAACCTCCTTTATGCCCCCACCCCCACCTCAGACTACATGGGCATCTTTTGTTCATCCTCAAGCTCTCTATTCTCTCCAGCCTGTGCACTAGGGCTCCATTAATAAACTAAGCTTTCAGAAGAGGGGACAGGCGCCAAAGCTCTCACAGCACTGGCATGATTAAAGCTTTTAAAAACCACCACCCTCGTGTTTGCATAGGCAACGTAACAGTAGTGTGTGTGCGTGTGTGTGTGTGTGTGTGTGTGTGTATGTTCTGCCATGGCTTGCCTCTGAAGACAGTGATGTGTCCATTGCGTGAAAACCAACTGGACAAGAGGCCTTAATGAGGCTACTGGATCAATAGGCAGGTCAGGGGGAGCTGTCAGCTCGCTTCACAGGCTGCCCACATGCTGATAGCTTTCTCTTCGCTAATGAAATGCTAACAAGTTTCGGCATCCATTAGCGCATTAACGCATATGTAACATGTCTGTGCTATGGTACGTAGGTCTGAGTGCACCAGCAAGATCTGCTTCCATTTTATTAATTATCAGAAACTAACCCAGTATTTTGTTTTTCATAAATGTATTACTTGAAATGAAGAGAAATTTGAAGTGTTTGTGCTGTTTGATAAATCTATGTTAAAAAATATTACAACGTGTAACAAACAAAACATGACAGGGAGTGCTGTTATAGGAAAACAATCAACAATAGGGTGGAGAGATGCCACTACTAACCTGGCATGTTTTATTCCTCATATACCACAGCAATTTTCTAAGTATTACAATTGTTTGGGGTTCCAGAGTTGTGCGGTGGAAAAGGCAAGACAGTAAAATTGGCCGTGCTCTCAGGATGGAAGGTGTGGCATAAATGTCTCTCCCCTGTCAATCAAAGCAACACTAGCCATTCACAGGTGTCTGTAAGCTATTATATGCAGAACAGGGTAGGGTACATAGCAAATTTCTCTGAGCGTGATGTAAAATGAGCAGCTGTTTAAAAAGATGTGGAGGTTGGCTTCATGTGCCTCAGAGGAAGCATGTGTTTGCCCCACCCTCCCTGGTTGGAAGTTGTTGTGTAAAAGTTGGCTAGTGGGTAGGAGTTTACATCAGCAAATTGTTGGAGAAAATGAAGGGGGGGAATTATTACAATTGTTTTTTAATGAATGACACATCATAGATTGGGGCAGCACAGTGGTGCAGTGGTTAGCACTGTTGCCTCACAGCAAGAGGGTTCTGGGTTCGAGCCCAGCAGCTGATGGTGGGCCTTTCTGTGTGGAGTTTGCATGTTCTCCCCGTGTCTGCATGGGTTTCCTCTGGGTGCTCCGGTTTCCCACACAGTTCAAAGACATGAAGATTAGGTTAACTGGCTACTCTAAATTGTCCATAGGTATGAATGTGTGTGAATGGGTGAGAGGAGAAAACCTCTATAATAATCCAGTAGAAGGCAACAGGAAACCACTACTGTAATGTTCCCGAGAAGCTCTGATGGACGTCAGAGCCAGAGTGCCCTTGAGCAGAATGCAGAAGAAGATATCACATACTCCTTTTATCACAAATTATAAGGTAAGCTATAAACAGTTGTTTATTCACATTCTCTAGATTTTAATAAATTTAAAAAATGCAGCTTAACATATTACCAGGAAACCATAAAGCGCAATGTACTTGGAATTCCCCTTGGCAGAAGCCTTAAAGGAACAGATTTACTTCTGAGGACTGACAATGGAGACTCCTTCCAAAAATGTTAAATAAGAGAAAGCTTCAGTATATCGACTATTACATACATTTTAATTTGTTAAATAACAGCTCATTTTTTTAAAATCCACTTACTATTAGGTTTGATTCTGTAGATCATTGTGGCAGCAGGGGCGTGGCCGAGTGTCAGTTTGTGAATGGAGGGCGGGGTCAAGGAAGGTGAGTGACTAAATTGTTACACCTGTTGTCAATTGATGTGTGTGTGTGTCTGTGTTTCTTGTAGTGATGGTGGAACATAAGATACATACACGCATTTGATCATATATTTCATGTTAATTTGCATGCTATAAGCAACAAGTTATTATAAGAGGAGTAGGAAAGCAGAGAAGGGGCGCTGGGACCAGAGCACGACTGTATGTGTGTGTGTGTGTGTGTGTGTATACACCTAGGTGTCCTAGAGCGGCGGTCCCCAAACACCGGTCCGCGAGACATTCCAAACCAGGCCTTGACACGAAAAAAATGTGAGGGGAAAAAAAAACAAACAGAAATGCGCTCATCACACCCGTTTAGATGTCAAACGTCTACGTGGAGACTGCACAGATTGCATAGGTGGCCCATAGCAGCATATTAAACAGCTTTTTTTTTTCAATCATGATGACTGTCTGTCTGTCCCGCCCCTCAACACGTAGGCTACTTAACCAGCAGCGCAGTCTCAGTTCAGCTCAGTTCATGGTCAGCGGTACTGTACAGTCAGTGCTACATGTTAGCTAAAATGAACAAAAAGCAGATGTCGTTAGCGAATTTCTTTGGTGTGGGTAGGGGCAAAAAAAGGCCCACTGATGATACTGGTGAACCAGAAACGTCGAAGAAAAAGAAGGGATCTTTCAATCTCAAATATGACGAGTCATATCTTAAATATGGGTTTGCACAGACCAGTGACTCGCATGCACCAAATTCCTTGTGTGTGGCATGTGGCGATAAGTTGTCGAATGAGGCTATGAAGCCATCCAAGCTCATTTGACACCTAGAATCCAAACATCCGACACTTAAACACAAACCCCTTGAATTCTTTGAGCGTAAAAAACGTGAACAAGATTCACAAAAACTCGTGCTCAAGACAACTGCATCTGTGAATGTGGCTGCGCTAAAAGCCTCATACTTAGTGGCTAATCGAATTGCTAAATGCAAGAAACCTTTCACTATTGGGGAAGAGCTAATTCTGCCATGTGCAAAAGACATGTGCAATGAAGTCTTTGGGGAGGCAGCAGCAAAAAAGATAGGCGTGGTACCTCTTTTGGCCAGTACTGCCCATAGGCGGATTGATGACATCGCGGAGGATATTGAGACACAGTTGTTGGAGAGGGTAAGAGGGTCACCGTGGTTTGCGATTCAGGTTGATGAGTCCACTAATGTGGAAAACCGGGCAATTCTGCTTGTTTTTGTGCGGTACATTTTTGAGGAGGATGTGCAGGAGGATTTGTTGTGTGTACTGTCACTCCCAACAAACACCACAGGTGCAGAATTATTTCGAGCTTTGGATGGTTATGTGTCCGGAAAGTTAGACTGGTCCTTCTGCATCGGCGTTTGTACCGATGGGGCTGCAGCGATGACTGGGCGGCTGTCCGGTTTCACTGCGAGGCTCAGAGAGGTTGCACCTGACTGTGAACACACACACTGTGTCATTCACAGAGAAATGCTGGCCAGCCATAAATTGTCACCTGAGTTGAATGCTGTACTAAATGATGAAGTTAAAATTGTCAACCACATCAAAGCACACGCACTCAACACCTGGTTATTTGAACAGCTCTGCGAAGAAATGGATGCAGAGCACAAATGCCTTCTCTTGCACGCAGAGGTCAGCTGGCTGTCGAGGGGGAGATCACTGGCCAGAGTGTTTGAGTTGCGAGAGCCTCTGCAGAAATTTCTGGCAGAAAAAAAATCTGAGTTGGCCGCGCATTTTAGTGATGACCATTGGGTGTCAAAACTCTCGTACCTCTGTGACATTTTCAGCTTGCTTAATGAGCTCAACCTGACACTCCAGGGGAGGATGACAATGGTCTTTAAAGTGGCAGATAAAGTTGCTGCATTTAAAGCAAAGCTGGCTCAGTGGGGACGTCGAGTAGGCAGGGGTGTGTTTGATATGTTTCATACATTAGTGGGGATATTGGGAGAGACTGAGGCAGCGCCAGCTCTGTCGGAGCTGATTCGTGATCACCTTGTTGTGCTGTCGAAAGAATTCAAACGGTACTTCCCAGCCTCCACGGATCCGCGTCAAAAGAATGAGTGGATCCGCAACCCGTTTGCCAGCATCCCCAATCACCTGCCCGTTCAGGAGGAAGCACAGCTTCTCAAACTAGCAAATGACAGTGGTCTTAAGACTATGTTTGAGCAAACCTCTTTACCTGCATTTTGGATCAAAGCCAAAGCAGAATACCCGGAAATAACCGGAAAAGCGCTCAAAACATTGCTTCCTTTTCCAACCACATACCTATGCGAGGCCAGGTTTTCTGCAATGACCGTGACCAAAACAAAACTGCGCAATCGATTGGACATTTCAAACACATTAAGAGTGTCACTGTCTTCCATCACCCCCAGATGGAATCTTCTTGTTGCAGGGAAACAAGCACAGGGCAACCATTAAAGTAAATTGCATTTTGGCCTCAACGCGTGCTAAATTTATTAATTTGTTGTATTAATTTGTACAGTACATATTGTGTTGTGCATGTTGTTTCGCGTTTACTTCCTGTTCATAGTTCAATTTTCACTTGTTCAAGTTCACGTTCTTTTTCAAGAGTTTGTTACCTACTGTTCATGGCTGAAATGGTTATTTTTTAATATGCATGCACAACACCATATGGAATATCACCAAAATTGTCCCCTAATAATAAATGATCATGTACCCCCCCAAAGACCCCCAATGGTTGGAACATACCAACCTTAAAGTCACTTGTGAATAAATACCCCCATCCCCACATATTGTATCCTGCTGACTATCCTCATTTGTAAAAGTATGTGCAAGCGAACATATGTGCACCCCCTCGGTCCGCTGGGGGAAAAATGAGAACCAAACCGGTCCTTGGGGCTGAAAAGGTTGGGGACCCCTGTCCTAGAGTGCTCAAATAAGAAACTGAAAATCCATTAATAAATGTGTGTTCAAGCATTAGCTCCTGTCTGCCATGCTTCTGTACTCCACCCACATCAGGGAAATTATCACAGTGGTGCCGAAACCCAGGACTACAGAAGGGAGCCCGCCCATGGAGTCCTCACCGTTCAAGAACCTCATTCATGCCCTTGCTACCGCTCAGCAGAACCAGCATCAAGTGCTGATCGCCCTGCGGAAGGAGCAGGAACAGCGCTTTGAGGCCTTGATGCTGGCCCAGCAAGAAGATTGCCAGGCGTTCCGGCACCTGCTCGCGTCGGCGGGGTCCTCGACTGCCACCACAGCGGACCCTCCCCACCTCACACTAACAAAGATGGGTCCGCACAACGACCTGGAAGCCTTCCTCGCGCTCTTCAAGCAAGCAGCCGAAGTGTGGGGGTGGCTGGTCGAGCAGCGTGCAGTGTGCCTACTTCCACTGCTTACTGGAGAGGCGTAGTTTGCCGTGCTGTAGCTCCCTGCTGACAGCCGGCTCATATACACCGACTTAAAGTGATCCATTCTGCAGCGTATTGGCCGCTCCCCAGAACAACAGCATCAGCATTTCCAGGTGCTGAAGTTGGAGGAGGTCGGCTGGCCGTTCATGTTCGGCCAACAGCTACGGGACGCCTGCCGGCAGTGGCTGAGGGTGGATGACTGCGACGCCAAGGGAATTATTGACCTGGTGACACTGGAAGAGTTCATCGCGCGATTTCTGGAAGGAACGGCAGAGTGGGTCCAGTGTCATCACCAGGCGTTGCTGGAACAAGCCATTGAACTGGCGGAGGACCACCTGGAAGCGATTCTGACAGCAGGAGGATGTGTCGCCTCTTCTCCTCTTTTCTCTCTCTCTGCTTCTCACTCTGCTTCCTGTCCCCGCCCTGTTCCTCCACCATGGAGGCAGAAGCCGGCTCCCCCCCAGCCGTCCCGATGCACCCATGGTGTCCTCCCGTTTTCCCCTTCCATGTCTGTGTCTTCTCCCCCTCAAGTGGGTGACACCCAAAACACCGGTGCAGAGGGAGAGCCTGGGCCAGTTTGCTGGCGCTGCAGGGAGCCGGGACATCTTCAAGGTCAGTGCTCCGCGATGGAGGTGGGAGCAGTGGTCCAGATCCCCGACGCACCAGAGACCGCCTTCGATCGGGCTGGAGCATATCGTATACCTGTAAGTGTACAAGGGGATACGCATCACGCCTTGGTGGATTCCGGCTGTAACCAGACCTCAATCTACCAAAGCCTGGTGCAAGGCGAGGCATTGGGGAGAGCACAAATGGTGAAGGTACTGTGTGTGCACAGGGATGTTCACAACTACCCATTAGTGTCCATCCACATTCTATTTTGGGGAGAGAAGCATAGAATAAAGGCCATGGTTAATCCTCGTCTCACCTACTCACTAATTTTGGGGACTGATTGGCCAGGGTTTAAAGAACTGATGGAACACATAGTAAGAGGTGGGTCCTGCATTAATACATCACGGGAAGGTCCTGGTGTGGCATTGGCTGGGGAATCTGTCACAGAGCCGTCTACGTCAGCACCGCATCAGGGCGATATGAGGAGTGAGGAGCAGCCTGCCCCTCATCCCTCTCTCGGGGATTCCCTTGAGGATTTCCTGTTAGAGCAGTCATGAGACGAGACTCTGTGTCATGCATTTAATCAAGTGAGAGTAATCGATGGTCAAACTCTCCAGCCAAGCGTGACACCGGCCTTCCCCTATTCATTATTATTAAGGATAGGTTGTACTGAGTGACACAGGACAATCAAACTGGTGAACAAATAACCCAGTTGTTGATCCCAAAGAGCCATAGGGAACTCGTATTCCATGTGGCTCACTTTAACCCCATGGCTGATACTTGGGGCAGGATAAAACACTTGCCCCAATTATGGCCCAGTTCTATTGGCCAGAGATTCGCAGGGATGTCCGTCGGTGGTGTGCGGCATGCCACGAATGCCAATTAGTAAATCCCGCGGCCACTCCAAAAGCGCCTTTGTGCCCTCTCCCTCTAAACCTTTTGAGAGAACTGGGATGGATCTTTTTGGGCCATTAGATCAGTCAGCACAAGGATATCGCTTTATTTTAGTTCTGGTGGACTATGCAACGCAATATCCGGAAGCAGTGCCTCTCCGCAATATCTCAGCACACAGTATTGCGGAAGCACTCTTCTGTATTATCTCCCGAGTCGAGATTCCGAAAGAAATCCTGACAGACCAAGGCACCACATTTATGTCATGCACACTGTGCGAACTGTATGGGTTATTGGGAATTAAGTCTATCCGCACCAGTGTCCCACAATGGATGACTTAGTGGAACGGTTTAATCAAACCCTCAAAAACGTAATTCAGAAATCTGTAAGTGAGGATGCACGTAATTGAGATAAATGGCTCAAGCCCCTGTTATTTGCAGTTCGAGAGGTCCCACAAGCCTCCACAGGTTTTTCACCGTTCGAGTTATTATATGAGTGGAAGCTATGTGGCATTTTGGACGTGCTGTGAGAAAATCGGGAGGAGGGACCTTCGCCTAGCAAGAACAAAATTCAATATGTTCTCGACCTGTGCGCAAAACACCACACACTCACTCACGTAACCCAGGAGAATTTGCAGCAGGCACAAGAATGTCAAGTCCGACTGTATGACAGGGGCACGCACCTTAGAGAGTTCATGCCAGGAGACAAAGTGCTTGTATTATTGCCCACGTCGAGCTCCAAATTAATCGCCAAGTGGCAAGGGCCCTTCGAGGTCACACAGCGAGTTGGGGATGTCGACTATGAGGTGAGGCAAACAGAAAGGGGTGGGGCATTGCAAATTTGCCACCTCAACCTGTTAAAACATTGGAATGAAGGGGTCCTCGTGGTGTTGGTGTCGGCAGCCCCCGAGAAGACAGAGCTGGGGCCGGAGATACAAAAAAAAACAAACACAAAAAAACACCTCAAGCCACTCTGGTCCCTTGTGGGACCACCTCTCACCAACCCAACTCACGGAGGTAGCCAAGTTGCAGAAAGAATTTAATGACGTGTTCTCGCCCCTACCCAGCCACACCCACCTCATAGAATACCACATTGAGACGCCCCCGGGGGTGGTGGTGCGTAGCTGCCCTTACCGCTTGTCTAAACACAAAAAAAAGGTGGTCCAGGATGAACTCAAGACCATGCTCAAAATGGGCATAATCGAGGAGTCCCAAAGTGACTGGAGCAGCCCGGTGGTCCTGGTTCCCAAGACTGATGGGTCGGTTCGGTTCTGTGTGGACTATGGAAAGGTCAATGCGGTGTCTAAATTTGACACATGCCCAATGCCTTGCATTGATGAGTTGTTCAATCGATTAGGCGCTGCTTGGTTTTATTCGACACTGGATCTAATGAAAGGATATTGGCAGATCCCCTTGTCTCCTCTATCCCGAGAGAAAGCAGCCTTTTCCACACTATTTGGGTTACACCAATTTGTCACGCTTCCTTTTGAGTTATTTGGGGCTCCCATGACGTTCCAGCGGCTCATGGACAAGATCCTCTGCTCTCACGCCGCCTACGCAGCCGCACACAGTGGGGCAAAAAAGTATTTAGTCAGTCACCAATTGTGCAAGTTCTCCCACTTAAAAAGATGAGAGAGGCCTGTAATTTTCATCATAGGTATACCTCAACTATGAGAGACAAAATGAGAAAAAAAAACAGAAAATCACATTGTCTGATTTTTAAACAATTTATTTGCAAATTATGGTGGAAAATAAGTATTTGGTCAATAACAAAAGTTCATCTCAATACTTTGTTATATACCCTTTGTTGACAATGACAGAGGTCAAATGTTTTCTGTAAGTCTTCACAAGGTTTTCACACACTGTTGCTGGTATTTTTGGCCCATTCCTCCATGCAGATCTCCTCTAGAGCAGTGATGTTTTGGGGCTGTCACTGGGCAACACGGACTTTCAACTCCCTCCAAAGATTTTCTATGGGGTTGAGATCTGGAGACTGGCTAGGCCACTCCAGGACCTTGAAATGCTTCTTACGAAGCCACTCCTTCGTTGCCCGGGTGGTGTGTTTGGGATCATTGGCATGCTGAAAGACCCAGCCACGTTTCATCTTCAATGCCCTTGCTGATGGAAGGAGGTTTTCACTCAAAATCTCACGATACATGGCCCCATTCATTCTTTCCTTTACACAGATCAGTCATCCTGGTCCCTTTGCAGAAAAACAGCCCCAAAGCATGATGTTTCCACCCCCATGCTTCACAGTAGGTATGGTGTTCTTTGGATGCAACTCAGCATTCTTCCTCCTCCAAACATGACAAGTTGAGTTTTTACCAAAAAGTTCTATTTTGTTTCATCTGACCATATGACATTCTCCCAATCCTCTTCTGGATCATGCAAATGCTCTCTAGCAAACTTCAGACGGGCCTGGACATGTACTGGCTTAAACAGGGGGACACGTTTGGCACTGCAGGATTTGAGTCCATGGCGGCGTAGTGTGTTACTGATGGTAGCCTTTGTTACTTTGGTCCCAGCTCTCTGCAGGTCATTCACTAGGTCCCCCCGTGTGGTTCTGGGATTTTTGCTCACCATTCTTGTGATCATTTTGACCCCACGGGGTGAGATCTTGCGTGGAGACCCAGATCGAGGGAGATTATCAGTGGTCTTGTATGTCTTCCATTTTCTAATAATTGCTCCCACAGTTGATTTCTTCACACCAAGCTGCTTACCTATTGCAGATTCAGTCTTCCCAGCCTGGTGCAGGTCTACAATTTTGTTTCTGGTGTCCTTTGACAGCTCTTTGGTCTTGGCCATAGTGGAGTTTGGAGTGTGACTGTTTGAGGTTGTGGACAGGTGTCTTTTATACTGATAAGTTCAAACACGTGCCATTAATACAGGTAACGAGTGGAGGACAGAGGAGCCTCTTTAAGAAGTTGTTACAGGTCTGTGAGAGCCAGAAATTTTGCTTGTTTGTAGGCGACCAAATACTTATTTTACTGAGGAATTTACCAATTAATTCATTAAAAATCCTACAATGTGATTTCCTGGATTCTTTCCCCCCATTCTGTCTCTCATAGTTGAAGTGTACCTATGATGAAAATTACAGGCCTCTCTCATCTTTTTAAGTGGGAGAACTTGCACAATTGGTGGCTGACTAAATACTTTTTTGCCCCACTGTACCTCAGGGACATCATTATCTATAGCAACGATTGGCCGCGGCACCTGGAACACCTTAGGGTCGTCCTAAAGTTGCTGAGGCGTGCGGGTCTCACAGCTAACCCGAAAAAGTGTGCAAATGGGCGAGTGGAAGTACGGTATCTGGGTTTCCACTTGGGTCATGGGCAGGTGCATCCCCAAATTAACAAGACTGCAGCGATTGCGGCCTGCCCGAGGCCCAAGACCAAAAAGGGGGTGAGACAGTTCCTGGGGCTGGCTGGCTACTATTGTAGGTTCATACCTAATTATTTGGACATCACCAGCCCGCTGACTGAGCTCACTAAAAAGGGAGCACCAGATCTGGTCCAGTGGATGGAGCAATGCCAACAGGCATTCTCTAAGGTAAAAGCTGCACTGTGTGGGGGGCCACTTTTACACTCCCCTGACTTCTCTATCCCCTTTGTTTTACAGATGGATGCATTGGACAGGGGGCTGGGGGCCGTTCTGTCCCAGAAGGTGGAGGGCGAGGAACGACCCGTGCTGCACATCAGCTGCAAGCTCTCGATGCGTGAAAGCAAGTACAGCACTATCGAGAAGGAGTGTTTGGCCATCAAGTGGGCAGTCCTCGCCCTCCGATACTACCTGCTGGGACGCCCTTTCACCCTCTATTCGGACCAAACACCCCTCCAGTGGCTCCACCGCATGAAGGATGCCAATGCGCGGATCACCCATTGGCATCTCGCCCTCCAGCCATTTAAATTCGAGGTGGTCCACAGGCCGGGGGCGCAGATGGTGGTGGCGGACTTCCTGTCCCATCGGGGGGGGGGAGTCCACTGCAGGCCGGACAGCTCCCTGGCCTGAGTCGGGTGGTGGGGGTATGTGGCAGCGGGGGTGTGGCCAAACGTCAGTTTGTGAATGGAAGGCAGGGTCAGGGAAGGTGAGTGGACAAATGGTTACACCTGTTGTCAGTTGATGTGTGTGTGTGTGTGTGTGTGTGTTGCAGTGATGGTGGAACATAAGAGGAGTAGGAAAGCAGAGAAGGGTCGCTGGGACCAGAGCACGACTGTGTGTGTGTGTGTGTGTGTGTGTGTGTGTGTGTGTGTGTGTGTGTGTGTATATACACCTACGTGTCCTAGAGTGCTCAAATAAGAAGCTGAAAATCCATTAATAAACGTGTATTCAAACATTAGCTCCCGCCTGCCGTGCTTCTGTACTCTACCCATATCAGGGAAACTATCACAATCATCCACTATACAAGTCTCTGTGAATGAGTTGCTACAGAAATGGTAACTTTAGAATGAACTGCAGTTGGTAATATTATCAAATCTGTAATAGAAAATTAATCAACACCTTCTGAGCAATCAGAATCAAGAATTGAACAATGTTACAGTATACAGTGCTCAGCGTAAATGAGTACACCCCCTTTGAAAAGTAACATTTTAAACAATATCTCAATGAACACAATTTCCAAAATGTTGACAAGACAAAGTTTAATATAACATCTATTTAACTTATAATGTGAAAGTAAGGTTAATAATATAACTTAGATTACACAATTTTTCAGTTTTACTCAAATTAGGGTGGTGCAAAAGTGAGTACACCCCACAACAAAAACTACTACATCTAGTACTTTGTATGGCCTCCATAATTTTTAATGACAGCACCAAGTCTTCTAGGCATGGAATGAACAAGTTGGCGACACTTTGCAACATCAGTCTTTTTCCATTCTTCAACAATGACCTCTTTTAGTGACTGGATGCTGGATGGAGAGTGATGCTCAACTTGTCTCTTCAGAATTCCCCAAAGAAAATAATTTCTTTCCACCACAAATGTGAAGGCTACAAGAAGATCAGTAAAGCTTTACTTATCAGTCAGAATACTGTAGCAAAAGAGGTACAAAAATTTAAGAAAGCTGGAACTGCAACCATCTCACAGAGACGTCCAGGTCGTCCACGGAAGTTAACACCTCGACAGGAGTGTCTTTTGATGAGAAGGGTTGAAGAAAATTGGCATGCACGTTCACTGCAGTTATCTAAAGAAGTAGAAAGCCAAACTGGGGTTACTATTTCCCGTGACACAATACAGCGTACATTGCAGAGGAATGGCATGCATGGATGCCGAGCATGAAAGCCCAGGCACAAAAAAGCCCACCTAGAGTTTGCCAGGGCCCATGCTGACAAAGATGAAGACTACTGGGACTCTATAGTGATAGTGACTCTGGAGTGATGAGACCAAGATAAATGTTTTTGGAACTGATGGCTTCAAAACTGTATGGCGTCGCAAAGGTGAGGAATACAAAGAAAAATGAATGGTGCCTACAGTGAAACATGGTAGTGGCAGTGTCCTTATTTGGGGCTGCATGAGTGCTGCTGGTGCTGGGGAGCTGCATTTCACTGATGTCATCATGAATTCACAGATGTATTGCTCTATACTGAAAGAGAAGATGCTACCATCACTCCGTGCCCTTGGTCGTCGTGCACTTTTCCAACATAACTAAACACACATCTAAGGCCACTGTTGGATTTCTGAAGAAGAACAGGGTGAACGTGATTCAGTGGCCAAGTATGTCTCCTGATCTGAACCCAATCGAACACCTATGGGGAATTCTGAAGAGACAAGTTGAGCACAACTCTCCATCCAGCATCCAGTCACTAAAAGAGATCATTGTTGAAGAATGGAAAAAGATTGATGTTGCAAAATGTCGCCAACTTGTTCATTCCATGCCTAGAAGACTTGGTGCTGTCATTAAAAATCATGGAGGCCATACAAAGTACTAGATGTAGTAGTTTTTGTTGTGGGGTATACTCATTTTTGCACCACCCTAATTTGAGTAAAACTGAAAAAATGTGTAATCTAAGTTATATTATTAACCTTACTTTCACGTTAGGGGCGGCACGGTGGTGTAGTGGTTAGCGCTGTCGCCTCACAGCAAGAAGGTCCGGGTTTGAGCCCTGTGGCCAGCGAGGGCCTTTCCTTGCAGAGTTTGCATGTTTTCCCCATGTCCGCGTGGGTTTCCTCCGGGTGCTCCGGTTTCCCCCACAGTCCAAAGACATGCAGGTTAGGTTAACTGGTGACTCTAAATTGACCGTAGGTGTAAATGTGAGTGTGAATGGTTATCTGTGTGTATGTGTCAGCCCTGTGATGACCTGGCGACTTGTCCAGGGTGTACCCCGCCTTTCGCCCGTAGTCAGCTGGGATAGGCTCCAGTTTGCCTGCAACCCTGTGGAACAGGATAAAGCAGCTAGAGATAATGAGATGAGATGAGATGAGACTTTCACATTATAAGTTAAACAGATGTTATATTAAACTTTGTCTTGTCAACATTTTGGAAGTTGTTTGTGTTCATTGAGATATTGTTTAAAGTGTTACTTTTCAAAGGGGGTGTACTCATTTACGCTGAGCACTGTAAATCATATTTTATTCACACTATTTAATTGTTTTTATCTGGTGTTAGAATATATGTTTTATTCAAAACAACAGATATATTTAGCACAAAGTTAATTAACACACAACGTTAATACTTGTCGTCTAACGACTATGACCATATGCTAATGTTGTCATACCTTATGACTGCCACAGCAGAGTTTTTTCTTTTTTTTTAATAGGGAAATAAAATCAGTTCTTGGTAGTGGTCTATAATTTTTGAAATCTTACTGTACATCCAATTATACAGCAATCAAGTGTAATTTCACCCACACAGTGATTTGTTGACTGTTAATTTTGTTGATGAGAACTGAGAGGATATTATCTTCATCAACACCCTCTTTCCCATGGAAAACAACTAAATAATAAGAATTCACCTTTCTACTCCAAATATATTCTGCAATGTAATTACATTTTCCTCAGGAAATCAAAACTCAATGAAAATGCCAGAACTGCTTGACTGGACAAAGGTGGAACTTTTTCCTCTCATTTTGCTCATTCATTTTGTAAAGGCGATTATACAAAGGAATGAATTAACATGCGTGTTCGCTCTACGCTTGGCCTGACATGGCAATAAGCAAATCAGGAAAGTGTTGTGGTTTCACACACTGCTGCATAGATTTCGATCTATGTATACATACTTAGTAGTAACACTGAGCAGTTGGAGAAAGATGCTACCTTTACTTGTTATACAGTATTCAAATGTTATTTTATGATAAGGGGTTATGCATTTTTATGTCTGTCTTGTTAAGCTAATATAATATTAGCTCACTTAACCTAGTATAACTGATGATATTCCACGACATTCACGGAAATTAATTTACTTTTATTAAGTGACTGCAGCATAATAAAAGTGCTCCTTAGAGTAACGTTATTAAATAATCCCACTTCCATATGAAAGAGCTCAATCATAGCTGTAAATTTCAGCCACTGCAGAAACTTTATTTAGTCAAAACACATCAAAGAAGGACATGGAGAAAAGCTTTAGTGAGCTTGTAATCTGTAAATCAATCAACTGTTCACATCAGGGAAATAAAAGTCAAAAGCCTTTAGTTGAGTTAACATTGACATAAATCCATCCATCCATCCATCCATCCATCCATAACCACTTATCCTGTGCAGGGTCGCGGGCAAGCTGGAGCCTATCCCAGCTGCCTATGGGCGAGAGGCGCGGTACACCCTGGATAAGTCACCAGGTCATTGCAGGGCTGACACATAAAGACGCACAACCATTCACACATTCACACCTACGGTCAATTTAGAGCCACCAATTAGCCTAACCTGCATGTCTTTGGACTGTGGGGGAAACCAGAGCACCCAGAGGAAACCCACACAGACACGGGGAGAACATGCAAACTCCACACAAAAAGGCCCCCATCAGCCACTGGGCTCAAACCCAGAACCTGCTTGCTGTGAAGTGACAGTGCTAACCACTACACCACCGTGCCGCCTTAAATAAATTCAATTTACTATAAATATAACAATAAGCAAATGAATAAAACATGACAAAAATTATTGCAGACTTTCATCAAAAGTCAAAAGGCTAAAGCTGATACCAGCTAAAAGTAGTGGACTGGATGTCTGAGAAAAAAAAAAAAAAAAGAATGAATTCAGTCCAATCCTATAACTAAAGGAAACGATTTGAGCTGGACTTGCAAAAGATTCTTTTTTAACTGTAAATGTTTACATATAAATAGAGACATGATTGTATTTTTGTTAGGATTGGTTTTATTGTATCCATCCATCCTGTATAGGGTTACAGGCAAGCTGGAGCCTACCCCAGCTGACTATGGGTGAGAGGCGGGGTACACGCTGGACAAGTCACCAGATCATCGCAGGGCTGACACAGAAATAAACAACCATTCACACTCACATTCACACCTACGATCAATTTAGAGTCACCATTTAACTTAACCTGCATGTCTTTGGACTGTGGGGGAAACTGGAGCGCCCGGAGGAAACCCACGCGGACAACATGCAAACTTCACACAGAACGGCCCTCGTCGGCCACTGCTCTCGAACCCAGAACCTTCTTGCTGTGAGGCGACAGTGCTAACCACTACACCACCATGCTGCCCTGTTTTATTATATTTATACTTTATACTTCATGATGATAGTCATGGAAATGAAAATGTTAAACTGAATTTTAAAAAAGCTGTGGTTTTGTGCCAGTCATATAATATTAGCTCACTTAACCTAGTATAACTGATGATATTCCACGACATTCACGGATATTAATTTACTTTTATTAAGTGACTGCAGCATAATAAAAGTGCTCCTTAGAGTAACGTTATTAAATAATCCCACTTCCATATGAAAGAGCTCAATCATAGCTGTAAATTTCAGCCATTGCAGAAACTTTATTTAGTCAAAACACATCAAAGAAGGACATGGAAAAAAGCTTTAGTGAGCTTGTAATCTGTAAATCAATCAACTGTTCATATCAGGGAAATAAAAGTCAAAAGCCTTTAGTTGAGTTAACATTGACATAAATCCATCCATCCATCCATAACCACTTATCCTGTGCAGGGTCGCGGGCAAGCTGGAGTCTATCCCAGCTGACTATGGGTGAGAGGCGCGGTACACCCTGGATAAGTCACCAGGTCATTGCAGGGCTGACACATAAAGACGCACAACCATTCACACATTCACACCTACGGTCAATTTAGAGCCACCAATTAGCCTAACCTGCATGTCTTTGGACTGTGGGGGAAACCAGAGCACCCAGAGGAAACCCACACAGACACGGGGAGAACATGCAAACTCCACACAAAAAGGCCCCCATCAGCCACTGGGCTCAAACCCAGAACCTGCTTGCTGTGAAGTGACAGTGCTAACCACTACACCACCGTGCCGCCTTAAATAAATTCAATTTACTATAAATATAACAATAAGCAAATGAATAAAACATGACAAAAATTATTGCAGACTTTCATCAAAAGTCAAAAGGCTAAAGCTGATACCAGCTAAAAGTAGTGGACTGGATGTCTGAGAAAAAAAAAAAAAAAGAATGAATTCAGTCCAATCCTATAACTAAAGGAAACGATTTGAGCTGGACTTGCAAAAGATTCTTTTTTAACTGTAAATGTTTACATATAAATAGAGACATGATTGTATTTTTGTTAGGATTGGTTTTATTATATCCATCCATCCTGTATGGACCCTTTTCACGTGACGTCACGACAAACGCGGCCGCCATTTTGGACGTGTACTACCAGTAGTTTACCACAGCCAGCATTGAGGAACAGCAGCAAAGAAAGTGTTTATTTTCAGCAAGACTTCCATCATGCCACTATATTGTTGTGCACCTGGATGTAGTAACCATCAACAAACAAGGCAAGGTTTATCATTTTATCGGATCCCGACGGAGAAGATGGATAGCGTCCATAAACAGGAAAGATTGGCAGCCCTCGGCATACCAACGCTTGTGTAGTGACCACTTTGTTGGAGGTAAGACGAATAAAATTAGCCAGAAAAGGCATTACATTGCTGTTAACATTCTGTGGCGGCGAGTGTGTAACCAAATAGGCTAAAATAACCCATTGTAACCTCTGTTCTTCTGTAGTAGCTATTAGCTAACAACATTAGCTAGCGTTGTGTTCCTTTGCTGTTGGTAGACTGTAGGACAGATCAGAGGCAGTGTCCTACAAACAGCGCTTAATTTGAGGGGGAGCAAGCCGGAGCGCGCTCCGGAACCTCGGGCGTTGGCTCCGGCAGCTATTTACACTGGATCCGGTGATCCGACACCTCTTTTGACTATGTAACAAAAAACAAACAAACAAATAATTAAATAAATAAATGCAAGTTTATTTAGTGTTAATGTCTGATTTTGATATCTGTCTTGTTGGTGATTTCGCTCATGAAACGACATCCACAAAATATCTGCAGATGAACTTAATTTGCAGTGTTATTACAAAACATGCCCAGAAGCGCCGCGCCGTGCCCCCCTCCCCCCCTCTTTTTTTCCGCACCGGAGCCGCTCATCCTCTGCGCTCCGGGACCTCCCACTTTACAAATTAAGCACTGCCTACAAATAAGTGTTCAAAACAAGAGGAACATGTATTTGTCTCTTAAATCCAGGCCGTTCCCTGTAATCTGTAACAACGGTTGGAGAAAGTAATGGCAAATAGTGAGTGCACAAACCATAGAAGGTAAACTGTACACAGCGCCAGGGCAGTGTGATGGTATGTCTACTTTTAGATTGTGTTAGCTTATCAATGAACACACTCGTCACTCAATGAGTTTCACGTCTTTACGACGGATACTTAAATGTGTGTTAGGTATTATTGTTGCAGTCTAAGCAGTCATTGTAGCAGCTAGATGAGCGAGAACCGAAAGGGTCTGTGCCATAAACCGTTATTTCTGTACGGCGTTGCTAATGTGTCGTTACTGTTGTTATTTCTCCCTCTGCTCGCCCTGTAAATGCCCTACGTCGCTGGATAGCGAAGGTGTTTTCTGTATCTCGCTCCTTTTTCTTGTATGTTCTCCGTTTGTCGCCTTCCTCGCATTCAAACCAATTCGAGCCGAAGTCCACTACATGTCCAAAATGGTGGTCGCGTTTACGAAGGTCACGTGACTGAAAAGGGTCTATAGGGTTACAGGCAAGCTGGAGCCTACCCCAGCTGACTATGGGTGAGAGGCGGGATACATGCTGGACAAGTCACCAGATCATCGCAGGGCTGACACAGAAATAAACAACCATTCACACTCACATTCACACCTACGATCAATTTAGAGTCACCATTTACCTTAACCTGCATGTCTTTGGACTGTGGGGGAAACTGAAGTGCCCGGAGGAAACCCACGCGGACAACATCAGCGCTCGAAACTAACGGTGTCCCGACGTCCCGGGGACCATAAAAAATGTCATCGGGACACAAAATTATCATATCTGGGACAATCCCGGGACAATGGAAAAAAATAGATCTAGAAAAAAAAGTTCTACATTAATATTATTTACAAAGCCGTAACACATACGTAGACATTCACCTAATTTGTCAATTTTAATTTTAAAACGTTAACAGCGAAAAATACATAGTAGCTACACTTTCGATGCACCTGCATCCGTAGGCTACAGAGCAGCGCATTCTGTTCTAGAATCTTCGGCCGGAGTCCGCATTATATGGACTTGGAATGGAATTGCTACCGCACACGCTGCGCCGACTCTTGCCAGAACAAAAATGGTTAAGTGGTTGAAGCGGACCGACCGCGGGGAAGAAACTGAAAGCCCAGACATAACGTCTCCGGGACCTTCAGGATCCAAAGTGTCATCGCCTGGTCTGCAGGCAACGCTAGCAACTGAATGAACTTAATGAACACTGTTAGACACGTTATAAAATACAACAGGAATGATGTGGATGATATTGACGGAAGATACCGTTCAACAGAATAAGTGAGTTTTCTTGGTGTCTTTCTAGTTCAGAAAGTTTAGTCAGTCAGCAGCACAACTAGGCTAGGACCTGGCACTTAGTGGTGTGTCGTTCACGAACGAACCGTTCTTTTCGAACGAGTCTTCGAAGTGAACGACTAGAACTAGTTCGCGCTGCCTCTCGTTCTCGGTCGTTCGCGAATCAGCAGTCTCTGCTCGCTGGCAGCAGGGCGGTCGCTGAATCTCGGTCGTTGGCGAATCAGCAGGATCTGTTCAGTAGCAGAAGGGCGTCCAACTTGCATTTTGATCTGTGCAGAGCAGCGCCACTTTACTTCTTTAAGGGCTATCTGAGCCCTATTATCAGAGCGTTGACACATGCCAGGTCTTTAGTTTACAATTTAGAGCTCTCACTCAGCAATACATTTCAGTTCACAGCGAACGAGCTCAGCAGTTCGCGAACGAACGAACAGCCAGCAGCCAGCCTGCCTGCTGCCATACTGGGCTGGGCGCATAGCAACGGTTTCCATGACTGTGATAAACAATGAAGAACGTGGCTCTGGAGATCGCGGCATACTGTGTTCGTTTTTTTAATGTTAATGCAATTTGTAATAAAGTGGTTTGTTCTTTGTAATGAGCGTTGCTGTTGAATATGAGCAAAATGGGTGTTACTTAATGGGTTTGAACAACTGCATGAAACAGTCAAGGAGGTCTCTTGCTCGAACAGCTGGAAAAGGTCTCGCTAGACGTGACGTCAATCGAATGTTCGTGCATAACAACCGTTTCCATGTCCATGACCAGGCCAAACAATGAACGATCATGAATGCAGCAGAGAGGCATCGCAGGCTACTGTTCGCTGAATACGATGACTTGTAAAGTTGTTTATTCTCTGAAATGAGTGTTGCTGTTAAATAAGCAATTTTTTTTTTGCTTAATGGGTTTGAGAGAACAACTGCATAGCCGGCAGACCATGGCTCTACTAAAATAAATATAATAAATATAAAAACAGCTTTATTCTCATCTACATTTAATTAACTTTCAGAGCTTTGTTTATGTAGTCTTTTTCAGATAATGCTAGGATAATGTTTTTCTTCCGTCTTTTTCTCAAGCACATTGTAATGTATGAAAATCTATTGTGGATGGCACCTCTGCCGCCTCTCGTTCACTCAAGATGAACTAAACTTCGGACGACAGCCATTGTTGTGCCGCTTTGGTGTGACGTCATGAAAATGAACGAGTGAACGAACTGAACGAACGAATTTCTTTGCTGAACTGACCGACATGAACGAACTGGCGGAAATGAATCGCCGTGTCCCACCAATACTGGCACTATGAAACCCACGTTTCAGCAGCGAAAGTTCATAAAAATGGATAACGGTAATGGTGAAAATTATAAGTTGGCCTTATAAATGCCAACAGATATTCAAGGTATAAGTAGATGAAATGAACATAAAAGGGGTCTTATTTTCAACTAAAGTGTACTGCAGATGTAGTGAGTTGAAACATTTTCTGAATGAGCTAGTTGGCCCCTTTAAATAAACGGGTATCTATTCATACAGTGAGATCGCCAAAGTTTAATAAACTGAAAATGCAATAACTAATTTTGAAGTAGATGTATAGGACATGTGTCACTTGTGTTTTGTGACTTATTGTAAAAATGATATAAAGGGTTCAAAATCGCATAGTTACAAATATAATAGTAACTTCATATGATAATATTAACCACTGGTTATTTCAGAGAGGAAAAAAAATGGGGACACTATTGCTTCCATTCGGGACAATACAACACAGAATTCGGGACCACTGGGGGACACAAAGAAAAAAAGCTAATTTCGAGCCCTGCAACATGCAAACTTCACACAGACTGGCCCTCGTCGGCCACTGCTCTCGAACCCAGAACCTTCTTGCTGTGAGGTGACAGTGCTAACCACTACACCACCATGCTGCCCTGTTTTATTATATTTATACTTTATAATTCATGATGATAGTCATGGAAATGAAAATGTTAAACTGAATTTTAAAAAAGCTGTGGTTTTGTGCCAGTCATATTTTTAGCTGTTTTTTTCATGTGCTTCTTAATTAAGGTGAAATGCTTCCAATAATATATTTAGAAATATCATTTTAAAGCTTAGTAGGTTTTAAAGTAAACAAATAATGATTGGATGTTGATATAAGCTGATAGTCAAGGTTTTCGTATTTAGAAAATTAGTATCGTTATGGGAAAAGAATAAGTGGCATCATGCCCGCTCTATTTTTTTTTCTAATTTAATGACTTTTAAAAGAACAGAAGGTTTTGTATATGCTTTTAACAGTGTATATCTCCAGAAGACATTTTGTACACTTCTTATCTTTTCTCTCTATACTGCTCTATTCCAGAACCAAACAGAACAGCCAGCTGTGTGATACAAACATCTGTGCTTCATTCCCATAAACGGTGCACTGAAGGATATGTAAAAATGCAAACATGCATGAATTTATAAGGATTATTAGGATGATTAACACCAGATAGCTGTTTCCGAAACAAAGGACTATAGTGTTAAATGTAAGCTAGGTTATGCTGACTGATAATGTCTCATTACACTGCGAAAACTAATTATCCATAATTATACTTTACACAGCCTCCCCTGACATTTATTCTCCTCACACTTCCCTCTCTTAGCCTTCTGGCTGAACAATTATATTTTTCCTTCTCAAATGCCCTATGGTGCAAGCAGGCTGTGTTTAAGCTTGTCTGGCTGTTCAGACTGCAGTATTGTAAATGTGTTCTGATAATCTTAAACTTTTAACAAGCTCAGCTCCCCTTTTTCCCGCAAAATTGATTAACAATTGTATTCCTCATTTTAAGTTCCACGTCTTTATGTGTTTTCTAGACTTTTCCAGACTCACTGGCCCCTTTAATAGGAACACCTGCTCATTCATGCAGTTATCCAATCAGCCAATCATGTGGAAGCAATGTAATGCAAAAATCATACAGATACAGATCAAGCGCTTAAATTCACATCAAACATCAGATTGAGGGAAATGTGATCTCAGTGACTTGGACCATGGCATGGCTGTTAGTGCCAGATGGGCTGTATTGAATATTTCAGGGACTGCTGATCTTTTGGGATTTTACTGCACAACAGTCCACAGAGTTATATAGAATGGTTTGAAAACCAAACCACATCATATGATAAGGGAGAACAGAGAAGAACAGCCACACTGGTTTGTGCTGGTTTCTTCTTCTTTCGGCTGTTCCCATGAGGAGTCGCCACAGCAATTCATCACAAAACACATATTTGAGGGGTTTTTTGTTTTGTTTTTTTACACCAGACCCACCTTCCTGACCAGATTTGGGGCTAGCACTAAAGGCCAATTTATGCTGACAATGCAGTCCTCGCAGACGGTGTCGCAGACAGTGTCTGCGTAGCCCCCCCACCTTCGCAGACGCTCTACGCGCACCTCCCAAAAACTGTGACCACCGCAGAAGCCTCGCAGACAAGAGGGCTCTGATTGGTCCACTCTACATCCGCTGTACACGCACTTCCGCTTCCCTACTTTCCCGGTTTGTTTTGTTTTCACGACCGGCATTTTTAAAAACACGAGCGAAGATGGAGCAGCACGAAGAGCGGTTGATCGAGGAAGTGAGGAAGTACGTACATCTATATGACTCCAGTTCTAGTCATTATAAGTAACCGGAGGATAAACACTCCACTAACCACACCCACCAACTACTCCTAGCGACTTCGCGCCCCCTTGCGTTGTGCCGGTGAATAACATCGCGCACGCCTATTATCCCCGCTCAACAATAAATTACAACTGTCTGCGAAAAGCTGTCTGCAAAAGCCGTGTCGCACAAGCATGCAGAGGCCTTATGTATGCACTGGCTTGTGCAACCCTAGTGGCTGTGCATTTTTACCTAATCTGTATGTCTTTGAACTGTGGGAGGAACCTAACACAGACACGGGGAGAACATGCAAACTCTACACAGAAATGTCCCCATCAGCCGTGAGGTTTGGACCCAGAACCTTCTTGCTGTGGGCCAACAGTGCTAACCACTGCACCACCGTACCACCAGCTGCCAGAAAGGCTACAGGAACTCAAATAGCCACTTGTTTCAACCATGTTGAGCAGAAAAGCATCTCAGAACACACCTCGCATTGAACCTTGAGGCAGATGGGCTACAACAGCAAAAGGCCACATTAGGTTCCACTCTTGTCAGCCACAAACAGGAATCTAAGACTGTAATTGGCACAAGCTCACTGAGGCTGGACAGTTAAAGATTGGAAAAATGTTGCTCGGTCTGTTTCCAATCTTGAAACTGCCCAGATTCAGTGAGTTAGATAACTGCATGAATGTGCAGGTGGAGAGATATTCCAGAAACAAATAGACAGCGAGTTCAAATGAATATACTGTACATGAAAATGCTAACTGAATTCATGACAGCACAGATAAAGACCAGGCAGGATTGCGCCAGTTTGGGAACACTTCACATCCAAACCAAAAGGAAATACACGCAGGTTGAGCCTTTATAAGTGACTGTTCTGTCATTTTCTCTGCTGTCATTGATCAGTCCTGCTACATGAAAAATGCTGGACCCAGTATTTACAGTGGTTTTGAATCCTGAATGTGATATATTGTGCTTTTACGTTGCTTGAAAAAAGATCTCTGTCTGGTGGACTGAGTGTTGCTTATCTCTCTACTGGCAGTTTAGGCTAGTTAATATGTCATGTAGACTAAATAATATACAGTGTGCATCCATGCATGAGTTTGAGCTTGTGTTTTACACAATGATAGACAGCGATCCATCTATACTGCCAACAGCCAACAGAGAGGGGACTCAACACTCATGCCATTAGAGAGACTTCTATTTTACAGATGCAATGTCTTTTATAGAAAAAGATGGGTTGAATTCTATTTAAGTGGGAAAAGAAACACTTTAATTTAGTCCTGTACAAAGCACTATTTTCAATAATTTGTTATATTTCATGTTGATGATTAAATAATTATGGTTTAAGTGCAGGGCGGCACGGTGGTGTAGTGGTTAGCGCTGTCGCCTCACAGCAAGAAGGTCTGGGTTCGAGCCCCGTGGCCGGCGAGGGCCTTTCTGTGTGGAGTTTGCATGTTCTCCCTGTGTCCGCGTGGGTTTCCTCCGGGTGCTCCGGTTTCCCCCACAGTCCAAAGACATGCAGGTTAGGTTAACTGGCGACTCCAAATTGACCGTAGGTGTGAATGTGAGTGTGAATGGTTGTCTGTGTCTATGTGTCAGCCCTGTGATGACCTGGCAACTTGTCCAGGGTGTACCCCGCCTTTCGCCCGTAGTCAGCTGGGATAGGCTCCAGCTTGCCTGCGACCCTGTAGAAGGATAAAGCGGCTAGAGATAATGAGATGAGATGAGAATAAAGTTGATATAGGTGGCACAGTGGTGTAGTGGTTAGCACTGTCGCCTCACAACAAGAAGATTCTGGGTTCGAGCCCAGTGGCTGACAAGGGCCTTTCTATGTGAAGTTTGCATGTTCTCCCCGTGTCTGCATGGGCTTTCTCTGGGTGCTCCGTTTTCCCCCACAGTCCAAAGACATGCAGGTTAGGTTAATTGGTGGCTCTAAATTGACCGTAGGTGTGAATGTGAGTGTGAATGGTTGTTTGTCTCTGTGTGTCAGCCCTGCGATGATCTGGTGACTTGTCCAGGGTGTACTCCGCCTCTCACCCATAGTCAGCTGGGATAGGCTCTAGCTTGCCCGCGACCCTGCACAGGATAAGCGGTTAAGGATAATGGATGGATGGATGGATGGATGGATGGATGGAAGTTGACATAGGGTATTGTTTATCTTCAATATGGAGAGAACTTATCATGAACCAAATAATGGCATGAACGGGGGTGGAACTGAGGTGAAACACCTGCGCCCAGCAGGCTAGGACTGGAAGACCAGACTCTCACAGGTCGTCATCCTTCTACTGGTGCAAACCTATGAAGTATGCAGTCAGAGTGACGAAAGTAGCTGAAATCTAACTGTGCTATCTTGATAGAATGCCATAAACAAGTGACATTAGAAGGTGGCAGGGGAGTAGGTCATAGGACCTTGGACACCTGGCTTGAAAGAGGCATGTTCAGCATGTCTGAAAATGGATTGATGAATCAAGTATGAGTGATAAAAAAGAAGAAATGTCTGACTGAAGTTGAAATAGCAAAGATTAGGAATAGCATACTGAGTAAAGTCGAGACAAGGAGAGACACTGGAAGTGGTGTTCCTTGTGATGACAGGCAAGAGTTGTAGAAGAAAGAGAAGCAGACGAAATGGATTTGGCAGTGGACAGAATGATTGTGGCAGAAGCTGGAGATAGAACAGCCTGATACACAACAACCAGAGACTTATCCCTCCGGAAAAGGAACCGATCATTGAAATGGATGAATAAAAGTGCATTGGTTGAATAGATTGCTGGAACTGATCAAAACCCACAATAATCGCAGGCCTATGAATCTCAGGCAGGTTGATAGGACAAGAATCAAACAGGTGACCATGCAGGTAAATGATGTCCTTCAATACATACCCACTAGCAACATGACTGTAACAAAGGATCTCCTATGTGCTGCTGCACTTTTGGTTGCGGAGTTGTTGGATGTGAAGAAAAGGTCAAAAAAGGAGCAGGAACCGTGGTGGAAAAGAAGGATAGAGAAGGACATTGTTATGTTGAGAAAACACCTTAGTAAAATAGAGCAGTGGTACAGTGGTGCTTGAAAGTTTGTGAACCCTTTAGAATTTTCTATATTTCTGCATAAATATGACCTAAAACATCATCAGATTTTCACACAAATCCTAAAAGTAGATAAAGAGAACCCAGTTAAACAAATGAGACAAAAATATTATACTTGCTCATTTATTTACTGAGGAAAATGATCCAATATTACATATCTGTGAGTGGCAAAAGTATGTGAACCTCTAGGATTAGCAGTTAATTTGAATGTGAAATTAGAGTCAGGTGTTTTCAATCAATGGGATGACAATCAGGTGTGAGTGGGCACCCTGTTTTATTTAAAGACCTGGTATCTATCAAAGTCTGATCTTCACAACACATGTTTGTCGAAGTGTATCATGGCATGAACAAAGGAGATTTCTGAGGACCGCAGAAAAAGTGTTGTTGATGCTCATCAGGCTGGAAAAGGTTACAAAACCATCTCTAAAGAGTTTGGACTCCACCAATCCACAGTGAGACAGATTGTGTACAAATGGAGGAAATTCAAGACCATTGTTACCCTCCCCAGGAGTGGTCGACCAACAAAGATCACTCCAAGAGCAAGGTGTGTAATAGTCGGCGAGGTCACAAAGGACCCCAGGGTAACTTCTAAGCAACTGAAGGCCTCTCTCACATTGACTAATGTTCATAAGTCCACCATCAGGAGAACACTGAACAACTATGGTGTGTATGGCAGGGTTGCAAGGAGAAAGCCACTGCTCTCCAAAAACAACATTGCTGATCGTCTGCAGTTTGCTAAAGATCACGTGGACAAGCCAGAAGGCTATTGGAAAAATGTTTTGTGGACGGATGAGACCAAAATAGAACTTTTTGGTTTCAATGAGAAGCGTTATGTTTGGAGAAAGGAAAACACTGCATTCCAGCATAAGAACCTTATCCCATCTGTGAAACATGGTGGTGGTAGCATCATGGTTTGGGGCTGTTTTGCTGCATCTGGGCCAGGACGGCTTTCCATCATTGATGGAACAATGAATTCTGAATTATACCAGCGAATTCTAAAGGAAAATTTCAGGACATCTGTCCATGAACTGAATCTCAAGAGAAGGTGGGTCATGCAGCAAGACAACAACCCTAAGCACACAAGTCATTCTACCAAAGAATGGTTAAAGAAGAATAAAGTTAATGTTTTGGAATGGCCAAGTCAAAGTCCTGACCTTAATCCAACTGAAATGTTGTGGAAGGACCTGAAGCGAGCAGTTCATGTGAGGAAACCCACCAACATCCCAGAGTTGAAGCTGTTCTGTATGGAGGAATGGACTAAAATTCCTCCAAGCCGGTGTGCAGGACTGATCAACAGTTACCGGAAACGTTTAGTTGCAGTTATTGCTGCACAAGGGGGTCACACCAGATACTGAAAGCAAAGGTTCACAGACTTTTGCCACTCACAGATATGTAATATTGGATCATTTTCCTCAATAAATAAATGACCAAGTATAATATTTTTGTCTCATTTGTTTAACTGGGTTCTCTTTATCTACTTTTAGGACTTGTGTGAAAATCTGATGATGTTTTAGGTCATATTTATGCAGAAATATAGAAAATTCTAAAGGGTTCACAAACTTTCAAGCACCACTGTATAAAGGTAATTGGGAGAATGGTAAGAATAAGGAAGACGATATGTTAGAACGGAAATATCAAATCAAATCCAATGGATTTAGAACGGTAACAGAACAAGTGAAACAGAGAACTGTTACAAAGGCACAGAAAGTTAAAAGATACACAGAACAATGTGACCAAGTCCAAGAAAATAGATTGTTTGAGCACAATACCTGACATTTTTTTTCTTTTTTTTTTCAGAACCTTGACAGTGATACTCGTGAAAAATCACTATTAATGATGAAGAAGCAAGGGAGTTCTGGAACAGTATTTGGGGAAACAGTGCTGTGCATAATGAAGGTGCTGAGTGGATAGCAAATTTGAAAAGAATTTTGTTTCCAAGGTTTTTGGGTAAAAAATTTTGTTGCCTTGCTTGAAAGACTTGCAAAGCAGCTAGATGACTGTGTTTCATGTGGATCAGTTCCTGAGTGGATGCTTACTGGTAAGACAACTTTGGTAATGAAGGACAAAAGCAAAGGTAATCTGGTTGGTAACTACAGATTCATAGCATGCCTGAATCTGATTTGGAAAGTACTAACATTAATTTTTGTGGAGAAGATCTACCAGTTCCTACTTGATAATGAAATACTCCCAGAGGAGCAAAAAGGCTACTACAAACAATCACAAGGAACAAAGGACCATAGATAAGACAATCCTGAGGCACTGTCAGAGGCACTGTGCTTCATTCATGGATTGTAGAGTCTTTACAGATGTTTGGAATTGCTGAAAACCTTATTGAAGTTCTGAGAGGTAGCATGAAGGATTGGAAGACCAAACTCTATTCAGGAGAAGAGTACCTGGGTGATGTGCAGATAAGAAGGGACATATTCCAAGGTGACTCATTTTCTCCACTGCTGTTCATAATTGCACTAATTCCAATCACAATGTTGCTAAAGCTGACAACAATGGGGTACAAGCTTGGCAAAATGGGCCCAAGTATAAACCACCTCTTTTTCATAAACGACATAAAACTGTTTACCAAATCCATCCATCCATTATCCGTAACCGCTTATCCTGTGCAGGGTCGCAAGCAAGCTGGAGCCGATCCCAGCTGACTATGGGAAAGAGGCGGGGTACACCCTGGACAAGTCATCAGGTCAGTGCAGCGTTTACCAAATCAGAAAACCAAACTGATTCACTTGTGAAGACTGTACAAGAGTGTGCCACAGACATAGGTATAGAGTTTGAAGTTTCAAAGTGTGCTGTGCTCACAACGAAGAAGAGAATAAAGTCTCATTGTAGGGGCTTGAACTATCAACACATGAGCAGTGGTCTCAAAGTTTAGGGGGATAAAAGGGTACAAGGCAGAGAATAGGATGGTATAATTAAAGGAGAACTGAAGTCATTTTTAAACTTGCTTTATTTCTTAACGTGTTATTCAATTAGGTTTTCGGTTTTGGTCACCTTATATCGTGACTCGTATTGGCAACTAATTGCAATTAAATATTATACTTATTGGCCTATTCGGTTTTTAGCCATGTTGAATTGAGTTCATTTGGTCCACAGCAGGCATCACTTAACCGTGCGATCTTCACGAGACTTGTGCAAGACTTCGAAACGTGAAGTGTCAGCCAGGTGTCAGTGCCGCCATTTTGAAAACTTCTCCAAATGAAATATTGCACAAAAACGAGTTTAAATGACGATTACTGCCTACTTTTTTCAAACTTTCCTGATTGCTATCAAACAAACAAAACTTCCGGCTTGATTGCATCAGCATTCGAAAGAGGGCGCACGCATCTTTTGACAACGTTGACAGATGTTGGTCACTTTGATTTCCGCTGTACGTTTTACTTCCGTCCTATGATGTCTCACACAGGTCTCAACGAATCTCGTTTACGGCCGTTGCTTTGACATATGGACTGATATATTACAGAGCATATTTCAAACACTCAGAACTTGCTATAGCAGTGACAAAATAGCTATCAAAAATGCATTCCTATATTTAATAAAATGAGATAAATAGAATTTTGATAATAAAAAATTTGCCTTCAGTTCCCCTTTAAAAAGGCTGAAACCCTTCACCGTGAACCACAGGCGAGAAAAATGGAAAACTAGGTTTATCTGTGACATAGTTTCAAGGCATTTGGGGAGGAATTTCCAATTTATTGTAAACAGCAAAATAGAGTCTGAAGTGATGGTAATCCATACTCAATTTTAATAAAACTGCCATATAGTAATACATTAAAAAGAAATTTGACAATACAAAACTTTATATATTTTTGATGTTTACAAAATCAAGTAACAGTTACAATAACTTGATTTTGTAAACATCAGAAATATACAGGTTTTGTATAGTCAAATTTCTTTTTGATTCATTATTCAATTTCTGAACAATCTGAGTATTGATCTAATCCTAAAGCTTCTATAACAGTGTCAGTGATATCAGGTCTTGAACCTGATTCAGGTATTTCACATGTTCTATCTTCCCCTTTATCCTTCTTTTCTTTCAAAGGAACCACTCTGTTGCCTTTTGCACAAGTCTTTTCACGTCAGATGAATTCAAATTAGGTCCAAATTAGGTGTGTGTGTGTGTGTGTGTGTGTGTGTGTGTGTGTGTGTAAAAGCATGTGATATCCCCTCTATATTAAGGAGGTTCAGAGTTCAAAAGATTTTTCAGATATTTTGAAACAATATATGAATTAATTTATCACAGTATTTTCATTTGGGGGGGCGGCACGGTGGTGTAGTGGTTAGCGCTGTCGCCTCACAGCAAGAAGGTCCTGGGTTCGAGCCCCGGGGCCGGCGAGGGCCTTTCTGTGTGGAGTTTGCATGTTCTCCCCGTGTCCGCGTGGGTTTCCTCCGGGTGCTCCGGTTTCCCCCACAGTCCAAAGACATGCAGGTTAGGTTAACTGGTGACTCTAAATTGACCGTAGGTGTGAATGTGAGTGTGAATGGTTGTCTGTGTCTATGTGTCAGCCCTGTGATGACCTGGCGACTTGTCCAGGGTGTACCCCGCCTTTCGCCCGTAGTCAGCTGGGATAGGCTCCAGCTTGCCTGCGACCCTGTAGAAGGATAAAGCGGCTAGAGATAATGAGATGAGATTTTCATTTGGCATTGCACTATACCGTATAAGTTATAATAAATGAATCTATATTCATCTGACAACGAGTGACAGTTCTTGCAAAAGCAACTGTACAAAAACAAATACGTATAAACTCGTACGTACATATTTATAATTTTAACGATTACCGTTAACATTAACTGTATGACCGATGTCAAGTCTCGATATGTGACTCCCTACAAGGATTCATTGCATTCCATCACAAGTCAAAATGTAAACAGTGTCGCGCCAAGCATGCCGAGTGGGCGGGTTTGACGCAAAACAGGCCGTATACAATAATGGGATATCGATCGATATTTATAATTTAATATTTAGCTGACCAGCATTTATACATGGACCTGTACACAGACGTATTTCACTCGGTAATCATAGTGATGGCTAAAATTACAGATTTGCCCGTGGTTCGAGGCCTTTTTGAAAACCAGGCATCTAACGTGCCGCTCTGCTTCTCAGTCACCATTTCTAGCCATGTGGTAGCGCAGCTCAATCACAGTACACAAAAACATTGTCAACACCTTGTCAGACAGTCAGATTACATCTTAATTACAGCACGTGGCAACATAATGGCTGCCTCTATTTCCTACGGATGTGTTAGTATTTAGCCATTATTTAGTTGAATAAAACTTAGTTTCACATCGCACACTGCTCAGTACTGTACAGATATGTAAACAAAAATATTTTTTGTTACTCAGTGAAAAATAGATTGCGGCAAATCCTACTACAGTCGGCAATTTGCCGCTGCTGACCGGCTACTTTTGAGACCTCTGCATGAGACCAAATCTGAGCCAGGAAACAGTGAGTACAAGTACCTTGGAATTCTTCAACTTGATGACATTTTGCATGGAGAGACGAAAGAGAAGGTTTCCAGTAATTATCTGAAGAGACTGAAGCTGGTACTCAAGTCAAAACTGATCTCAAGGAACATGATGCATGCCATTAATACTTGGGCAGCAGCTGTCATCAGATACAGTGGAGCGATTGTGAATTGGATGCAAGCTAAGGTGGAAGAACTTGACAAGAGGACCAGAAAGCTTATGACCATGTATGGTGCCCTGCACCCAAAGTCAAATGTGATCAGGCTATACATGAAACAAGCTGATGGTGGGTGTGGTCTGATAAGTGTCAAGGACTGTGTTGATGGGGAGCGCCAAACATCAGCTTACTAATTAAGCAATAGTGAGGAGGAGTTGTTGTAGTATACGGCATCACAAATGGGTTTGGAAAGATGTTGAGCTGAAGAGAAGGATGCTTACAAACAGCAGAAGAAGGAAGAGAGATGAGAAAAACCCTGAACATGCATCTACATGGACAGTTTGAGAGAGATACTAAGAATATGAAGGACAAAAAAGTGTCCTGGGAGTGGTTACGGCACGGAGATATGAAAAGAGTCACAGGAAGTTTACTAATGGCAGCACAGGAGCAAGCTCTACACACTAATTTTGTAGCAAAACGCATTTACCACACAGGGACAAATGTAGACTGTGTGCTGAAGGAACTGAGAGTATTAGTCAAATTATCAGTGGCTGCAAAATGCTTGCTCAGAATGAGTACAAGAGGTGTGCCAAAATCTCCATTGGCTGCTTTGTAGAAAGCTTGGATATGATGCTGCTAAACAGTGGTATGAGCATGTTTCAGCCAAGGTTATGGAAGAGGAAGGAAGACCTAGATTATGCTGGGATCATAACTTCCAAACAGACAGAGTTACTGAACATTGTCAGCCTGACATTGTTGCTTGTTGTCAGAATAGAAAGCAATGTCATATTATCGACGTAGCCATCCCAGTCGATTGCAATATTGCCATAAAAGAGGTTCAGAAGCTAGAGGCCTACTCTGAGCTAAAAGTTGAGATTGCAAGATTATGGAAATTCCCTGAAAGTAAAAGTTAAAAGCCCTTGGCTCCATCCCGCTTAAGTTACGTTGGTACCTAGATCAAATTGATGTGAAATACAATCCTCGCACACTCCAAAAATCAGCCCTTTTGGGAACAGCAAACATACTTAGGAAAGTACGGTCTCTCTGAGGTCCTTGTTGTGACTTGACAGAAAGCGATTTTTTTGGTGCATCATACCATCAATAAAAACAATTTGTACCATGCAATAAGACAATAATAAAGCTGAAATAAACTACATAATGATACTTACTGTTCTATTACTCTTATACTTCATCTATTGTATCAGCAAATCACAAACCTTCATGGACAACTTTTTGCATAAATATTTTTTATCTGATTAATCAAATAATTGTTGGAATAATTATTTGATAAACATTTGATTACAAAATTAATTGCTTGTGACAGGTGTACTTAGCATTGTCAGCTTCTTATTTTGTTCATCACCAACATTAGAAGGTCCTCTAAATTTGCAAGCAAGTTTCCAGGTAAACTACTGGCCTCTAAACTCTGATGTTTTGGTCCAACGATGTGAAGCAGTTTTTAATTTAAGTACTGCCTAAATCACTGTTTGAAACTGTTAACAATCTTGAGCAAAACAACAATTTATATCACCCTAATCAGTAACTCAAGAGCAGTTACCCATTTAAAAAGTATATTTAGGCATAACGTCTGATGTCGGACTCTTAAATTAGAGCCGCGCATGTGTGTGTGTATGTGTGTGTGAGAGAGCGATCAGTCCTGAAACCCCCCCAGGTCTGAAGCTTTGGGCCTGATGTCAAGCTCTTGCTCAGATCATAGGATGCTGCACTGATTCGGGCTGACGGAAGCGTCCTTTCCCCTCAGCCATGACATCTTTGATATGTCTGGAATTCTTTTTTTTCCTCTCTTTCTACTTCTTCCCTTCCTTTCATACACCAGTGACCTTTTGTATGCCATGGTTGTCTAAGTCAAAGTGCATCAGACCGAGATATTGTCTTACAAGATGCTTCAGAAAAAAACAATAAAACTGTTTAGAGGAGGTCTGACCTTACCAGAGGGTAGAGTGTATAAGACAGGCTTCTTGGCCAGACTGCTTGATACGCCGGTGGTGAATGTGATGACCAGAACGGAATGGATAGCACGCTCCATCTGGTTGACAAACTATTCTGAATGCTGGTGTTCACACTCACAGCTCTGACCAAAGAGATCACACTGAAAATATTAATTCAGCTAAGCTAAAAAAAAAAAACCCAGGACAGCACAGTTTGCGTCTCTGTGCTCTACAATCACAGGCTAATGCATGTACTTTGCAGATATTAATATGTGTCTGACTGACTGTTGGAAAATTATTCAAAGGCCTGAATAAATTAAACTTAACGTGAGCTATAACTTCCAGAGTAATTACATGTCAGACAGTTAAAGGTTTGCTCATGTCAAAATCTTGCTCAGTTTGTTCTGGGTATTTGTGTATGAAACAAAAGACTTTTTAACCATTACCATATGTAAAAAATTATCATTCATTACACTGAATTAGGGCGGCACGGTGGTGTAGTGGTTAGCACTGTTGTCTCACAGCAAGAAGGTTCTGGGTTCGAGCCCAGCGGCTGACGAGCACCCTTCTGTGTGGAGTTTGCATGTTCTCCCCGTGTCTGCGTGGGTTTCCTCTGGGTGCTCTGGTTTCCCCCACAGTCCAAAGACATGCAGGTTAGGCTAATTGGTGGCTCTAAATTGACCGTAGGTGTGAATGTGAATATGAATAGTTGTTTGTCTCTGTGTGTCAGCCCTGCGATGACCTGGCGACTTGTCCAGGGTGTACCCCGCCTCTCGCCCATAGTCAGCTGGGATAGGCTCCAGCTTGCCTGCGACCCTGTAGGACAGGATAAGCAGCTACAGATAATGGATGGATGGATGCGCTGTTAAAAATTTACTGTAAAATTTACAGTAAATTACTGGCAGCAGAGTAGCCAGTATTTTACTGCAAAATTTACAGTAACAAAAAACCCTACTGTAAATTGTGGAACAGTATATTACTGTACTTTTTACACTACTGCAAGATGTTACTGTAAATTTTACAGTAAATTTTTAAGTGTAGACACAGACAACCATTCATACCTACGGTCAATTTAGAGTCACCAGTTAACCTAACCTGCATGTCTTTGGACTGTGGGGGAAACCGGAGCACCCGGAGGAAACCCACGCGGACAACATGCAAACTCCACACAGAAAGGCCCTCGTCGGCCACGGGGCTCGAACCCGGACCTTCTTGCTGTGAGGCGACAGCGCTAACCACTACACCACCGTGCCGCCCTGAGGCTAATATTTAGGCCTAAAAACCAACGTTAGATTGTGTCCGTATACTTGTAGAATTGATACAGATGTTGCCGACTTATGCACACGTTGAAAAATACCAGTCATAACAACAAATCAGTATGAGTTCAACATCCAGTAAAGCTTATTATATTTAGAGGCAACTTGCAAAAGAGCTTGCTTCCTGCTCCCTTACCAGATTCACGGCAGTGGGTGAGTGGGTTGCATCAACATCCGTCTGCTCGCTTCGTGCTTAGCGCCAAAAAATTCCCAGAAACCTTTGCGCGTTACGGTAGCAGTACACTGTACTGTATAAACATAGCCACCTACAGTTATTTACTGTATAAGCGTCACACAGTATCTTACTGTAAAATAATACGGTGCTATACTGTAAGTTTTACAGCAATTGTTTACAGTGTAGATACACTGAATCATTCTTAATGCTATGGTAATGTAATATTTAAAAATTGTAGCTTATTATAATAAGTGCTTCTTATTGTTTGCTGATTAGCTATATAAGGGAATTCTGACCATTATAACAAAAACAGAGATTTTCCACTTCTAAAAATAGTTCAAAAATATTTTGAGACTGAATGCTTGAGTGTTGTGGATTGCACATACTTTTCTGGGTTACTTCAAAAAACCTATATCTTCTTCGATGCATTTTTGACATTCCTACTGTATATGTGTATACGTTTTGAAACTGGTTTCTGGTTATTCACTCAATTACTTCTCTCCAAGTGCTAGTAAGTGACAAACCTTGAGCTCTGAAGCAATGCAATCAATAAAAAGATTTATATTATAAAGTCGCTCAGCAGTTATTAACAGTGCCAGAGGTTTGCTGCTGAATCCAATAAACTGAGATAGCTGTGGCAGTATATATTAAAAAGAGTTCTCCTCTGAACTCCCTCCCTCACTGACCAGAATTGATTTACATGGCAGACATGGTGAATTTAGCTCATGTGGAAGCCAACTCTGAATGCGTTTCATGTCCCGCTTGCAGCGTCATCATGTTAAAGCCTGTCAGGCAATTGCACGCACCTGGGTAGCACTCAGACAACATTTGCGGTCGTTAAGCATTCCGAGCACATTTTCACATCTGTTTAAACACATGAAAGTCACATATTACTGGATTTTACGTATTTTTGTGCATTGAAATGAAAATTAATAGCCAAACATACCTATTGAGGATCTCTTTTATTTCTGTCAGCCTCCTGTGGTCTGAGAGGTACAAATTGCCACACACTACAGTTTGCACATTTAACCTCCCATTCTTTCACAGCTCCATAAGCTATTATTAAATCATTCAGGGCACAAGGCTATGTCACATGGGAATTAACTTTTTTTGAGATTTATACCTCACTGTCATAACAATGGACCTAATTAACTGGTACTAATCTAAAAGTCTAGTGAAGCTGTTAATTTTACAATGCACTCACAGTCATGGCCTTGGGGGGAAAAGTCCATGCATGACTAAAGTCTCTTTACTCGACTGCTCCAATGTTTGAGCTCATCAATGGCAGCCTGAACAGATGAGGACCCAATATATTTCTTGACTCGCAGACATTTCGGAGATGTTTGATTTGCATGAACAAAATATCACCATCGACCTTCAAGAGCCTTTTCCTCAAATTTCCTGAAATGCCAAATACGAAGTCACACGGCGCATGGAGTCTTCGATTAAAGAATGCAGGAATGAAGAGATTAGAGGTGAATCATTGACATATACACAGCCTGATTGACAAGGCATTCACACACATTTCTATTGAGGCCAGTGGCATGCACACATTTCCTTGTGTAGACAAGCAGACCCACTGAAGGAGACCTGGTCCACCTTTGATACTTCAAATTCTTCCAGGCCATGCCTCATCATGCTTGCTGTACAAGGAAGGAGTTTTATTTTGAGGAGCTGAAAGTGAGTTACAAGATCTGGTTCAAGATGCATTAATACAGGGCGGTGTGGTACCGTACAGGCAAAGAGGAATATCTCAGGAAAGCAAGGAACATAATGAGAAAACAAATAGTAGCATCATCCAACCATCCGATGCTCCCTGGCTTCAGGCCACACCAATAGGATGCATCTTGCATTTGTGCTAATCAATAGCGAGCATTAGGCTGTAAGATGCAGCCAGAGGCTCCAAGCCAGGCCAGTGCCTCATCCACCTGCCAAAACTGAGGGAAGATGGGAGGAATTGGAACAAGACAAATGCAGAAAGCTGCAATGACAGATTTCCACAGCCACAAATAACAAGCAGGGGATTCACAAGTGCCCTTCCATTCCACCCAATGTCAAGACAGAAGAAAGGGAGTTTTCTGCAAAGATGTCCCTGTGGTCCCGAAACTGTGGGCTCTGATCCAATCACATAATGGGACTCACAGCATGTTCAGAGGAATTCAGTTGATTCATTGCAGACTTCAGGGGATCCTGAGTTCCTGTTCTTTTGCCCTTAAAAATGTACTAGTTCCCTCTTGGTCAGCATGTATGATAATTGTATTTTATATTAAACTATACTGAACAAGTATGCTCACAATTGCAGATGCCGGCAACGAGAGTCTCAACCCTATTGTGCCATTGTCCAAGCTTTGGCTTAGCTCTGCAACAGGATTACAGCTAGCATACGTTCAGCTTCATCACTCTTGGGCAACTCTTCTGGAGCAGTACATGCTGCCTACAGATATATTTTGCTTCAGTGAACTCCAAACTGTACCATCCCAGCATTAGGTACCATTACTGAGAATTTGTTGTGTTCTTTTCTGAATTATTTACTTGCAAAATCATTGTTAATACAAAACCATTAACATGTTTTAATGTGACTATCCATGATAATACTCATACCAGGCCTGCCAATTGGCTACAAGCCTACTCACAAATAAATGATCATTAACATTACCTCATTTGTTACGCAGGGCAACATGTCTGGCTTTATTGCTTAATAACAGAAAGAATAAAGTCTTTCAGTAGACTAGAAATAGGTCCATGTTATGAACAGTGTGAATGATCATGAAAAGAATATTGGGAATGATGTGTGTTTTCTGTGAAAGGGATGGGAAGAATAAATGATTCATCTGTGATCTTTCTTAATTGTCTGTGCACTGATGCAAAAAAGTCAAAATGATATTTCTACTTAAGATGAAGTATAATTTTTATGAAATTCTGAATCAAACCATATATCTCAGAATAATCAAAAATGAACATTATGGTAAGGTTATCAAGTTTCTTCAAAGAGTCAGTATTCCACTGCATTTGAACATTAATTAGATGATAATTTTATTTAAAAAAAATTTAAAAACCTACCAAAATAAAATAAAATCAACGGAGTGCTACACTATGTCTATATCACGCTAAAGTTAGGTCATGATCTATCATACTTTCATCATAACCTTTAATGTTTGTATTCATTTTATGTCAACAGCATCTTCTCATCTCATCTCATTATCTCTAGCTGCTTTATCCTGTTCTACAGGGTCGCAGGCAAGCTGGAGCCTATCCCAGCTGACTACGGGCGAAAGGCGGGGTACACCCTGGACAAGTCGCCAGGTCATCACAGGGCTGACACATAGACACAGACAACCATTCACACTCACATTCACACCTACGGTCAATTTAGAGTCACCAGTTAACCTACAGGGATGTGATTTTTCCGCGAATTCGCGGAATTCCGCTTTTTTCACCTCAAAATTTGAAAAAAAAAAATTCCGATTTTTCGCTCAAAAATCCTCATTCGTATCCTATTCGTTCCGACTTTCAGTAATTCCGTCATTGAGATGAAACGAGGTACGTGATTGGCCCATCGCTCTGTAACAACCAATGAACGCGCTTGTTAGATAGCTGTACGTAAGCTCGCTTCAAACAAAGAGTTGAAAGATGGCAGCCTCCGTGATCGAGCGTAAAGATGCAAATCGAGTTAAAGAAATCGACAGAATAGTGAAAAACAAGTTCCGCTGGGAATGGTTGGAGAAAGAGGTTGCTACAGACGTTGGACATAAGACTATGAGACATTTGTTCAGCGATTTTGTTCTTTGGGGAGAGGGCAGAGGTCTCTGGCTGTCAAGTTTGGGGATGCTGGGACCTCCCCTGCCCGAGCTACGAGCGTGCAAAGTCGGGCTGGAGCCCGGGATAGAAACGAAACCTAAGCGGAGCGCCGCGGCTCGCCTCAGGGCGAATTACGTCCTGAGGCGTGGGGCTAGCACGCCCTGCCCGCGCTGGTTCTTTGGGGGGAGGGCAGAGGACCCTGGCTGTCAAGTTCGGGTAGGCTGGGACCTCCCCTGCCCGAGCTACGAGCGTGGAAAGTCGGGCTGGAGCCCGGGATAGAAACGAAACCTAAGTGAGTGAACATAGTAGTTTTGAATATCCTTAAGTGAGTGAACACTGGGGTTCTGAATATCCTTAAGTGAGTGAACACTGGGGTTCTGAATATCCTTAAGTGAATGAACACTGTGGAGTTATGATTATCCTTTGGTGAGTGAACACTATAGAGTTATGTATATGAAGTTGACATTGCTAGAGTAGAAACTGCAGAAAAAAAGTGACTGATATGCTGGAACTGGACATGGATGCTAGCATCTTTTTTTCTTTGAGAGTTCCTGAAGACTTGTGGATGAATTCTTATGTTGCATCATGTTTGTTTGAAAAGGCACATTTAGGTATGTTCAACTTCGACAGTAATTGAAAGTATAAATTTTGTTTTTCCTTATACAATTTTCTATTTATTCTAAGGCCAAAAAAAAAAAGTGTGTGTTTCCGGTTACATAGATTTCAAAACTAGGGTCGGTAGGCAGGCATTTTTTTTTTTTTTTTTTTTTTCAAGATGGCTGCCATAACCTATATTTAGACAGGAATAATTTCACAAAATATAATGAATTTCTTTGCAGGTCACCTGAGTTACCACCTTCTGATGAATCTGATGCAGCATGAGACACCTTTTAACATGAATTTTTCTGTAAATATAACAGCTCAATACACCATGAGAGAGAGAGAGCAGCCCCGCCCCTCTCTGCTCCCTGAGTGCAGCTCGTCGCCTTGGTAACGGTGCAGGGAAAAGACACAATATAACAAGCAAAGAGCGCTTTTTCTCAGAGTTCCCTCTCCTCGAACAACGCTGATTTACACGGAAACGAAAGGAGCTATTCACAAAATTCTTTCACACTGAGTGCTACAAGGCTCCCATGAACACATAAATGTAATTTTTTTTGTCCCTAGTGTAAAAAATGTGGACACTAGAGCGAGTTAAAAACAAGTGACTTTTCTGATTTTGCAGTAAAAGCGCTGCCACGTTTATAATGTGAGTCTATGGGAGAGCGCGGCTGTCCTCTCCTTACATTCAGGCTTCTCATTCAAAAACTGTAAATCCTATTGCTCAGGGAGACACTTGTCTTGACTCACACAATGTGTGACTACAACTTTTGAGAAAGTTGTGTGTGTAGAGTGAAAATTGTGGCTGAGAAAACAGTTTAAATGAAAAAGTTAGAGCTTTTTTTTTCAAGCTGCCTCCACTCTAAACTCCTGAGCTCCACTGGTGTGTAACGCCATAGACACCCATTATAAAGCCGGAATTTCTCCGTTTTAAAGTTTGAATCATGTCTCTAGGTGAAAGACAAAATAAGCGTTATCTCTGCTTCTGTTCCCTCCGCCGGCCCCGACACACTACTGCCTCCGCCGAGTGCGCGCGCGCACACCACATGTCGGGGCCGCGGATGAGTTACTCTCCCCTGATCAACGAAGTCGGCGGGGAATTTGTGGTTATTATCGGTACAAACAGCACGAATCACAACTTAAATGAGTGCGGTTCAGTTTGACATTATTGTCAGTCCGTTAGATAAACATTTAATTTTATTAAAATCGAAAATTAATATTTAGAGCCTGTGGGCTACAAAAATAAGTCATTAAAGTAGCCGGCTGGACTTAATTGTGTAGTCGGCTGTATGGCTGGCAGCCGGCGCTTGTGGAAAGCCCTGATTTTCCCAGTGAGTGACAAAAACTTCCGGTTCACGCGGTTGGGTTATATGTAAAAGTCGCGACTGGGAAAAAAACGAAAAAAAGTTCAGGGTCGGGCGGTACGGATTAGGGTCAGTCGGGTAACCGGAAACACATTTTTTTTTTTTGGCCTAATGCAGATGATTTAATTTAGAATGACATTTTTAGGTTTTGGGGCGGCACGGTGGTGTAGTGGTTAGCGCTGTCACCTCACAGCAAGAAGGTCCTGGGTTCGAGCCCCGGGGCCGGCGAGGGCCTTTCTGTGCGGAGTTTGCATGTTCTCCCCGTGTCCGCGTGGGTTTCCTCCGGGTGCTCCGGTTTCCCCCACAGTCCAAAGACATGCAGGTTAGGTTAACTGGTGACTCTAAATTGACCGTAGGTGTGAATGTGAGTGTGAATGGTTGTCTGTGTCTATGTGTCAGCCCTGTGATGACCTGGCGACTTGTCCAGGGTGTACCCTGCCTTTCGCCCGTAGTCAGCTGGGATAGGCTCCAGCTTGCCTGCGACCCTGTAGAACAGGATAAAGCGGCTAGAGATAATGAGATGAGATGAGATTTTTAGGTTTCATGTTTTGGCTTTTTGTCAGTTAAGAATCATTGAATTTACTATAGGGGCTCAGAGTTGCATGTTGACCATTAAATTGGCTTGAATTTGTTAATCATGACAAGTTTTTTCTTGTGTGTTTGCTTGCCATTTTAGTACAATTTTTAAGTCAGAAAACCCCAGAACCCAGGAGCTTCGCCCCCCTTGTCCCCCCACCAGGGCGCTGCCCTGGACCAGCTGGGGGCCTGCGGCCCCCAGACCCCCGGCTAAAATTTTCAGATAATTTCACCAGCCCCAAATCACATCCCTGAACCTAACCTGCATGTCTTTGGACTGTGGGGGAAACCGAAGCACCCGGAGGAAACCCACGCGGACACGGGGAGAACATGCAAACTCCGCACAGAAAGGCCCTCGCCGGCCACGGGGCTCGAACCCGAACCTTCTTGCTGTGAGGCGACAGCGCTAACCACTACACCACCGTGCCGCCCTCAACAGCATCTTAGTGTCACCTAAATGTACTTTTTGTAGTTTTATACAGACAAAAATGCACAATCTTTTGCACTGTTTATTATTCAGAAATAAAAATTCAGTTATAATTTTGCTTGATTCAGTTTTTGATAAACAGAATCAAATTGTGAAGCCAGTATCATGGATCAAATCCAATCACAACATGAGTGTGTCATTACACCTTTAAACTCTGAGTGATCTTCATTCTGATAGTTGGAATGGAAATACATTATCAACATAATAAGGGGCAAAGTTTGTTTGTTTGTCTTAACCTAACGTCACCATTTCTCAACGGATTTTCACCAAATTTGGCAAGTAGGTCCAAGGATGACCCGGAATTTTGCAGATATAAACAAAATTCATGTACGGGCCCCAGGGAGGTCCCTGGGGGGCACAACATCCACCCACCCCCTCCCTCAATGCCTTTCACATTACTTTTATTAACACAAACTCTTGACAGATCTGCACTAAACTTGGCATGTAGGTACAGGAGATAGCCACAATTTAGCAGAACTAAGAAATTTCATATTTGGGCCCCAGGGGGTTGTCGGTGTGCCCCTGGGTGGTGGATGTTTGGATGAAGTAAGAAATATGTAGCAACAAAGTATCTTTCATTTCTTGGCGGATATCTTCTCTCCACCCGTCCCACTGACTATTGTATTACTGTTAAAACCCTTTTTCTAATATATAAAAACACAGCATACTTTATCAGAACCTGAAATTTAAAAATCTACAAAGTGAAAATATTTTCCCAGAAGAAATGTATATAGCTTATATTTGTGTTGCTCTAATAAAGAATATAAAACTAGAATTGTTTGTTTTTAATATATTGTATATGAGTGATTCCACACTTATGGGTACTGAAATGGGGACATGAACTTATTTTTTAAAATTCACCTAAAACCATTTCTTTTTTTTACCATCAGGTCACAAAACGTAATCTTTAATGAATGATATGTTAAAAGATAACTTTAATTTTCTGAGATGTAATAAAAACATATTTATATGCCAAAGTCAGAACGTAACAGAAGTGTTGTGGACATATATATTCTCAATTTTAACAATGTAGAATTACTTTTTGAAACATAGGAAGGTGATGTTTTAGCAAATATAATTAATAAACATGTGTAGTAGAATAAACATACACATTCTTTCAATAAGATTAACATGGTATATAGCTAGATTGTAATTAATTTGTAACAGACGCGAGATGGACAATCGTAACAGAAGTAATGTAACAGACATCATTTTGGAACTCATAGGCTTGACTTTGGAATATAAATATGTTTTTATTACATCTCAGAAAATTAAAGTTATCTTTTAACATATCATTCATTAAAGATTACATGTTTTGTGACCTGATGGTAAAAAAAGAAATGGTTTTAGGTGAATAAGTTCATGTCCCCATTTCAGTACCCATAAGCGTGGAATCACTCATATCACATACTAAAAAAAATTACGTCCAAGCTTCACCCCACCCCCACCCCAGAACCCGGGCAACACCAGGTAACCTGCTAGTTTTACATAATGGATTAAAAAAAAATGTCACGAATGCAGAGCGGAAGCGGCTGCAAATGCAGAATTCTTTATTTAAGTAAAGCACAAGCCAAAACACTGGAGATGAAAAACAAAAACCATGAACATAAACAAAATGGACAAGATACTCAGTACAATGTGGTGTAACACAACAGAAGTTTACCAATGACACAAATGAAACCCGGTGCTTAACAAGGTGCAGGATCATGTGATGGGCTGCAGTGGCTGATGGGAAGTGTAGTCCAGAAGTCCTGACATGACAGTTTCGAAAGCACTACATAATTTTACCAGAAAACTAGTTAATCCAAATATTAAAAAACAAGAAGAATAATTAGAATTTATTTGTTTATGATTGAATTACGAAATTACATCCTGAAACCAAGTTTAACCGATTTATGATAGTGCGTCACTAATTTGGTTGGAGTGAGGCCAGGTAGTGAGCTCAGGATGCCCATTTTATACTGAAGATCATTCTGTCCAAAACATGTCTCTGCACAGACTTGCTTGAAAGGAACGAGTAAAAATGAAAGCAATTTTTTCAGAATAAAAAGTGTCATGACCAAATCCATGCCATAGTTAGCGACACAGAACTGCACCATGTCCTACTACTGTGTTTTCCATTAAGAGCCAGGTTGTATGGTGGATAAATTTATCCATTTTAATTGGCTTTATCTGGATGAAATCCCCCTCGCTGCACTTAGAGGAACACAAACATATGAGCTGAGCTGAGCTGAGTGCATTCTTTTATATTCTTTTGTACATAAATGAGTGTTTTTTTCATACATGTGAACTAAAGGGCAAAAAAAGCAACAACAAACTACGTCTCCCTCACTTTGTCCCCCTTCTTTTTCAATCTTTCTGTCAGTGGCTGTATCACTATGTCTCTTTTGCATGTCTTTTTTTGTTGCTTTATTCACAAGACAAGAATAAGCTCACAGCATCCCAAGAGAGGGAGACTGAATGAGAGAGGTAGATGTAGCAGGCTTTGTTTCTCATTGCAGTTTTCTCTGAGCTGATGCGCTCTGTTCTTTAAATGTTTACACTGAAGAGCCCAGGGGGTGAAACAAGCCTGCATGCACTGAGCAAATGACAATTCCACCATATTTCCTTATTTCCTTCTTCAGTACAGTTGAACCATGCCAAGGTGGAACTCAGTGAACAAGGTCTGTTCCTAAGAAACAGGCTGTTTGACGTTGGCTGAGCACCAGCCCCTAACCATGTCAGGACCCACCCAACAATCTCACGGTCTTTCTCTTCTTAATATTGCGCTTCATTGCATCCGATTCACCAACCCACCACTTTTAAACTCTATTTACATTTTGGCAACAATGTACAAATTATACCCTGCTGGTTATATTGTAATTTGCCTTAACTTCCCCCAAAGCAAGTTCACATATAGAACATTTATTAAGCATATTACACCCTAGGGGGTTTTCTGCTTCCCTTGTCAGTAAACAACCCAACACAGGAAGAAAATTCACTTCACAACTTTGATTGAAATGAGCCTTGAAGTATTGGATTTTCTGAGAAATCAAGAATTTCATTATGGGCCCCCTCTTCGTCAAGTATTTAATATAGAAGTGCATACCGGCTCTCTTCCTTTGTTTTCTATTCTTTCTGCTTCCTTTCTTTATTTCTTTACTTACCTTATCATATTATATCAAATGAATCATTTGACTCACATATCTAGAAAGGGTTTGATCACATCAAGCAATAAAAGACTTTAATGTGCTATCTGTTTCAGATGGAATTTTATGAACTAGGTTGTGAAAGAATTGACTAAATCCACACAGCAAGTAGGAAAATTTGAGCTGACAGCCACTGTAAACAGTAAAATAATGGAACGAGTTTTTTCACAGCATGACAGCACAGAGGCTGCGTGGGCAGAGAGTCAGATCTCCTTGGGGGTGACATTACATGGCATAGTGTCATGGCCTCGGTGGTAGACATGGCACATTCAGCCCCACATCCACACTGACAGTCATACCCCTGAAGCTCATGGCAATTACCATGTAGGGCCTTGTGTGCCAAGGCCTAAAGTCCAAACTAATCTGATTGCACTCCCATTCTGAACCACAAACACAGTTTTGCCGCTTGAGTGAGTCGGTTAAAAGGCCTCCTAAAGCGTGATCTGGGCACATGCAGAGGGGACATTCTCTCTCTATCAGACTGCTATTGATCCTCTGGCAAATTAACCTGGAGCCAAAACAAAGAAGAGTATTTGACATTCCATCTACACAGCAGTATATGCGGTGCAAGACTTGCTGGCAATTTCACTATTCTCCTGACCAGCTACTGCACCCTAACTGGACGAATGAACGACGGTGCAAGACTGTGGCGGTAGACATGCTTTTGCAAGGCACCGGCTGGTGCCTACACAGCTACTGCTCAGACGCTGGCGGAGGACAGCAGGAGTCAGGCTTCATCCGGATTCACCCAGGACTTTGGAGCAGTTGGAAACAGATGGGGTTTTTTTTGAAAAGTCACTAGGCATCTGTTCCCATTCGGAAACCCAGCCTCAGAGACGTGTAATTAAATAAGTGTCACACAGCACACTGATAAATATGCCACAAAGACCGTGTGTGTGCATGCATAATTATGGCATGGCAATGGGGGTACCATATCCCTCCCTGCTCATTACAACACTTACAGGACATCAAAACCAGAGCGTGTTGGGCACAGGCAGACAGGTGTAAAATAAATCCTACACTTGTGTTATTCTGACTTTCTATGCACAAACAAACGTGTGTTGACATCTTGAAATATACGCATGGGCTTTTTTAAATTTGCGTATGCTTGCATTTTTAGAGGATATTCAGTGAACAGCAGAACAGAATGTTTGTAATCATGCAAGGATTTGAGTGTTTCAAATGAATTCCGTGTTTGTGCAATGCTGGATTATCAAATATAATCACAAGATTTAAAGATTGTGAAATGTCAGAAAGCTGTTGCTGGAAATTTCAATCTTGAACTGGCAGTATGTCAATGCTGCAACCAGGATTTCTTCAAAACACATTATATAGTTCTGCACACTCATACTCACACAAGCATAGTAGACTAAGCTGTGAAAATTTACTGTGAGATTTTCACCATCACTTGACCTCTTTGTGATTTTTCTTTCACAAGGTAAAAATTGTGATATCAGAGGTTTATTTTCTTTATATCTATATATCTCCACATGTAAGTGAATATAAAATAAGCTGGCATGTGTGTCATACTGTTGGAGCAGATTCCTTTGCGGACTCTGTCAGGTTTATCTATTTGAATTAAAGAACGGCAAACCGTTCACGCAGCGGGAGAGGTGCATTTGTCTCTCGGTACAGGGAAAAAAAACAGACAGAAACAGAAGACACTTCTGCTTCTCCAGGGACCTGTTCAGCTTTCACACTCCTCTAATTTATGCAACCCTCTGAGCTCCAGACGTTCTGCGAGGATGACTGAGCCCATTCTATTTACCACAGTGAGGCAGTGGCATGGATGCTCATTAGCGAGCAGGCCCAGAATAAATACTCCAGCTTTGTGAGAGGAGAGAGGGAGAGAGAGAGAGAGAGAGAGAGAGAGAATGAAACAGAAAAAGGAGGTTGCTCTGATACCACCTTCTGTGAGGGATCATACCACGAATTCTGGCACGGCTCTTGGTGAGAACCCCTCCTGAGAGGAGCGCTAAGTTACCTGTGCAGTCTCACACCTCTCAGGAGCCCCAAGTGAGTTCCCATAATTACTTAACAGCGCAAAGTGGTTGTGAGAACATTTTCACTCGCTGGTCATTGACTGACTGGAGAGTGGTGTCTTTTTAAGCTCCCACTCATGCTCCCTCAAAGCCATTCAGGGACATTGAAGACAGAATAAAGATTTAAATCAATAATGGAAAAAAAAACTGATAAATTCTAAACCATCTCTGAGAAATGATTTTCTAGCCCATGCAACCAGATCAGGAAGCAAATATGTGGCATGCCACTGTGCAATGCATAATAATGTATGTCTGAATAATTCTCCTTTAAGGCTGGCAGTCTTTGGATAATAGTGCAACTTGTTCAAAGACAGAGGAAACTAAAGGATTATGCTGCTTTCAGCAAAGCATTTCTTAGAGTATTGCTATTATCAAATGCACAATACCAGATCTGAGCCACTTTGCAGTTAATGAATCACCGAGACCTGTACTTTGAGGCTCATCGAGCAAAATGAATCACTGGACTGTATATCAACCATCTGCCTCAGGACAGCTGGATGATTTTTATCGCAGCTAAGGGACCTTATTGACAAAGCAAAACGCCCAAAGGTCAAATCTCCCCAAGATCAAAATGTAAAGTCATTTACGTACGGTTTGCTTAAAAATGGCCATCGCTGCAATTTCTGATCCAAAAAGCATGACAGCAGCTTAATCTTCAGAGGTCAACCTGGTGCTTTACTGGCACATGAGTGACAGCTGTCTCACACTAGGACTTGAAGAATGAGAAGCGGCTTTGCAGTGATTCAACAAGCAGTACGGTGTAAATGTGCCATTTGAGCGTGTTACAGCTATGATTCAGAAAGCTCCAGGAAGCTTGGACAGCACTGCCAGAATGAGTGCTTTCTAGCCCAATCGAGCTATTTGTATTCACAGTGAGCTATAATTTAGGTTTCTTGAATATCTATGATTTTTATTATTATTATTATTATTATTATTTTAAGTTACAGTTGGGACAAAATCTTGGATAATTACCTCTGCTTTAAACTGTAATTAGAATTGAAGCAGTAGATGAGGCAATCCTGAGTCTGGGGTAAATATGTACATACCGTACTGTCCTGTAGCTTCATTCAGTGGTCACAGTGGTCACGCATATTAGCTGTTTTATCAAGTAACCATTTACATTACCTTACTGTATATAAATATTGATGGTAGCCCATCTTTTGCAATATAGACACCATACATGTGTGTGTGTGTGTGTGTGTGTGTAGAGCACTGGTATGAATGCATCAGGATTAGTAGGTAGCACTCTCGGGGATTTGAACACTTGCTGGCCACTTTAATAAACAAACCTACCTTGTTGGTCCATGTTGTCTGGTAGATATACCGTAGACTACAGTTGGTTTATCCATAAACAGTTTGTCTTTATAGTTCTCTGAACACCCACTACCGTGTCACTGCTGCGCTGAGAATAGCCCACCAGCCAAATAAAATCTGGTCAGTAGTCTAGTGGTCCTGTAGTGCTCTTTTTCCACTAGATGTGGGCTAATAAATTGTACATAGCAACAGATGGCCTACAGTCAGTAATTTCCTACAAAGTGGAGCTACAAGGCAGGAGAATGGAATAAAGTGTCCGGTCTAAGTGTATTTCCCCCATGAAGCCACATTCACTTAAAATAAAAAAAAGTGATACTGGATTGAGCTAACCCTGTCTGAACATAACCACTTTATATAGGAGTGAAGAAGGAAGTCTGATTTATTTCTCCTTCAAGAAGACTATATAACAAATTGTATGTCATAGACTATGAGAAACCTTATTTTATTGATAGTCTGGTTAGATTATTATTATTATTATGCTAGAAATGCTAATGTGGCTCAGAGAATCCCAGTCCACTGAGGTAATTCTTAACAAGGATGGAGCAAAAAAAAAAGTGTCCAAACTCGAAGTCGTTTCCACAGTGACCAAACCCCGAGTCCTTACCTTGAGCGTGTATGAGGCGAAAAACGGAAAACAGCAGCATCCAGCCGGCGCCGCACCTCAGGGTGAACAAACAGCCGGACATTTTCCTCAGAGAGAGAGAGAGAGAGAGAGAGAGAGGGAGAGAGAGAGGCTGAACTGAAGGAGTACGTGTTGCTCGGAAGTCAGTGACACTTTTCCCCTCCGCGCGCGCGCGCGCTTTGATGCTCTGAGAGATCCGGTGCGTCACGCGCGCTCAGTCTGTCCGGATGAGCTGCGGCTGTAAACGCGAATAAGGCGAGTTTAAGAGAATTAAACGGAGCGCACAGGAGCGCATCTGCTCTTTAGCATCCCGGCTTCCGTTTAAAAGTTGCTGGAAAGGAGTTCATCCTGTCGACTTTATACGGTACAAACCGGCGAGCGGAATACCTCACTGTAGTGAACGCCGCCTTCCGGTCAAGTTGTGTCGCGCGCGAGATTCCATTCCAGCGCGCGAGCAGAGATGGCGGTGTAGAATCAGCGAGCCGCGGCTACGACTGAAGGAAAACAAGGGCGATCCAGTTCGCTTTGGCATCCGTATTCCCCCCCCACACACACACACCAGCAGCGCTCGCCGTGCGCCCTGAGCTCAGCTCAGCTCAGCCATGAGTGATGCATCCGGCGCTGGAATTGGATCGCCACCATGCGGCGCGTGGCCGAAGTGCGTGACCCTCACCTTGAGGACTTGCACGCTTTGCTTTCGCACAGAGGTGCGTTTTCCAGCTCATCTCATCTCATCTCATCTCATTATCTCTAGCCGCTTTATCCTTCTACAGGGTCGCAGGCAAGCTGGAGCCTATCCCAGCTGACTACGGGCGAAAGGCGGGGTACACCCTGGACAAGTCGCCAGGTCATCACAGGGCTGACACATAGACACACAACCATTCACACTCACATTCACACTTACGGTCAATTTAGAGTCGCCAGTTAACCTAACCTGCATGTCTTTGGACTGTGGGGGAAACCGGAGCACCCGGAGGAAACCCACGCGGACACGGGGAGAACATGCAAACTCCACACAGAAAGGCCCTCGCCGGCCCCGGGGCTCGAACCCAGGACCTTCTTCCAGCTCAGCTCATCTCATCTCATTATCTCTAGCCGCTTTATCCTGTTCTACAGGGTCGCAGGCAAGCTGGAGCCTATCCCAGCTGACTACGGGCGAAAGGCGGGGTACACCCTGGACAAGTCGCCAGGTCATCACAGGGCTGACACATAGACACACAACCATTCACACTCACATTCACACCTACGGTCAATTTAGAGTCGCCAGTTAACCTAACCTGCATGTCTTTGGACTGTGGGGGAAACCGGAGCACCCGGAGGAAACCCACGCGGACACGGGGAGAACATGCAAACTCCACACAGAAAGGCCCTCGCCGGCCCCGGGGCTCGAACCCAGGACCTTCTTCCAGCTCAGCTCATCTCATCTCATTATCTCTAGCCGCTTTATCCTGTTCTACAGGGTCGCAGGCAAGCTGGAGCCTATCCCAGCTGACTACGGGCGAAAGGCGGGGTACACCCTGGACAAGTCGCCAGGTCATCACAGGGCTGACACATAGACACACAACCATTCACACTCACATTCACACCTACGGTCAATTTAGAGTCGCCAGTTAACCTAACCTGCATGTCTTTGGACTGTGGGGGAAACCGGAGCACCTGGAGGAAACCCACGCGGACACGGGGAGAACATGCAAACTCCACACAGAAAGGCCCTCGCCGGCCCCGGGGCTCGAACCCAGGACCTTCTTCCAGCTCATCTCATCTCATCTCATCTCATCTCATCTCATTATCTCTAGCCGCTTTATCCTGTTCTACAGGGTCGCAGGCAAGCTGGAGCCTATCCCAGCTGACTACGGGTGAAAGGCGGGGTACACCCTGGACAAGTCGCCAGGTCATCACAGGGCTGACACATAGACACAGACAACCATTCACACTCACATTCACACCTACGGTCAATTTAGAGTCGCCAGTTAACCTAACCTGCATGTCTTTGGACTGTGGGGGAAACCGGAGCACCCGGAGGAAACCCATGCGGACACGGGGAGAACATGCAAACTCCACACAGAAAGGCACTCGCCGGCCCCGGGGCTCGAACCCAGGACCTTCTTCCAGCTCATCTCATCTCATCTCATTATCTCTAGCCGCTTTATCCTGTTCTACAGGGTCGCAGGCAAGCTGGAGCCTATCCCAGCTGACTACAGGCGAAAGGCGGGGTACACCCTGGACAAGTCGCCAGGTCATCACAGGGCTGACACAGACAACCATTCACACCTACGGTCAATTTAGAGTCACCCGTTAATCTAACCTGCATGTCTTTGGACTGTGGGGGAAACCGGAGCACCCGGAGGAAACCCACGCGGATACGGGGAGAACATGCAAACTCCGCACAGAAAGGCCCTCGCCGGCCACGGGGCTCGAACCCGGACCTTCTTGCTGTGAGGCGACAGCGCTAACCGCTACACCACCGTGCCGCCCGTTTTCCAGCTCGAGCAGATTAAATATATTGACTGTCTGGGATCCCTGAGGAGTGCTGACTGCACTGAGAAACACTGCCCTAGTGTAGCGCTAAAGGTGCAGCATGCACGTTTGTAGGCTATCCATCCACGGTGGTGTAGTGGTTAGCACGGTCGCCTCACAGCAAGAAGGTTCGGGGTTCGAATCCAGTGGCCGGCGAGGGCCTTTCTGTGTGGAGTTTGCATGTTCTCCCTGTGTCTGCGTGGGTTTGCTCCGGTTTCCCCCACAATCCAAAGACATGCAGTTAGGTTGACGTGGGGTGGCCTTGGGCTGAGGTGCTCTTGAGCAATGTACCGAATCCCGGACTGCTCCCCAGGCACTCTGGGCTGCCCGCTGTTCTGTGTGTGCATGTGTTCACTGCTTCAGATGGGTTAAATGCAGAGGTGAAGTGTGCATGTGACGAATAAAGGTTTCTTCTAACCGCTTATCCTGTTCTACAGGGTCGCAGGCAAGCTGGAGCCTATCCCAGCTGACTATAGGCACCAGGCTTACACAGAGACTCACACCTATGGTCAATTTAGAGCCACCGATTAACCTAACCTGCATGTCTTTGGACTGTTGGGGAAACTGGAGGAAACCCATGCAGACACGGGGAGAACATGCAAACTCCGCACAGAAAGGCCCTCGCTGGCCGCTGGGCTCAAACCCAGGACCTTCTTGCTGTGAGGCGACAGTGCTAACCACTACACCACCATGCCACCATTCTACAAACACACTTTTCTCTTTAGTATATAATTAGGATGTTGCCACCTTTCTTGCCTCCTTTAAGTCAAGTCAAGTTTATTTTATAGCGCTTTTAACAATAGACATTGTCGCAAAGCAGCTTTACAGAATTTTAGTGACTTTAAACATGAGCTCATTTTGTCCCTAATCTATCCCTAGTCTATCCACAATGAGTGAGCCTGTGGTGATGGTGGCAAAGAAAAACTCCCTCAGACGACATGAGGAAGAAACCTCGAGAGGAACCAGACTCAAAAGGGAACCCATCCTCATTTGGGTGATAACAGATACTGTGATTATAACATTTTAACAGTTTTAACATGAAGTCTGTTTTGTTGAAGTTATAAACTCTTCATTGATGGAAACTTGAGTGCAAAACTGTTCATGATAACTGCAGTCCTAAAGTTAGCAAGTCAACTGTAGTCCTCAGCCATAAAAGCATTACTGTAAGTGTCCAGAGCCATCTTGCAAGTGCAACTTTTAAATGTCCATGTGGGGCCATCCTCCATAGGAGCGATGTGATGAGACTCCAACCAGACATAGGGCATCAGGATGGATCAGGCAGGTCCGAGGAGCAGAAGAAGTCAGCATAAGAGGTCTAGATAGAGAAATAGATACAATGCCTTTACTGTCACTGCACAAATGTACAACGAAATTTAGTTCATCATAGGAGAGCAAAGCCGCTGTGTACATGCGTGCTGCCACTCTTGGGCACTTCAGCCCAAGGCTGTCCCATGTTAACCTAACTGCATGTCTTTGGACTGCGGGGGAAACCGGAGCACCCAGAGGAAACCCACGCAAACATGGAGAAAACATGCAAACTCTACACAGAAAGGCCCCTGTTGGCCACTGGGCTCAAACCCAGAACCTTGTTGCTGTGAGGCGACAGTGCTAACCACTTACTCCACCGTGCCGCTGTTGATCTCAGGATTGACATGTCACATGTCCTTTACCATATACAGTATCTAGACATCTGGACATTAGTGTTGTAGTCAAGGCCACCTAAACTGAGATCAAGTCATGACCAAGACCAGAGTGTATCGAGGCCGAAACAAGACCAAGACTTTGAGGGATTGAGACCAAGTCAAGACCAAGACCAAAGCAGGGTGATACCAAGTCAAGACCAGGACCAGGCCAGTGGGTGTGGGGGAGGGGTGACAACTGTTAACAGTAACAGAAATTGTGAATTAACAATGAATCACATTATTGGTTGCAGTTGAAGCAAGAATTTTTACATCCAATCACAATAATGATGTGAACAAATAAATCAGACAATGCATAGGCAATTTAGTGAAATCCCCACAGTTGTGTTCTTGATTGTTCTTGAAATAAAATCCCGAGTCCTCTATGTCTGAGACCGAGACAAGACAAGTAAAAATAGGGTCGATTCTGAGACCTTCAAAAAGTGGTCTTGAACCCGGTCTTGAGACCAAGACCAAAACCGGTCTCAAGTATTAAAACACTACTGAACATGTTACTGCATCATTATCCATACCTCTCTATTTTCTTTCCTCATTCTTCTTTTGTTGCTCTTTATTTTATTGCTATTCTGTTTTCAATTCGACTTATATGCTAATTCACTATATATACAGCTATGGAAAAATGAATTTTGAGGCACTATCGCTTTACCTTACTTGTTTTGTGTTAAACTGGTTTAATACATAAACAAAAGCAAATAGATTTATTAACAAACTACCAAGCTAAGAACTGTTTACCACTGTTAGTTTATGTTAGCATCAGGGCAGCACTGTGGTGCAGTGGTTAGCACTCTCTCCTCACAGCAAGAACGTTCTGGTTTTGAACCTCATGGTCAGCTGTTTTGAGCTTGCATGTTCTCCCTGTGCCATCCAAAGACATACAAGTTAGATCAACTGGTTACTCTCAGGTCTGTGAATGGTTGTTCATCTCTATATTAGCCTTGTGATAGATTGGCGACCTTACCAGGGTGTACCTCACCTCTTGCTCGAAGTCAGCTGGGATTGCTTTCACAGCAACTTTGATGGATAAGTGGTATAGATAATGGATGGATGTTAGCATTAATTTTGCATCTAGCTCATAATCTATCAATAGTTCTTCAAAAGGTATGTTGTACCGATAAAGTTCTAGTTTGGGTTCCTTAAAGATTGTAAGTGTTCTAGATCTGACCTTTTTTTCTGAAAGTCTAAATCAAAAGAATAATGGAACAATAATGGCTATCAAGAAAAATAACTGATGTGATGGTGGAGGTCTTTTAGACTGAGAAATTATGATGTATTTTCAGTTGAAACATAACACCTATAACCTTCTGGAGCTGAGTCTTTACACACTCACCAAAAAAAAAAGGTTCCATAAAAGCCACTAAACTTTAGGTTTTTTTGGTTTGTTCTTCTGGAGGATGGAGGGCTTAAATGTTCCATGTACCATATAACCAAGAGTTTCCAATAAGAGACGTTTTCAAGTAAAACCCATTAAGAAAGCTAAAAACCATCCAAACAATGCATGTGCAACCCCTGCTTTCTAAGAGAGTACAAATGTCCTAAAGAGTACATATCACCTGAGTCCTAAAATGTAGCCTAATTTTGCTCCAAGTATATTTTATTCAGGAAAATTCCTTACAGTTTTAAGTTAGCTATAGGGCAGTGTTTCCCAGTGCAGTTCTTAGAGATCCCCAGATAGTCTTTTTATTTAATATATTTAATTTGTTCCAGCTTCTACACACCTGAGCCAGGTAATAAAAGCTGTAGAATACTGAACTTGCTCCAGTGTGTTAGGAGATAGAACAAAAGAAATAATATGGAGCCTGAAGGTCCCTGAGGGCTGAATTGTGAGCTACAAGGTTGCTTACACAAAAGTGCATCTAGTAGTTTTTTTTTGTCCAATAAATGACCTATGTATCTATTGCCTTGTATGTTCATTGTGAGTTCATACTACAAGGCATAAGATGTTCTTCTATTTGAAGCTTCTAAGTAAGTGTTATCTAAATATAACTTGAAAATCTTTTAATCCAGTAAATTGAGTTTCACTGGAGTAACACATTTCTTTCGAAGATGTGTGATACCAAAAAGGGAACATTAAAATGTAACAGTGCAAGGTAGATTTTTTTTTCAGTGTTGGGACAGAGAGATTTGAATTTTTCCCCCAGCAATATTAGTAACTCCCTCTCAGAAACTCAGTTCCTGCTTTGATCCTGAGAGCTCAAATCTGGTTTTGAATTCTGAATAGCTTGATTACCAGGCATAGTCACGACTCATATATCTGTGCCACTGTGTGGGTCATATTCAAAAAGTAGAGTAAATCAGGCAAAGAAGTTGGAAAAATAAAATACATAATAATTATCCTCCTCATCATTGGGAAAAATAGGAGTTTTGGTGATAGTAGCAGTGGTGAGTCACGGTCATCATTCTCATTATGAGTACACCAAGGCATCAATAATGTGCACGGCATCTTCAACTTCTGGATTGCAGTGCTATAATTCTAAACAATGGAAGACTTAGATGTAGGGTGTACCAAAGGGGACCTCCAACAACAATTTGAATAAGAATGAGTATCATAAAGCAAGCTGTTTGTTCCACCCCCAGTAGCACTAACATCTGTTCCTGTCTGGGGAAGAAAACACAATCAATAAGATTGGTACTGTATAAAGTTTAGTTATAGGGCAGTGTTTCCCAGTGCAGTTCTCAGAGATCCCCAGAAACATAGAGAAAACATATGTTTGCTATTTGGTTGCTATGAGGTATGAATGTGTTGTCTGAATGGATATGTAATGCCCATTGATGGGAGGCAGGACCACCCATGGTTCTCTTAGTTGAACCCGGAGGCATTTTGTCCCTGTCCTGGTTTTCTCAAGGAGATACCTATCTGTTAATGAGGCAATATGTTGCTGGCGGTGGCCTACGCCATGTGTGTACGCCTGCAGAGTGCCCCACTCTGTCATGCTCACCTCCCTTCTTGGCAACATCTAAAATTGCATACTTCTAAGTAATATTACAACATACTTCTTAAAAATGAGTGTCCAAAACTATATGATTCATGATCAAATTTTGATACTTTCTTCTACACAGTGGATATAAAAAAGGATATATCTACAACTGTTAAAATTGTAGGGCTTTTTATGTTAAAAAAGAAACCATGATGAATAATATCAGATCTTTCTCTATATTTATAGTTAGAGGATTGCCACTCCCTCTCATAATATGTCCAAAATATCCCGTTTTCAGGCTGACCACCTTGCCAAGGAGCTCTCTGGATATACCGAGTTCTATTAGGATGCTGCTGTTTGTTCTTTTCTCTTTCCAGCTGACATTCAGCATACCGTACGTCTCCAGAGCCACATTTCCACTGCCATTATTCTGTTTTCATCAGCTCTCAATAAAGTCCAGCTCTCTGCTCCATATAGTAGAGCACTCCAAACTAAAGTCTTGACCAGTTTAACGTTCAGGCTGATAGGCAGGTTGTTGTCATTCCATAGATCCTGGAGCTCAACCATTCTACGTTTTGCAATAGCAATTCTGCATTTGATGTCAACGGTGCAGTTTGCATTTGAGTCCTTGGTGGAGCCAAGGCATTTTAAGCTTCCTACTTGGGAGACCTTCTCTCCATCAATTATGATGTGCTCTGTATCCTGATTTCCATCAGCTACCATTATCTCGGTCTTTTTGACATTTAGTTTTAAGTTCATGCTCTTGCCTACTTCATTCACATTGGTGGTGAGTTGTGAGATGGATGCTTCTGAGCTTTCAATTAGTGCTGTGTCATCAGCATATCTTAAGTTAGATGTGCCTGCACATCCAAACTGCCAAATTTGTCAACATCAGCCTCTCTCATCCCCGTTTCTGTATATGTGACAAAAAGATATAGTGATAAAATGCAGCCCTGTCTGGCTCCCTTTCCAATTTCAAAGTCATCTGTGTGGTCACCATTCCAGCGTATTGTGGCTCTTTGGTTGACATACCAGGATTACAGCAGTATAACCAGATGTTTAGGGAAACCCATTTCCAAAAAGGTGTCAAAGAGCTTGCTATGAGAAACAGAGTCAAAGGCCTTTGAATAGTCAGTGAATAAAATGAAGACTTGTTGGTCAACAGCTATCACCTTCTCGAGCAGTACTTGGAGGCATACAAGCATATATTTTGTTCTCCTTCCTTTTCTGTGTGCTGCCTGTTTCTCAGGTTGCTCTTCCTCCAGTTTTCTTTTCATCCTGTCTACCAAGATCGTCAGGAAGATTTTACTTGCATGGCTGATGAGTGCTATAGTTCTGTAATTAGAGCACTGTTTGCGATCTCTGAATTTAAAGAGCATTACAAGCTCTTGGACCTTCCATTCCTCAGGCTCTCCCAGATGTGTATACAGATCTTATGCAGCATGATAATGCCATTGGGGCCAGTGGCTTTTATGGGTTCTGCTGGTACTGTATGCCATCTACTCCTGGTGATTTACCTTCACTTAATCTTTTCACAGCAAATTCAACCTCAGAGATGAGGGGAGGTGGTTCTTGTTCCTCCTTTGCTATATTTTCCTCTGTTGGTGGGGTTTCATCTTCTGGTCTTTTAAACAGCTGGGCACCATATTCCTTCCAGTGGTTTAGAATGTCCTTAGATTTGTCAAGCACTTCCCCTTTCTCATCTTTAATGCATGTTTGTTCTGATGTCCAGGTCGTTTTCTTGACAGATCTTATTTTTTCAAACATGTCCTTTGATTTGCCGGTTCTGTCAAATTCAAAGACATTCTTCTTCAAGCCACTTCGCCTTGTCTTTACAAAGCTTCCTTTGGATTTCTGACCTCAGGTGCTTGTAACTTTCTTCTTGGTCTTGAGAATGTCTTTCCTTCCTCAGCCTGCTTTTTTTCTGCTAAATCCAAACGTATCCTGTTGATCCATGGTTTCTTTGGAGTTCACTTTACTTTATCCAGGGTTTGATTTGCTGTCTCTGAGAGAATGGTCTTATACTGTAGTGCTTGAAAGTTTGTGAACCCTTTAGAATTTTCTATATTTCTGCATAAATATGACCTAAAACATCATCAGATTTTCACACAAGTCCTAAAAGTAGAGAAAGAGAACCCAGTTAAACAAATTTGACAAAAAAATATTATACTTGGTCATTTATTTACTGAGGAAAATGATCCAATATTACATATCTGTGAGTGGCAAAAGTATGTGAACCTCTAGGATTAGCAGTTAATTTGAAGGTGAAATTAGAGTCAGGTGTTTTCAACCAATGGGATGACAATCAGGTGTGAATGGGCACCCTGTTTTATTTAAAGAACAGGGATCTATCAAAGTCTGATCTTCACAGCACATGACTGTGGAAGTGTGTCATGGCATGAGCAAAGGAGATTTCTGAGGACCTCAAAAAAAGTGTTGTTGATGCTCATCAGGCTGGAAAAGATTACAAAACCATCTCTAAAGAGTTTGGACTCCACCAATCCACAGTCAGACAGATTGTGTACAAATAGAGGAAATTCAAGACCACTGTTACCCTCCCCAGGAGTGGTCGACCAACAAAGATCACTCCAAGAGCAAGGCGTGTAATAGTCAGCGAGGTCACAAAGGACCCCAGGGTAACTTCTAAGCAACTGAAGGCCTCTCTCACATTGGCTAATGTTAATGTTCATGAGTCCACCATCAAGAGAACACTGAACAACAATGATGTGCATGGCAGGGTTGCAAGGAGAGAGCCACTGCTCTCCAAAAGGAACATTGCTGCTCATCTGCAGTTTGCTAAAGATCACGTGGACAAGCCAGACGGCTACTGGAAAAATGATTTATGGACGGATGAGAGCAAAATAGAACTTTTTGGTTTAAATGAGAAGTGTTATGTTTGGGGAAAGGAAAACACTGCATTCCAGCATACGGTAAGAACCTTATCCCATCTGTGAAACATAGTGGTGGTAGTATCATGGTTTGGGCCTGTTTTGCTGCATCTGGGCCAGGATGGCTTGCCATCATTGATGGAACAATGAATTCTGAATTATACCAGCGAATTCTAAAGGAAAATTTCAGGACATCTGTCCATGAACTGAATCTCAAGAGAAGGTGGGTCATGCAGCAAGACAACGACCCTAAGCACACAAGTCGTTCTACCAAAGAATGGTTAAAGAAGAATAAAGTTCATGTTTTAGAATGGCCAAGTCAAAGTCCTGACCTTAATCCAATCAAAATGTTGTGGAAGGACCTGAAGCGAGCAGTTTACAGTGCCTTGCAAAAGTATTCATACCCCTTGAACTTTTTCACATTTTTCCACCTTACAACCACGAACTTAAAAGTTTTTATTGAGATTTTATGTGATAAACCAACACAGAGTAGCACATAATTGTGAAGTGAAATGAAAATGATAAATGGTCTTCAAAATTTTAAACAAATAAAAATCTGAAAAATGTGGTGTGCATTAGTATTCAGCCCCCTGTACTCTGATACCTCTAAATACAATCCAGTGCAATCAACTGCCTTCAGAAGTCATCTAATTAGTTAATAGAGTCCTACTGTGTGTAATTTACTCTCAGCATAAATACACTTGTTCTGTGAAGGCCTCAGTGGTTTGTTAGAGAACACTGAAGAACAAACAGCATCATGAAGACCAAAGAACTCACCAGACAGGTCAGGGATAAAGTTCTGGAGAAGTTTAAAGCAGGGTTAGGTTATAAAAAAATATCCCAAGCTCTGAACATCTCAAGAAGCACTGTTCAATCCATCATTCAAAAATGGAAAAAGTGTGGCACAACTGCAAACCTACCAAGACATGGCCGTCCACCTAAACTGACAGAGCGAGCAAGGAGAGCACTGGTCAGAGAAGCAGTCAAGAGGCCCATGATCACTCTGGAGGAGCTGCAGAAATCCACAGCTCAGGTGGGAGAATCTGTGCACAGGACAACTATAAGTCGTACACTCCACAAATCTGGCCTTTTTGGAAGAGTGGCAAGAAGAAAGCCATTGTTGAAAGACAGGCATAAGAAATGTAGGGGACACAGCAAACATGTGGAAGAAGGTGCTGTACAGAGGAATGGGCTAAAATTCCTCCAAGCCGGTGTGCAGGACTGAGCAACAGTTACCGGAAATGTTTAGTTGCAGTTATTGCTGCACAAAGGGGTCACACCAGATACTGAAAGCAAAGGTTCACATACTTTTGCCACTCACAGATATGTAATATTGGATCAGTTTCCTCAATTAATAAATGACCAAGTATAATATTTTTTCTCATCTTTTAACTGGGTTCTCTTTATCTACTTTTAAGACTTGTGTGAAAATCTGATGATGTTTTAGGTCATATTTATGTAGAAATATAGAAAATTCTCAAGGGTTCACAAACTTTCAAGCACCACTGTAGGTGTTCCATAGTGTCTCAGGTGATGATAATGTTGCTTCTTCATCTACTTGCTGAATACTGTCAGCAAAAAGGCTCTCTGATTTTTCTTGGAATTTAGATTTGATATTAGGATCCTTCAGCATCTTCACATCAAGCTTCTTTGGTCTCATTATGGCTTTGTTTCATGAGAGTTTTACATGCATCCTGGCTGCCAGTAAGATGTGGTCAGTGTCACAATCAGACCCTGGGAAAGTTTTGCAGTCACTGATGCTAGAGTTCCATCGTTTCTCAATCATAATATAGTCAATTTGGTTCCTGTATCTATCGCCAGGAGATTTCCAGGAGTAGAGATTCCTTTTATGATGATCAAAGTGAGTATTTGCAATTGCTAAATTGTTTACATGACAAAATTCTACCAACTTGTCCCCTCTTTCGTTTCTTTCTCCAAGACCAAAAGGTCCTGTGCCACATCTGTTATCTGCTCCTCTACCTACTTTAGCACTGAAATCACCCATAACCATGCTGATATCACTTTTACTAACTTTGTTCAATGTTTCCTGTAGTTAGTCATAGAAATGCTCAAAAGTTTCCTCATCATGTGGTGATGTGGGAGCATACATTTGTATTACTGTCAGTGATTTTGGCTTAGCTTTCAATCTAGCCACAACTATCCGATCAGATATTGACATGTATGCATCCAATGCCTTATGTGCTTCTCCTATGAGGATTATTGCAACTCCTTTTTCTTTCTTTCCACTTTCCTTACCAGAGTGTGTTGTTGTCTGCAGTGAAGGATCCTTCTCCTTTCCATCTTGTCTCACTTAATCCCACTACATCCATTTGCATCCTACCCAATTCTTGCAGCAGAAGCTTAAGTTTACCCAATTCATTCATGGTTCTAATGCCGCTTTTCCACTACCAACGCGGCTGAGTAGGGCTGAGCCGTGCTGTGCTGAGTCGGGCTGAGTCGAGCTGAGTGGGACTGTTGGAGTTGCATTTCGACTACAACCGCGCTGAACCGTGCTGGCTGGAAGTGGGTGGACACATTGGGTGGAGTTAGCGAAAGTGGGTGGACGTCACGTGATGTCGTTAGGTGGCGCAAACAGTGACATCAGTGACCTTTTAAGCGGTAGTCTCACGACCCGGATAGTAAACAATAAACATGGAGTCGTTAGTGTTGCTGGTCTTGGTGCTGTGGCTTGTTGTCACCGACAACGCCAACAGATACTGGCAAGAGCGTATAGATGAGGCGAGGCACATAAGGCTTCAGAAATTCTCGTAATTCGTAATTCTTCTTCTTCCGGGTTTACGGTGTTTACAGATCCCAGCGTGCTCGCGGGGCGTGCGTGGGCATGTGAGGACACTCCTCCTCACCAATCAGTGCACAGGGGAGTGTCTCCTCACGCCCCTAGCTCCACTCGGCTCGGTTTGGCTCGCTTCAGCCCTACTCCAAAACCGTGCGAGTTTTGGGTGCTAAGCAGGGCTGAAGCGAGCTGAGTCGTGCTGCTCTAAGGTAGTCGAAACGCGAGCCATGTCAGGCTGAAGTGAGCTGAAGCGAGCTGAAGTGAGCTGAAAAAGGGTAGTGGAAAAGGGCCATAACACTCCTGGTTCCAAAGCATAACACAGCCTGCCATCAACCTACTCAGGTTGATGGCAGGCTGATGAGAATTGTCACCATCAAATGATAATCTCTCCACAGAGTTTGGGGTACCATTGTCATCATGAGCAATTCCAAGTCTCCATAATCTCATCCTCAGTAGTATTTTGGGTGGGTGTCCTGAGGGCCCCAACACCCACTTCAGTTGAAACTCTTAATCTTCTTAACCTATACATTCATGGTATTCTCGGGAAAATTTAAGGCAGTGTGTTCCCGTTACCTTCTGCCCCAGTGCTATCCCGCTCACTGGGATGTGTTGAAGCCTCCTGCACTTACAAACTGCACCGATTTGGGTTACTCATGGTACTGTCGTGTAACTGTTCCCTGGATGGCTATTGAATGAATGAAAGAAGGCTTTATTTCAAACATATCAAAGTAGCACAAAACAGAAGAGAAGAAAAACAAACACAAAAAACAAAAACAAAAGAACAAATAAAAACACTTAATTCAATTAAAAAACAATGGAACAATATTAACTTAACATGTTTGAAAAGGAGTAAGAACTGTACTCGAGTTGAGGGGGGATGGGGGGATGCCATCCCCCCTGGAATAAAAAATGGTCAAAATCATCCCCCCTCTAAAACGGGCATCCCCCCTCCCTTCCCTTGAGCAGTTTTATCAATAAATGTGGACATTACTTCTATTTAACATTGGAATTAGAAATGCCATTCCACGTAGCTTTGCTGAAACTGAGCATACAATAAGCTACCGTGAGAGAGGGCACACACAAGCGAAGCGTTTGAGGAGGTGACATTCAGTTGGGGTTCCGTTATTTTTTATTTCATTCGGCGTCAGTGACAGCAGCGGATTGCAGCATCATGGCCAAGCAGAGTGGACAGCAAGACCTAAGCAAGTTCGGATTTAAGATCGCAAGAAAAAACATTTCAGGAGGTAAGTCAAGAGTTACGAATATCAGTCACACTTTCTATGAGCCCACTATCATGCTGTAAAGTTACCGATATGTAGCCTAATTTGTGGGCGGCGGATAACAACACAGCTATCATAATGAATGTTAGTTTGGAGTCTAGCCAGCTATCGATAGCTTACTCAGATTCATGTTAGCTTTGATTTCTTGTACAAGGCCATTAATTTAATCAGCCTGGACGTTCGTTTGTTATTCTTCAGGCAACAAAAAGTGTTATTCAAGACAGGAAGGCTAAAATAAATGACATTAGCAGTTTTGAAGGCTTCATTGCCTCATTAGAGAGCCGGTCACAACATGTAAGGCAGAGCAGGATTGGTGTAGGACTCGACAAAGTGTCTGCTAAAATGCAGCTTTCTTTTTCTTCGTCATAGGCTCTTTTTCTGTCTCCTCAATGGGCCTTCTCCCCTTTCCAAAGAAACTTTCCAAAGATGCCTGCTTTTAACTCATTTTGCTAGCTTGTATCCAGTATGTATCAAAGTGCTGGTATGTATCGAAGCAAAGTATCAAAGTATCCAAGGCAGCTCCTTGGTAACCTTCAACATTAAGGTGTCACGTGACCTAGATAACAGCGGGAGTCAACGTTACAACGTTATAAGAATAAACACAATAATAACAAAAAGGAAAAAACAAAAAAAATGCATAATGCCTCAAACATCTTTTAGGAAGTTTAGTCTGATTTACAATTTACTGTTGCTTGTTTTAGCTTATTGGTTACCTACCTACCTCTGTATTTAACTCAATGTTCAGCTTTGAATAAAAATTCTATTGACTTGATATGAAAAGATTCAGTTGTTCATTTACATTGCCTGCTGAGGTTTTAATAAATTATTTACCAAACGATTTAAAAGGAGCCTACCATGACTATGAAGTTACACTTCAAATTTGTCATCTGCATTTCACCCTAATATGGAGAATGTGGTAGGTATGTCAGCCAGGAGACTGACTAAATATGACACATGACATCCACACTGTGCATGTTTTACAGTAAAATACCAGTGTATTATGTTTTTTACAACAATAAAAAGGGTACACAGTGTGTACTACACACTTTATCAGCACAAAATACTGTATGTCTGGTAAATGAACAAGGTCCACAGACCTACGTTGTGTGCAAACCCTCCTAAAAGCAAACCAGTTTCCCACCGACGGACCGACCAATGGGTCGACATGCGACTAAAAATTTCACCATCCCCCTGGTTTGATTTTACAATTCAACCACTGAGTAGGAAGAAGCATTAGGTTATTTAATCCTACCCCTTTTCCAATGAATTAATAATACTATTTACTTCCTGTGTGTGTGTGTGTATATATATATATATATATATATATATATATATATATATATATATATATATATATATATATATATATATATAATACTATTTACTTCCTGTGTGTGTGTGTGTGTGTGTATATATATATATATATATATATATATATATATATATATATATATATATATATATATATAATTTATTTATTTATTTTTATTGTTATTATTATTTTTATTTACTATTTTTAAATCACATACTCCTAAACACAAGTAATTTAAACATATTTACCTGTACCAACAAAATACAAAATAAACAAAGTAAATAAAAATGTGTGCAAAAGCCCTAGTGCTCATCCTACCCTTCTTTCTTACTGTACCTAGTAAATACCATGTGTTTGTACCGCTGTTTGAATATACTCATGCTTGGACATTGCTTCAGCCCCCCCAACAGTCTGTTCCACAATTTCTCTCCACATACTGAGATGCAATGTGTTTTTAAGGTTGTGCGAGCAAAAAGATGTTTAAAGTTAATTTCCCCCCTATTATTGATTCTATTGATTGAGTTCCTCCGTCCTTAAGCAAGCTGGTGCCCCAGCTATGGGTCAGATAGTCTGTGCCCTTAGGGTACTGCCCTGGTGGGGAAATAATCAGTGATTAATTCAGTCAGTTCTGTTCTGTTTGTTAAATTCTTGCTTTTCCAGACCGTCACATAAATACAGTCAAAATCTGAAGTCTAAGATCACTGTTCACTATTCAATCCAATGATTTGGGAGAGGATCACTTTTGAGGCAGTAGTCAACTTTGTTGATGTGGCATAATCAGATATGAACAGTACTTTATTTATGGAATGAAAGTCTCAATGTTAAGAGATCATGGGGTATCTAGCTGTGGCAGGATAGTGTGTCTGAAAAATTGCACACCTATTTAAATACCATACTATGTAGTCTGGTAGAACAGTACAGTATAATGAGTACCAATAAGTGTGTAGTGCAGTACTACAGCACTGTGGTTCCTCAGTCATGATGGTCTGAAGTGTGGTGATATACTAATGATATAGAGATGATGAGATGCTCATATTGGGAAGCCACTCCTGATTCGAATTCAAATGCAAAGGAAAAGTTATATCTATCCATATTTAACCATCTCATGCTGCCTATAATGCAAAACAGGAAGAACAAGGCTTCATGTTGTGGTTCACTGCAGCCTCATGATTACCCTCATGTATTTCAGATCTTCATACATTATTTCTTGTTCTTTAAAAAAAAATCAGGCTGGTGTCCAGTACTGGAATGAGTATAGGATGGCATGGTGGTGTAGTGGTTAGAGCACTGTCACCTCACAGCGAGAAGGTTCTGGGTTCGAGTCCAGTGGCCAACAGGGGTCTTTCTGTGTGGAAAGGGCCTCCTGGGTTTCCTCCAGGTGCTCCGGTTTCTCCCACAGTTCAAAGACATGTGGTTAGGTTAACATGGGGCAGCCATGGCCTGAGGTTGGGCTGTAGTGCCCTTGAGCAAGGGCACCTAACCCACAACTGCTCCCTGGGCACTGTAGCATAGTTGCCTACTGCTCTGGATATGTATGTGTACTCATTGTTTGCATGTGCGCATTCACTGCTTCAGATGGGTTCAATGCAGAGGAGGAATTTCACTGTGTGCTTAAGTCTGTGCTTGAGTGCATGTGTGACAAATAAAGGCTTCTTGGCTTGGCAGCTTCTTCTTTCTACTGTTTTAGTGTTTCCTGATTAGTGGCAATTTTGTATTGATCCATTAGATTTACTTGTTCCTGAGGCCAACAAGAATGTCACACATTTTATTTAATATTTAAGAAAGGTCTATGTACTGTTTTACATTCCATATTGAGCTCAGCCCAGTGGAGATGTATCATACACAAAGGATATACCTATCATCATTCCATGTCAGGCAGAAGCTCGGAAATGACAATCATCCAGCAGAAAGATTACACCTTCCCTTTAATTAGCTGATGAAACAACCTGGGTGAATACAAATCAACCTGGATAATATGAATAGCCTACATACTAGTTGTTGAGTCAACTCTATCTCAGTCTCTTGCCTGTCAGGCCATAACACTGTTATTTGGTCTTGAGAAAAACAATTCACAATTTCTGCTTTCCATTAGAATAAAACAGACCAAATGGAATGGCTCTGAGGCATAATAAAACAGCTCTGAAGGCTTGTTAAGAAAGCAAACTAAAGAAATACTGCTATAATGAAGGATATTAAGCTGCCCCTGAGAAGGAGTAAATGAAGACCCTTCTCTTCAGATACACAGTTCTCAGAAATGAAAAAAAAAAAAAAAAAACTTAAAAAACCCAAAACTCAACCCTAGAATAAGGGCATTCACTCACCCAACCTGTTGCTTTTACTGTTACACCTTAATAACAACAATGCAATATCCATGCATCTATCCATTATTTGTAGTCACTTATCCTGTACAGGGTCGCAGGCAAGCTGGAGCCTATCCCAGCTGACTATGGGTGAGAGGTGAGGTACGCCCTGGACAAGTCACCAAGTCATCACAGGGCTGACATACAGAGACAAACAACCATTCATACTCACATTCATACCTACGGTCAATTTAGAGCCACCAATTAGCCTAATGTCTTTGGGGGAAACCAGAGCACCCAGAGGAAACCCATGCAGACATGGGGAGAACATGCAATCTCCACACAGAAAGGCCCTCACCGGCCGTTGGGCTCGAACCCAGGACCTTCTTGCTGTGAGGTGACAGTGCTAACCACTACACCACTATGCCATCACAATACAATATCCTTTTTCTATATATTAAGAACATATATTGTCCCCTCAGACTGTTAACAAAGGCCCAGTAAGATGCCCCATGCTAAGTGTCTGATTAGCACTTCTGGGTTTTGAGCTTGTTTTTGCAGCTCCATGCAGGCAGCTCATTAGTGCTGGAGCTCTTTTGGTTTATCTCCCACGGTGGCTGCTGTTCTAATGTGGCACAGATGTTTCTTCTGATAATCTCACCCCTCTAGAGTCTAAAGTGTGTCTACTTCGCATATGCTTGCATCCAAACTTGGTCATGGACATGGTCTGTCTTTCTCTCTCACATTCTCTTGCACTTCTACCTATTATATGATATCCCAGAATCAGTCTTGCTCTACTGCTACTAAACAATACACCTCAGTGGAATGATCCGATTTCCCTTCGGAGAGAAATCATCCTTCACAGACGCAGCACTGTCCCTGAGATGGTTGTGTAGCCAAGCTGCAGATTGAAACTTGGAAAATGCCAGCTCACTGGGATAAAACACCCATGGTGCTAACAGAACCTATGAATCATCAGACTGATAAATATTTCTCCTTTTCAGTGGCGCTCTCATACGAATCCCTCTTAAAATCTTTATAAAAAACAAATTAGCACTTCCTCCACTCACAGAGTGTCTGAGAGATGTCAAATGCCTATGCGTCAGGTTGAGGACCTGCAATGTATACATGCTGATTGATGACCCAAAGGGATCTTGTGCTTCTGGGCTCTGTGGATGACACACAGTGAACTGTACATTATAGAGGCACATTCTGAGACGATGAGTAAATTTTCTACTATGAGCCTGGAGTGATACAAAAGCCACAATTTAACCATTTCCAGTCATCCTGTTCCTGTGTGCTGATGTACAATGTTACAGCGCAGTAGAGGAAAGCAGCTTATTCAAATGATGGATGTGCATAGGATGCAAAGGGAGCATATTTAAACTCTAGTGCCCAAGCCTTTCTTATATTTCCCCGACTCTGTAGATTTCATTTTAGAGCGCTTACACGTGGATTGGGAAAGTGTTTATTTATAAATGCAAAACTGACACAACCACCATTTCCACACCGTCATAGCTCAACAGCCTTTTAATATCCATACACCATTTCACCATGGTGCATCCAGTGATAGATGAAAAAAGCACTGATTCAATCACGCTGCTTGCTCCACCATGGGATACTGTGTTGCCTTAATGATATGAGACATCTTCCCTGCATCCTTTCAATAGCGTCTTCACTGCCTGCCTACCTTCTTGCAGTCCTCACTGCTCTCATTATATAGAAATCATTTACATGTGCTTCAACAAGCAAAGCGTGCCTGATCAGTCAGGGATATATTGTGCTGAGTAATAGCAAATAAACTTTTCTCAGAGGGGCCATTAGATTACCTCCAGCTTGCTTCAGGAGGACGTTCTGTATGCTGCATTGTATTATTTGGTTTTATGAGTGCCATGCACTAGCTAGATACACACTCCATGTCTGATAATGATATATGCCTCGATGGGGCAAGTTGGAAAAGGTGTAAAAAAAAAGAAAGAAAAAACACAATTTCTCTCCATCGTCTGAATCAACTGCCACTACAGTTTTTTTTCAGAAATTTATGAGCAAAGAAAGGGTTATTACTATGTTATTAAGTTTTGATTAACCATAATTGTCCAAAGGTTCTTTTTCTTTTTTCCTGCAAAAATGTGAATATTACGACTCATCAGCAAGCCCCAACAAGCCAGCTTCAGAAGGGTAATAAAAGCCTAATTGGAGTAGGACTATCACGAGAGACAAAAGATGCAATAATGGATCTGTTCTTTAGCTTTACCAGTAGTCAAGTCAAGTTTATTTGTATAGCGCTTTTAATAATAGACATTGTCGCAACACAAAGTAGCTTTACAGAAAATTAAAGGCTTTAACATGAGATAATTTTATTCCTAATTTATCCCCAATGAGCAAGCCTGTGGCAACGGTGGCAAGGAAAAACTCCCTTAGACAACATAAGGAAGAAACCTCAAGAGGAACCAGACTCAAAAGGGAACCCACCCTCATTTGGGTGATGACAGATAGAGTGATTATAAATAACTTGTTTCTCTTACTGTGTCCTATATAGTCACAAAGTATAACTGTGAAACCAGGAAATTTGTTATAGTTTTAACATGAAGTCTGCTTTGTTGAAGTTATAAACTGTTCATTGATGGAAACTTGAGTGCAAAACTGTTCATGAAAACTGCAGTCCTAAAGTTAGCAAGTCAACTGTAGTCCTCAGACATAAATGTATTACCGTAACCGTCCAGAGCCTGCTTTCAAGTGCGACTTTCAACTGTCCATATGGGGCCATCCTCAACAGGAGCAATGAGATGAGACTCCAGCCAGACGTAGGGCATCAGGATGGATCAGACGAGTCCAAAGGGCAAAGGAGGTCAGCATCTTACTAGTGTCTCAGGATCAACATGTACAGTAACTCAGAGGGACATACAGAGGGAAGAGATGGGGGGGGGGAGGTTGTTAGGTATGCCCAATGTCACCTGATGAGTAAGAACAGGGTACATTTTGCACTGAGTGCAAGCAGGAACTCCGGCAAGACTAACTATGACAGCATAACTAAAAGGGGAGAGCCAGAAGGTAACACAGACATTAGGGCACCCTGGGACATAAAGCAGCAGCCACTACACTGTCAGCAAACCTGACTAATGGTCAGATAACAGCCATTTACCAGACTGAGTATTCTGAAACGAAATTGAGTCTCTTAAGGCACTCATAAATTCACAGTATCCTTTTTGTTTCATTTTGGTGAAAAAAGATGGTCAGCCTTCCAGGATAGTACAAAACCATTAACATTAATGTTGACTCTAGCTCTAGTTCACACAACCTTTAAAACATCAAGCCAAACTTAAATTATAACTATAACATTGTGACAGCAATCAATCGCAGATTTAAAATAAAGTTAGGCCCTGTGGAGAAGCTGATGCTGGCCATCTCAGTGTTCATTAAAAGCTCCATGCTGGAGCTCCTGTGTGACATTGTCTGTGGCCTGAGGGGAACAAACAACTGAGACAAGAGCAGATAAAGGAGAAGATTAATAACTTCTTCAAACACCATGGCTACTTTGCTTACAGACACCCAACATTCCACCCAACTTAGAGACTGACTCTTTGGCTTCCTGGGTTTGAGTCTGACCAGTTCACAAAATTGAAAAAATAAAATAAAATAAAAATGTCACATGGTGTGGCACGGTGGTGTAGTGGTTAGCGCTGTCGCCTCACAGCAAGAAGATCCGGGTTCGAGCCCCGTGGCCGGCGAGGGCCTTTCTGTGTGGAGTTTGCATGTTCTCCCCGTATCCGCGTGGGTTTCCTCCGGGTGCTCTGGTTTCCCCCACAGTCCAAAGACATGCAGGTTAGGTTAACTGGTGACTCTAAATTGACCGTAGGTGTGAATGTTAGTGTGAATTGTTGTCTGTGTCTATGTGTCAGCCCTGTGATGACCTGGCGACTTGTCCAGGGTGTACCCCGTCTTTCGCCCGTAGTCAGCTGGGATAGGCTCCAGCTTGCCTGCGACCCTGTAGAACAGGATAAAGCGGCTAGAGATAATGAGATGAGATGTCACATGGTTTTTCACATGCTCTAGAAGGCCCCTATCAAATATGTATTTGGACAGTGATATGTATAGAATTGTTGTTACTTTTTACTCTGTCTTCATTCAAGAGCAGTTAATTCTGTCTCTAAGGATGTAATTGTTGTTGTTTTATTTTAATTTAAAAAAATTACTGAGACCTATTTCTACAAGACCTCAATCAAATAAATGAAACCCCAAAACAGAAATAATCTCCAAACTTAAACATTTAAAATAGGTTATATTGGGTCACACACTGTGAAAAGCAAGATAACAGAGCTTTTGAATAACTCAGGCATTCACAGAATTTCTTTGGACATAAGATTGAGAGCATCCTTTTAGAACTTTCTGAAGGTGTCTTATTTGAAAAGCAAGACAAAATTGGGCCCTCATGAGGTAGGCTTCTGACTTAACAACATTCCATGGATTTTTATAATAAAGCTATAGAATTTATTTTAACACACTGATGGAAGTTGGAGTAATGAAAATGTTAGCAAGCAGATTGATGCAAAACTGGCTAGCTAATCTAGTATTTTATTACAAATATCTATATGTGGGTTTTATACAGCTTGGAAGCTGACAAAAGTATTTGAATATGAATATTATATATCTCGTAAATCTTGTAAATTCAAATTAGAAAAATACAGATTTGATGTAAATTAGGCCAAAGATTTCCAGAAAAGTGGATGCTTTCAGAGTGGTCAAACTCATCATTTATCCAATCACAGAGTGAAATATCATGCTCACACCCATCACCATGATGTGAAGTGATGTGAGGCAGAGTAGAATTGAGTGAATTTTGACTGGGCATTTAATATCATGTCTATAATTCCAATATATGTGAAATTCATGTTCAAATCATTTTATTAGCTTGAAAGTTCCATAAACATGCACATAATTTGGCTTAATGTGCATCAAATCTATATTTGTGAGATTTGTTCAGATTTTTTTTCTAAATTGTTGTCCATTATTTCATCCATCTGTAACCGCGTATCCTGTCGCAGGCAAGCTGGAGCCTATCCCAGCTGACTATGGGTAAGAGGCGGGGTACACCCTGGACAAGTCGTCAGATAATTGAAGGGCTGATTGAAGGGCTGACACTTATAGAGACAAACAACCATTCACACTCACATTCACACCTAAGGTCAATCTAGAGCCACCAGTTAGCCTAACCTGCATGTCTTTGGACTGTGGGGGAAATCAGAGCACCCGGAGGAAACCCACACAGACACGGGGAGAACATGCAAACTCCACACAGAAAGGCTCCCATCAACCACTGGACTCAAACCCAGAACCTTCTTGCTGTGAGGCAATGGTGCTAACCACTACACCACCGTGCCTCCCTGCCACATGGACAGTATAAGTCAAATCTCCAAAATCTATATTCAAATACTTTTGTCAGCACCATAGGTTTTCCTCTGGGCTCTTCAGTTTCCTCCTAGCTCCCAAAAACATGCAAGGAGCTAGATTAGCTAAGCTAAATTGCTCTTAGGTGTGAATAAGTGTGTGCATGATGCCTTGTGATGGATGAGTATCTTATTCAGTTTGTTCCCAGGATAAGTAGGAACCCTGTTGAGGATAAAGCAATTACTTATAAAGCCTTTATTTGGTCACATGCACACTCAACCACAGTGAAATTCCTCCTCTGCATTTAACCCATCTGAAGCAGTGAACACACACATGTGAGCAATGAGCACACACCCAGAGCAGGGGGCAGCTATTTGGGGAACAGTTGGGGGTTAGGTGCCTTGCTCAAGGGCACTTCAGCCATGATACAGAGGGAGGGGGAAAGTGCTGTTCATTCACTTAACTCCCTTCATATTTTTCCTGCCAGTCCCAGGAATTGAACCGGCGACCCTTTGGGCCCAAGGCTGATTCTCTAACCCTTGAGGCCATGACTGCCCCATCTGAAGATGAATGAATGATATTTTCATGGATCACTATCAAATACTATAAGAATATTAACATCTAACAACACTTACTGGAGATCTAGTAGAGGAAAAAACACTACCCTTGTACAGTTTTGATCTCACATAAAGTGAACCACACATTTTCAGTAAACCTCCAGAAGCTCAACTGGCAGGTAGCTGAAATGAACTCCAGACAACCTGTCACAATTAATCTCAGCCAAACTGGATTAGACAAGAAATAGGAATTAATTTTTCATCCAGCGCAGGGTGCAGGTGCTCTAATTGGATTCAACTGAACCTAAATAAGTGTTGCTTCTTCTCAAGAAAAGTATCCAAAATTGTAGAAATAGAGTATCACTTCTTCAGAGGTAGGCTTTGCAATCTTTCTGAGCTGCTCATAGAAGAAAACTCTGCAGTTATGACCTTGAATGAATGCATTTCCCAGATAAAGCAATCCCACTGCATATAAAGGCTGAAACTTGGATAAAAGGGTGTCCGATGTGAGTCTAGGAATTAATGAACCTCTTATACACACACACACACACACACACACACACACACACACACACACACACACACACACACACACACACGGCATGAAAGAGAAGTAATCTGGGCTAGGCACAGTGTACATTAATGAAGTAGAGAGCCTCTGCTCTTTTAGGTCACTGATGAGCGGAACATGCAATTAGCACAGTGGCTGATGAAATTGCATGGCCTTAAAACAAGTTGCATAAACAACCTTTTTTGACCTGTTGCGAGCGGAATGCTGTAATGTGTGCCGAACCATCTGTGATGGTATCTTTCAGAACAAAAGGGAAGGTCACAGAAGCAACAGTCATAGGTGTGCTATGACACATTAACCATATCATCTAGCTCGTTTACACGCGCCATTTATCTTTGGAGCTGTACAACTCACGGCTTCAGAGCTTGAACACAATGACTTTGAAGATATTGTGAATTTGGCCTTATTTATGGATTTATATAGACTCATGGGCCTTTTGTGGAGCTTTTCCCATAAATTGGACAATGTAGTTCTCAGTTGGATTATAGAGCAGAAAGGTACAAAGCAAAAGAGATGTGAGCCACAAAGAGCCTTTTGAACATAAGCTGCTTGTTAGTGTACTGACACTTCCTTTGTCCGATGAAAAAAAACTCTCAGACCTTGGTTATGGTTGATACACTGTTTATATGAACACCATATAAAAAGGTCAGGTTGTAAAAGTGGAACTCTGTATTGCACATTAAGAGCTCAGTGACTCTAAAAATGTTTATTTCCCAATTTATATTGAACTATCCATGAATTATTGGGGAATGATTTGTTGTTGTTGTTGTTTTCTTTTCATGCAGCTTCCATCTTACACTCAGCAATCACGGTGGTGTAGTGGTTAGCACTGTTGCTTCACAGCAAGAAGGTTCTGGGTTCAAGCCCAGCGGCTGATGGGGGCCTTTCTGTGTGGAGTTTGCATGTTCTCCCTGTGTCTGTGTGGGTTTACTCCAGTTTCCCCCACAGTTTGGTTAGGTTAACATGGGGCAGCCATGGCCTGAGGTTGGGCTGAAGTGCCCTTGAGCAAGGCACCTAACCCCCAGCTGCTCCCCGGGCACTGTAGCATAACTGCTCACTGTTCTGGGTGTGGGTGTGTGTGTGTGTGTGTGTGTGTGCTCACTGCTCACTTGTGTGTGCAGGTGTGTGTTTGTCACAGTCTGGTCCAGTCCATCCATGCCTTAGATTGTGGGACTTCCATGCCGACTCCAGGCCAGCTCCAGAACAGGAATTCAGTCCTGCCTTGCTGAAGGCCATTTCCTGAAGCGGCACTCCCACACCTGCTACCATTCCTCTCCCATCAGCCAGGGCTTTTTAAGAACTGTTTGGAGCTACTCCATTTGCCAGACTGTCTCTTGTAGACTTTCCTCACCTCGCTACAGCTCGTTGGCATGGGCACCGCCAGGGGGGGAAAGGTTAGAACAATTCTAGGGGCCCAGCACTGCCATGGGGCCCTTTAAGGGGCTGATAATATGCTTTTAATGATTTTAATAAGACTCTTGAAATAACAACAATGCAATATTCCATCTGGTAAAATGAGCTAATTGAACAAGGTTGTCTATTTCTTGAGTTCTTCAACATATTGTCATTTAACCCTCCCCCTTTTGCGAAATGGTACGGTCCAGTTCTGGTAGAAGCGCGATGTGTTAAATCGGTGTGCTGATCAGTGCAACGCTACTTGCTGCTGTGTCGCGGTGCAGCAGCCAGACAGCCAGCAGTGGAATGCGTACAGTCTATGATCGCTAAATATGAAGAGTGGCTGTCAAAAATATAAAGAAAGGCAGCTGAAAGCTGAGAGGGACCGGAGAGGCAGGCAACTGGTCACTCAGTTTTTCCCAAAGAAAGGTAGCTATCGCTCACATGTGTGTTCAAAACATTAGCGAATGGTAAATGAACAGTTTGAACATGGTTGGATTAGCCTATCAAGAGAACACTTTTACAGTTTGTACAGTGACATTTTTTCCATTTTAATAACTGAACTGACTTGTGTGATAAACAAGATGAAATATTACGTTATGCTGGTGCTAATAACTAGTGCTAATAACCAGTTTCATAACTAATGGGGTGCCCTAAATATGCACAGATTCAGCCTCAGGGGGACCTCCGCCCTACCAAACCACTGAACCCCCCTTTGGAGAAGGAGGTAAGCAGCAATACAACCCATAAATGCTTTAGGATTGAAGTTTTTAATGAGCGAGCGCCATATACAGTTTGCTAGATTAAAGTGTTGCTAATGTAACAGACGTTGCGTTGTGTTGTTCACCAGTCTTTTTATTCTGAAGAAATGAGACACAAATACACTGCTGAGGATGGGCTGCAAACGTCCAGTGGCATTGGCGCTTACATTTCCAAAATGAACTGAAAGAGGCCAGCGCCTTGTTCCCATAACTACCTGCGCTCTTAAAGGGCCAGCGCAGAATTTCCCCACCACTACACACAATGGCAAGTGGAAAAAAATAAACCCGTTACACTAATAACGGACACCAGTCAAGTGTTTGACATGGTTACGTGTATGGAATGTTCACACGTTCTAAACCATTGGTTTCAACCATTGGTTAATACATAAAATGTAATAACAAAGTCACAAACTCAAGGTCCATGGGCTATCAAAAGTCAAATAATGACAATAGTGCAATTGTGACGAGGGTGGGCAAAGTTGGGGGGCCCAAAATTCTAATCTTTCATGGGGCCCAAAATTTCTGGCGGCGCCCCTGCTCGTTGGTATTGTGTCTTCTTGATTCCCCCTGCTTGAATTTTTCCTTGGTTTTTGTGAAGATTTTTCTGTCCTGTTTTTTGTCCATGATCGTGTCTACCTGCTCCTCTGTGTTTTTGACCTCCTGTCCTGTTTTTTTGACTACCGATTTTTGCCTGAGCCCTACTGTACCTTTTGCCTTTCTGCTATCTACTTCATTAAAGAAGTTTTCTCTTTACACTGCCTGTCTTCTAAGTCTGCTCTTGGGTCCTCACTTCACCTCATCTTGCCACTCCTGACAGCACAGTCTGGCCAACATGGACCCAGCAGATTTCACCCAGCTAAGAGCAGTGGTGCAGAAACAGGGAGCTCTCCTTGGGACCCACCAACAGGACATTCAGCAGGTTAATCAAAACCTTGTTGCCATCTCTGACACTCTCAATCTTCTTGCCACTCAGCTACAACAGCTTCAAGTAACGTCTACTCCTACACAACCCCCTCCACCTACCGCTGCTCCTGCTCCAACCCTCTTCAGAGAGCCGAGACTTCCTACCCCACAGCCATATGACAGAGAACCAGGTAGCTGCAGATCATTTTTATCTCAATGCTCACTAACCCTTGAGCTTCAACCACTGGCAAAGCTAGTGAGTGGGGAACAGCTATGTGCCAATGCACCATGCTGTGCCAGCTTCAAGGATTTCACAGAGGAGATGAGGTGAACCTTTGATCGCTCTCTGTCTGGCAGAGAGGCAACTAGAGAAATCATGGGGCTGCGGGAGGGTGCCCAGTCTGCTTTTGACTATGCGATTGAGTTTTGCACTTTGGCAGCATCTTGTGGCTGGAATGAGTGCCTTGTCTGATGCATTTTTGAACAGGCTGTCAGACTCCATCAAGGATGACCTGGTCTCAGGAGAACTGCCACCTGATCTCCCCGGTCTCATGGACCTTGCCAGTCATATTGACTCCCAGATCAGACAGCGGGTGAAAGAGAGAACTCGGACTAGTCTTGCTCCCCCTTAGCCTCCCATTCCTTCTGCTGAGCCAATGCAGGTAGACCAAGTCTGCATCTCACCTGAGGATCAACAGTGGTGTCGGGATATGAGAGCATGTTTTTATTGCGGACAGCTGGGGCTTTTCTGCCAGTCTTGCCCTTTAAAAGGATGAGCCCACCAGTAAGTTTAGGGGCCCTGGTGGGCAATGTCTAGAATCAGCCCCCTACTGATTGACCGCTACTCCCAGTGGTCATTATCCATGGCAATCAGCCCCACGACCTCCAGGCACTCATTGATTCAGGGGCTGACAGAAACCTGATCTGCTCGATCCCCAAGTGCCTGGGGATTCCACTACTGGCTCTGAACCCATCCCTCACTGTCCTGACTCTTAACAGTACTGGTCTGACTACCATCACCCATAGAACAGCCCCGGTCACCTTAAGAATTTCTGGTAACCACTCTGAATCCATCCAGTTTTTTGTCATGAGTAATCCCCATGTGCACATAGTTCTTGGTCTGCCCTGGCTAACTCTACATAACCCCCATGTCAACTGGACTAACAACAGCATTTTAGGATGGAGTCAATTCTGTTTATCGTCATGCCTGAAATCTGCCCTCCCTCATGCCGAGCTGCTCCAGCCCACCATTGGTGAATATTCTGACCTCTCTAACGTGCCTCCCGAGTATAGTGACTTAAAACCTGTCTTCAGCAAGTCTCAAGCTGTTTCCCTTCCTTCCCATAGGCCCCATGACTGTGGAATTGACCTTCTCCCTGGCACTGCACCACCTAAGGAACAACTTTACTCTCTCTCTCCTTCTGAAAGGCAAGCCATGGATAAATACACCACTGAGTCCTTAGCAGCTGGAATTATTCATCCCTCCTCTTCTCCTGCAGGGGCAGGATTCTTTTTTGTGGAGAAGGACAAATCCTTGCGTCCTTGTATTGATTACCATGGGCTAAATGACATCACCATCAAGAACCATTACCCCCTACCTCTCATGTCTGTGGCGTTTGAGTTACTCCAGGGAGCCCAGATTTTCACCAAGCTAGACCTGTGTAATGCTTACCACCTCATGAGGATCAGGGAAGGGGATGAATGGAAGATGGCGTTTAACACCCCCACGGGCCACTATGAATATCTAGTCGTTCCGTTCGGCCTGACTAATGCTCCCGCAGTTTTCCAGGCCCTCGTTAATGATGTCCTGAGGGACTACCTTAACATTTCTGTTTTTGTTTATCTGGACAATATATTGATTTTTTTTCCCCGCTCCCTTGATGAACACCGCATCCACGTCAGGCAGGTCCTTCAGCGACTCCTGGAAATAAGGCCGAGAAATGCAAGTTCCATAGAAGTTCTGTCTCCTTTCTGGGTTTCATTATCTTCCCTGCACAGATTCAGATGGACCCCCTGAAACTCAAGGCAGTTGCTGACTGGCCCACCCCGTCCTCTCGGTGAGAACTCCAGCAGTTTCTTGGGTTTGTGAATTTCTACAGGCAATTCATCAGGAACTTTAGTATGGTGGCTGGGCCCCTCATGGCTCTAACTTCCACCAAGGTCCCTTTCAGCTGGGAGGAAGGGGCCGAGAAGGCATTCTCCAAGCTCAAATGAAGGTTCACGTCAGCACCGATTCTCACCATTCCAGATCCGTCCTGGCAGTTTGTGGTTGAGGTTGATGCTTCAGAGTCAGGGGTGGGGGCCATATTGTCCCAAAGATCGGCTAGTGACAACAAGCTTCATCCTTGCTCCTTCTTCTCTCGTCAGCTTTCCCCCTCTGAGAGAAACTATGACGTTGGCAATAGGGAACTGTTGGCCGTTAAACTGGTCTTGGAAGAATGGAGACATTGGTTGGAGGGGTCAGACCTTCCCTTCATCGTATGGACAGATCACAAGAACCTCGAATACCTCAGGACTGCCAAGCACCTCAATTCTCGTCAGGCCCGATGGTCTCTCTTCTTTTCTTGCTTCAAATTCACACTTTCCTTCTGCCCAGGCTCTAAGAATGGTAAGCTCAATGCCTTGTCCAGAATGTTTTCTCCCCTCCAGGAAGAATCGACCTCCCCTGAGACCATCCTTCCTCCACGGTGCCTGGTGGGGGCTGCTCTGTTAGAGGTGGAAACCCTGGTCCAGAAGGCCCATGAGTAGGACCCAGGGCCCAGTAATGCACTTCCTAACTATCTTTTTGTTCCTGTTTCTGTGCGGGCACAGGTGTTGCAGTGGGGTCACGGTTCCAGAATGGCGTGCCACCCAGGAGCAGCCCAGACTCTGGCACTCATCCGACAATGTTTTTGGTGGCCATCCATCAAGGAGGACATCCAGAGGTTTGTGGCATCTTGCAACATCTGCACCAGGAACAAGACTGGCAACAGACCCCCTGCCGGCCTGCTGAGACCCCTTCCTGTTCCACACCAGCCCTGGTCACACATAGCCCTGGATTTCATCACAGGACTCCCCAATTCAGGTAGCAATACTTGTATCCTCACTGTTTATCATTTTTCTAAAGCTGTTCATTTTATCCCTCTGCCCAAGCTTCCCACCGCCAAGGAAACAGCTGAATTGCTGATACGCCATGTTTTCCATCTACACAGACTCCCCTCAGACATCGTATCAGACTGTGGATCCCAGTTTTCTGCCCAATTCTGGAAGGCTTTCTGTAAACTCCTTGGTGCTTCTCACAGTCTGTCTTCAGGTTTCCACCCTCAGACCAATGGACAGACAGAATGGGCCAACCAGGAGCTGGAAGTGGCTCTCAGGTGCATGGTGTCCAAGGATGCTGCCTCCTGGAGCAAGACCCTTCCTTGGATAGAGTACACTCACAACTCCTTACCCACCTCTTCTACAGGTCTTTCCCCCTTCCAGTGCTCTCTGGGTTACCAGCCACCACTCTTCCCCATCCAAGAAGAAGAAGTCATCATGCCCTTTGCCCAGATGTTTGTACGGCGCTGCAGGAGAACGTGGGCATTGACCAGGAAAAAGCTCCTAAGTTCTGTCAAGATGTTTAAAGAGCAAGCCGACAAACACCGCTCAGCAGCTCCCATCTATTGGGAGGGGCAGCAGGTAATGCTCTCCGCTCACCACTTGCCCCTCAAGACAGTCTCCCACAAATTGGCTCCCAGGTTCATAGGACCTTTCCCCATCTCTAAGGTAATTAATCCCTGCTCTGTAAGACTGTCTCTGCCCATAACCATGCGCCGTATTCACCCAAATTTCCATGTCTCCCAAGTCAAACCCCTTGTCTCCAGTTCCCTATCCCCACCCTCCAAACCCCCTCCTCCTCCCAGGTTCATAGATGGTGGTGAGGTCTTCACTGTCAAGAGGTTGCTGAAGGTATGATGCTGAGGCAGAGGACTCCAGTACCTGGTTGATTGGGAGGGGTATGGTCCTGAGGAGAGGAGCTGGGTTCCTGCCAGGTTCATCATGGATCCCACCCTCATCACGGACTTCCACCAACGACACCCTGAGGCACTTTCTAAGGTGCCTGGAGGCATCCGTTGAAGGGGGTTTCTGTCACAGTCTGGTCCAGTCCATCCATGCCTTAGACTGTGGGACTTCCATGCCGGCTCCAGGCCGGCTCCAGGACAGGAATTCAGTCCTGCCTTGCTGAAGGCCATTTCCTGAAATGGCACTCCCACACCTGCTACCACTCCTCTCCCATCATCTAGGGCTTTTTAAGAACTTTGGAGCTACTCCATTTGCCAGACTGTCTCTTGTAGACTTTCCTCATCTCGCTACAGCTCATTGGTATTGTGTTTTCTTGATTCCCCCGCCTGTATTTCTCCTTGTTTTTTGTGAAGATTTTTCTGTCCTGTTTTTTGTCCCTGACCGTGTCTACCTGCTCCTCTGTGTTTTTGACCTCCTGGCCTGTTTTTTTGACTACCAATTTTTGCCTGAGCCCTACTGTACCTTTGCCTTTCTGCCATCTACTTCATCAAAGAAGTTCTCTTTACACTGCCTATCTTCTGAGTCTGCTCTTGGGTCCTCACTTCACCTCAGCTCGCCACTCCTGACAGTGTTCACTGCTTCAGATGGGTTAAATGCAGAGGAGAAACTTCACTGTGTGCTTAAGTCTGTGCTTGAGTGTACATCTGAAAAATAAAGGGTTCTTCTTCTTCTTCATCACTTTCTTGTTGGGTGCCGCAGAGGAATTTGTGCCTCATGGAGTTAAAAAATTCAGTCCATACAGGGTCAGAACAAGTAATAAGATGCCAGATGTGTACAATATGTAACTGACATGGCCGTACATATTCCATACCCCCAACATTCATCATTTAATCATTAAATTTGCATGGCTCATATTTGCAGCACTAGGCATTTGGTTCGGTGAGCTTTGAATGAGTGAGTCAGCCACACCAGACATCAATAATTCAGACCTTCTCATGTGCCAGTTTGTCTACAAAAAGTCCTGCTGAGTTTCAGTGTAAAGATGTATTACATACCCAAATACCAAACTAGCACATTCCCCAGGCATTTAAAGAAGCTGGCCCTGGGCCCTATGGCTCCATCCTGCTGTTTTATTAGCCTGCTAGTCTCTCTATCAGTGTGTACAAGTACAGTCTCCCATGAGCTTCACCCCCAGGCATCACTGCCGCCAATAAATCTCTCATCAGGCCATTGTCTGCTGCCTGGCTTTCCTCATCATTGCTGCATGACCCACAGGCATCACTTAAAACTTGGGTCCACCTACAGCATATTGGTGTGAATCTTGTGTAAGACTTTTCCAACTTTTCCAAGCTACTGTTCCTTTTTTATGTTCAGATTTCTATAGCAGGTGTAAAATTAATACCCAAGTCAAAAAGCTTTATTCATTTGTATGTGGATGTATTTAAGACTAACTGGACTGATTTTTGCCACCTGGCTTTCTCTCTCTTTCACTCTCACTCACTCAGACACACACTGTTTATCTTATACTCTCAATCTCTTCCACGTTCACTCTCCTTTTATCTCCATCCCTTTAGAGCTCAGGTGTTGGAGAAAGTGGTTCCTGCTTGCGTGGCTTGCCACTGTCAGTCTCAGTCCATAAATCAGAAGTCATTCAGCACTTCCTCAGTGTGATGTGTACTCTCCCTCACTAACAACGCATTCTCCCCTTTGATAGATGAGCCGAAGGACCTGTTGGCGGATGCCATCTCTGCAGCTCTCTCTCTCCAGAGTCAAGCTGAGAATAGATTTATTTCACCCTACCTTTAACAGCTTGCCTGCCCCATTTGATCATTTTTAGCTGCATCCACAACAGTAGCAACATTTTTAATTTATTTTGTTTGGAGTTTCTTATCTTATGCAATTGACGTTATGAAAGTTTTTGAGTGATTGACAGAGGTTAATGATTGAAATAAGCTGCACTGACAAGGTGAAAGCAATGCTGTGATGAACTTATCGAAGGACATCAATTAATCACAGTGTTTCAGACACGTGATAAACATCTGCTGCATGACATCCAACTGTCATCTATACCTTTGGAGCGGGTTCATGTATTTCATGTAATTTTTTTGCAAATGAACAAGAAATAGAACAAGAAGAACAAGAAGCATTTATTTATCACACATGCACTTAAGCACAGACTTAAGCACACAGTGAAATTCTTCCTCTGCATTTAACCCATCTGAAGCAGTGAACACGCATGCACGCACAAGTGAGCAATGAGCACATACACATACCCAGAGCAGTGGGCAGCTATGCTACAGCGCCCGGGGAGCAGTTGGAGGTTTGGTGCCTTGCTCAAGGGCACTTCAGCCTAACCTCAAGCCATGGCTGCCCCATGTTAACCTAACTGCATGTCTTTGGACTGTGGGGGAAACCAGAGCACCTGGAGGAAACCCACACGGACACAGGGAGAAGATGCAAACTCCACACAGAAAGGCCCCTGTCGGCTGCTCAGCTCAAACCCAGAACCTTCTTGCTGTGAGGCAACAGTGCTAACCACTACACCACCGTGCTGCAAAAGAATATCATTAGAATGCTGACTGTAGCTCAGCATAAATATGAACTCAGAGACCTTGACTGACTTTTATCCCTCATACACACATTTATATAGCTGTCAAGTATTCAGATAATTTGTTTTCAAGTATAATGGTGCAACAAGCTTTTTTTCTTTCCCCATCACTTCTTCTTAAGTATGTTAGAGGACAGCACATGTAGGATGGCTTGGAGACAAAGTGAGAGAGGCGAGATTCAGATGGTTTCTACAAGTACAGAGGAGAGATCCAGGGTATATTGGAAAAAGAATGCTGGAGATGGAGTTGCCAGGTAGAAGGGAAACGAGGAAGACCAAAGATGAAATTTATGGATGTGGTGAAGGAGGACATGAGGACGGTTGGTGTGACAGAAGAAGATACAGAGGAGATGGAGGGACATTATCCACTGTTGCGACCCCTAACAGAAACAGCCAGAAGAAAAAGAAGATGATGATGAAGAAGATGATGTCAAGTCAAGTTTATTTTTATAGCGCTTTTAATAATAGACATTGTCACAAAGCAGCTTTACAGAATTTTAATGACTTTAAACATGAGCTAATTTTATCCCTAATCTATCTCCAATGAGCGAGCCTGTGGCAACAGTGGCAAGGAAAAACTCCCTCAGACGACATGAGGAAGAAACCTTGAGAGGAACCAGACTCAAAAAGGAACCCATCCTCATTTGGGTGATAACAGACAACATGGTTATAACATTTTTAACAGTTTTAACATGAAGTCTGTTTCGTTGATGTTATAACTCTTCATTGATGGAAACTTGAGTGCAAAACTGTTCATGACAACTGCAGTCCTAAAGTTAGCAAGTCAACTGTAGTCCTCAGCTATAAAAGCATTATTGTAAGTGTCCAGAGCATCTTCCAAGTGTGACTTTCAACTGTCCACATGGGGCCGTCCTCCACAGGAGCGATGTGATGAGACTCCAGCCAGACATAAGGCATCAAGATGGATCAGGCAGGTCTGAGGAGCAGAAGAGGTCAGCATCTCAATAGCATTTCAGCCTAGACTTAAACGCTGAGACTGTGTCTGATTCCCGAACACTACTTGTTAAGCAGAAGGAAGTTAATAAGCATCCAGTGTCTAATGTCCTTTACACATTCCTCAATTCTATTAAGCTGGTGTCTCTCATCTGGTTTTGCAGAAACATACAACTGTGTGTCATTAGCATAACAATGGAAACTAATACCATGCTTACGAATAATATCACCCAGAGGTAACATACATAAAGAAAAAAGCAGTGGGCCTAAGACAGAACCTTGTGGAACACCAAACTTTACCTCAGTATGTCTAGAAAAATCACCATTTTCATCAACATACTGATAGCGATCAGGTAAATAAGAGCTGAGCCAGGAGAGGACTGTTCCCTTAACTCCCACAACATTTTCTAGTCTATCCAGAAGAATGGGATGATCAATGGTATCAAATGCTGCACTATGGTCAAGCAACACAAGCAGCAAGGCACAGCCCTGATCAGATGCCAACAGTAGGTAATTTACTACTTTAACTAGTGCTGTATCAGTGCTATGATGAGGTCTAAATCCTGACTGATACATTTCATGGATGTTATTCCTATGTAAATATGAGCATAACTGCTGTGTGACAGATTTTTTTAGGCGCTTAGAGATAAAGGGGAGATTTGATATTGGCTGAAAATTGGACAGCTGACAGGGATCAAGGTCAGGTTTTTTAATCAGGGGTTTGATAACTGCAAGTTTAAAGGATTTGGGTATATAGCCAATCCTAAGAGAAGAATGTATTATTTTTAGAAGCCGTTCAATTACTTCAGGTATTATCTGTTTGAATAGACGTGTAGGTAAGGGATGTAGTACACAAGTTGAGGATTTTCATGCGGAGATTAATGAAAGTAGTTTGATTTCTCTAAGGGGAGCAAAACATTCTAATTGCTGATCTGTTACAGTTATATTGTTAACTACAGGGTTACTTAAATTGCCACTTAAGTTGTCTGACCTTAAATTAGTAGTTTGAATTTTTTGTCGGATATTTTCAATTTTGTCATTAAAAAAATTCATGAAGCCATTGTTACTACATACTGCAGGTGTGCATGTGTCTATAGTGGTCTTCTTCCTGGTTAATTTTGCTACAGTATTAAATAGGAATCTAGGATTATTTTTGTTATTTTCTATTAGGGAGGACAAATATGTTGATCTAGCAGCACTAAGAGCTTTTCTATACTTCAGGAAGCTATCCTTCCAAGCTAATTTGAACACTACCAATTTTGTTTGATGCCATTTACATTCCAATTTTCAAGTGGTCGGTTTTAAAGTGCGAGTGTCATCGTTATACCAGGGTGCTAATTTTTTCTCTCTGATCATTTCCCTTTTAAGTGGAGCTACATTATCTAAAGTACAGCAGAACGCTGACTCAAAGCATTCAGTTGCCTGATCAAGTTCTGCGTGGGCTGACAGTGACCCAATCAAAATTGATAACTCTGGGAGATCATTTATAAAACTCTGTGCAGTAATTGATGTGAATGTACATTTAATACAGTAGCATGGTGAGGTGCATATATTATTACTCAGATATATTTTGAATGAGATGAGATAATTATCTGAGATAACTTCAGACTGTGGAAATATGACTATATTTTCTATGTTTAACCCGAATGTTAGTATTAGATTGAGAGTGTGACCACCATTATGGGTCAGTCCTATGACATTCTGATTAACCCCTACTGATTCTAAAATGGACACAAATGCTGTTTTCAAAGGGTCTTCTGGGTTATCAAAGTGAATATTAAAATCTCAGACAATTAAAGGTTTGTCTAAGGAAATAACTAGGTCTGAGATAAAATCTGCAAATTCAGAAAGAAACTCAGAATATGGACCCATGGGCCTGTAAATAACCTGCTTTAAGCTACGGTGGTGCTTGAAAGTTTGTGAACCCTTTAGAATTTTCTATATTTCTGCATAAATATGACATAAAACATCAGCCAATTTTCACACAAGTCCTAAAGAGAACCCAGTTAAACAAATGAGACAAAAATATTATACTTGCTCATTTATTTACTGAGGAAAATGATCCAATATTACATATCTGTGAGTGGCAAAAGTATGTGAACCTCTAGGATTAGCAGTTAATTTGAAGGTGAAATGAGAGTCAGGTGTTTTCAATCAATGGGATGACAATCAGGTGTGAGTGGGCACCCTGTTTTATTAAAAGAACAGGGATCTATCAAAGTCTGATCTTCACAACACGTTTGTGGAAGTGTATCATGGCATGAACAAAGGAGATTTCTGAGGACCTCAGAAAAAGCATTGTTGATGCTCATCAGGCTGGAAAAGATTACAAAACCATCTCTAAAGAGTTTGGACTCCACCAATCCACAGTCAGACAGATTGTGTACAAATGGAGGAAATTCAAGACCATTGTTACCCTCCCCAGGAGTGGTTGACCAACAAAGATCACTCCAAGAGCAAGGCATGTCAGAGTCAGCAAGGTCACAAAGGACCCCAGGGTAACTTCTAAGCAACTGAAGGCCTCTCTCACATTGGCTAATGTTAATGTTCATGAGTCCACCATCAGGAGAACACTGAGCAACAATGGTGTGCATGGCAGGATTGCAAGGAGAAAGCCACTGCTCTCCAAAAAGAACATTGCTGCTTGTCTGCACTTTGCTAAAGATCATGTAGACAAGCCAGAAGGCTATTGGAAAAATGTTTTGTGGACGGATGAGACCAAAATAGAACTTTTTGGTTTAAATGAGAAACGTTATTGTGGCAGCGGGGGCGTGGTCTAGCATCGGTCTGTGACAGGAGGGCGGAGTCAGGGAAGTTAAGTGGCAGAATCACTACACCTGTTGTTAATTAATGTGTTTGTGTGTCTTAGTTTAGTAACGTTTAGTTCCAGTTATTGCTGCACAAGGCACACCAGATACTGAAAACAAAGGTTCACATACTTTTGCCACTCACAGATATGTAATATTGGATCATTTTCCTCAATTAATAAATGACCAAGTATAATATTTTTGTCTCATTTGTTTAACTGGGTTCTCTTTATCTACTTTTAAGACTTGTGTGAAAATCTGATGATATTTTAGGTCTTGTTTATGCAGAAATATAGAAAATTCTAAAGGGTTCACAAACTTTCAAGCACCACTGTATGCAATTTGTCATGTGTCTGCTAAACGGAAATGATTTTGTCATATGTTTTGTATAAAGTTTTTATTTATTGAATTTGCAAAAAAAAAGAAAAGGAAAGGAAAAAAAGCTCAGTTTCTCAAAATCCAGTGAATGTGGATAGAATAAAACAGTTATTCCACTTAATCTCGTCATACATGGCTTATAACCTACTCGGTGCTACGCGCCTTGTCAGCTATCAGCTCATGTATGACTCGATTTTTTGCAATAACTGTTAATTTCAAACACATGCTTGGACTTTCTTGCAATTTGCATTAGACAGCATGTTAACATCTCAAATCATTTTTCATCTCTAACTGTTTCCTCCTCCTTTTCCTCCTTTTTCTTCCTCCATCTTAGAAAACCTTATACTGGCTTGAACAGTGAAACAGCAGGCATATATTCACATAGAGACAAGAATCAAGGTTATTCAGAATCGGTGGGTATTCATCTAGTATCAGGTTACACCCACACATACACCCAAATACTGTATGTGCCCGCGAACACCTGTATTCGCCTATCTTCTAATCACTTTCATCCTCGCTGAGCTATTGAAGAATGACTGTTTAATGGAATCCAGCCCCAGGGAAAGAGGTCATGCTAAAATAGAAGTGTTTTGGAGGCTGGATGCCACTCCGTGTGATATGCTACAGTGGATGCCCTCTCCTGGGGATGCCCTCTTTTACAGAATAAACTATGTTGTCCACCTTCCCTCCAGTCTCTATAACACCACAATGTCTTTCATAACTCCTTTTCACAGCCTCTAGCAGTAACTCAGCTCTGTTGGCATAGCTGCTTGAAGTAATGCTTTTGGTTCCATGAGCTGAAATCTATTCCCACTGCCATAATGCAGTTTAATTTGATGTGTTCGAACCCATTCGGCTGTGATATCACAGTCTTTAGCAGCACCGTGTGTGTGTGTGTCCTGGAGGCTACTTAGCAGAATCACTGCAAATTGCTGCAAAATGAAGATTGAAGCTGCCAAGAAAAGTAAGGAAATCATGTCTCGATAACAAAGGCTAAATGAAATCATTATGCATCACCATCAGTTTTCTCCCCCCTTAAATGCTTTTGTCTGAGGTTGTGACTATCTCTTCCTATTTGCAAGAATGAGCAGCAGCAGATTTCACTATTGCCTAATAATCATGTAGGCTTCACCATCATCATTGCCAGAGCATTTCAGGACAAGGCAGGACATCTTATCTGTTTAGTTGCCCCTATCACTCTGAAGTAATTAACCCTGGATAGCCTGTCTGTGTTTTGCAACATCACATTAGCATGTCTGAGAGCAGACTCAAGTGGATTGCAACCATTGACATTGAATGAATAATGTTGCACGGCATCCAGAACAGCCCAGCCACTGTTACCAAGTGATGTCACTGTTACCAAGTGAAGTGAATCATATAAGTCACAATATATTCAGTTGTTTAAATGATAAACAGTGAGAGCATGAGGCAGCTTATGTGGAGAACAGTCAATGCATGTTAAATGAGGAAACAGTGATTTAAGACAATCAGGACATACCCATGCTAAATTGGATAGCTAAAGGTCCCATGTCCTTCATTATGTGTATATTTTATCTTTTTCCTGGAAGTCCACTTATAAATTTGTGCGAATTTCTTTAAATTAAACAAGTAAACAAACAAACAAAACTATAATCACATCTGTCATGGACACATTTCCACCACACCACCAGAGGGCACCCTCTCCTGAATTTTGAACTCATCCTTGGTCATTAGCCTCATTTCCTGTTTGCACTATATTTAACAATTATTTGCTGAAGGCAAAGTGAATATCCGTGAACTCGGTTATTATTCACCGATATTCACTGAGCCTGAGGTGGATAATTGTTTTAGTTTCACACAGGTGAAAACAAATATAAAACCATTTAATTCAAACTTCAAAAGTGGCATGTAAATGTAATAAAAGTGCACAGACTTGTGTCACTTATCTACACCGAGTCACATAAAATACTTTGTTTTGAAATCAATAAAATAAATCACAATTCCATCTTCCCTTTGAATAGTTTTAGACCAAACTTCGTAGCATCTTTAGCACTTTTAGGACCAGCATTTTCTTTCATAATTTGTAATTCTTCCTCACTTACAGTGACAAAGTGATTGGCCGCCATTTTGCTGAGTTGCTTGAGGTGATTATCAAGAAATAGTCTGAATTTCTCAACCAATCAGCATACGTGATTTCCTATAATCACCTCCATATTTATACTAAATTGGGACCCAGTCATATCTGCAAAGGGCCGATGTTGGTGCAGGTCTTCATTCCAAAACAAGCAGAAGCCACACCTGATAGTTGTTTTATGGAAATGCAAGATCCACTGATTAAACTGTTAAACTCAGGTATGGCTCCTGCTTAAGTGGAATGATAAGCTGTACTCAATGATAATGGTGTTAAAGCACATGACCTTGGCATTAGGTGCAAAGCTATGCTGTTTACGAGGTCACTTTGAGTAAGTTCTTCACTGTTGTTTACCTGACTGATCTTTGTGTATGAGCCTTGCTTGCTTTTGTGGTTTCCCCTCTTGGATATTTCTTTGTTCTGGTGTTTTTCTGATCTTAGGTGTACCATCTCTAGCTTGTGTATTGTGATCCAGATTCTTCTCATTAAACCTCTCACAGATAAACCCTCACCATACTCCTGAGTCCATCCAATCAGAATTAAACAGGCTGTTTTTGTTACTATCCCCGTGTCTGAAATCGCTCACTCGTTCACTGCTCCCTACTCCCTATATAGGGAATTACTATACAGAGGACTATATAGTGAGCTCATTGCTAAAATTAAAAAACGCTTTCGGACATAAGTCCATCGCACTGGTATTTACTTCATTACTGTCGCACAATTAAAAAAACGTGCCAGATCAGTCGGTTGGTGGGTTTTCAAAATAATAAATACATGCATGTATTTTTGTGATAAATGCATATTATACTGAGCGTATTTCCCACATTAATCAATACAAAGTACCTGCATCTTTCAGTTTTTTTTAAATCAAGGCTGAATACTTTCTTTGCTGCTGCCTTTAATTAAATCAAATTTGAAACTTTTAATTTGATTTCTTTCAGTGCGGCCGCAATGCATGATATTGCTTTGGTTAGTGACCATCGGTTGTACATTACTTTTCGTGATGCATTGTGGGATATTTTGAGTGCACTATATAGGGTGTAAATAATCCTCACTAAGGTTTTGGACAGCACTACAAAATGGCATCCTCATTATATAGTGTCCTATATTGAGGTATTTCACTCACGTGACCAAGTCACGTGATGCCGCCATTTTGGACGGCACGCTTAAGTCCTTCAGTGCAAGGCGGTATGAGATGGTGGAGACCTTTGCGCATTTTAACAAGAAAGTAAGCTGTGATTCATGTTAAATTGGATCTGTCTTTTATCATAAACACTACCCAGCCTTGGTATGGAGCCAAGGTTGTCGACAGAAGTCAACAATTTGATGAAGGATGACCCCAATAGTTTGAAACGGTACAAGGTAGGCTACTGTATGTTCACAACACTTTCTTGTTACTCGGGGGATCCGAGATCCCCTGAAACAGACATGAGATCCCTTGAAAACATGATTTGGGAAATGTTGGGGGGTCTCTAAAATATTGGCAAAATGATGTTTATTGACATAGCAATCGTGCGTAATGGGAAGCATTTGCATATCCGAAGTGTTGTGTTTACTTGACAACGACTGCTGCTGCCAGGTTGGTTGTTGAGTAGCCTGACTGTTTTTTTTTTCTTTGCGTGTGGTATCATTGTTGACGCGAGGTTGTTTTTTGAACATGCCAATGCGGACCCGATTTCCCCTGATGAGTTATGACTTCAGACGCGATGCGTGTGTGGAGGTGTGGAGTCCACGTGATATGTGCGTAAGATAGGCTTCTCATGTGTTTGGAGATCCGTGCTCTTTTTCTTTTCTTTTTTTCTTTTTTCTCTTTCTTTCTTTCTTTCTTTCTTTCTTTCTTTCTTTCTTTCTTTCTTTTTACGTAATTTCCCTGTTTATTTCTGTCCCGTTTCTTTCTAGCCTCTGTTATTGTGTTTTATGTCTGATGTCACTTTATCTACTTGTTTTGTAATGACTTGATACTTTCAATATAAAAAAAAAAGATCCGCGCTCTGAGACAAGCGCAAGCACCCCCCAAAGGAAAAAAAGGGACCCCCCAAAAATATCAGCATAGTTCGAACAGGGTAAACAGAGAAAACAGGAAAAATTAAATGATTTATTTTAGGGGGCTCATTCGTCATAAAAAAGATACAATATTTTGTTTTTCAATTTACTGGTGATTTCTGGTGCATTACTGAATTCATCTGCAGTATATTATTTACATTCTTGACAAGAAATTGTACTTGAAAAAAATTGGTACAACAGGGAGAATGCAGAGAATTTTTTTTTTTAAAGTTGTTTGGACACCATGCAGTAGGTGGGTGTGGGGGTTGTTGGTTAGAGACATCTTATTTGTTTGGTTGATATATTTGATAAGATATATTTGGTTAGAGACATCTCATCTCATCTCATTATCTCTAGCCGTTTTATCCTTCTATAGGGTCGCAGGCAAGCTGGAGCCTATCCCAGCTGACTACGGGCGAAAGGCGGGGTACACCCTGGACAAGTCGCCAGGTCATCACAGGGCTGACACATAGACACAGACAACCATTCACACTCACATTCACACCTACGGTCAATTTAGAGTCACCAGTTAACCTAACCTGCATGTCTTTGGACTGTGGGGGAAACCGGAGCACCCGGAGGAAACCCACGCGGACACGGGGAGAACATGCAAACTCCACACAGAAAGGCCCTCGCCGGCCCCGGGGCTCGAACCCAGGACCTTCTTGCTGTGAGGCGACAGCGCTAACCACTACACCACCGTGCCGCCCACTGGTTAGAGACATATTATTCTTATTTGTAGCTTGCTGTCCAAAATGGCGGACACCGGGGCGTCACGTAACCCTGTGACGTCAGGTGAAACACCTCAATAGTGAGTAGGGAGCGATTTCGGATACAGTCTGTGTCTTTAAGACTGCAATATGTAAATGAGCTCTGTTCTGATTGGATAGTCACCTCACAAGTAAAATAAAACACACCACACCCATAATCTCTGTCACATGTAGAGTTGTGTAAGGAACTCTGGGAGAGGAACAATGGCACATGCTAGTTGTTAAAATGTAAAAAAAGAAAAAAGGGGGGCCAGTGTTTATTCTTTCTGCATTAACCTGATGGCAGTAACTTTTTGTCCTGTTCTTTACTCTGTCACAAAACACAGTCAGGACTGAAATGTGCTAAACATATTTTTAACTTTAGACTGAGATTGCTCAAGAACATCAGAAAAATCAACTTCAGCCTTCAGCCAAAAGCATCCTGAATGTTTTGGTCCTTTGGATGCTTCTATAGAGATATTTTGTTTCATGACAGCCATGATTAGCACATTTAATTGCTTATTGCTGGCGGCACGGTGGTGCAGTGGTTAGCGCTGTCGCCTCACAGAAAGAAGGTCCGGGTTCGAGCCCCGTGGCCGGCGAGGGCCTTTCTGTGCGGAGTTTGCATGTTCTCCCCGTGTCCGCGTGGGTTTCCTCCGGGTGCTCCGGTTTCCCCCACAGTCCAAAGACATGCAGGTTAGGTTAACTGGTGACTCTAAATTGACTGTAGGTGTGAGTGTGAATGGTTGTCTGTGTCTATGTGTCAGCCCTGTGATGACCTGGCGACTTGTCCAGGGTGTACCCCGCCTTTCGCCCGTAGTCAGCTGGGATAGGCTCCAGCTTGCCTGCGACCCTGTAGAAGGATAAAGCGGCTAGAGATAATGAGATGAGATTGCTTATTGCAAAAACTTTCATTCCAAAAACTACTACTGACTTCATCAGGGTGAGGTGGGGCTGACCTGCTGTACAATGACTGGGCAGATACAGTACATTTAAACATGTTCATTTTGTATGATCCTGAAGTAAACAAAAAACGGGCTGTTTTTAGAGCTTAGTTTCTGTAAATCAGCCTTATGGACTGGTGCCGGAGTGGTACCTTGTGAGACTTTAACAATGTTTACAAAGTATTAAGCTCTATAGTGTCAGAGAAAAATTAAGGTTTCCATGATATTGGCTGTTTAAGTAAGTGTTCTCAGCATCCTAAAGGAGAATCCGCTGTGAAGGTGAAACGCTGACTGTGCTGCCTTTACTGTCCCATTAGCCAATGTCTTAGACAGTGGCACTTTGATATCTACAAAATATCAGTGTAAAAAATGGAAGGCAGCAATATGTCACAGCATTATGGTAACATTTCCTAGCCCTAAAAATATCATTGGAGATAATAAATCATATATTATATAACTACACCAGCTGTTTCTGTAATCCAAATTTGTCCAAAAACTGCTATCTGGTCCAACTGGCTGTTGCGCCCAAGCTGACACAGGGTTCTGGGATATGTATGACAAGGAATGATGCATACGCTGCTTTCAAAAACAGGTACATCAATAAACAGCATTCTGTGGTACCACTGACGCCTTCTAACCTACAAATACAGTTTGAATAACAGTTCCCCCAGAGGGACAGACTCTTAAATAAGAATGCTTTAAGGTGCTAAATGGAAGTGCAAATTGCAAAGCCATTGTCTTCTGAGCAGTATGTTTCAAAGGTGCTGGAAATGTTAACCATACTGCTAATATAGACCAGAGTAAACAAGCACAATTACTTCCTTTTTCACCTTTATAGGAAACTAAAACTTCATCTGAATCGATCGCCGTGTGGTTTTGGAAATTCTTCTGGCCTGAAGCTTTGTTCAAACAGCTATAAAGCAACAAATAGGCTCAGGATTCTGTTAATCATGGGACATTCCATCTATTCCCACAGTTCTCAGAGTTGAGTTCATGTGTAGCCAGGAGATATGTGATTTTTTTTTTATTACTGTGGTGGAAACCACAACCACACCATCATCAATATTATAGTACTTTTTAATGAGTTTTGGTTTTTGTCATTGTAATTAACATTGTGTGGGTTTCTTTTTGCCTAGTTGACCGGTCACTTGAATTGAATGGGTTTAATAAAAACCTCAAAAAGTCAAAAACAAGTAGGCATATAAAATTACAATTTGAATCCAAACTGAACACTGTGCAAAATACCCCGGATATTTGAGATGGTTTTGCCCAGATATTTCAAACTATGACCCATATTTGGCGAAATCCATGTTGAGTACAGTCTAATCATGGCATTGTAAATAAATAAATAAATAAATCTCAAGATATGCTCCAGATTCTTGCAAGAATTTAAAAAAGGATTCTTGGGGTTTTGGCACAGTGGAAGTGGAAAGTTCTATGGCACCAATAAACAGTCAAAATGTAATTACATACATTTATATGGGCTGTTTCAGAATCATGGTTATCTTGTTGAATAACACCAATTAACTCCTGCAACTAGATCCAGTGTATATGCTGGAGTTTCTTATACCTTATTTTACAGGGACACACCAGCCCTATCTACAGTACAGCACTAATGTCTCTTCATATAAAGTTTTTATAAATATGCTTGTAAGAGTCAAATGCCAGCTCAGTTTTGACCTTGTGGTCATTTCATTTAATTCTACTTTAATTATTACTCTTATATTTTAATCATTAAATTCAGAATAGCTTTTTTTTTTTGCACTAACTAGGTTTTACTTTGGGACGTATACTTTCATTCACAATTGGAAGATATTTAAGTGGAAGTTACTTTTTTTTTTGTAAACTAATTGCCTCTGACAGGATCCTTTGTCCGTCATAAATGTCCTCTCCAGAAAACACTCACCATGTGATGAGGTTGTAAAATTTTTTTTTCAGAAGATTTTTTGAAGCAGAATACTCTGTTATTGCACAGTAAAAAAACAAACAAAAACAAAACAGGACTTGAAACAGATGCGAGACACATTTGCAGCAGAGCTTCACATGTGATTGAAATGTGAATCCATCAAAAAGTGTCCCCTCCGGAAAACCACAAAGATTCTCACCATGTCAGTTGTTATTACAGTCACCACCATGTACAAACATTGCTGCACAGTTGTTGAACATTTGTATTTAAAATCACATACACTTTAACAGTTTTTCACTTTGTATACCTTACTCTTGTGGACGATAAGAAAGTGGGTCAATTTTAGGTCAATACACTCTGTGCTGTCTTCTCACCACAAGTAACATGCCCAGTATATGACCTGTAGCTCTGAAATTCTGTGTTGTTAATTCTCCTTGGTGCTTGTCCTGTTTTGTTGCATTACAAGTTAGAATTAAAATGGATTTTTGGAGGGTTAGCACCATTTGATTTACACAACATGCCTACAACTTTAAAGGTGAAAATTGTTGATTTATTGTGACACAAACAATAATTAAGATGAAAAAAGAAAAATCTGGAGTGTGCATTAGTATTCACCCCCTTTCGTATGAAACCCCTAAATAAGAGCTGATCCAACCAGTTCACTTTATAAGTCACATAATTAGTTGATTAAGATCCACCTGGATGCAATCAAAGTGTCACATGATGTCTGTATAAATCCACCTGTTCTGGAAGGACCCTGACTCTGCAACACTACTAAGCAAGCAACATGAAAATCAAGTAGTGCTCCAAACAGGTCAGACACAAAGTTGTGGAGAAGTATAGATCAGGGTTGGGTTATAAAAATATCCCAAACTTTGAATATCCCAGGGAGCACCATTAAATCCATTATAGCAAAATGGAAAGAATATGGCACCACTACAAACCTGACAAGAGAAGGCCGCCCACCAAAACTCACAGACCGGGCAAGGAGGGCATTAATCAGAGATGCAACAAAGACACCAAAGATAACACTGACGGAGCTGCAAAGATCCACAGTGGAGATGGGAGGATCTGTCCATAGGATGACTTTAAGTTGTACACTCCACGGAGTCGGGCTTTATGGAAGAGTGGCCAGAAAAAGTCACTGCTTAAGAAAACACATTTGGAGTTTGCCCAGCAGCATGTGGCAGACTCCCCAGACACATGGAAGAAAATTCTCCAGTCAAATGAGACTAGAATTGATATTTTCCGCCATCATGGGAAATGCCATGTGTGGCGCAAACCTAACACCCTGAGAACACCATTCCTACAGTGAAGTATGGTGGTGGCAGCATCATGCTATGGGGATATTTTTCATCTGCAGGGACAGGAAAGCTGGTCAGGATTGAAGGAAAGATGTATGGCACTAAATACAGGGCAATTCTGGAGGAAAACCTGTTTGAGTCAGCCAGAGGTTTGAGACTGGGATTAAGGTTCACATTCCAGCAGGACAATGACCCTAAACATACTGCTAAAGCTACACTGGAGTGGTTTAAAGGAAAACATTTAAATGTCTTGAGACTTGTAGCTGTAATTGCAGTAAAAGGTGGCTCTACGAAGTATTGACTGGGGGGGGGTGAATACCTATGCACACTCCAGATTTCTGTTTTTTTTTCATCTTAATTATTGTTTATGTCACAATAAAACAACAATTTTTACATTTAACATTGTAGGCATGTTGTGTAAATCAAATGGTCCTAACCCCCCAAAAATCCATTTTAATTCCAGCTTGTAATGCAACAAAAAAGAGGACAAACACAAAGGGGGATCAATACTTTTGCAAGACACTGTAGTTGTAAACCCAACTCAAGTAGTAGTAGTAGTAGAAGTAAAGCCAAGGTAATATTGTAGGAGAACAATGAGGCTGAAATGGTGCAAGACCTCCAGCATATCCCCTCCTATGAAGAGCAATGCCATTATGTCAGGTAGCAACATTGGCCATTTGGGGACTGCTGCTGCAACTACTGCTGCTACTAGCTGTGTGTGGACATCTGCTGCAGCTGCATCTTCTGGGTAATGTGTTTTTGGGCGGGCCACCATTACACCACATTTTTGAGTTCTGTGGACTGCATGCACCAACATGAGTTATCCCGTTGACATAACATTGGAGTTTAACCTTGCTAGCCAATGTTTACGGTGTTCAGCCATTAAACATCACGCCCTGTTAACTTTTAACAAAGGATTGAATAAGGGAATGAGACATTGTGACAAAAACCACCATTTTGTTTCATATTTATAAAGTCTATTTTGATTTTTTTTTTGTTCATGTTATTGAAATAAAAAAAATTGAGTCAAGCACAAATAAGTTTCATGTTCAGTAAAACAAATGAAATGGGTTAACTTTGCAATGTTCTTGATACATTTCTTAGTCTGTTCAAGCTTCTTTAATTGAGGCAAAGTGGTTTAGAGTGATAAGGACATGAACTGCAGGCAGAAAACTTTCAGTTCTTGAACCAGATGAAGGCATCTCTCACTTCTCCATTTTGCCACTAGTTTCAGCACTTTGCAACTAAATGGGGTTTATTAATTAACATCTGAGAGTGTTGAAAACCCAGTATTGGTTTATATTCCAATGGTGAAGAAACACTATTTTCCACTAAGTCCACTATTTTCTCTGCTCTGTAAGGATATGTGGACATTTATTAGCAATCAAAATGGTTGTGTTTATACACATGCCTTAGGTACATTTCCACCACCTAACATTAGTATCACCTTGTGACACATTTAAAAAAAAGTAGCACACAGGTATCTGTGATATGCAGGGAACATTAGAACTTGCCTGCTCAGTGTTGACAGACTGGAAAAACCTGCATTCACACCCTCAGAAGTGCACCAACCCAGGGTAAGAGTTGTTCCGTGATGTAAAGAGAACCACTGTCGTAAAGAGTGACACGATCAACAACTGAAACGCTATGACGGTAGAACTGAAGATGATGTGAAGGATTTTGTCCATTTCATTTGGAGCACATTTGAAGGGTGAAAAAGAAGACAAAGAGGAAGCTTGAGAGGTAAATAAAGAATAATTGATAAGGCTCAGCTTTTATTGTATTCTGTTCTCTCTCTCTCTCTCTCTCTCTCTCTCTCTCTCTTTCTCTCTCTCTCTCTCTCTGTGACAGCAGCGTGATTGAGGATTTTAATTCCAGCTAATTCGATTTCTTTAAAAAAAAAAAAGAATAGCATCCGCAAGGGCCTAAGAACAATTCAATAAAAATAACACACATAAAAAATCTTTACTGTTCTCTGGAAGGTATAGTAGAGGTAAAGAGCATTGCTGTTTCATCATTTGGGCCTTTCCTAAAGCCTTCTTCATACACTGAGATTGTAGAAATATCCGAAGCTCAAAAATGAAGAAAGTGCCTCCATTGTTCTACAGTACACCTGCAATGCTATGGTAATAAAGCAGTTACCCCAGAGCTAAAGTTAATGAATCAAATCCAGAGAGGTAAGATAGATGGCTATCTGAGTCCCGTTTTTAATGGTTATGTGTTATGTGATTTCTGATTCATGGCACAAAAATGAGACAACACTCAAAAAGGTGACCCACCTCACAAAATTACATTGCCTGTTTCAAATGCCTGCGTCACAGTGGGAATAAGAAACTACTGAAGCCAGTCAGATATGTGACTAATTGCCCTTGAAGGTTTTGGTTGTTCTTCTGGGGCTTGCCAAGGCACACTGGATGACAGCAGCATGCAGATAGCAGCTTGATGATCCATACACTATCGACCGATTTCCATATCAGTTAATGACAATAAAAGGATGGCCCCAGATAGTGTAACATAATTACTATTGATTGGTTATTTTTGCCCCAGAGTCTGTCACTGCCTATTTCCTTCACACTTCCCCACAGACCTGAGCCTGGACACTAGCCATGGAGGAGGATTATATGAAGAAGAGCAACCCTGACGTCATAACTAAGCAACACAAAACCAATGTGGAAAGGGACTACTCTGAGAGCAAGCAAGCCAATTCGGAGCCAAACGGCTGCATGCGGTGCTGCAAGAGTACCAAGAATTGCATTATGAGCCCAGAATGTGGCAGAGCGCTCAGCATCGCTAATGTCGTCGCCATGTGTGGCATGTGTATCCGCATGTGGACATGTAAGTTCAAACTCAGTGAATTATTTCTAAACCTTTTGCATAGTCACAATGTCATTTGTTGACCATAACATCAAGTGCTGTAAATTTACAACCTCAGCTAATTACAGGGCCCTCCACTATTATTGGCCCCCCATTTATAAAGATTAGAAAAAGGGCTAGAAAAAAATCCACCTTTTGGTGAAGTCGCATCATCTCACACTGAAAAAGTGAGAAAAATCCAACCTTTTATTGAAATAGATTTCGTTATCTCTAGCCGCTTTATCCTGTTCTACAGGGTCGCAGGCAAGCTGGAGCCTATCCCAGCTGACTACGGGCGAAAGGCGGGGTACACCCTGGACAAGTCGCCAGGTCATCACAGGGCTGACACATAGACACAGACAACCATTCACACTCACATTCACACCTACGGTCAATTTAGAGTCACCAGTTAACCTAACCTGCATGTCTTTGGACTGTGGGGGAAACCGGAGCACCCGGAGGAAACCCACGCGGACACGGGGAGAACATGCAAACTCCGCACAGAAAGGCCCTCGCCGGCCATGGGGCTCGAACCCAGGACCTTCTTGCTGTGAGGCGACAGCGCTAACCACTACACTGAAATAGATTTATTCCGAGAAAAAAGAAATCCCTCATCAAGAAAATTATTTTCAACAAAAACACAGGCCACTATTATTGGCACCCCTGGAAATTATAGCAAACACAATGAAACTGAAGCATGTATCCCATTTAAATTGTACATTTTTGTGTTGATTGGAGTGTGTAGGAACTTTCAAGCTGTAATCCATGACTTCCTGATTAACTGGGGTACAAAGATCAAGCTACTTCACCAAAAAGTGTGTGTGTGTGTGGGGGGGGGGGGGGTTCTTACTCTTTTTACTAATCTTTACAAAGGGTGCCAATAATCGTGGAGGGCAGTGTAAATATCACACATGTATATAAAAATCAGGAAATGTGCCTTTTGCAATCTATTGTCCACAGTAGCACTGCAAAAACAATTAGAAAACAATTCATCAGGATGCTGGCAGCTAACTAATCTACAGCTTTTGAGGTCTTTTGTGTTCTGAGTCAAATATGCTTCATTCAAGCCCTTCTTTGAGAACTCATTGCTGTCAGTCGAAAATTACACTCCATTCAATGCAATTAATCTGTATTATTATTATTATTATTATTATTATTATTATTATGCCAAAAAATACCAGAATCTCAGACTAGACTGCATCTGACTGCGTAACTCAACTCTTGCTCTCTGTTCAGGAGTCATTTTCTTTAACCGTCATTTCCAATTCTGAAGTCCATCATCCTGTCTGCCTGTTGTAAAGGGGCATAATTTTCTTTTATTTTCAGAGAGATTTCTTCTGAATCATGAACAGTTTGCCTCCTGGTAGCTGCCACCCTGAACTTTGAACAATAAGCTGCATCATGATTATGGAATCTCGATCATACAGCTATTATAACACACCCTTAGAGTGAACTGCACCTTGTTTTTTCATCTCTATCAATAAGTAAACATCTTTTGAGTCATATTTGACAACATTGCAGCATATCTGCAAGTAAACAAACTATTACATTGGAGAAAGGCAACTGAAATGCAATTGAAAATGCAATGTAAAAATGTAATGTAAAAACAGACTCTGCATATATGAATACTGTATTAATTTTTAATGTATAGAACGTGTCAAGGATTTCACATGGATGGCATCCTCAAGCCTCTGTCTTCCCTACAGCTGCTCTGTCCTGGAATGTGTATCGGTGACTGAGTAGCTGCAGGTGAACAATCAGAAAAAGTTGGACCTTGATTTTAACTCTCCACTACTTCAACAAAAACGTTGGCCCTTAGACACTTTAGTCATTTTCAAATGACTTTTCAATGACATTCTTCTACAAATTATTCAGTATCTCACAACAATTGTCATTTGCAACTAAAGTAATTAAATTAAAAACGACTGGTGATCCTGGAGGTCATGTTCACTGTCGTTTAGTTTTAGTTGTTTTTTTTTTCATTTTGTTGACAATTTATGTTTTATTTTTATTTTTAAATAAGTTAAGTAATTTACTCATGTGTCGTGTCTTCCCCCAGAATTGTAACGCTTCCCATTTGCATATGAGTAACGGACAAGAGTGGCCTTTTTGGTATTCTTAACACATAAGCTCATGTATTTTATTATTCTCATAACTGATTAAAACTTTATATCACTTTTTTGTGAACTGAAACACTTGTCATCTTTCTAAATCTTTGGATGTAGTCTGAGCTAAATTTCACAGAAACATGACATCTCTGACTTTGATTTACTGCTCTCTGCTCTTCAAAGTACAAGAAAAACATGATAGATATCTTTGTCTTATCTGCAGTCTTTGAAATATATACTATACATACAAGCAAAACAGCAGCATGATAAATGCATTCAGATGAGGTTCACATAGTCTCTGTTCTAGATTGATTTAGACAGTTCCTCAAGGACAAAGCATGAAAGTTTTGAAGAACATTGTGAAGAAATACCAATAGCTAATATAAGAACATGTATGTAGCCAGTAACATTGGACTAAGTGGTGCACATCAAGTGCTTGGAATTATATAGTTCTATCTGATGGTTCTGTGATATTCATTCATTCATTCATTTTCAGTAAGCACTTCATCCTGGTCAGGGTTGCACTGGATCGGTTGTCTATCCTGTGAATACTGGGCATGAAATGGGATACACACTGCATAGAACACCAGTCCATCAAAGGGCATCATGCACAGACAATAAGTGCTTTTGAATTAAACATTTCTAGGGACTTATTGAGAGAAACCTCCCCATGGGGGAGCTCCCCTGAGAACTACATACCTTCAAGGGCTTTTTGCATTTGGCAGTGTTTGCATTCACACCACCAGTAGGAACACTGAAGTGACGTTAGCAGGAAATGCTAGCAAAGATTATTATATTACAGATACGTCAAAATCGGAACACTGAAGTGACGTTGGCAGGAAATGCTAGCAAAGATTATTATATTGCAGATATGTCAAAATCGTGCTCTGTTCTCAGTTACTCAGTCGCAAATACGCTCAATAAAACCTGGACTTCTCTGTCGGTCCATGTTTTTTTTTTTTTTTAAGCCCTAACATTTAACTGCTGTTATTTACATGGCTAGCATTTTACATGTACGTCTGGACCAGTCACCATACACTGACATCACTCATGGTTCCTCTTGTGCTGAGAAAGTACCTCCCCTGAAGTAGGAGTTTAAAAAGGCACTTAAAACTGCTTTCTAAGAGCGATGATCATTCTCAGTTCCTGCAGTGCGGACACACACAAAAAAGCGAACTTCCTCCAACAGTGCTAAGAACTATGAAAATGTTCCTCCAGTCCGAAAGCACCAATTGACACAAAGGGGCAATTTAGAGATACCCAATCCACCTACCAGCATGTTTTTTGGAGGTGGCAGGAAACCAGAGAACCTGGAGGAAACTCATATGGACACAAGGAGAACATGCACAAATCCACAAAAACAGTAACCTGAGGTCACAATACAACCAGGCTGCCTGGAGCTGTGAGGTGGTAATGCTACTTGCTACACCACTGTGGCAGCGGGGGCGTGGTCAAGCATCGGTCTGTGAACGGAGGGCGGAGTCAGGGAAGGTAAGTGGCAGAATCACTGCACCTGATGTCAGTTAACCTGTGTTTGTGTGTCTTCCCAGTGACCGCACCCTATAAAAGGAGAGAGAGAGCAGAGGAAGGGAGCTCTCTCCCTAACCAGATGACTTATGTGTGTGTCTGTGTGGCTGGGAGATTGTCAGACACTGAAAAGTGCAAAAATAAAGAGTTTTGGAAACTCAGTTCTGGCCTGCCGTACTTCTGTGCTCCACCCACCCACTCGAAGTTCTACAACCACTTTGCGTGATTTTTGAGGGAACAAAAACCACGTGCAAAGAAATGTACTATTCCAAGGTCTCAGTATTACCGCAAACTGCCATTACTCTGTGTCATAAAAGCATAAATGAAAAGATAATTTTTATGCTTTCATAGTGTTTCATTCAAAGTGTCCAATTTATTGTGAGCATATAGACTTCCAGAGATTGCATAGCTGCATCAACAAATGTTATCTAAATTTGACTTATTTTGATTTTGAATTATTGCCATGCCATAAACAAAAAGTCAGCTATTGCTCTCAATCATACATATTCCTTTGTACTGCTTTTATTCGTCTCTGACTGGCTTTTGATGTAAGCAACTATCATGAGCACCTGTCCTTTTTCCAAGGGGCTGTACGCTCTGAAACTACACTTCAAGTGAAAGTAAGGTAAAGATCCTTCTGACCCTGAGCTCTATGCTTTACTACAAGAAGAATAAAATTGTTAGAATGAAAGGTTTTCTTTCCCATTCCTTGCATTTTCCATCTCAGATATCTGCTCCTGACAGCACTTACCCTTTTCACCCATGTGAACAAGGTGGCCTTTTGAAGCAATTTACTATTCTTTTCTCTGCCGGGGTGAACTGAGGACAGTTCTTTTTTTTCTTCCCAGTTGCAATCACCTTAGTAGGAGAATCAGATACAAATTGCAGGCATTTCAGTGAGCCACTGGTTAATATCTTGTATCTTAGATTAGCAATCTGGGATTGTATTGATCCTAAGGAATTTGGCTTGTTTGTGAATAGACTGGACCTGATGGACTCAGTAATTTGAAACCATTTTCAGATACAATTAGGCTGCATTTTAAGTAAAAAAACACCTGTGTGATATGTACGAACCTAGTGTACAAACCTAAACATGCCTACAAAGTGCTCTTTCCTCTGGTAACACAGTGCCACTGTTTGTATCCATATTTACTGTACCTCTGCCAACTCTATTGGAGTGGGTTATGTTTTTGCCTCTGCTTTTTTGTTTGTTTGTCTGTTCCCAATGTAACTCAAAAAGTAATCAGTGGATTTTGATGAAATTTGGTGTACAGCTTTAGTATTATCCTAGGTTCAAGTGATTTGATTTTGATGTTGATAATATGTGGCTTCATGGAGGTATGTTGTCTCCCAAGTGCCCTTCTAGTTGTAGCTGCATTCAGAATGGGTGTGGCATGAAGTGGAAGAGTCTTTCTTCTTCTTCTTCTTCTTTTTTTTGAACTAAGTATTAAACCTGGTGGCATGGTGGTGCAGTGGTTAGCACTGTCGCCTCACAGCAAGAAGGTTCTGGGTTCGAGCCCAGTGGCCAACAGGGGCCTTTCTGGGTGGAGTTTGCATGTTCTCCCTGTGTCTGCATGGATTTCCTCCGGGTGCTCCGGTTTCCCCCACAGTCCAAAGACATACAGGTTAGGCTACTTGGTGGCTCTAAATGGACCATAGGTGTGAATGTGAGTGTCAATGGTTGTTTGTCTCTATGTGTCAGCCTTGCAATGACCTGGTGACTTGTCCAGGGTGTACCCTGCCTCTTGCCCATAGTCAGCTGGGATAGGTTCCAGCTTGCCTGCAACCCTGCACAAGATAAGTGGTTAACAGATAATGTATGGTTGGAAGTATTAAACTGACCACCATGACCCTAGAAATTCTAGAAAACACTGGGGACAAACACAGAGGCCAGTACAAAAAGCAGGTGGAAAAATAGGAAGTCCTTCGAGTTACATATTCCATCAGATGAACTAAGTTAAGGGAAATTACTCGTCACCAATTTTGCATGTGATTTTGTTTTCCTCTTCAACCAGGGTGTAAATTAGTAGTGGGTGGTGGCTCAGGGAAGTTTTCCCAGGGAATAGTTTATCCAGGTTGTTTTTGATTCTTACGGATACAGTGGTGCTTGAAAGTTTGTGAACCCTTTAGAATTTTCTATATTTCTGCATAAATATGACCTAAAACATCATCAGATTTTCACACAAGTCCTAAAAGTAGATAAAGAGAACCCAGTTAAACAAATGAGACAGAAATAGTATACTTTGTCATTTATTTATTGAGGAAAATGATCCAATATTACAGATCTGTGAGTGGCAAAAGTATGTGAACCTTTGCTTTCAGTATCTGGTGTGACCCCCTTGTACAGCAATAACTGCAACTAAACGTTTCTGGTAACTGTTGATCAGTCCTGCACACCGGCTTGGAGGAATTTTAGCCCATTCCTCCATACAGAACAGTTTCAACTCTGGGATGTTGTTGGGTTTCCTCACTCATGAACATGAACATTAGTCAATGTGAGAGAGGCATTCAGTTGCTTAGAAGTTACCCTGGGGTCCTTTGTGACTTTCCCGACTATTACACGCCTTTCTCTTGGAGTGATCTTTGTTGGTCGACCACTCCTGGGGAGGGTAACAATGGTCTTGAATTTCCTCCATTTGTACACAATCTGTCTGACTGTGGATTGGTGGAGTCCAAACTCTTTAGAGATGGTTTTGTAACCTTTTCCAGCCTGATGAGCATCAACAATGCTTTTTCTGAGTTCCTCAGAAATCTCCTTTGTTCGTGTCATGATACGCTTCCACAAACATATGTTGTAAAGATCAGACTTTGATAGATCCCTGTTCTTTAAATAAAACAGGGTGCCCACTCACACCTGATTGTCATCCCATTGATTGAAAACACCTTGACTCTAATTTCACCTTCAAATTAACTGCTCATCCTAGAGGTTCACATACTTTTGCCACTCACAAATATGTAATATTGGATCATTTTCCTCAATAAATAAATGACCAAGTATACAATTTTTGTCTCATTTGTTTAACTGGGTTCTCTTTATCTACTTTTAGGACTTGTGTGAAAAAGTCTTCTTGCTGTGAGGCAACAGCGCTAACCACTACACCACCGTGCTGCACTATGTGAGCAATATGCAAATCAATTTCCTTATATCTAACAAAAAAATTTAAGACATTAAACAGGATGTTTGTGCTATTACCACATTTCTATGTTGCACTGGAGCCTCTAATATATAATTATCTCTGCCAACTTTGTTGGAGGAGGTTTTCACCTCGTTTGTTTGTTTGTCTGTTCCCAACATAACTCAAAAAGTAGTGAACAGATTTTGATGAAATGTTGAGGAAAGGTGGACCACAGGCCAAGGAGTAATTGATTAGATTTTGATACAAATCCGGATATGTATGTGGATCCAGGATTTTTTTTTTTGTCTTTTCCCAATGTAACTCAAAAAGTAGTGAACGGATTTTGGTGACATTTGATGTACAGCTTTAGTATTATCCTAGGTTCAAGTGATTTGATTTTGATGTTGATAATATGTGGCTTGGTGGAGGTATACACTCTACTATGTGCCCTTCTAGTTATAAACTTGCACTTTAGGCCTGAGAACCAGCCTGTGTGTGATGAGCTTCAGCCTTGGTTAACTGAACATCAATGCCAGTTGCACTGTGAGCACATTTTGTATCAAGTCCCTTTTTGTGCTGCACCTCCTCAAATACCTATCACAAAATACTCAAATGCTCTCCCTGGATCTTTCAGCTATTTCCTCTTTTTGTCAATGAGACAGAGAGTGTTGGCTTTGATCCTGTGAACCTATAATGCGATTGCCCTGCCATCAGAGCATAGTGTGTGATGAGAGCTCATGCCTGACAGCTGCCCAGTGCTACTTTGTCACAGTAATTTGCTGCCATCAGAGATGCTGAGCCAGAGAGCACCTGATTCATTGGCAGATAATTCAGACAGGGCAGCGGGGCTTACTCGTAATCTGGCCCTCTGGTGCATCACAATAGTCTCAGCTCAAAGGAAGAACAACATTCGCCACATGCAGCACTACAACATCTACTACAGCTTTGCTGCCAGTTGTGCTATGAGAGAGAAAGTGTGTAGAGATGTGTTCATGATATGACCTCCACATTAAGGTGAAACCCAAATGATGTTGTTGTAAGAGGAGAACTTCTTTTCTGCATGGTTAAAGTACTTTTTGAGATGCTCCAGGTGCAGTGCTTGCTCTTGGGAGAAAGGCTATCAGGTTTGGTTGAAACTGACTTTTATTTTCATCTCTTCTAAGGCAGTACTTTCTTATCCAGCTACCCAGTCCTCCTCCCCCTCGATATCCGACTGACTGTGTGAAAATTGCAATAAAATAAAAAATGTGAGCTGTGGCTAGAGACGGGGAGGCTAGGGGATAAGAAAGAGAAAGAGAGAAATAGAAGAAGAAGAAGAAGAAGAAGAAGAAGAAGAAGAAGAAGAAGAAGAGTGTTACATATAAAGAGGGAGAGAGGAAGCTGAGGCATAAAAGTGCAGACATGAAAGCAATATAGACTTCAAATATGTATCAGTCTTAACTCAAATGTTTTACTCTCTACTCGAAGGCAATAAACTCCTAAAGAAACAATTACAGGCAAGTTTATATCCATGAATAGACCTCAAGAAACACTGTCATTCATATTGACTAGCTCTGATCATTGTTATGTGAAAGGAAATGGCATGTAAATGAGTTCTGCTCTGCTCTTGCTCTGTTTCGAACACAATGCAACAGGTCACCAGGCTGCCAAGGACACAAGGGACACAACATGTTATCACTGTGCTGTCAAAAACTGTATGTGACATCAGCTCATCTTCTGAAAGACAACCTTTACTACTAATTGAGTCTTCAAGCCTACATGCCTACTTTGTTTCGATGTTCTGAACTTGGAACTGCTGTCAAACAGCCTAGATTCAATAAAGTCTATATAGCAGAGTTGTTAACATTACGTGCTATTAGAGTCACTTTTTAAGCTTTAAAAGCTGATTGTATTTATGGGAGATTCTGTCTCAAAGTGCAAAATACTAGGTGGAGATTATTGTAAGAAGCTACCCATTTCGATTTATAAAGGCTGATAGTAATTACTGCCTTTGTGATCGTGTGTGCTATTTAAACCCTTTGAAAAGCTGGTGTTATTTCGGGACAAAGATGGTTGGAGTTATTCTGGCACTAGCTTTGCCGAAAGGAGACACTGATGCCTGCAGAGACAGCATGTTCGAGAAGACATAGTATTAATTTCTTTTCAATGACTGAAGATACCCTTTTGTGAACACATCTCTTGCCAAGTCATATTAAAATGAACATTTGGAACAAATACAAAAGAAAACGATATGCTGTCCAAAATCATGAAAGAGCCCTGCAACCCTTCCTTTGCCATCCTTCAGTTTTTGGCCTCAGGATGCCCCCCCCCCCAAAAAAAAAACAAACAAACTATGGTTTCAGTTGCTGGAATGTCACAGTCAGGCTCCTTTGCTCTACGCCTCACAATTTTGAGGTCACTTCTGCACCATGCTCAGACCCACATACAGCCCCTAAACGATCTGGATGGACTTAATGAAATCAAACACAGGTTTGTTTTTTTCAGCATTGCACAGCTTCCAGACGTGCTGGGTGCAATAGACTCTTCTATTGATCCAACTGGAAACGAAAACACAAGTCACCTTATACCTTCAGATTGTGTACAGTTCAAAAAGTCTAAAATTGTGGCTTTTTTTAGTCCATCTCATTGCTGACAGAATGTCATGCACAAAACAGGCTTGTACCATGAATGTTGTCAGAGTGTTCAGTGCTGTATTAGACAGGTTTTTAAAAGGTTTTTTTTAAAAGAACATTCGTGCACTACACTATTTTGAAAGCGTAATGTAATAATGGTTTGTCAGAAAGCTGCTCCCACAACATTCTCACTTACACTACCAGTCAAAAAGTTTGGACACCCCGACTCATTCATAGGCTTTTCTGTATTTTGACTATTTTCTACATTATAGAACAATACTGAAGACATCAAAACTATGAAATAATATATGGGACATATATGGAATTATGTGGTAAACAAAAAAGTGTTAACAAACAAAATATATTATATTTTAGATTCTTCAGAGTAGCCAGCGTTTACCTTGATGACACTTTGCACACTATTATCATTACCTTAACCAGCTTCATGAGGTAGTCACCTGGAATGCTTTTCAGTTAACAGGTATGTCTTGTCAAAAGTTAATTAGTGTAATGTCTTGCCTTCTTAATGAGTTTGAGATCAAATAGTAGATAGTAAAAATATGAAATAGTAAAAATAATAAAAATACAGTAAATAGCCCTATTCCATAACTGTAGTAATCCATATTATGTAAAGAACCACTCAATTAAGTAAAGAGAAGCAATATCCATCATTACTTTAAGACATGAAGTGGCTTTTAATAAAGAAAAAAAAGGAAAAAAAACACTGAATTAGAAGGTGTGTCCAAACTTTTGACTGGTACTAGAGACAAAAACAGAATTTGTGCTTTCAACATGGAAAGGCAAACATAAAGCATGCTTGCAGGTCAAGTTTAAGTGGTTAATGTTATAAGGACACAGTTACTAGGAAGCAGTGAAATTTGGACATTTGAGAATAAGTTGGTTAATGACTAGACTAGCTGTTTGGCTAGACGTTAAGGCTTTTTATAGAGACAATGTAAAGACATTGGGAACAAGACAAAACCTTAGGCAATACCACTGTTTCCTTCTGATGTTTTGGTAAACTAATAAGATTTCATAAGACTAAATGGTGCATTGTAATTACACAAACTATAAATTTAACTTTGATGGGTTGTACCATTTTGAGCAAACATCAACACTGCTATCAGTGAACTGACATTCCATCCATCCATTTTGGCATATCACTACAGTGATGTGGCTGCTCTGACAGCTTCAGCCATCAAAGTCTCTAGGGAACGTTACAGTAGTGGTAATGTTGACTTCTACTGGATTATTATAGAGGTTTTCTCTTCTCAACCATTCACATTCACACCTATGGACAATTTAGAGCCACCAGTTAGCCTAACATGCATGTCTATGGGGGAAACCGGAGTACCCAGAGGAAATCTGGGAACGCAGACATGGGGAGAACATGCAAACTCCACACAGAAAGGCCGTCGCTGACCGCTGGGCTCAAACCCAGAACCTTCTTGCTGTGAGGCGACAGTGCTACCCACTTCACCATTGTGCCGCCAAACTGACATTAGAAATAATTAAATAACACAAGAATGGGTCTTTGATATTTGCTGAATGGGATGATGGAGGATAAATTCTTCAGTTACTAGTTTCAATCACTTCTTTTTACTCTTGTACAAAGACGAGTGCAGGGGAGCCTTTTTTGTAGTAGCAACTGGTGTCTTTGTTTTCCTGGAGAACATTCACAAATGGCAAGGTTGCTTAAAACCAAGGTAAGCTAAACAAATGTGACAGTATTAGAAGCTGTCGTGTCGTGACTCAAAGCTGTAGACTTACAGTACCCTGGATTAAACAACATAGACTAATCCTGCAGCCGAGCTCAAGGTAGTGTTTGTAGTGATATCTAGTTTAGCTTGCTAATTTAATCCAAGATTCTACATTCATACAAGCTATTTTCATCCACCCTGTGTTTGAGATTCAAACTGTATTTATTAATGGGAGTGACTAAAGCTAGATTCTAGTAGGAGTGGAATAGACACTGTGTCAAATGTGTGTGTGTGTGTGTGTGTGTGTGTGTGTGTGTGTGTGTGCTATCAGAAAGTTCAAAATGCATATGCATTTCAAATTTATGAAAATCATTGGTTGCTTTTTGTCTCATTCAGGTTCTTTGTATTTGCTCATCTATCCAAATAATAACGGGATATCTTAGTAGATTTCCTCTCTGTTTGAACACACAGTAGCCCTATTTTACTACATTTTCATAACTGACTGAGAGCTGTTAGAACATCCAGTAAATTCCACTGTGTAATGTAGAAATCTTGTATTGACTGTATATCTAGCTTTCACACCAAGGATGAAAAAAGCTTGTTGGCTAGTCCTACCTAACACATTCATCTAATATATGTCTACATCCATCCATCCATCCATCCATTATCTATACTGCTTATCCATCAGGGGCCAGCATGGTGGTGTAAGTGGCTAGCACTGTTGCCTCACAGTAAGAAGGTTCTGGGTTCAAGCCCAGCAGCCAACGGGGGCCTTTCTGTGTGGAGTTTGCATGTTCTCCCCGTGTCTGTGTGGGTTTGCTCCGGTTTCTCCCACAGTCCAGAGACTGCAAGTTAGGTTAATTGGTGGCTCTAAATTGTCATAAGTGTGAATGGTTGAGAGGAGAAAACCTCTAATATAATCCAGTAGAAGGCAACGGGAAACCACTACTGTAATCTCTCCTAGAGACTTTGATGGCTGAAGCCATCACAGCGGCCACATCACTGTAGTGATATGCCAAAATGGATGGATCCATCAGGGTTGAGGGGAAGCTGGAGCCAATCACAGCTGATGTTGGGTGAGAGGCAGAGTTATATGACTACAAGCCTTTAAAAAGTGAATTGGATTCAATGATAAGCAAATCTCAGTTGCTGATGCTGTTACAACTTTCATATAAAGGGTAATGTTATAAGTAATGAAGCCTCTTCGAACACATGACACCATGTCTAACTCACATGTATGCAATTCCCATATTCCTCAGCCCACACAGTAATCATATAACCATATAATCATTTCACACATCTATCCCTGCTTAAAGTCACCACATTAGGGGGCGTCGTGGCTCAGGTGGTTAAGGCGCCATACCATGAATGCGGGCGACCCGGGTTCGATTCCGGCCTGAGGTCATTTCCCGATCCCTTCCCGTCTCTCTCTCTCCCGCTCATTTCCTGTCTCTACACTGTCCTATCCAATAAAGGTGCAAAAAGCCCAAAAAAATATCTTTAAAAAAAAAAAAAAAGTCACCACATTACTCATGGAAGTCATCTAGTTAGCTAGCATTACATATATTTCTACAAAAGTTGTTCATCCAAAGCATTGCCTTACCTGGCTCTCTAAATGATAAAAATGCCTCTACTTGATTTGTTATATAAAGATTGCATTTTCATTTACATGTTCAGGAGCAACATCACTCATGCTGCATCCAGTTTCATCTCCTCCATCAGTAATAAAATATTCTATCTTGGAAAAGCACTATCAGTATTTATTCTGTTTTTGCCTGTAAAACTTGTCATTACATTTCAAACCAAAGCATGCTTTTTTTGCTCATAGGAGAATTCTATGGCTGTGCTTGGCATTTACTGCTTTCAACTATATTTTTTATTTCTAAACAGATTGAGATGAGGGTGGAAAGAAGAGGCTTTGGGGAGTATTTATTTTAAAAAAAAAAGCCTATGTAAACACAAACTAGCAAAACGGTCTGTGACAGTTTTCTAAATGGGTTTTCTCACCTTATGGTGAGGCCGTGGCTGAAATAATTGTTTTACTGGCTCTGCGTATACACGATCTGGCCAATGTGGACACCAGACCGTCACACCAACATGTTCTTGTTGATCATACCATTCCAGAGTTGGTTCCCTCTTTGCTGCTCTAAAAACCTCCACTGTTCTGGGAAGGCTTTCCAGTAGATTTTGTAAAGGCTGTGGGGATTTGTGCTCATTCAGTTCATTCAGTTGCAAAACTATCAGTTAAGTCAGGCACTGGAGGGAAGGAGGGAAGGCCTGGAGCACATTTGCCTGCCTCACATTTCCCAGTATTGTCTAGCCATTTGTTTTGTTTGTTAAATTTTTAATAAAAACAGTAAAACTTTTGGTAAAAGCCCTTCGTATTTACTCTGGTGAAGTCTTCTCTTGACCGTAGGTGTGAATGTGAGTGTGAATGGTTGTCTGTGTCTATTGCCGCTTTTCCACTACAAACGCGGCTGAGTCGGGCTGAGCCGTGCCGTGCTGAGTCGGGCTGAGTGGGGCTGTTGGAGTTGCATTTCGACTACAACCGCGCTGAACCGTGCTGGCTGGAAGTGGGTGGACACATTGGGTGGAGTTAGCGAAAGTGGGTGGACATCAGGTGATGTCGTTAAGCAGCGCAAACAGTGACATCAGTGAGCTTTTAAGCGGTAGTCTCACAACCCGAATAGTAAACAATAAACATGGAGGACATGGAGTCGTTAGTGTTGCTGGTCTTGGTGCTGTGGCTTGTTGTCACCGACAACGCGGACAGATACTGGCAAGAGCGTATAGATGAGGCGAGGCGCATAAGGCTTCAGAAATTCTCGTAATTCGTAATTATTCTTCTTCCGGGTTTGCGGTGTTTACAGATCCCAGCGCGCTCGCGGGGCGTGTGTGGGCATGTGAGGACACTCCTCCTCACCAATCAGTGCACAGGGGAGTGTCTGCTCACGCCCCCAGCCTCACTCGGCTCAGTTTGGCTTGCTTCAGCCCCACTCCAAAACCGTGCGAGTTTTAGGGGCTAAGCAGGGCTGAAGCGAGCTGAGTCGTGCTGGTTTTTGGTAGTCGAAACGCGAGCCGTGTCGGGCTGAAGTGAGGTGAAGCGAGCTGAAGTGAGCTGAAAAAGGGTAGTGGAAAAGGGCCATATGTGTCAGTCCTGCGATGATCTGGCGACTTGTCCAGGGTGTACCCCACCTCTCGCCCATAGTCAGCTGGGATAGGCTCCAGCTTGCCCACAACCCCGCACAGGATAATGGATGGATGGATTCCAAATGCATGTGCCACAATTGAAATCAACTTTAGAGCTTTTATTTGTTTACTTTTAAGTGAAATTACAAGGGATACACACACCTGGTAATGGAACAGCTGAGCAGCCATTTTTCCAATTACTTTTGGTTCCTTAAAAAAGGGGGTCAGGGACATGTATAGTACAAAAGTGCTCTGATTTGGATGGAAATACCTTCAGATTAACACATACTCATACTGCATTTGTTATTGTGACAGATAGCTAAAATAACAATAACTTTGTTGCTGTCCAAATATTTATGGCCCAGGCTGTATATCCTTGTATTTATGTGAAATATATGTCTTTATGTGAAAATGGTATTTATTATTATGACAAAAATGTACATATTAATATATGTCAAAAAATGGAATATTTTATTCATTGGATTTACAAACAAATGTGACAAACGTGTTTGTCTATTATTAATATTTTGTTTAATCATATGCTGTAAGCCACAAGCAATATCCCATCAAAGTTTAGAGAAAATCTTCTCTGGTTAATTTTGCTGTATAGCATAATGACTTTTCCTTGAAGAGGATGCCACAAAGCAAAAATCCCATGCTGATTTGCCTCCTCCAGTGTTCAGGAGCGTTAAATGGATTAAATGTAGGCATTAATTCAACAAAGTTGTTGTTGTTTGTCCATGATGATTTGTGCATTATCTTGTATTTTTGTATTGTATCTCCACAGACAGAGGTAAAAACTCTATGTTCTAAAGCACCTTGTTATCAGCCATACACCTGACTGATGTCCTCTCAGTAGCCATATCTGAAAAGTAAGGAAATGAAGCAGCATCCATTACCATTCAAATAAAATCAACATGAAAAAATAAAGAAGAAAAATCAGAGAGGAGGAAAACACCCTAATAGCGTGCAGAAGTGATTGGTTTTCAATGGGCTGCATTAATAATACATAGACAGACATCCCATTAGACTGTGTTTAAAAGAAATCAGATCCTGGCCTTGCTCCAGACTCATTAACTCATCTGCTCTGGCTGAAGCCACTCTGATAATGGACTAATATTTACTGTTAAATAGCCATTAAAATAGAGGTCTAGCTGTAGGAAGTGATAATACCTGGAGAAAAAAAATGCCTGATTTTTTTTTTTTAAATAAAACAGCCAGTAATTAATTTTCCATCATATCAAACACGTCCAGCCTCATTCATTTCATGGAAATTAGGGCCCTATGACAGTTATGACATATGGTGAGATGGTGGAAATAAAGCCGAACCTATTTGCAAAGCCGAGCAAACCTGCAATCTTGGTGATAATAGAATCTCTCTGCAAATCTATTTGTAACAGCCCTGCATACCTGGTGATAATAGAGGTACGCACACAGGCATGGGGGCTAGTCGAGCCCAGGAAGTAAGCTAATAAGGTCACATCAGTGAATGGCCTGTCTGAATATTTGACTCACAAAATTTCTCCTGTTTATAATTGTATCATGCTCCAAAAAGGTTATTGGTTATCAGGCAATGCGGATTGAAAGTATAGGCAGAGTGGATTATTCAAAGCAACCTGTAAAAATCTATTCAGACTGACTCACATAGCCTTATCTAATGTGTTACCTGGCAAGAGAAATAATACGAATGAAAATTACATATCGATCATGCATCACTGGAATTTTGATTGCTGGCTGGCTGTCTAATGCCGCTTTTAATGTCAGCATTAGCCAAGGAATAAAACACATGATGTACATCATCTGTCAGATGCCCTTGATAGGTTGAAATGTACACATGAGATTTATCTCTATTTTGCTTGTTTTTAAGATCCACTCTGAATCTCACACGGTAAGGACATCCAGAGAGCAATTTAGCTAATAAATACAAAGCATGGAAACTGAACTGCTAACGCCTGGAGAAAAAAACTCTGAAGGATAGGATCATTATCCATTTAGACTGCCGCTGTCTGTAGCAGAAAAAGAGAGTACATGGACAGGTGGGAACTATAAGCCACCGAGTAAGGTACAGTATGAGGAATTGTGCTTTCTGGTCTAGATGCAATCAGGAGTTTTCTGATGAAGGGTTCATGCCATGGCCAGGGAAGCAGATCTAAAATTAAGCTGAACTTTTGCTCTAGGGAAATCTTATCTACTCTGCTCTCCACTTCACCAAGCCATGCAGCACTCTGTGGCACAGACGGAGCTGGCCGCTTGCAGTGATGAACGAGCGTGTTGACCCTCTGATAATTGCTCACTCAGGGGCAGAGAGGGGTCCATTAATCAAAATGAAAGCTCTGCTCCAGGCCTCTGCCTGACATGGCATGGTTCAAACCCACCACACCAACCACAGGCACGACCAGAGGAAGCCAAGGGGCCTGGGGAACTTTGGGAGATGGTTTCTGTCACTTTAGTGCTATATCAGCCCTGGTGAATTAACACTGCTCCTGCCAGAGGGCTTCAGTACCCTGCTTTCAGGTGAAGGTTTCAACCACTACAGCTTCTTTACCACAAATCTATTGGGACTGGGAGCTGTGAGTGGTGATAGATACTGTGTGGGTTTGATGAGCATCTGCACACTAATCAATCGTTCTAAAAAACACCATTGTGATGTCTGTAATATAGACCGCAACGTGTTCCAGTTTGTAGTAAACAAGACAAGTGATACAGAGGTTGTTTTGTCTCTGGAGTCACAATTCATGACTTTTCATAGGAAATGTCATCTCATCTCATTATCTCTAGCCGCTTTATCCTTCTACAGGGTCGCAGGCAAGCTGGAGCCTATCCCAGCTGACTACGGGCGAAAGGCGGGGTACACCCTGGACAAGTCGCCAGGTCATCACAGGGCTGACACATAGACACAGACAACCATTCACACTCACATTCACACCTACGGTCAATTTAGAGTCACCAGTTAACCTAACCTGCATGTCTTTGGACTGTGGGGGAAACCAGAGCACCCGGAGGAAACCCACGCGGACACAGGGAGAACATGCAAACTCCACACAGAAAGGCCCTCGCCGGCCCCGGGGCTCGAACCCAGGACCTTCTTGCTGTGAGGCGACAGCGCTAACCACTACACCACCGTGCCGCCCATAGGAAATGTTTCCCTTTGTTAATAAGTGCTTTCGTAACTCACATTTGATCTGAACATAGCTTTGAACTTTTTTTTTTTTCCTTCCACTGTTATGTCCAGGGATCAAACTGACCACATACACAACATCTTGGTGTTTTTTCTGTCATGCACTGTCAGTATGGCAAAAGTAGCCAGTAGACATTAATTTACTGGTATAGTAACAACCAGTCTGGTGCTAAGCAGGGCACAGAAACAAGCTGTTCTCCTGCAATGTCCAGCCTTCTAGCTAAGATGAAAAAACAGTTGAGCCCCATCGACACTCAAAGGAGTGGTATAGCTCTTGCATTTGCTCTGTTTGTTTCTGCTTGCCAGCAGAGATCCTGCCTCTCCTCCTCTTCCTCCTCCTCAAAGGTTGGATGTACTACAGCCCATGGAGGCTCTCATCTTTCATGTCAGCAAGAACCTGATCTTATTGGCTGTCGGGCCAAAGGATCACTCTGCAGCAGCCTGAAGCAGTACTGTTTGTATCTGCCTCTAGAAACAAAATCCAGAGATATGATGGAGCTATCATGAGAATTTAAATGTGAATAGTACCACAAACCTGAAAAATAATTTAGGAACATTATAACTATTATGCTCTCATGGGATGCATGCCTGCCTGACAAATGAAACACATAATTAATGCAGAATAAAATAATTATTACCTATTCTCCTTAACATTTTTTTTTAATTCAGTAGATCCACTCTACTTGTCCAGTTTGCAGCTTCCCTTTTGATCTAATTTCATATTTCAGTCTGCTTCTCCACCTTCTGTGTTCAGAGCAAGGCAGGCTTGTGAACAGGCAAGGCAGGCAACTGCTTGGGGCCCCCTGGCCCAGGGGCCCCCTGAGAGTCGGGACCCGAGGGCTTATTTATTTTGTTTTTTATTGTTTTTATTGTTCTTTACCATTTGTATTTTCACATTTGGAATTTTAAAAAACTTTGATTTCATACATTTTTCGTTGGTGTCAGATTATTTATAACATATTGGTGATGAACACTGGTCAGATGGGCCCCCTGGAAATTTTTGCTTGGGGCCACAACAGACTCTAGAATTGCCTCTGTCTGTGTTCTCATTCTATTTCAGCGAGTCAGGCTCAATGTGCCCTGCCAGAGATGCAACAACCTTTTGGAATGAGATCAGAAAACAGTCAAACTATTGGATTTACATGTCAGCCTGCAGATCCAAAATTCTTTTTCTCTTCATCGTTCCTTCATCATGTCTTTGTAGAGATCAGGTGGCATTAGTGCATGAAATCTACTTCTAGCAGCTGGAGTGGCAGCTGGTTTGCAAACCATTGCATAGGGCAGGTGTGGGGTTGGTAATGGCAGGAGGTGGTGGTAAGTTATTCTGCAGAAATAGGCTCACCTAGAACAGTATGTTAAAAATCCTAAGGTCTGCAGGGATGTACTCTCCTGAGCATGAATTCAGTAGTTTCATTGAGTCTCTTGAAGTCACAGCTCTGCACTAGAGTGCTTTGAGGCTATCACATCATCTGCTGGATGATTAAGGAGGGGCAGTGGCATTGGTAGAGAAGACGAGAATTCAGACTCATCTTCCCGCTGTCACAGTGGGTTGCACAGGCAGTGGTAATGACACAGAAAGAACATGACATTCCTGCAATTGCTATGGCAAGGGACAAGCTGAGGATGCTTGCTTTATGTTGTCACTCCCTCAAGCCAACCAGTGTCTGTGGAAGCACACAAGAATTCCTTTTGAGTGCATTTTCTCCAATGCTCCTCTGCCCTCTACCTGACATAACCAGAAAAAAGTAATAAAAGAGAAGGCAAACAGATAAAGAAGCCCTCTGAGAGGCAAAGCAGAAAACGATTTTTCATTCTCCCTCTGGAATCACAATAGTGGTTGCAGCCAGTTCTCTCTGTGCTATTTGCATTCACAACCTACCTTCATCAGGTCCTTGTCGCAGCACCCAGAGCCAAAAAAAAAAAAAACCCTTATTGAACACAAGGTTAATCATATTGCAAGACAACACACACAATATTCAGAATCTTCCACTGGCCATATGCAAATAAGAAGGAACAAGAGATCACCAGGAGATACCACAGCATCTATGCAGAACCTATAAAGAATTTTGTGGCTCAAAAGAGAGCAGTTAAGCCCTTTGCAGGGTGATGTATGGGTGCAGAAGACTACGGATGCAGCCCTTGTCTTCTCATGTCATTGACTAACGGCCACCTGACTTGGGCTCAGCATAGCGCCAGTGAGGAGGATTAGTCAGGAAGAGTAATGTCACATTCAAGGTGAAAACCAACTCCTTGGCTCACTCTCATTCATCTCCCCCTCAGGACTCACATTGGCACAGCACTCAATACAAACACACAGCTGCTATACAAATGTTGCCCTGCTGTGACCATGGCCAGTCCCAATGCTGGGCCCTTACTGGCTGAAATGTCTTCCACAAAAACACACTCACACAAATGTACATACATCATGGAAAACACCAGATTTTTCACACCTTTGGGATGAACTGGAATAATGACGGTGTTCCAGGCCTCTTCACCTGACATCAGTGCCTGACCTTACGAATGCTCTTCTAGCTGAATGAGCCCAAATCCTCACAAAAAAAGCATCTAGCACATAGGTGGCCAACCTGCGGCTCTTTGCCTGGTGTCATGCGGCTCTCACCTTCACGTCCAAGTTGGTGTTCGTTTGTGGTTTTATGTGCGTTTTCGCTTCACTGCAGTTAATTACGGTTATTTTATTAAAGGTACTTCGCTTGGTTTCATTACGGTATTTTCACATCATGACAAATGCGCAGGTGCGTGAGATGATATGCTAAATTTCAGATCTCAAAATGGCAGGGAAAAAATGCACTTCAAAAAGAAAATATGAAGATGAAAACAGGACGTTTTTAACAGAGTGGGAGGATTTATATTTTTTCGTTGAACGTTATGGCAAGCCATTCTGCCTTCTATGTCAGTCATCATTGTCGCATTTCAAGGCTTCAAATCTTCAGCGTCACTTCAGCTCACTACATGCTAAAATCGACCAGGACTTTCCGAAAGGGAGTGAACTTCGTAAACACAAGTTAATCACGTTAAAAAGTCAATCACAAAAGCAGGTACAGCTCTTCAAAAAATTTACAAAACAATCAGAGACAGTAACACATGCATCGTATAAACTGGCTTGGAACATTGCTCGGGCTAAAAAGCCATACAATGAAGGGGAGTTCGTTAAAAAATGCATAACTGACGCTGTTGAAATCTTGTGTCCTGAAAACGACCAACTAAAACGCATGGCATCGGACCTCCAACTGTCCCGCCACACGGTAGAGCACAGAATATCAGACATTAACACATCTGTTGAATCTAAGTTACACTCTGATCTTCAAGCATGCGAGTATTTCAGTGTGGCGTTGGATGAGAGTTGTGACATAGAAGACAAGCCTCAGTTGGCAATATTTGCACGTTCAAAAATTTGAGCATTGTATTATATTTTATCTATATTTGCACTTGCACTGATCACTGTTCCCAGTGCCTATGGAGCTTGTACTGTTTGAGGAAATTAAATTAGCACTTTCATTCATTATCTCTAGCCGCTTTATCCTTCTACAGGGTCGCAGGCAAGCTGGAGCCTATCCCAGCTGACTACGGGCGAAAGGCGGGGTACACCCTGGACAAGTCGCCAGGTCATCACAGGGCTGACACATAGACACAGACAACCATTCACACTCGCATTCACACCTACGGTCAATTTAGAGTCACCAGTTAACCTAACCTGCATGTCTTTGGACTGTGGGGGAAACCGGAGCACCCGGAGGAAACCCACGCGGACACGGGGAGAACATGCAAACTCCGCACAGAAAGGCCCTCGCCGGCCATGGGGCTCGAACCCAGGACCTTCTTGCTGTGAGGCGACAGCGCTAACCACTACACCACCGTGCCGCCTAAATTAGCACTTTGTAATTTCCATTTTCTGACTGACTGTATTTATTTGAATACTTATTTATTTGAATGCAGGTCTTGTGCAGGTCATGCAATTGAGAATTCAAGCTGAATCAAAATGGCTTTTGCATTTTCGATGTTAAACAGGTAACTCCAAAATGCACTAGAATACAGGAAATTGCATCTAAGAAATCCAAAATTTTTTGGGGGAGGCCTCCCGGAACCCCCCCAATGGGGGGAATCCCCACATGTAAACAATGTCTGCCTTTGTGCCCCACCTACAATTTTCTTCACCAGTCGCCACTGTTGAAAATGACTGGCCTGTGGTCTTGGTACTGCAGTAAATGTATCATTATCATGTTGGTGTGGGGCATTGGTTAAGTTGGAGTGTGACATCAATGTGGCTGTGTGTGTGTGTGTGTGTCCGCGCGCGCAGAAGGAAGGGTAATATTTGTGTGCCCATGTTCATGTGCCGATGTGGCTCTTTGCCGTAACATAGTAAGAATTGTGGCTCTTGGGCTCCAACTGGTTGGCCACCCCTGATCTAGCATAAAGCGGGGACTAAAGCTGGAATAAGACGTTCGATAAGCACATACGGGTATAAAGGTCAGGTGCTCACATACTTTTGGCCATGGAAATTTGATGACATTCACCATGGACTTGTTTCAACAACCTTATACAATGTCACAACATTTATTTCTGGCCAGAGTTGCATTAATTTTTCGCTGAGATGTATATCAACAACAGGAGAGTCAAACCACTCCAGAAAGTCTTCTCAAGCACATCCCAAAGAGTTTCAATGGGGTTAAGGTCAAGACTCTGTGGTGGCCAATTCATGTGTGAAAATGATTCCTCTTGCTCTCTGAACCACTCTTTCACAATTTGAGCCAAATAACATTGCTGAGCCTCGACCTGACCAACCCCAGATCATAACACTGCCTTCAGAGGCTCGTACAGTGGCCACTATGCATGATGGGTGCATCGCTTCATGTGCTTCCCTTCTTACCCTGACATACCTATCACTCAGGAATAGGGTAAATCTGGTTTCATCAGACCACATGACCTTTTTCCATTGCTCCAGAGTTCAATCTTTATTCTTCCTAGCAAAGTGAAGCCTTTTCTTCTGATTATCCTCACTAACAAGTGGTTTTCTTATGGATAACACAGCTGTTTAATGCGAATCTTGTGAGTTCTCATTGCATTGTGAGTGTGGAAATGTGCTTACTTTCACTATTAAACACTGACTATTAGTTATGAGTTCTATTGTCGATTTCACTAAGTGTTTAAGTGAACTCCGATCATGGTCAGTCAAGCTTCTTTTTTTCCTGGCAACATTTCTTCTGCAAAGTTGTCAGTTCATCACTATCCTTCCAGGTTTTAATAATGCATTGGACAGTTCTTAACCCAATTCCCGTCATTTCAGCGATCTCCTTAAGCCTAGGTCACAACCGGACATATGATTTTTTGGCCGTGCGAGTTTTGGCATTTCCCAACTCGCTGCGTTTTTTTTGTTCATGGAGAAAGACGCACGTTGGCCGTAAGTTTGTCTTGCAACCTGAAAAAAACATAAGCGCCCATAGAGTTTGTTTGACATGACAAAGAACCTCTGCAGCCGGTCTGCGGCCAGTCTACAGCTCGAAAATCAGCACATCACATGCGTGCCCTCCATGCGTTTCTTGCGGGTTTTGCACGTAGACCAGCCGTAGGAGCACGTACGGCCGGTTGTGACCTAGGCTTTAGTTGTTTCCTTTGCTTGATGCAGGCCAATAATTTGACCCTTCTGAAACACAGTAACTTTTCCATGACCATGGGTTACATCTTCCGACATGGTTGTTCAAGAAATGAGAAGCTACTCACTGCATCAGTTAGGGTTAAAAGAATTGTTGCCAGCTGGAACATATTAATCACTGCAGTAATTATCCAATCAAAGGCTCTTAAGTATTTGGTTATTTAAATCCAAAAGGGCGACATTTTTTTTTTGGCCAAACAAGTGTATAATATTAGTCTCAATCTAGAAATCAGAGCTGAAGATCAATACGTTGAATGTATTCACAGTACTGAATTCAAACCCCATCAGACCTGGAGAGATGCAGCCATTATTTCCCCAAGCCCAGCCAATTAGCCCTCCACAATACTGTGTGAAACTGATGAGTCAGCTGGAAAATGAATGTCTCTGTGAAATCATCTACTCAGTATACAATGTAGAAGCTATACAAGTAGGGATACATATTAAGTGCTCATATAGCTAGCTAGCAAAAAAAAAAAAAAAAAAGGAGCCATGCTGTTATCTTATTCCACTGCCTACATGCTGCAGAGGCTTTTCTTCCTACAGCAGACAGAAATTGATTACTGGCTCTCCCTAACTGCAGAGCTCCATCTGCTAAACATAAATGTGAAGTTTAATGCGCAGCATCTGATTTCCTACGATCTTGAGTGTGTTAAATCATTCTTGAAACTTTCCAAACAAATTCTCAACCTGAATTCCAATACTGATTTGTCTACTTGTCCTCAACATTTCTTCATGGTGAATGCATCATTAGTTCAAGTAATAACTGAAGCACTATTTAGCTCTTATACCTCTTAAAATATAAACTTTATTTTTAAACATTGAATCAAAGAAAATATGCCTGCAACCATTCAAAAATGTGTGAACATAAATTAGGTAACAAATTCCTATTTTACAAGATTTCATTTCTGACAGTGGCTGCATTTTAACAAGGTTGAAATTGGGTTGAGGGGTTTTAACAAAGAATTAACACAAATACACAAAATATCCTTGATAATGGCATGTGGACATTAAGAAGTAGGACATTTAGTTAATGATTTACTTAAAAAAATGAATATTTTGAATCTTACTTCCTTACTTACTATAATGTGGTTAACAAGGTTGCACTTTCAAAAACTATTAAATAACTCATTAAAAGAGGCTCAGGCTCTCGCTGGCAATAAAAGATGAACAACTATAGGACTTACCGTAGCTTCACAGATAAACATGGCCAGGAACTGCTTACATTCACCAAGGCTGTTTCACTGGCATTTTAAATAGCAGTAAACACTTTAAACGTGGTGACACAGTGTTGAAACTGGTGTATAGAAGCGTAGATTGAAATCAGTTTGCAGGCTTCAAGAACAATCTTCTAAAGATTGTAGTCATCTAAATGTACAAAAGACATCAGCAACTCCGTGAGCAGTGAATGCAAACTCTGAGGCTGAGATTAGCAAACTGCCAAGACTGAGTGTTTTGCAACACACTCAGAAGAGACGGTGCTAAACTCTACAGTTGTTTGGTATGGCAGCGGTACTCTCATTGCTACTTTTATCCCTTGCCCAAATGAAGTTTGGTGGGAGATATAGAAATGGGTTCCGTCCGTCCATCCGTCCGGTCACGTTTTCGTTTCCATATCTTTAAAACTACTGAAGATATCTTCATGAAACTTTGTATACATATCAAGCAACATGTGAACATGTGAAAAAAGTATTTTTCAAATTTTTACATAAATAGATTTCGACTTAGTTTCTTAGAGCAATGTTCGTTTCCGGAGCATATATCCAAAACTATTCATGATATGGATTTGAAACCTGGTATCCATGTTAATAAGATGATGTAGATGTGCCTTTTCATACTAAGAAATTTCAGAAATTTTAATTTTTCATGTTTCCATGGAAACAATTTCAGACTTAGTCTCTCAGGTTAGTCTTAGGGGTAGGTTTTGTTACCAGAGCAGAACTTGAAAACTATGAGTGGTATGGTCTTGAAAGTTGGTATATGTGTTGATCAAGTAATGTATATGTGCCTTTTGATACTAAGAAATGTGAGAAATTTTAATTTTTAGCTCACCTGGACCAAAGGTCCAGTGGACTTATGCCATGAGCTGCTGAGGTCAGTGTAAAGAGGTAGGGTTGGTTTCCTGCAGCAGAACTTGAAAAATATGACAAATAATATCTTGAAACTTGGTATATAGTTGGTATATAGGGCAGGGGATATAGATGACTCTGTCTTTTTTTTCCTGCATTTTTAGATCCTGCCACTGACAGGATACACAATAGCAATAAGTACAGATTTTTTTTTTTAATCTTGTGGCTAGCGCTCTCTTGTTTGCACATATATCATTCTGACAACATCACAAAACTGCTACCCTTAATGTACCATATCATGACATACAACCTCGATTCCAAAAAAAGTGGGACAAAGTACAAATTGTAAATAAAAACGAAATGCAATAATTTACAATTCTCAAAAACTGATATTGTATTCACAATAGAACATAGACAACATATCAAATGTCGAAAGTGAGACATTTTGAAATTTCATGCCAAATATTGGCTCATTTGAAATTTCTTGATAGCAACACATCTCAAAAAAGTTGGGACAGGGGCAATAAGAGGCTGGAAAAGTTAAAGGTACAAAAAAGGAACAGCTGGAGGACCAAATTGCAACTCATTAGGTCAATTGGCAATAGGTCATTAACATGATGTTAGGACTGGGACTGTTTTGGCCTCTAGAGGCCGCTGTTATTTCCTTTTCTTGTCATGTTTGTTTTGGCCTCTAGAGGCCTCCACTGTTTCTGTGTTTTATGTTTGTTGTTTTCCATGTGTCTTGTGCCCCGCCTAGTCCTCATTAGTGTCACCTGTGTCCTATTTTAGTTTATGTATTTATACCCCTGAGTTCAGTCCTCTTGTCACGGAGTCTTTGTGCTGTTATGTTTAGCTCCAGTTTCCTCTGTACCGTGTTCCTGGTCTTTTTGGTTTTGCACTTTGCTTTTCTTGATGGACCTAGTATTTACTGTGTTTTTGGATCTTCTGAGCGTTGGTATTTTTGCCTTTTCTTTTCTGGTTTTTTGGCTTTTGTTTTGTACTTTGGTTATTTCTTATTTTTCCCTTCATCTTCTGAGTTTTTTGGATTATACTTGTTGGACTGTAAATATTGTAAATAAACCTTTTTGATACTTTTCTACTTCCGCCTCACGCCTCTGCACTTGAGTCATCCCCCTGGTGGCCTAGTGGGGGTTTGCTGGATTATCACACCAGTGAACCAGGTTCAAATCCCAGCAAGACCCTAACACATGACTGGGTATAAAAAGAGCATCTTGGAGTGGCAGCGGCTCTCAGAAGTAAAGATGGGAAGAGGATCGCCAATCCCCCTAATTCTGTGCTGACAAATAATGGAGCAATATCAGAAAGGAGTTCGACAGTGTAAAATTGCAAAGACCTTGAACATATCATCTACAGTGCATAATATCATCAAAAGATTCAGAGAATCTGGAAGAACCTCTGTGCGTAAGGGTCAATGCAGGAAAGCCATACTGGGTGCCTGTGATCTTCGGGCCCTTAGATGGCACTGCATCACATACAGTACAGGCACGCTTCTGTATTGGAAATCACAAAATGGGCTCAGGAATATTTCCAGAGAACATTATCTGTGAACACAATTCACTGTGCCATCCGCCGTTGCCAGCTAAAACTTTATAGTTCAAAGAAGAAGCCGTATCTAAACATGATCCAGAAGCACAGATGTCTTCTCTGGGCCAAGGCTCATTTAAAATGGACTGTGGCAAAGTGGAAAACTGTTCTGTGGTCAGATGAATCAAAATTTGAAGTTCTTTATGGAAATCAGGGACGCCGTGTCATTTGGACTAAAGAGGAGAAGGACGACCCGAATTGTTATCAGCACCTCAGTTCAGAAGCCTGCATCTCTGATGGTATGGGGTTGCATTAGTGCGTGTGGCATGGGCAGCTTACACATCTGGAAAGACACCATCAATGCTGAAAGGTATATCCAGGTTCTAGAGCAACATATGCTCCCATCCAGACAACGTCTCTTTAAGGGAAGACCTTGCATTTTCTAACATGACAATGCCAAACCACATACTGTGTCAATTACAGCATCATGGCTGCGTAGAAGGGTCCGGGTACTGAACTGGCCAGCCTGCAGTCCAGATCTTTCACCCATAGAAAACATTTGGCGCATCATAAAACGGAAGATACGACAAAAAAGACCTAAGACAGTTGAGCAACTAGAATCCTACATTAGACAAGAATGGGTTAACATTCCTATCCCTAAACTTGAGCAACTTGTCTCCTCAGTCCCCAGACGTTTACAGACTGTTGTAAAGAGAAAAGGGGATGTCTCATAGTGGTAAACATGGCCTTGTCCCAACTTTTTTGAGATGTGTTGTTGTCATGAAATTTAAAATCACCTAATTTTTCTCTTTAAATGATTCATTTTCTCAGTTTAAACATTTGATATGTCATCTATGTTCTATTCTGAATAAATATGGAATTTTGAAACTTCCAAATCATTGCATTCCGTTTTTATTTACAATTTGTACTTTGTCCCAACTTTTTTGGAATCGGGGTTGTAATACAGAGTTCAATAAAGGTTTTAAGTAGTAAAAAGTTGATGCTGAGCACCAGTAGTGTAACATAATTGTTATTGGCCTGGGTGCTAATATTTTTTCTTGCAATCCCCCACCCCCAGCACTAGCTCATGCATATACACACACACACAGATAATTCATTGCTGTGTCACCAAGGAGAGGCTCACCATCCAGTTCCCATCCTGCAAACCAACCTTTGATCAGCACCACCATGGACAACAGCTGCCGTTGGTAATGCTGGTCAAAGGCTGACCAAAACAGCAAATCAATGCTGATCTAACAGCCTACCCTGGACTCAAACCACCACAGCCTAATTTCTCCAACTATGAAACATCTAATGTTGCGTTTATCAGCATGGTTACTTTGAAGACTGCATGAAATGGTCAGTGTGTGACAGGGGTGTTTCTAGCTATTGAAAATACCAGGGTCTAAGTCAAGTTTTACTGGGGCTTAAGGGAGTTTGGCATAGATAGGTTGGGGAGGTTATATCTAACTTTACAAGAAATATTATCCCCCACACACATTCAAAGGTTATGTCATCTTTATTACTGATTTTTGCACTGCTATTTTTAAATTTATGTACTTCACTTCATTTTCTGTTTCATTATTAAGTTATTATCAACACCTATAATGTCTCAGGAAACTGCCACATGTGCCAATTGATGATTAAATATCACTAGTCCTATTTATCATCAGTTTAATCAAAAATAATTCTCTCCTTTAGGACCATGTGGCAGTTCGTAGGAGGGGGAGGAGCACAGAAAGACGGCAGACCAAAATAAAGTTCAATCACTGTTTATTTTTGCTCTTTTCAGATGCAAACGACACTCTCAGCCATGCACGTGCACACACACACAAGTCGTCTGGCTGGGGAGAGAGAGCCCCCTTCCTCTGCTCTCTCTCTCTCTATAGGGCGCGGTCACTGGGAAGACACAAACACAGGTTAATTGACAACAGGTGTAGTGATTCTGCCACTTACTTTCCCTGACTCCGCCCTCCTGTCACAGACCGGCGCTTGGCCACGACCCCGCTGCCACATACCCCCACCGCCCAACTCAGGCCGGGCGGCTGTCCGGCCTGCAGCCGACTCCCCCCCCCCCCCCCCCCCGATGAGAGAGGAAGTCCGCCACGACCATCTGCGCCCCCGGCCTGTGGACCACCTTGAAATTAAAGGGTTGGAGTGCCAGATACCAACGGGTGAGCCGCGTGTTGGCATCCTTCATGCGGTGGAACCACTGGAGGGGCGCGTGGTCCGAACAGAGGGTGAAAGGGTGCCCCAGCAGGTAGTAACGGAGGGCGAGGACCACCCACTTGATTGCCAGGCACTTTTTCTCTATGGTGCTGTAGCACCCCTCATGCACCGACAGCTTCCTGCTGATGTATAGGACTGGGCGGTCCTCCCCCTCCACCTCCTGGGACAAAACCACCCCCAGCCCTCTGTCCGACACATCGGTCTGTAATATAAAGGGGAGAGAAAAGTCAGGGGAGTGTAAAAGTGGCCCCCCACACAGTGCGGCCTTTACCTCAGAAAAAGCCCGCTGGCATTGCTCCATCCACTGGACCGGATCTGGTGCCCCCTTTTTAGTGAGATCAGTCAGCGGGCTGGTGACGTCCGAATAATTAGGTATAAACCTCTGATAATAGCCAGCCAGCCTCAGGAACTGTCTCACCCCCTTTTTGGTCTTGGGCCTCGGACAGGCCGCAATTGCTGCGGTCTTGTTAATTTGGGGCCGCACCTGCCCGTTGCCCAAGTGGAAGCCCAGATACCGTACTTCCACCTGCCCAATCGCACACTTCTTCGGGTTGGCTGTGAGACCCGCTCACCTCAGCGACCGAAGGACAGCCCTCAGATGTTCGAGATGCCTCGGCCAGTCATTACTATAGATGATGATGTCATCAAGGTAGGCGGCCGCATAGGTGGCGTGGGGGCGGAGGACCCAGTCCATCAGCCGCTGAAACGTAGCGGGCGCCCCAAACTGCCTGAACGGAAGTGTGACGAATTGGTGTAATCCGAACGGTGTGGAAAAGGCCGTTTTTTCTCGGGATAGTGGAGTCAAGGGGATTTGCCAGTATCCCTTTGTCAAATCCAGTGTCGAATAAAAGCAAGCCGTGCCTAGTCGATTGAGCAACTCATCAATGTGAGGCATTGGGTACGCATCAAATTTAGACACCGCGTTGACTTTTCTATAGTCCACACAGAACCGGACCGACCCGTCGGCCTTGGGTACCAAGACCACCGGGCTGCTCCAGTCACTGTGGGACTCCTCGACGATGCCCATTTCGAGCATGGCCTCGAGTTCTTCCCGAACCACCTTTTTTTGTGTTCGGGTAGCCTGTAAGGGCGGCTACGCACTACCACCCCCGGGGACGTCTCTATGTGGTGCTCTATGAGGTTAGTGCGACCGGGCAGGGGCGAGAACACATCCGAAAACTTGGTCTGCAACTGGGCGACCTCCACAAGTTGGGTCGGGGAGAGGTGGTCTCCACAGGGGACCGGAGGGATACATGACGCCAATGCCCCTTTTTGGACCTTCGGCCCCAGCTCCGCCTTCTCCAGAACCACCAACACCAACGCCACGGGGACCTCCTCATTCCAGAGTTTAAGCAGATTGAGGTGGTAAATCTGTAGCGCCCCACCCCTGTCCATTCGCCTCACCTCGTAGTCAACGTCCCCAACTCGCCGTGTGACCTCAAAGGGTCCTTGCCACTTGGCGACCAATTTGGAGCTCGATGTGGGCAATATTACGAGTACTTTATCTCCCGGTGTGAATTTTCTAAGGCGCGTACCCTTGTTGTACATGCAGGTTTGCCGTTCTTGGGCCTGCCGCAAATTCTCCTGGGTTAGGTGGGTGAGGGTGTGGAGTTTTGCGCGCAGGTCCATAACGTATTGAATTTCGTTTTTGCTTTGTGAAGGTCCCTCCTCCCAATTTTCACACAGCACATCTAGAATGCCACGTGGCTTACGCCCATATAATAATTCGAACGGGGAGAACCCCGTGGAGGCTTGGGGGACCTCTCGCACTGAAAACAGCAAGGGCTTGAGCCACTTATCCCAATTACATGTGTCCTCACTTACGAATTTTTTAATGATATTTTTGAGGTTGCGATTGAACTGTTCCACTAAACCGTCCGTTTGTGGGTGATACACGCTGGTGCGGATCGGCTTAATCCCCAATAACCCATACAGTTCGCGCAGTGTCCGTGACATAAACGTGGTGCCTTGATCAGTCAGAATCTCTTTCAGGATTCCAACTCGGGAGATAACGCGGAAGAGCGCCTCCACAATACTGCATGCTGAGATATTGCACAGAGGCACGGCTTCCGGGTATCACGTTGCATAGTCCACCAGAACTAATATAAAGCGGTACCCTCGTGTCGACCGATCTAATGGCCCGACGAGATCCATCTCAACTCTTTCAAATGGGGTCTCAATTAAAGGCGCTTTTGGAATGGCCGCTGGATTCACTAACTGGCATTCACGGCACGCCATACACCACCTACGAACGTAGCTGCGAATCCCCGGCCAATAGAATCAGGCCATTATTCGGGCTAGTGTCTTATCCTGCCCTAGGTGTCCAGCCATGGGATTAAAGTGAGCCGCCTGGAATACCAATTCCCAGCGGCTCTTTGGAATTAAAAGCTGCATGACTCGCTCCTTAGTTTGAGTGTCCTGCGTCACTCGGTATAACCTGTCCTTCATAATCGCGAAGTAGGGGAAGGACGGGGTGGCGTTCGGCTGGAGTGTTTGACCATCGATTACTCTCACTTGGTCAAACGCATGCCGCAGAGTCTTGTCTCGCGACTGCTCTAACGGGAAATCTGCGAGGGATTCCTCAACAGAGAGAGGAAGAGCCTGCTGCTCCTCACTCTGACGTGGAGATGATGTAGACGGCTCTGTGACAGCTGCTCCCGCCAAAGCGACACCGGGACCTCCCCCTGTTAAATGACAGGACCCACTCTTTACTAAGTGTGTCATTAAATCCCGAAATCCCGGCCAATCGGTCCCCAAAATTAAAGAGTGGGTAAGGCAAGGATTAACCGCTGCCTTCACTATAAAATTTTCCCCTCTGAAAAAAATGTGGACCGACACCAAAGGGTAGCTGTGAACGTCCCCATACACACACACACCTTCACCCCCTGTGCTCCCCCCAATGCCTCGTCTTGAACCAGGCTTTGGTGGATTGAGGTCTGATTACAACCAGAATCCACCAACGGCTGATATGTATCCCCTTGGATACTCACCGGTATGCAATACGCTCTGGCCTGATCGAGGGCAGCTCCTGGCGCGTCGGGGATCCGAACCACCACGCCCACCTCCATGATCGTGCACTGTTGTTGGAGGTGGCCCGGTTCCCCGCAGTGCCAGCAAACCGGCCCGTGTTTCCTCTCCGCACCGGTGTTCTGGGGCTCACTCACCTGAGGGGGGGGAGAGACAGACACAGAAGGGAGGGCACCGCGGGTGCGGCGGGCCGGCACAGGTGGCGCCGGCCCCCGCCTCCGCGGTGGGGGAATGGGGCGAGGACGAGACACAGGAGGAGAGGGGGAGAGAGAGAGAGAGAAGAGAAGAGGCTGTCTGCTGTCCTGCTGCCGGGACAGCCGCCATATGGTCCTCCGCCAGCTCGACTGCCTGATCCAGCGATGCCAGGTGGTGGCACTGGACCCACTCTGCAGTTCCCGCTGGCAAGCGTGCAATGAATTGCTCCAGCATCACCTGGTCGATGATCCCCTCGGCGTCGCTGTTGTCGGCCCTCAACCACTGCCAGCAGGCGTCCCGGAGTTGCTGGCCGAACGCGAACGGCCGGCCGACTTCCTCCAAGCGCAAAGCGCGGAAGTGCTGCCGCTGCTGTTCCGGGGTGCGCCCCACGCACTGGAGGATGGCCCGGCGAAGGTCCACGTAGGCCAGCCGGCGGTCGGAGGGGAGCTGTAGCGCGGCCAGCTGTGCCTCTCCCGTTAGCAGGGGGAGGAGGCGCGCAGCGCGCTGCTCCATCGGCCACCCCGTGGTTTCCGCGACTTGCTCGAAGAGCGTGATGAATGCCTCAGGGTCGTCCTGCGGGCCCATCTTTGTTAGGGTGAGGGGGGACGGGCCCGCGGTGGGAGCGTTGGTGGACCCCGCCGACTTGAGGAGGTGCCGGAACACCTGTCGATCTTCTTGTTGGGCCAACACCAGGGCCTCGAACCGCTGTTCTTGCTCCTTTTGGAAGGTGAGTAGCGCCTGGTGCTGGCTTTGCTGGGCCGTGGTGAGGGCGTGGACCAGTTCGGCGAACGGGGAGGACTCCATGGGGCTGTTAGGCTGCTGTGCTCCAGGTCCCGGGTTTCGGCACCACTGTGGCAGTTCGTAGGAGGGGGAGGAGCACAGAAAGACGGCAGGCCAGAATAAAGTTCAATCACTGTTTATTTTTGCTCTTTTCAGATGCAAACAACACTCTCAGCCACGCACACGCACACACACACAAGTCGTCTGGCTGGGGAGAGAGAGCCCCCTTCCTCTGCTCTCTCTCTGTATAGGGTGCGGTCACTGGGAAGAGACAAACACAGGTTAATTGACAACATGTGTAGTGATTCTGCCACTTACCTTCCCTGACTCCGCCCTCCTGTCACAGACCGGCACTTGGCCACGCCCCCACTGCCACAGACCATAAAGACAAATTTTAAGCTACATTATTATTTTACAACATTCAAAATCCCAGATGACATCCCATCTCACAAGACTATGATCATATAAATATGTCTTCCAAGTTTCTCTCACACACGAACACACATAAATAACATTTTCTCCAATGCACCCAGTCTCAGTCTCAGCTCATTTGTGGTTTCTGGACAACACCAATTTATGTTGACATTAATACTGCATGGTAAAAAAAATAAATAAATATCTCATCTCCTCTAGCCGCTTTATCCTTCTACAGGGTCGCAGGCAAAGTAAGGCGGGGTACACCCTGGACAAGTCACCAGGTCATCACAGGGCTGATGCATAGACAACCATTCACACTCACACCTACGGTCAATTTAGAGTCACCAGTTAACCTAACTTGCATGTCTTTGGACTGTGGGGGAAACCGGAGCACCCAGAGGCAACCCACACAGACACGGGGAGAACATGCAAACTCCACACAGAAAGGCCCTCGCCGGCTGCTGGGTTCGAACCCAGGACCTTCTTGCTGTGAGGCGACAGTGCTAACCACTACACCACCATGCCGCCTGTGCATTAAAACATATGATTAAATTATGTCAGGGCAACTATTGGTGTCTACATGAACACAAATCGTTGTTAACCTGTTAAATAAACTTTGTCGAGACAAATAGACCACCACTGTAGATATTCATTAAACCACTCAAACTTTTGAGCTCGCCTAGCTCACTAATCATGCAGAACCTATGCTGTAAATTTAACATAACCAGGCTACACAGAGCAGTTTTTGTGCAGCAACATAATCCGATAGGTTACACTGTTGATACATTCTATATACACACCCATGGTCAATGACTTACTATCTGTTTTCATCTCGAAAAATCCAACAATAGTGGATTGGTTTTTTTTTGAAGTTGTCTTCTAACCAGTTCTGAATGTTCTTCTGTTGGCGGTTACCAACATTTTGAACGTGCACTGTGCAGCGCTCAATTATGTCCCCCCCATCTGTCTTCGGACACTGTAAGTCAAGTTCAAGTCTGTTTCAGTCAGTTGTTTTCTATAAATCTCTTACTTTTTGAGTGTGAAAATACCCGGGGCTATAGCCCAAGAGTGACAGGGCCTAACGACGCCACTGATGTGCGAAATCATCCGCCCACAACAGCAAAGCAGGAAAAAAATTGATTTCCTACATGAGCCCCTGATATCCTCTGGACCTTGGTGCCCTGCACTGGCTGCACTGTTTAATATTTATGAAGTGTTAAACATATAAATCATAAAGTTATCAGCATGAAAAGAGTAATTTTAGAAATACCATTTAAAGGCTAATTTAAACAGTTTTGGTAGCACACAAGTTTGCTATCAACATCTATGTGAATAGTAGTGTCTAGTTTGTCAAACTGTGAATATTTAGAGATACACACTATCTGAGTAACAAAAACAACAAGAAGTTTAATTTCACCAACCCCAAGATTCTTTTTCGAGAAATGATCTACATAATAAACCACTTCCACAAATGCAAAACAGAACCAAAAACAAATAACAAACAAAAGGAAACCATTACAAATAAGAGAGAAGAAATACAACATAATCATAAATCAAAGTCCCTCTCACACCAGAATCTGGTCTTCTTAGGCAGTCTCCCGTCCCAGTACTAACCAACTCTTTAAGGTGTATGGGTGCAGCGCCGATCTCTGTTTCTATAGCCCACGGCCACTTGCTTATACAGCTCGGGTTACAGTGGGGGGAGTCCTCTGGTAACTGTGAGAGTTTGACTTCCCCACTCACATCTGTATTGCAGCATACCTTGCCAGATGGTAGGAGGTACCATTTTTATGATGGTCTTTGGTATGACCCGACCGCAAGTAGAACTTGCAATCTCCTGGTCGAGAGGCAGGCACGCTAACCACTTGGCCAACTCCCAGTCATAATCACAAATAACATGGGCAAAAAGGCAGCAGTATGCTTTATTTATGTGAGTATTTGCTATTTAATCATAAGATCACGAAAAGCATTCTGTTTTATCAATGTCTTGCTTAAATAACTTCAATAATACTTTAGTACCGATGTGGCAAATACAGCATTATCCAGTAGGACATACTGTAAGTTCTTCGCTTAGATTTGTCTGATATATTTAGTTTCCCACTCAAAAGATACATGGTAAAGGTATAAAATACACTCACCGGGCACTTTAATAGGAACTTGTTCTTGATTCGAAAATTCCTGTTCTTGGCTGGCAGGAGTGGAACCCAATAGTGTCTGATGCTGTTGCATGCCGAGGTGCTTTTCTGCTCACCACGGTTGTAAAGAGTTGCAATGTGTTACAATATCCTTCCTGGCAGCTCGAACCATGGCCATTTTCCTCTGACCTGTCTTATCAACAAGGCATTTCCACCCACAGAACTGCCACTCACTCAATGTTTTTTGTTTTTCACACCATTCTGTGTAAACTCTAGAGCAGGGGTCTTCAATCCTATCCGCAAAGGGCCGGTGTAGCTGCAGGCTTTCATTACAGCCAAATTGGAGGCTCACTTGATTGTTGATTGGAGACGAGGGTGAAATGATTAAACAAGTGAAATCAGGTGTAGCTCCTGCTTGGTTGAAATGAAAGCCTGCAGCCACACTGGCCCTTTGCGGATAGGATTGAAGACCCCTGCTCTAGAGACTGGTGTGTGTGTGTGTGTGTGTGTGAAAACCCCAGGAGATCATCAGTTTCTGAAATACTCAAACCAGTCCATCTGTGACCCATGTCACAGTGAAAGTCACACTTTGAGATCGCAATTTTTCCCATTCTGATGTTTGAAGTGAACATTAACTGAAGCTCTTGATTTGTATCCGCATGATTTTATGCACTGTTCTGCTGTCAAGGGATCGGCTGATTAGAGAACTGCATAAAACAGCTGGTGGATGGGTGTTCCTAATAGAGTGGCCGGTGAGTGAATTGGAGTGTATTGTGTCAGGCGGTGATGCATAGTTCACCTTTTTGCTGAGAGTGAATCTGCTTCCCTGTGAACCCTCCTCACCTTGTGCTCCAAGTAGCCAATTGTGTTATGTAGCTTTTATATACTTCTTGTCATATTACACACAAGTCATTATGAAAAGTTGGCAAAGTTTTGCACTTTGGAAAGTTCAAACATTTTCCTCTATTGTCCTCTGCCTGAGGTAGCACCTGTAGTAGGCCACCACTGGGACAGATTATACTGTTCCAAGATCACATTTCACTCCGTTAGGCTTCGATGAGCAATTTTGAAGCATGCAGTCAACAACGGAGAGAAAGCAATGCAGGTGATGAGAAATTGTCTCTCCTAGAGCAATATCCTTCAGTTCAGTTATATCCCGAATTCAGAAAATGCACTGGGTTACTGTATGTGTTATTTTATATGATGTAAGGCCACTCATTTTATATTATCTGGTTGACGGCTCCACCGAAGTGCTGAGAAAAGTGCCGCTTGAAAAAAAAATTCAACTTTATTTATTTTTTATTTTTCCCCTGCCGATCTCATCTCATTATCTCTAGCCGCTTTATCCTGTTCTACAGGGTCGCAGGCAAGCTGGAGCCTATCCCAGCTGACTATGGGCAAAAGGCGGGGTACACCCTGGACAAGTCGCCAGGTCATCACAGGGCTGACACATAGACACAGACAACCATTCACACTCACTTTAGAGTCACCAGTTAACCTAACCTGCATGTCTTTGGGGGAAACCAGAGCACCTGGAGGAAACCCATGCAGACAACATGCAAACTCCACACAGAAAAGCCCTCGCCGTCCACGGGGCTCGAACCCGGACCTTCTTGCTGTGAGGCAACAGCGCTAACCACTACACCACCATGCCGCCCTCTCTCAAAAGATGCCGATGTGAAAATAATTTTATTTAATCTAAATTAAATGTTAAATCGCATCTTTATCATGACCATTTGATACCTCGTGATACAACTTGCCATTTTTTCAGTCACTGTATTGACCCCACTGTATTCGCGTCTCGTGTCTCGAGAGTTCCCAAAGTGCATTGCGAATAATGGCGACGTCCAGGAAGCGTGTTCATGCCATGTGAGAAGAATCGAATAACAAATCACAATGACTTCGTTCATGCAGGTTTGTTTAAATGGGGGACAAGCTGCACTTAAGCAGTCTGCCGAAGGAGAAACTGTCGGCGAGTTTATTATGCGCGTGGCAGACTGTGCTCTGGCCGATATCCTGACCGTTAGAGTCGGCAACGATGGTCATCGAGCAGATTCGACACAAGCCGACCTACAGATGCCCATGACAGTTGTAGTGGATGAATTTGGCTACAAATTTTTTTACAGCAGACATAAGGACCGATCCAGTTGCAACAGATAAAAAAAGTGACAGATGCCCATCAGCATTTGATGTCCTCATGAATGTCCAACGAAAGTACACATCCTTGCCTGCAAAAAGGTATGACGAATGGCTGAACTTAAATTAATAATAAATTTTTATTAGAATCTAATTGCATGTGTGTAGATCTGGAATATATTGATACCAAAATATGCATGGTAAGTGTTTGTTTATAATATGTGTGTGTGTGTGTGTGTGTGTGTGTGTGTGTGTGTGTGTGTGTGTGTGTGTGTGTGTACAACAATACAGACAAAAATTTTAAGTGCATTATTATTATTTTTTCCTCCAACACATTTTTTTTCATTTAAAGAAAATAATATTTTTTTCAATCTTGTAGCCTTATTTTTTTTTTCTTATTTCACCCTACATCACACAATTTGACCTGAAAAATCCGTCAACCAGAAAATAAAAAATGAGTGGCCTAAGATATTCCAGTACTTTACTGTAAATACGTTTAGAGAGGTAAAGATGGTTTAGGTTGCTAGTAAATACCTACAAAAGGTATCACACTTTTTTGTAATGTACTGAAAGATCTATGTTTGCTGGTGAGATAACTGGTAATGACTAGCTCGAGAAATTAGTCCTTTGTGTGACGATCCTTCAAAACACAATAACAATAACCAACTCAGCTTACCGGTATATTAGCTCAGTAGACTACATGTGTAACACCTCCCGTCTATAGCTTCACACCTTAGAATAGGCATAATATCCATGCCTCAAAGACTTTGGTGAGGACTTTTGAATTTTTGTCAGTGCTGATGCTTCTAGCTTTCTGAAATGGGAATATTAGTTGCTTACTAACCGGCACGGTGGTGTAGTGGTTAGCAATGTAGTCTCACAGCAGGAAGGTTCTGGGTTCGAGCCCAGCGGCTGATGGGGGCCTTTCTGTGTGGAATTCGTGTGTTCTCCCCGTGTCTGCATGGGTTTCCTCCATGTGTTCCGGTTTCCCCCACAGTCCAAAGATGTGCAGTTAGGTTAACATGGGGTGGCCTTGGGCTGAAGTGCCCTTGAGCAAGGTACCTAACCCCTAACTGTTCCCTGGGCTGCCTACTGCTCTGGGTGTGTGTTCACTGCTTCAGATGGATTAAATGCAGAGGATGAATCTCACTGTGCTTAAGTGTGCATGTGATAAATAAAGGTTTCTTCTTTAAAAAAATGCTCACTGACTAAAGTTGGTGCTTTATCAAATAAATTATTAAACTATATGGAAATGAGTTTCACTTTTAGCATATTGTTTCTATTTCTTAGTAATTGTTTAAATAAATAAATAAATAAATAAATAAATGTGATTTATGGTTCTGTGTTTCTTATTTATGTGACATTTTAAGTTGGACCCAATGTAGCCATTGTTGATGCACTTTCATTTTTTATTTTGCACAAATGTAGCCAAAGCAAATGCATAAAGCAAATTTTTAAAGCAAACTCTTGTGCTGATTTTTGCTTCCAGTCCACTCCTGGAACTGACTGTAAATGATAACAGTAATGTTTATTATGAGCCCATAAGAGGCTGAGAGTGGGTCGAGGGCATAACCGGATCCAAATGAAGTTAAGAATAACTGTAATGGATTTGATGGTTTAGGAAGTCGCATGGTCCATTTGAAAGGACCGTTTTATCCATCCATTATCCGTAACCACTTATTCTGTGTAGGGTCGCGGGCAAGCTGGAGCCTAACCCAGCTGACTATGGACAAGAGGTGGGGTACAACCTGGACAAGTTGCCAGATCATTGCAGGGCTGAGACATAGAGACAAACAACCATTCACACTCACACCTACGGTCAATTTAGAACCTAACCTGCATGTCTTTGGGGGAAACCGGAGCACCCGGAGGAAGCCCACACAGACACGGGGAGAACATGCAAACTCCACACAGAAAAGGCTTCCATCAGCCACTGGGCTTGAACCCAGAACCCTCTTGCTGTAAAGCAACAGTGCTAACCACTACACCACCGTGCCACCAGTAGCACTATTATCTCACTGATTATGCTAAATTATGATGTGTTCCTCACAGCAAAAACAAAGTGCTGCTAAGATAACTATAATGAGTTTGTTGGGATTGCTGGATTTCAATGTGTTTTAATTTCTGAGTGTTTACTTGAACATAAGGTAAGCCTTATTTTCTGCTGTGCTACAGACTTTCTCTACTTTTCTGAGACAATTGGAGTTTATTCCACGAGGAAAACTGTCTGTTTAATTAAACGGCTTCTTTTCAGCCCATTGATTTACATTGTTAGCCAATTTAATTATACAATTCATTGCATTTTAAATGCTTATAGACTACTTAAAATTCAAGAATCAAAGGCAGTTGAATAATATGTGCTGTTCTGGAAACAGCCATAGATGCTGAGCCATTAGAATTAGCTCTGATGCTATTATCTATCCTTTTCTCCTTACTGTTCTCAGCTCCCGTCTCCTGCAAGTCATGTCAGATGCGTGATTTGTCAGGTCTATTTTAATGGTCTGCTGGTGTGTCCTTTCAGCCATGCAGATTAAAAAGAAAATTCTAATTTTTTTTTTTTTTTGCCTGGGTGTGAAAGGCAGTGCTATAATGGCAAGAGTAGCACCTGGAGGATGGTGGAATAGGTCTGTTCAAGCACAGTAAAATATGTCATGGTCAAAAGTTAAATATAACCACTGGCAAGCACAAATTATCAGTGAGGATCCTGAAATATATTACTTCGGCTGTCAGCATTTTAAAGATAGGGGCCTTAGCATTCACTGAATGTAATATTTTTGTATTGAGGTGAGAGGAAATTGTGCCTGCTAATTGAAGAGAAATTCGGGCTATTTCTCGATAATCACCTCAAGTGACTTGGCAAAATGGCAGCCAATCACTTTGTCACTGCACGTGAGGAAGAATTACAGTACAATTTATGAAAGAAAATGCTGTTCCTAAAAATGCTAAAGATGCTACGAAGTTTGGTCTAAGACTATTCAAAGGTAAGGTGGAATTGTGATTTATTTTATCTGTTTCAAAACAAAGTATTTTATGTGAGTTGACATAGAAAAGCGACACACCCCTGTATGCCATTATTACATTTGCATGCTGCTTTTGAAGATTGAAATACATTTTTTTAAATACAATTTTAATTTTAAAAAAAAATAATCACCAGTGTATTTATACTCAACCAATTATCTGCCTCAGGCTCAGTGAATATCGGTGAATAATAACCGAGACTTCATCTCAGTTATTATTAATCAATATTCACTTCACCTTTGGTGAATAATTGTGAATAATCAAGCAGGCAGATCAATGATTAGCGAATAGATACATACCACAACTCGAAGATCTTGAAGTCCAACCACATTTCCAGAAAAGTTGGGATATTTACCAAAATACAATAAAAACAAAGATGTGATTTCATTATCTCTAGCCGCTTTATCCTGTTCTACAGGGTCGCAGGCAAGCTGGAGCCTATCCCAGCTGACTACGGGCGAAAGGCAGGGTACACCCTGGACAAGTCGCCAGGTCATCACAGGGCTGACACATAGACACAGACAACCATTCAGACTCACATTCACACCTACGGTCAATTTAGAGTCACCAGTTAACCTAACCTGCATGTCTTTGGACTGTGGGGGAAACCGGAGCACCCAGAGGAAACAGGGAGAACATGCAAACTCCACACAGAAAGGCCCTCGCTGGCCACAGGGCTCGAACCTGGACCTTCTTGCTGTGAGGCAACAGTGCTAACCACTACACCACCGTGCCACCCTTTACTGACCAATTTAATTGTATTTTTTAAATATAAACAAAGTTAGACGTTAATGCCTGAAACACACTCAAAAAAACAGTTGGGACAGAGGCATTATTACCATTGTAATACATCACCTTTCCTTTAACAACACTCTTTTTAATCATATGAATCTGAGGATACGAATTGTTGCAGTTTTGCAATTGGAATTTTTGTCCCTTCTTGCTTGATACAAGACTTCAGCTGCTTAACAGTCTGTGGTCACTGTTGTCTGATTCTCCTCTTCATGATACACCAAACATTCTCAATAGGAGACAGATCTGGACTGGCAGCAGGCCAGTTAAGCACACGCATGTGTGCTTAACTGTTTATGAAGCCACACTGTTGTAGCCCATGCAGAATGAGGCCTGGCATTATCCTGCTCAAATAAGCATGGACTTCCTGGGAAGAGATTTTGCCTTGATGAATATGTCTCTCTAAAATCCCAATATATGCCCCAATGTATCAATGGTAGAGGGCGGCACGGTGGTGTAGTGGTTAGCACTGCTGCCTCACAGCAAGAAGGTCCTGGGTTTGAGCCCAGTGGCCGACAAGGGCCTTTCTGTGTGGAGTTTGCATGTTCTCCCCGTGTCTGCATGGGTTTCCTTCGGGTGCTCCGGTTTCCCCCACAGTCCAAAGACATGCAGGTTAGGCTAATTGGAGGCACTAAATTGACCGTAAGTGTGAATGGTTGTTTGTCTCTGTGTCAGCCCTGCGATGACCTGGCGACTTGTCCAGGGTGTACCCCGCCTCTCGCCCATAGTCAGCTGGGATAGGCTCCAGCTTGCCTGCGACCCTGTATAGGATAAGCGTCTACAGATAATGGATGGATGGATGGAAAATATCCCAACTTTTCTGGAAATGGGGTTGTAGTTCATGGAATATCATAAAGAGAACAGAGAAATACCAGGAATGTATCTGGATTGTTCATTCCGTCTATTTGTACACATTCTTACTCGATGCTGCAAAACCTAACTGTGAGCCTTGACTTCCCCAGTGTCTTTGGAAATCCAAGATACATATTAAAGTATTTATTGCTCATAGATAACTTCTTTGGGACCTGCCTTTGTTTGGCCCTCTTTCCATCACATTACAAGATCAATACAGCACAACTATCACCATAAAACCACTGCTTGCAATAACTGGATTGGTTCTGCAGGCCTGTGTTTGGCCATTGGAGTTCACACTGCCACTGTAATCTTGTTTGTTGCAATCATATAAATTTTGAGCTACCGATTCAGCGCAGCGAGAGGGAAATAAAAGAAAGTCAAGGTAGATTCCCAATATTACCATCATCCTTTTCTGCTATTCGACTTGCAGGACTTCTCATTTATGACACAGGGCCATTGCACAGTTTAACGGCCCATTGCACTGAAACATTGCGGCCACTGTAGAATCTCTAAAACTGCTGACAACACACACACACACATTTACACACACAGAGTGTTCCTACCATTCACACATCCCGCATTTTGAATGTATAAAAATGGATCAAGGACATGATTTTATATCCCTACCCACAGTGCTTTGTATATCACTACAGGCTATTTTATCTTTCATATTCTGAAAGGAATCCAGAGCTACAGTCATCGTTTCTTCCAGAAAATGGACTGCAGTGTTGAAATACATGATCAGGCAAAAGGCATGATCGATATTTAGATGATGCGTACTATAGGCAGCAATTGAGAGGAAAGGAAGGAGGTAATGAATTCACCAGCTCAGGGAAGCAACAAGCCGGGAACAGACTCTGACAGAAAGTCAAACATTTGTTCTGAGGATTTTACAGTTATATCGCATGTTTGCCAAGTAATTACAATGAGAAAGAAGACTGGCTGTGGCACAATGGAAATAGCAAGGCAGAGGTACAATTAAAAGGCAGTCTCAGATTTGCAGAGAGCTGTCTAAATATCATTTGGATTAAGTCACGAGTAATTTTAAAAAGAAGAACAAGCAAAAAATAGCACATATGGAATATGTGACCAAAACTAATTCCACATTTTGACAGTGCTACTCAAAGTGAAATCTGAGTTCTCTGTAGCCATTTAGAAGTAATAACAACTTGTACAGCAGAGGATCACAGCTTGGTTTGAACAAAGTGCTCTGATTCAGAGAGACTGGAGGAGTACTCTGCAACAGCATTTATACTTTAATACCGCTTTGGGGAACAGTGAGTGTTTGAAACTGTTTGCACAAATCTTCATTTATACTTATGGGTTTAATCCACACACCACACCTTCAAAAGATCTAAGTCACAAAAAGAAACTTTGGAATGTCTTTTCAATGCCAGTGAATTTTCCAACAAAAAAAAGCACAGCAAGAGCAAACATTTGAAGAACAGTATAAAACACCACATGTGATGATACTACAGTTAGGTCCATAAATATTTGGACAGAGACAACATTTTTCTAATTTTGGTTCTGTACATTACCACAATGAATTTTGAACAAAACAGTTCAGATGTAGTTGAAGTTCAGACTTTCAGCTTCAATTCAGTGGGTTGAACAAAATGATTGCATAAAAATGTGAGGAACTAAAGCATTTTTTAAACACAATCCCTTCATTTCAGGGGCTCAAAAGTAATTGGACAAATTAAATAATTGTAAATAAAATGTTCATTTGGGCGGCACGGTGGTGTAGTGGTTAGCGCTGTCGCCTCACAGCAAGAAGGTCCTGGGTTCGAGCCCCGGGGCCGGCGAGGGCCTTTCTGTGTGGAGTTTGCATGTTCTCCCCGTGTCTGCGTGGGTTTCCTCCGGGTGCTCCGGTTTCCCCCACAGTCCAAAGACATGCAGGTTAGGTTAACTGGTGACTCTAAATTGACCGTAGGTGTGAATGTGAGTGTGAATGGTTGTCTGTGTCTATGTGTCAGCCCTGTGATGACCTGGCGACTTGTCCAGGGTGTACCCCGCCTTTCGCCCGTAGTCAGCTGGGATAGGCTCCAGCTTGCCTGCGACCCTGTAGAAGGATAAAGCGGCTAGAGATAATGAGATGAGATGTTCATTTCTAATACTTGGTTGAAAACCCTTTGTTGGCAATGACTGCCTGAAGTCTTGAACTCATGGACATCACCAGATGCTGTGTTTCCTCCTTTTTAATGCTCTGCCAGGCCTTTACTGCAGCGGTTTTCAGTTGCTGTTTGTTTGTGGGCCTTTCTGTCTGAAGTTTCGTCTTTAACAAGTGAAATGCATGCTCAATCGGGTTGAGATCAGGTGACTGACTTGGCCATTCAAGAATATTCCACTTCTTTGCTTTAATAAACTCCTGGGTTGCTTTGGCTTTATGTTTTGGGTCACTGTCCATTTGTATTATGAAACGCCGACCAATCAGTTTGGCTGCATTTGGCTGGATTTGAGCACACAGTATGTCTCTGAATACCTCAGAATTCATCCGGCTGCTTCTGTCCTGTGTCACCTCATCAATAAACACTAGTGACCCAGTGCCACTGGCAGCCATGCATGCCCAAGCCATCACACTGCCTCCACCGTGTTTTACAGATGATGTGGTATGCTTTGGATCATGAGCTGTACCACACCTTCACCATACTTTTTTCTTTCCATCATTCTGGTAGAGGTTGATCTTGGTTTCATCTGTCCAAAGAATGTTCTTGCAGAACTGTGCTGGCTTTTTTAGATGTTTTTTAGCAAAGTCCAATCTAGACTTTTTATTCTTGAGGCTTCTGAGTGGCTTGCACCGTGCAGTGAACCCTCTGTATTTACTTTCATGCAGTCTTATCTTTATGGTAGATTTGGATATTAATACGCCTACCTCCTGGAGAGTGTTGTTCACTTGGTTGGCTGTTGTGAAGGGGTTTCTCTTCACCATGGAAATTATTCTGCGATCATCCACCACTGTTGTCGTCTGTGGGCATCCAGGTCTTTTTGCATTGATGAGTTCACCAGTGCTTTCTTTCTTTCTCAGGATGTACCAAACTGTAGATTTTGCCACTCCTAATATTGTAGCAATTTCTTGGATGGGTTTTTTCTGTTTTTGCAGCTTAAGGATGGCTTGTTTCACCTGCATGGAGAGCTCCTTTGACCGCATGTTTTCTTCACAGCAAAATCTTCCAAATGCAAGCACCACACCTCAAATCAACTCCAGGCCTTTAATCTGCTTAATTGAGAATGACATAACGAAGGAATTACCCACACCTGCCCATGAAATAGCCTTTGAGACAATTGTCCAATTACTTTTGGTCCCTTTAAAAACAGGGTGGCACATGTTAAGGAGCTGAAACTCCTAAACCCTTCATCCAATTTTAATGTGGATACCCTCAAATGAAAGCTGAAAGTATGGACTTTATGTCCATGTCCATTATATAACTATAACTTGAATATGTTTCAGTAAACAGGTAAAAAAACAAAACAAAATTTGTGTCAGTGTCCAAATATATATGGACCTAGTATATGACTTATTCAAGTGAATTTTTCTTCCAGCACAACACGCACTTGAATCAGTCGTAGTGACCTTGGTGAAAATGCCTGTGATTCAGATTTGATGAGTCAGTTAGACAAAGAAATAAACACAGATGCAATCCACTTGACTAGAGATATGACCTGGGTGAAAACAGTACAGAGAAATGGTAGATAAATGTGTACTGTGTCAGAAACATATTCCATTAAAAGCAGAAAGACTCAGTGAAAGTCAGAAATTGCTTCATCTGAAGTATTCAAGTACAAAAGAAAATATTTTTGACTGATAAAAAAGACCTAACCACAAGTTCATCACGCCTGTTCTTGCATGAATGGCTACTTCACTAAGCAAGCAGTCAAATGGAAAATATGCCGCAAACTCAAACAAACCTGGAATTGGGCTTGCTGATTAGCGAATGTTTAAAAGCCCTTTTGAATGACTGCAAAGGCACATTAGCACAGAAAACAGAACTTAAAGGAGATATGCAGAACCTTTATTTTTAAATACATTTCTGAGTGGATAGTATCTCCATCCTTGACTCTTGCATGCTGCATAAATGGGAATAAAAAAAATATATTTTTGAAAGTTAAAATCGACCACAAAGTTGGCATTGGAGCTGCCCCGCTGAGCCAGCCAGCCCTGCGTGTGTGACGTCACAGCGGGAACTGGTTTTAAGGCCGAGACCTTTGACAGCTATAGACCAAAGTCATATAAATACAAATTTATGGTGAAAGTAAGAAATACTGTTACCGACTTACTCAACTAAGACTGATTTGACTTCATTGATTGTGGGTTGACTCTCATTAAAACAGGATAGGTGTTATAACTTCTGCAACATACATGTACATGCATGCATTTTCACTGATAAAATGTAAAAGGCTAATTAAATAATCAGATGAACTGAGACAATCACATTCTGAAGCAAGTTAAATAATCTTATACCGGTAACTTAAACACACAATACAAGTTACATGTATTAATCTAAATGCAGGTAAACAACGAGTATTGTTGTTTTTGTTGTTTTGTATCCAAATGAGTGTTGCAGATTACCCGTCTGTGTTCTCGCTTCTTGAAGGTCAATCTTGTGGCCGAGTGTTTTGAAACAATCTGACTTTCAGTTGTTTGTTCAGTTCTCCGTTCATTCGCTTCTCCCACGTAAGGGCGAGATATTGCTGCTGAGGCAAGCATATCCAGCTTTGAAATCAGACGGCTGGTCCACTCATTCTCCATTTTCTCCATACTGAGTACTCCGCCATTACTGCTCAGCTCAGGCAATTACTAAAACACGGGACGGGATGTCACCGGTTTTAGTGACAACTGCGGGGAGGTCACTGCCTGAGCAATGTCATGTCCCGTTCCATCCCGGGTTTTAGCAACAACCCTTGGCTCACACACCTGGAGAACTGGTGCAACTGAACTTACTTTCCTTTTCTTGTAGTTTAATTTAATTGTTGGTACTGCACCCTTTCAATACGGGCTTATAGTCAATGCTCCTCGACAGATCAGAGGTCTCGTATGAGTTTTCAATAAAATATGCAGAGCAGAGGAGAGACCACTTCGTAGGCACCCAATGTGACCGTGAACTTCTCGCAAAACGCGTCTAAATCTTTGCAGTTTGAACATTCTTGGGCCATGAATGCAACAGAAATCCACCTTCTGTCATGTTGCTGCACCCACCAGCAACACATCTACGTGGCATGGTGATAAATTAGCTCAAAATGGAGGATCGGAGTTGCAGTCAGCTCTGTGTTTTAGTATAGCGGAAATGGCGATGAGACCAATAGACTTCCTGCTGTGATGTCACGGATGTCAAGGTCATTCACTCAGACCGCTACCTATATGAATCACTTTAATCGTAAAAATTACTATATTAGATTTATTGTTAACTCCTAAAACTATTCCTGTGCCATTCTTGAGGTCTAAAGGCATTTATAAACAAAAAGTGAGGGCATAGTTCTGCATATATGCCTTAACTTACTATCAGATTTAACACACTAATTTACAAAAAATAAAAATAAACAATTAGCAGGATAATTTCACAAAGTACTGCACAAAACTTAACCAGCTAGCTGATTTAATGAGTTAAATATCAAAACTAGTTACTTTAGTTAATCAGAATGTTAGAAGCATCTTACCTAGGCTAAAGAGAGAAAGAACTGGACTGTTCCTCAATGGTCCAAAGTCCTTTTTTCAGATGAAAGTAAATTTTGTATTTCATTTGGAAATCAAGGCCCTAGAATCTGGAGAAAGAGCAGAGATGTACAGAATCCAAGGTGTTTGAAGTCCAGTGTGGAAATTTCCACAGTCTGTGATGATTTGGGGTGCCATGTCATCTGCTGGTGTTGTTCCACTGTGTTTTATCAACTCCACTAAGCAACAGTCCAGTTCTTTCTCTCCTTAGCCCAGGTAAGATGCTTCTGATGTTGTCTCTGGTTCAGGAGCTGCTTGATATTAGGAATGTGACAGTTGTTGCCCGTTTCCTGAAGACGTCTGTGTGTGGTGGCTCTTGATGCACTGACACCAGCCTCAGTCCACTCCTTATGAAGCTCTCCCAAGTTCTTGAATTGACTTTCCTTTACAATCCTCTCAAAGCTGCAGTCATCCCTGTAGCTTGTGCACCTTTTCAAGCCAGTCTTTTCAGCAGTGACATTCTGTGGCTTACCCTCCTTGTGGAGGGTGTCAATAATCGTCTTCTGGACAACTGTCAAGTCAACAGTCTTCCCCATGATTGTGGTTGTGTATACTGAACTAGACCAAAACATGCATAGTATTTATATTGTTTTGCTCAAACTTGAAATGAAATATTGTAATAATTTGAGATACTGGATTTCTGATTTTCATGAGCTATAAGCCATAATCATGAAAATTAAAACAAAAAAGTCTTGAAATATTTCATTTTACATGTAATGAATATAGAATATATAAAAATTCACTTTTTTGAATTAAATTACAAAAAAATGAACTTTTTCATGATATTCCAATATTTTGAGATCAACTAGTGTGTGTGTGTGCCACGATTATTGTCACCCATTGTAAAGATTAGTAAAAAGAGTTAGACAAAAAGTCCACCTTTTGGTGAAGTAGCTTCATTTCACAATGAAAAAAATAGAATTTATTGAAATAAATTTATTCAGAGAAAAACAAATCCCTCATCAAGAAATAACTATTTTCAACAAAAACGCATGCACCACTATTATTGATACCCCTGAAAATTATCAAGCCAAAAAGCTACTTCACCATAAGGTGGATGTTTTCTAACCCTTTTGACTAATCTTTACAGGAGGTGCCAATAATTGTGTTGGGCACTGTACACACACACACACACACACACACACACACACACGACTCACTTTTCACAATCAGCTCAGATATTAAAGAGAAGTTTCAATGTCATTTTGATTAAATGTGTGTGTGTGTGTGTGTGTGTGTGTGTGTGTGTGTGTGTGTGTGTGTGTGTTATACAGAATATACATATAGCAATACTGATTTCAGTTCATATGATTACATGTCAATGTACAACCCCGATTCCAAAAAAGTTGGGACAAAGTACAAATTGTAAATAAAAACGGAATGCAATAATTTACAAATCTCAAAAACTGATATTGTATTCACAATAGAACATAGACAACATGTCAAATGTCGAAAGTGAGACATTTTGAAATTTCATGCCAAATATTGGCTCATTTGAAATTTCATGACAGCAACACATCTCAAAAAAGTTGGGACAGGGGCAATAAGAGGCTGGAAAAGTTAAAGGTACAAAAAAGGAACAGCTGGAGGACCAAATTGCAACTCATTAGGTCAATTGGCAATAGGCCATTAACATGACTGGGTATAAAAAGAGCATCTTGGAGTGGCAGCGGCTCTCAGAAGTAAAGATGGGAAGAGGATCACCAATCCCCCTAATTCTGCGCCAACAAATAGTGGAGCAATATCAGAAAGGAGTTCGACAGTGTAAAATTGCAAAGAGTTTGAACATATCATCATCTACAGTGCATAATATCATCAAAAGATTCAGAGAATCTGGAAGAATCTCTGTGCATAAGGGTCAAGGCCAGAAAACCATACTGGGTGCCCTTGATCTTCGGGCCCTTAGACGGCACTGCATCACATAAAGGCATGCTTCTGTATTGGAAATCACAAAATGGGCTCAGGAATATTTCCAGAGAACATCTGTGAACACAATTCACTGTGCCATCCGCCTTTGCCAGCTAAAACTTTATAGTTCAAAGAAGAAGCCGTATCTAAACGTGATCCAGAAGCGCAGACATCTTCTCTGGCCCAAGGCTCATTTAAAATGGACTGTGGCAAAGTGGAAAACTGTTCTGTGGTCAGACGAATCAAAATTTGAAGTTCTTTATGGAAATCAGGGACGCCGTGTCATTCGGACTAAAGAGGAGAAGGACGACCCAAGTTGTTATCAGCGCTCAGTTCAGAAGCCTGCATCTCTGATGGTATGGGGTTGCATTAGTGCATGTGGCATGGGCAGCTTACACATCTGGAAAGACACCATCAATACTGAAAGGTATATCCAGATTCTAGAGCAACATATGCTCCCATCCAGGTGACGTCTCTTTCAGGGAAGACCTTGCATTTTCCAACATGACAATGCCAAACCACATACTGCATCAATTACAGCATCATGGCTGCGTAGAAGAAGGGTCCGGGTACTGAACTGTCCAGCCTGCAGTCCAGATCTTTCACTCACAGAAAACATTTGGCGCATCATAAAACGGAAGATACGACAAAAAAGACCTAAGACAGTTGAGCAGCTAGAATCCTACATTAGACAAGAATGGGTTAACATTCCTATTCCTAAACTTGAGCAACTTGTCTCCTCAGTCCCCAGACATTTACAGACTGCTGTAAAGAGAAAAGGGGATGTCTCACAGTGGTAAACATGGCCTTGTCCCAACTTTTTTGAGATGTGGTGTTGTCATGAAATTTAAAATCACCTAATTTTTCTCTTTAAATGATACATTTTCTCACTTTAAACATTTGATATGTCATCTATGTTCTATTCTGAATAAAATATGGGATTTTGAAACTTCCACATCATTGCATTCTGTTTTTATTTACAATTTGTACTTTGTCCCAACTTTTTTGGAATCAGGGTTGTATAATGTCCCAGAGTATATTCATCCCTCATGACTCAAAATTAATTAATTAATTAATTAATTAATTAATTAATTAATTCAAGGGGACAGCACGGTGGTGTAGTGGTTAGCGCTGTCACCTCACAGCAAGAAGGTTCTGGGTTCGAGCCCCGTGGCCGGCGAGGGCCTTTCTGTATGGAGTTTGCATGTTCTCCCCGTGTCCGCATGGGTTTCCTCCGGGTGCTCCGGTTTCCCCCACAGTCCAAAGACATGCAGGTTAGGCTAACTGGTGACTCTAAATTGACCGTAGGTGTGAATGTGAGTGTGAATGGTTGTCTGTGTCTATGTGTCAGCCCTGTGATGACCTGGCGACTTGTCCAGGGTGTACCCCGCCTTTCGCCCGTAGTCATCTGGGATAGGCTCCAGCTTGCCTGCGACCCTGTAGAACAGGATAAAGCGGCTAGAGATAATGAGATGAGATGAGAGATGAGAATTTATTCAAGGGCTTCTCATGAACCTTTTATAATAATGAATTTTGTGGAAGAAACATAATTTTGTTGGTGAGGGAAAAAAAGAAAAATAAAGAAAGCCCTATGAATGAGTAGGTGAACGAGTAGATGTCAAAACTTTTGACTGGTACTGTGTCAAGTATACTTTGTTCCCTACATTTAGAAAGATATGAAGCAATTACATGCATTTAATGGTCTATGCAATCATGCAGGGTTGACAGTTTGCTAGATTATATCAAGTTTTTTCACAGTTAAAATGTATGAACTGTATATACAGTATATTGTAGATGTACAGTCACTGAATTATTAGGTACATTTACAGTCGTTTTCGAGAATTGTTGCTACTTTGTCCTTCATAAGACAGATTCATAGACTACGACAATGCACATGGATGCCTTTTGCTAATAATTTACCATGTGGATATGATTGGTATGAACAATTGCTCTGAATTGGACAGCTCTACCATCTTACTGTGAATATTGACATCCATCAGCAGGAGATAAAAGGAACCTGAGATTGATGGAGCATGCAACTCTCCACTTCTCAGTGATGCAGTTTTGAGCCATTTGTGTCCACTGGAGCTGACAATATCACCACCTGTCATGGTATTTGAGTACTGTAGCCCAATTATGACAAGTTGGGTTGTGTTCTGAGATGACAATCTGCACATTCCTGTTAAATTAGAAGATGATTATGGATATGTAGCGCATGTCATTGTTATTGTAGTAAATGAGGGGCTTCTGTCTCACACTGTTAGAATATCAAGAAATTAAGAAAACTTTAAAATGTAATGTAAATTCTATATTAGAAGGTATCATTGGGGGGGCAGCATGGTGGTGTAGTGGTTAGCACTGTCGCCTCACAGCAAGCAGGTCCTGGGTTCGAGCCCACCAGCCGATGAGGGCCTTTCTGTGTGGAGTTTGCATGTTCTCCCCATGTGTGCATGGGTTCCCTCCGATTTCCCCCACAGTCCAAAGACATGCAGGTTAGGCTAATTGGTGGCTCTAAATTGACCGTAGGTGTGAATGGTTGTCTGTGTCTATGTGTCAGCCCTGTGATGACCTGGCGACTTGTCCAGGGTGTACCCCGCCTTTCGCCTGTAGTCAGCTGGGATAGGCTCCAGCTTGCCTGCGACCCTGTAGAACAGGATAAAGCGGCTAGAGATAATGAGAGATGAGATATATACACACACACAGTACCAGTCAAAAGTTTGGAAACACCTTCAAATTCGATGTTTTGTCTTTATTTTAATTAACTAAAAGACACTTCGTGTCTTAAAGTAATGACTGACTGTTATTTCTCTTTACTTAGTTGAATGGTTCTTGACATAATATGGATTACTACAGTTGTTGAACAGGGCTATTTACTGTATTTTTATTATTTACTCTTTACTGGTTGATGGTGTCAAATGCATTAAGAAGGCAAGAAATTCCATTTTTGACAAGACACACCTGTTAATTGAAAAGCATTCCAGGTGACTACCTCATGAAGCTGGTTCAGATAATGCCAGTAGTGTGCAAAGCTGTTATCAAGGTAAATAGTGATGACTTTGAAGAATCTAAAAGATGAAACATGTTTTTTAGCACTTTTTTGTTTACCATATAATTCCATATGTTCCATATGTTATTTCATAGTTTTGATGAGTTCAGTATTGTTCTACAATATAGGAAAAAAATTTGCCTGCGACCTTGTAGAAGGATAAAGCGGCTAGAGATAATGAGATGAGATGAGATAATTGCATCACAGGCATTTCACAACATTAAATGTAACTATAAATGGTTAAAAATTATGACATGACGTTCATTAACAAATTAATAATTGTACAACCCCAATTCCAAAAAAGTTGGGACATTGTGTAAGCTGTAAACAAAAACAGAATGCAAAGATTTGCAAATCATGGAAACCCTATATTTCATTGAAAATAATACAATAACCATATATTTCAAAGAAAATAATATCAAATGTTGAAACAGAAATTTTTATTGTATTTTTTAAAAATATATGCTCATTTTGAATTTGATATCAGCAACAGGTTTCAAAAAATGCTGGGACAGGGACATGTTTACCACTGTGTTGCATCACCTCTACTTTTAACAACACTCTGTAAACGTTTGGGAACTGAGGAGACCAACTGCTGTAGTTTTGAAAGAGAAATGTCCCATTCTTGCCTGATATACAATTTCAGTTGCTCAACAGTCTGGGGTCTCTTTTGTCATATTTTGCGCTTAATAATGCACCAAATGTTTTAAATGGGAGACAGATCTGGACTGCAGGCAGGCCAGTTTAGCACATAGACTCTTTTACTATAAAGCCATGCAGTTTTAATATGTGCAGAAAGCGGTTTGGCATTGTCTTGCTGAAAAAAGGAAGGCCTTCCCTGAAAAAGATTTTGTCTGTATGGCAGCATATTACTCTGAAACATGTATATATCATTCAGCATTAATAGTGCCTTCCCAGATGTACAATCTCATGTGCACTAATGCACCCTCATACCATCACAGATGCTGGCTTTTGAACTGTGCACCAATAACAAGCTGGAGGACGTGGTGTCCATGATTCCTAAAAAGAATTTCTACTTTTGATTCGCCAGACCTCAGGACAATTTTCCACTTCACCTCAGTCCATTCTAAAAGAGCTTGGGCCCAGAGAAAGTGGCGGTGTTTTTGGATATTGTTTATTTCTGGTTTTAATTTGCATTTGTGGATGCAGTAATGAACTGTTTCCACAGACAATGGTTTTCTGAAGTGTTCCTGAGCCCATACAGTGATTTCCACTACAGACATGTGTCTGCTTTTAATGCAATATTGCCTGAGGGCCTGAAGATCACAGGCATCCAGTGTCAGTTTTCAGCCTTGTCTCTTGCATACAGAGATTTCCCCAGATTCTTTGAATTTTTTTAATGATGTTTTGTACCATAGATGATGCGATCCAAAATTAATTTGATTTTTACATTGAGGAATGTTATTCTTAAATTGTTGCACTGTTTGCCCACACAGTCTTTCACAGAGCAGTGAACCCCTCCCCATCTTCTGAGAGACTCCACCTCTCTGGGATGCTCTTTTTATACCCAATCATGTTACTGACCTGTTGCCAATTAACCAAATTAGCTTTTTTTTTTAGTATTACATAACTTTTTCAGTCTTTTGTTGTCCCTGTCCCAACTTTTCTGGAAAGACATCAAATTCAAAATGAGCATATATTTTTTCAAAAAACAATAGAATTTCTCAGTTTCAACATTTGATATGTTGTCTTTGGACTATTTTCAATGAAATATAGGGTTTCCATGACTTGCAAATCTTCACCTTCTGTTTTTATTTATGTTTTACACAGTGCCCCAGCTTTTTGGAATTGTGTTTGCAATTGCAGTTGTAATTTATGAGTTACAAAAGGAATAAAACACTTTGCTCTTTTTGAAAAAATATAATCAACTTCACTTCACAACACCTCACAGTGGATTATTTTCCTGCAACTATAACAGCATTTCTAATTGTGTTTTATTCCTTACAGCATTTGAAGCTTGCCTTATTTGAGTAAAAAGAAAAAAAGGGGGGGGGACATGAAAAACACGAATGACACTCGCTCATACAAGTTAAAGGTCCATGTAACTTAGATCCATGACCGGGATTTCTGTTTCTGAATCATATACAGTATATATAGATAACACAGTCAATTCAACCTAATGTACACATCCCCTAGAAGGTGTTTGGCAAGTCAAGGACAGAGAAGGACACTGTAGGGGATCAACAACCAATATCTCAAATTCAGTGGGATCATCGTGACAATATTACTGTGATGACTGATAACCTTGAAAGCAGACAAAGTTGATGACTTCAGCTCTGACCTTCTTATCGCATACTTTTCCTTCACAATATTTTATAAATGAAAAAGGAATGCTCTACTGCCTGACAGTGAAGACATGGGGAAACATATAAGAGTACAAAAACATATACAAGGGCATATGATTGCAAATGTGCTGTAATAGGGAAGAAACTTTTTTCCACTGATGTCATGCATGAATTATCATCATTAAAATATTTTTGTAGGTTTGTGAATTAATGAGTGCAAAACAGCTGAGCAGATCAGTTCCAGTAAATAACCCATGTGCTAAAGAAAACATTTTTTGATATCCTGTGTCAGAAATGCATTCATAATTAAGATTCACTTAAAAAGTAGGTTTATACAACTCTTTAAAATTTCAGAGCAAAAAGTAGAGCTCAATGTTCCACTGCTACATGATGCAAGCTAATGTTTCATGTATACTATAATTCAGGAACAGTATTACCCTGGTCATAATCATTTGAACTGCCTATTTTGTCCAGCAGATGTCAACCTTGAACAACCTTGTCCATGGGGTCAGCACCCATAATTAATCTGATGTCCTGCCCAGGAATTCCTGATGGACTTACACCTCAAGGATCAAGACTGTTTACATGATCTATCATGAGGCATGCAGACCAGTTTTCCACAAGAAGATCGGTTTATAAAGAGGAACTGGGTCAACTTTACAGGCTTTGATTTCCCCACTCTGCTGGTTGTAATTTTGTATTATTAGCTTTTGTTTACTTGCACTCAAATCTTATTACTTTGGCTCCAGATGCCTGGGTTTTCTTTCACTTCCAAGCTCATCTGTCACTCAGCATGACTGTACTCAGAACCTGTGGGACATTTCAGCTCCATTCTGGAGGTGCGCATACATTTTAGCTTCCGCTGCATTATTCATTGGACAACCTTGCCTGGATATAATTTTAATGTGAATACATTATTGTACTTTCCTACCCCAAAATGCTGTATTTTTCATAATTATTTAATTGCACAGAAGCAAAATGTCTGGTGCATGTTGGGCCATAATACTGAAAGTGACACCCCTGATGAAACTTATTGCCTGCAATTATGGTAACATGTGAGTTGTGATCAGTTATAGCCTTGTGAAAAGGTTCATTTTTAAAAGAAATCAGTCTCTCTCTATCCATACACACACACACACACACACACACACACACACACATAGTGGTGTTTGAAAGTTTGTGAACCCTTTAGAATTTTCTATATTTCTGCATAAATATGACCTAAAACATCATAAGATTTTCACACAAGTCCTAAAAGTAGATAAAGAGAACCCAGTTAAACAAATGAGACACAAATATTATACTCGGTCATTTATTTATTGAGGAAAATTATCCAATATTAAATATCTGTGAGTGGCAAAAGTATGTGAACCTTTGTTTTCAGAATCTGGTGTGACCCCCTTGTGCAGCAATAACTGCAACTAAATGTTTCTGGTAACTGTTGATCAGTCCTGCACACCGGCTTGGAGGAATTTTAGCCCATTCCTCCATACAGAACAGCTTCAGCTCTGGGATGTTGGTGGGTTTCCTCACATGAACTGCTCGCTTCAGGTCCTTCCACAACATTTCGATTGGATTAAGGTCAGGACTTTGACTTGGCCATTCCAAAACATTAACTTTATTCTTCTTTAACCATTCTTTGGTAGAACGCCTTGTGTGCTTAGGGTCGTTGTCTTGCTGCATGACCCACCTTCTCTTGAGATTCAGTTCATGGACAGATGTCCTGACATTTTCCTTTAGAATTCGCTGGTTAATTCAGAATTCATTGTTCCATCAATGATGACAAGTCATCCTGGCCTAGATGCAGCAAAACAGGCCCAAACCATGATACTACCACCACCATGTTTCACAGATGGGATAAGGTTCTTATGCTGGAATGCAGTGTTTTCCTTTCTCCAAACATAACGCTTCTCATTGAAACCAAAAAGTTCTATTTTGGTCTCATCTGTCCACAAAACATTTTTCCAATAGCTTTCTGGCTTGTCCATGTGATCTTTAGCAAACTGCAGATAAGCAGAAATGTTCTTTTTGGAGAGCAGTGGCTTTCTCCTTGCAACCCTGCCAGGCACACCATTATTGTTCAGTGTTCTCCTGATGATGGACTCATGAACATTAACATTAGCCAATGTGAAAGAGGCTTTCAGTTGCTTAGAAGTTACCCTGGGGTCCTTTGTGACCTCGCTGACTATTACATGCCTTGCTCTTAGTGATCTTTGTTGGTCGACCACTCCTGGGGAGGGTAACAATGGTCTTGAATTTCCTCCATTTGTACACAATCTGTCTGACTGTGGATTGGTGGAGTCCAAACTCTTAAGAGATGGTTTTGTAACCTTTTCCAGCCTGATGAGCATCAACAATGCTTTTTCTGAGGTCCTCAGAAATCTCCTTTGTTCGTGCCATGATACACTTCCACAAACATGTGTTGTGAAGATCAGACTTTGATAGATCCCTGTTCTTTAAATAAAACAGGGTGCCCACTCACACCTGATTGTCATCCCATTGATTGAAAACACCTGACTCTAATTTCACCTTCAAATGAACTGCTAATCTTAGAGGTTCACATACTTTTGCCACTCACAGATATGTAATATTGGATCATTTTCGTCAATAAATATATGACTAAGTATAATATTTTTGTCTCACTTGTTTAACTGGGTTCTCTTGATTTTTCTCTTTATTTACTTTTAGGACTTGTGTGAAAATCTGATGATGTTTTAGGTCATATTTCTGCAGAAATATAGAAAATTCTAAAGGGTTCACAAACTTTCAAGCACCACAGTGTGTGTGTGTGTGTGTGTGTGTGTGTGTGTGTGTGTGTGTGTATATATATATATATATATATATATATATATATATATATATATATATATATATATATATATATATATATATATATATACAGGGTTAGTCAAAATTATGTTAACACATTATTTTTGTTTTTCTTATTTTTACTTTTACTATTCTTTAAATGGTACTGTTGCTCGCTGGTTTTTGTGTGTTAAACACAATGAACAGTTTGAGACTGTCCTGTAAATCATCTTGCACATATGATGTATGTTTTGTGAATAAATGGTTTCTCCCATTTACAACCCTGATTCCAAAAAAGTTGGGACAAAGTACAAATTGTAAATAAAAACGGAATGCAATAATTTACAAATCTCAAAAACTGATATTGTATTCACAATAGAACATAGACAACATATCAAATGTCGAAAGTGAGACATTTTGAAATTTCATGCCAAATATTGGCTCATTTGAAATTTCATGACAGCAACACATCTCAAAAAAGTTGGGACAGGGGCAATAAGAGGCTGGAAAAGTTAAATGTACAAAAAAGGGACAGCTGGAGCACCAAATTGCAACTCATTAGGTCAATTGGCAATAGGTCATTAACATGACTGGGTATAAAAAGAGCATCTTGGAGTGGCAGCGGCTCTCAGAAGTAAAAATGGGAAGAGGATCACCAATTCCCCTAATTCTGCGCCAACAAATAGTGGAGCAATATCAGAAAGGAGTTTGACAGTGTAAAATTGCAAAGAGTTTGAACATATCATCATCTACAGTGCATAATATCATCAAAAGATTCAGAGAATCTGGAAGAATCTCTGTGCATAAGGGTCAAAGCCGGAAAACCATACTGGGTGCCCGTGATCTTCGGGCCCTTAGACTGCACTGCATCACATACAGGCACGCTTCTGTATTGGAAATCACAAAATGGGCTCAGGAATATTTCCAGAGAACATTATCTGTGAACACAATTCACCATGCCATCTGCCGTTGCCAGCTAAAACTCTATAGTTCAAAGAAGAAGCCGTATCTAAACATGATCCAGAAGCGCAGACGTCTTCTCCGGGCCAAGGCTCATTTAAAATGGACTGTGGCAAAGTGGAAAACTGTTCTGTGGTCAGACGAATCAAAATTTGAAGTTCTTTATGGAAATCAGGGATGCCGTGTCATTCGGACTAAAGAGGAGAAGGACGACCCGAGTTGTTATCAGTGCTCAGTTCAGAAGCCTGCATCTCTGATGGTATGGGGTTGCATTAGTGCGTGTGGCATGGGCAGCTTACACATCTGGAAAGACACCATCAATGCTGAAAGGTATATCCAGGTTCTAGAGCAACATATGCTCCCATCCAGACGATGTCTCTTTCAGGGAAGACCTTGCATTTTCCAACATGACAATGCCAAACCGCATACTACATCAATTACAGCATCATGGCTGCGTAGAAGAAGGGTCCGGGTACTGAACTGGCCAGCCTGCAGTCCAGATCGTTCACCCACAGAAAACATTTGGCACATCATAAAACGGAAGATACGACAAAAAAGACCTAAGACAGTTGAGCAACTAGAATCCTACATTAGACAAGAATGGGTTAACATTCCTATCCCTAAACTTGAGCAACTTGTCTCCTCAGTCCCCAGTCGTTTACAGACTGTTGTAAAGAGAAAAGGGGATGTCTCACAGTGGTAAACATGGCCTTGTCCCAACTTTTTTGAGATGTGTTGCTGTCATGAAATTTAAAATCGCCTAATTTTTCTCTTTAAATGATTCATTTTCTCAGTTTAAACATTTGATATGTGATCTATGTTCTATTCTGAATAAAATATGGAATTTTGAAACTTCCACATCATTGCATTCCGTTTTTATTTACAATTTGTACTTTGTCCCAACTTTTTTGGAATCGGGGTTGTATCTGTATGCAGTGGGGTGAAATGGACATTCATGTCTTCAGGATCATGGGATATCATACTCGACAAAACCAGGAAAACTGCACAAAGGAGATGGCCTCATAGAGGTCAAATCAATTTTAAATAACATGATCAGTCTCCTGTTCATTTTATATGAAGGTCAGTTCATCTATTTATGTATACGCTTCTTTGATAATAAGCCTAAAGGCAACATTTCAGTCTCTCCAGGAATGAGAGCTGCATATCTGTGAGACAGGCTCCGGGATGGATTTTGATATGCCCTAATACCCTGAACCGTTGAGACTCGACGTGACCTGGATACAATTTTGTCTTTTGCAATGCAATCTCACTCAGTGTCCTTTAAAACTTGCAGTGCATTCCAAATATGCTAGACTTACATGGCTATGCTCCACATTTAAAAAGTCAGCTTTTATGAAGTCTTTGAATATTTATAAAAGGCCAGCACTGCTTAGCTTCACTTAGATAGGTGAACTGAACACTTTACATGTGCATTTAAAACTGAAAATATCTGAACAGGGGTAAAGCCATAAAGATAGCTCCATACAGGTAGTTTCCACCCTTGAAATAGACCTTCCTACCCCAACTCTGGCCTCAGATTGAATCTCTGATAGACTGATTATAATTATGTAATTCATTCATAATTAATGAATCATTAAGAAACTCATGTTAATACAAAGTATGGCTGTTGGTATTTTGACCAAGTTGAGCATTATAATAAAGGGAATGCCTAGTTGGATAACACAAATATTTATTTATTCAATTTTTCATATTTAGAATCTGCTTTATTCTGGTCACGGTCATGGAGGATCAAGAGCCTATCCCCCTGCATACTAGGTGTGCAGTATGAACACACACACACACACACACACACACACACACACACACACACACACTGGTACTTCTATCTTTATGGGGACACTCATTTACATAATGTATTCTCTAGCCCCTTACCCTAACCTTAACCACCAGAACTAAATGCTTAACCCTAACCATAACCGAAACCTAATTCTAAACTGAACCCTAAAACTCAGTCTTAACCCTCAAACAGCCCTTGGAAGAAGTGAGGACCAGCCAAAATGTCCTCACTTCCCAAAAATGTCCTACTTCTGTTGGTGAAAAAAAAAGGAATTCCAGTCTTCAATATATAGCAAGTACACACACACACACACACACACACACACACACACACACACACACACACACACACGGAGCAGAAATTCAATATCCAGTGATGGAAATTTCGGACCTTTTCAGTGAATCATGTTATTTGGCTCCGCTCAGGAGTCGACCCTTTCAGCTCCAAAACAGCTTGGTTTGAGAAACAAACGTGATCTTGACCACAGGTTGTTCTTTGCCCAAAATATTTTTCAGAAATTCTTACTTTATCTTCTAACGAGCAAAACATCATTAATTTGCACTGCAGATTATAAATTAATTTAAATAACTGACAAAACAGCAAGGCACTACAAAAGTGCATTAACAACTACAGTGAGCAATAAGTCCTGCATTAAGCTTATTCTGTGTGCTGTGTTCCTCAAAGAGAATCATTTCTTCATCACTGATCTTCTAATTCACATACATACAGTGCATCTGTACAGAATCACACACACACACACAGTGTTGGTAAAGACTGTGATATTACAGCAATGGGTTCGAACACACATGACTCACTATTGACTATCAGCTCAGATATTATAAAGACGTTTCAATGGCATATTGATTAAAATGACTCATATATGCAGGTCGGCTCACCTAATCGACACATCAGGAAGAATATTAGTCAATAAGTAGCCTGTTCTCTGCCCCTGATTCAAACATCCTTCAAACAATTTCTTGAATGAAAATAAAGCCTTGTCTCATATTTTATATATATATATATATATATATATATATATATATATATATATATATATATATACACACACACTGTAAATAAAAAGGGCTTAGACATGTCTTATTTAAATACCCCTAAATGTAACACTTAGAAGACATGTCTTGGGTATTTAGCAATGCCTGGAATACATGTCTTGTGTCTACTGATGGACGCCAGTGTCTTTATAATATACACACGTTTTCTTGGATCCTCCATATACACCCATGTCTTCCTAGAAGACACTCAAGTATTACTTAAGTTGTTTCATGGAAATACCCTAGATATGTCTTATTTTTATATATATATATATATATATATATATATATATATATATATATATATATATAGTACCAGTCAAAAGTTTGGAAACACCTTCAAATTCGATGTTTTTATTTTTTATTTATTTTTTTTCCTACATTGTAGAACAATACTGAACTCATCAAAACTATGAAATAACATATGGAACATATGGAATTATATGGTAAACAAAAAAGTGTTAAACAATAACGTTTCATCTTTTAGATTCTTCAAAGTCATCACTATTTACCTTGATAACAGCTTTGCACACTACTGGCATTATCTGAACCAGCTTCATGAGGTAGTCACCTGGAATGCTTTTCAATTAACAGGTGTGTCTTGTCAAAAATGGAATTTCTTGCCTTCTTAATGCATTTTACACCATCAACCAGTAAAGAGTAAATAATAAAAATACAGTAAATAGCCCTGTTCAACAACTGTAGTAATCCATATTATGTCAAGAACCACTCAACTAAGTAAAGAGAAATAACAGTCAGTCATTACTTTAAGCCACGAAGTGTCTTTTAGTTAATTAAAATAAAGACAAAACATCAAATTTGAAGGTGTTTCCAAACTTTTGACTGGTACTGTATATATATATATATATATATATATATATATATATATATATATATATATATATATCATCTCATTATCTCTAGCCGCTTTATCCTGTCCTACAGGGTCGCAGGCAAGCTGGAGCCTATCCCAGCTGACTACGGGTGAAAGGCGGGGTACACCCTGGACAAGTCGCCAGGCCATCACAGGGCTGACACACAGACAACCATTCACACTCACATTCACACCTACGGTCAATTTAGAGTCACCAGTTAACCTAACCTGCATGTCTTTGGACTGTGGGGGAAACCGGAGCACCCGGAGGAAACCCACGCGGACACGTGAGGCGACAGCGCTAACCACTACACCACCGTGCCGCCCCATATATATATATATATATATATATATATATATATATATATATATATATATTAGGGTGGGGCGGCACGGTGGTGTAGTGGTTAGCGCTGTCGCCTCACGTGTCCGCGTGGGTTTCCTCCGGGTGCTCCGGTTTCCCCCACAGTCCAAAGACATGCAGGTTAGGTTAACTGGTGACTCTAAATTGACCGTAGGTGTGAATGTGAGTGTGAATGGTTGTCTGTGTGTCAGCCCTGTGATGGCCTGGCGACTTGTCCAGGGTGTACCCCGCCTTTCACCCGTAGTCAGCTGGGATAGGCTCCAGCTTGCTTGCGACCCTGTAGAACAGGATAAAGCGGCTAGAGATAATGAGATGAGATATATTAGGGTGCATCAGTTGCCCCCTAAAAATGAAAAGTTCCTCCGATCATGATGCATTTTTGTTTTTATGTTCCTTTGGTAAGAAAACACACTGGGTGAAATATTTTGACAAAATTCAAAAGTTTAATGGTGGCACCAGGAGCTCAAAGTTATGGAAAAAGCTGCTATTTTATGACTTTTATGACAAAGTTTCGATCACTTTTCATGAAACATTATGGCACCTTATAGAGTATACCAAATATCTTAGATACACATTTTTAGTCCATATTCTAAATATATTATCAAGCACAGTTTGAGTTTTAGCTGTTCATTGAATCATTGTTCAACTACTTTTAAACAATACAAATGTATTATGAATCACATTAATGCTTCTCAATCCCTTGCAAAGGTTCTTAACATGATCTCTGGGTCACAAGAAATCAATAAATGGAGTCCAACATTGTGATTCAAACCTTACGCGAAAACATAAAATAAGCATTTTTTGGCAAAAAATGAACCTCATGGTGCCACCATTAGACTTTTGAATATGGTCAAAAAATTTTACAGGATGTCTTTATTGGTGAAAAGGAACACCCAAACAAAAATGCATCGATGCACCCTTATATATATATATATATATATATATATATATATATATATATATATATATATATATATATATGTATATATATATATATATATATATATATATATATATATGTATATATATGTATAAGACATGTCTGGGGTATTTACATGAAACACCGGGGTATTTAAATAATATTTCAGTGTCTTCTTGGAAGACATGGGTGTGTGTGTATATACTAGTGCATCTCACAAAATTAGAATACCATAAAAAAGTTCCTTTTTTTCATAATTTAATTCAAAAAGGTAAACTTTCATATATTCTATATTCATTAAATGTAAACTGGAATATTTAAAGCCTTTTTTGTTTTAATTTTGATGATTATGGCTTATAGCTCATGAAAATCAGAAATCCAGTATCTCAAATTATTAGAATATTCCCTAAGATCAATCAAAAAAAGGATTTACAATACAGAAATGTCCAACTTCTGAAAAGTATATTCATTTATACACTCAATACTTGGTTGGGACTCCTTTACCATGAATTACTGTATCAGTGCGGTGTGGCATGGAGGTGATCAGTCTGTGGCACTGCTGAGGTGTTATTGAAGCCCAGGTTGCTTTGATAGTGGCCTTCAGCGTATCTGTATTTTTGGGTCGGGTGTTTCTCATCTTCCTCTTGACAATACCCCATAGATTCTCTATGGGGTTCAGGTCAGGCAAGTTGGCTGGCCAATCAAACACAGTAATATCATGGTCAGCAATGCGGCCATCCCTGTTGCTTGTACACCTTTTCCAGCCACCCTTTTCAGCAATGACCTTTTGTGGCTTACCCTCCTTGTGGAGGGCATCAGTGATCATCTTCTGGACAACAGTCAAGTCAGCAGTCTTCCCCATGATTGTGGTTGTGTGTACTGAACTAGACTGAGAGATACACTGTGTTCATACTGTTTTACTCAAACTCGAAATGAAATATTCTAATATTTTAAGATGGTTTTTTTTATGTTTTTGTACTGTATGCCATACTGATTAAAATTAAAATAGAAAAATGCTTGAAACATTTTAGTTTATGTGTAATGAGTCTATAATATATAACATTTTCACTTTCTTAATTAACTGATGGAAAATATTGAACTTTTTCACAATATTCTAATTTTTTGAGATGCACTAGTATATATATACACACACACACACACACACACACACACACACACCCATGTCTTCCAAGAAGACACTGAAATATTATTTAAATACCCCGGTGTTTCATGTAAATACCCCAGACATGTCTTACAGTGTGTGTGTATATATATATATATATATATATATATATATATATATAGGGGGCATCAGTTGCCCTCACTTTCATAAAATCTGATGCATTTTTGTTTGGGTGTTCCTTTTCACCAATAAAGACATCCTGTAAAATTTTTTGACCATATTCAAAAGTCTAATGGTGGCACCATGAGGTTCATTTTTTGCCAAAAAACGCTTATTTTATGTTTTCGCGTGAGGTTTGAATCACAATGTTGGACTCCATTTATTGATTTCTTGTGACCCAGAGATCATGTTAAGAACCTTTGCAAGGGATTGAGAAGCATTAATGTGATTCATAATACATTTGTATTGTTTAAAAGTAGTTGAACAATGATTCAATGAACAGCTAAAACTCAAACTGTGCTTGATAATATATTTAGAATATGGACTAAAAATGTGTATCTAAGATATTTGGTATACTCTATAAGGTGCCATAATGTTTCATGAAAAGTGATCGAAACTTTGTCATAAAAGTCATAAAATAGCAGCTTTTTCCATAACTTTGAGCTCCTGGTGCCACCATTAAACTTTTGAATTTTGTCAAAATATTTCACCCAGAGTGTTTTCTTACCAAAGGAACATAAAAACAAAAATGCATCATGATCCCTGTTTCCAAAACCATTAACATTCTTTTTAATAATAATCATGGGCGTAACGACCATAGGCACTGGGGGGGGACATGTCCCCCCCAATATTGGGAAAGTACCAATCTGTCCCCCCCAATATTTGGCGTATTAAATCAATATGAGACAAATAATATGCCATCCTGAACCATGGCTATATAATGAATCCTTGTTATGTCCGATTTACTTTCAATTTAGGAAGCACAGAGAAACAAACAAACAAAAAAAAACCTTTGCGACCACCCCCTATGATTGTGCACTTGGGTCAGCCCATGTGGTTCGTTGGTTTGAAAATCCACTCAGTCGGACTGTCAGGTAGGCTGCTGGTGGACACATTCAAATGGCGGTAGCCGCAAAGAAAAGGAAGGACCCATGGGCGTAAAAATGCGTATGGACGCGTCCATACCAATATTCAGCTGAGTTTAAAATGTCCATACCATTTTTGAATGGAGAAGCCGCGATGCGGGAAACGCTGAATAAAAACACCAAACGCGGTATCGCTTCCAGCTGATTTTCAGTTGTGAACAGACCTCTCAAAGACGGCTGACTATTGGTGGGGACAGCAGGTAAAAAAGCTTTATGAAGCTTTGATTGGCCCGCCTCCCGTTGCCTTGACGTTGCTATGGTTTTTGATTGGCCCACCTCCCGTTGCCTTGAGATTGCTATGGTTTTTTGTTGTCATTGGCTGTAAGCAGTAGCAAGCGGTAAAATCAGCATCCAGCTCGCTGCTACAGCAAAACAGCACACAGGCAGTGATGTCGGGCAATAAAAGAAAACGTAAGGAAGACATAATATGACATTTTTGTCATATGATCCTGTAACAGCAAGGAGTTTCTGTTTGCAATCTCTATGTCTGTCTCTCTCTCTCTCTCTCTCTCTCACACACACACACACACTAATAAATGCTTGTAGGTAATGCTAAATGTTTACTTATATTTACTTTTTTCTTGCTCATCGTTTGCATGTATATGCATATGTATATGCATGTGTATGTAACCTCTGCAATAAAATGTAAAAATGTGAAACAATTGTCACTTAACCCTTTCAACTTAATGAATAAACATTTTTGCAAAATGCACTACAACTACCAAAACTCTTCACACTTCTACCACCCATACCTACATTACTTCCAGATTCTGAAATTGCAGTAACTCAAAAGGAAGCACATGATGTTTCAAATGTGTGAAAATAGTAAAAGTTGTGTGAAAATGAAGCAGCAGCACATAATTTTGATTGATTGTGTTGTTGTATTTTGGGTAGGTCATCCACTACAGCGAAATTCACAGCAACTTCAATGTCCACTTTCTCTGTGTGATAATGTATTGCCCGTATACATGCAGATGTTAGCCTAAGTCTAAGACTGAGTGTACCTGGTGCTAAAAATCAAAATAACACAAAGGAATGGACAACCAATCATTTGTACAGTGTAGGCCACATTTCGTGCGACAACCATGGCGCACTGGGGCGCTTGGCCAAATTATGTCCCCACCAATATCAACACCGTTTTTACGCCCTTGGAAGGACCAACGGGCTGACATTCGCCTTTTTTTCCAGACGAGTCACAGACATGATGAGTCTGTCACAGAGAGTCACAGCCATGATGGAGGAAGGGAACAGACAGAGACCTGCTCTGAAGATGAACTGGTAAAGAGCATTGTATTACGAGTCCTTAAAACAACTTTATTTTTAACCTCATCATAGGCTGCATGTCATCAGTAGGCTAGTAATAAGAGCATACTGTCCTTTAATTAAATGTAAATAAATTAAATAAAATTATCATTTTGGTCAGTCATTATAGAGGGATTTCACTGACGTCACCCGAAACTGGAAGTAAACAGACCCTGCGCCATATTGGAAGACCAACAAACTCGTGATTAGGGGGAAATAACGGCAGCGGTATGTGAACCCACGAGAATAAAGTGGAGTGGCAAACGACTTAAACAAACAAATCTGAGCTGTTTTATTTATGATTTATTGGCCCAAAAGTAGACTTGAAAGAAACCTGTGTGAGACTTGGCAAAAAACTGTGGATATAATGGATAAGTCTGTGCATGATCTGCGGACACTTTGAGGTAAGCAAACGCAAGAAATTCAGATTTAAAACATGCTAAACTGGCCCCAAGTTGATAACTGTATGAGGAGCAAGCCTCCCAGACTTCTACAATTTATTAATAATAATAATAATAATAATAATAATTTAGGATGGTTTGGGGCTTGCTCTCCTTCCTATTATATAAATAAAGCATAGTTGTTGTGTAGGCATAGATCATAAATACATATGTATAATTTGGATAAATTAACCTAAATTATGGATACCTTAATAATAGCAAAAAGTATTAATTTTTCAACTGAAAAGATATATTATTAAAAGATAAATATCAACAAGATTACCTTGGCCATAACTATATGTAGGTTATTCTTAACAACAGCTGTAATATCATGAACCAAGCCACTAACAACATAATTGTAAGCCTGTAGCCCTTTGTAGGCCTTCAAGTCATCAGCGGTGTAGGCACTGGGTGTAAACAACAAATAGTTTACAATGTCTGGGTAGCAAACAGATGGCAGAATTGGTGTCAGGTCCTCCTTATGTTTCCATTCTCCCTTGCCCCGAGTCTTATCATATGGGTCAAACCCATCAATCACAGCCAGTTTCTCCACATACCGTGCCCTTTCTGCAGCTGGTAATGTACTCACATAACCAGACTTATCAACCATCGTGTCACTTCACTCTCGCTCGTAGTTTGTTTTGTATGTATATACTTGAGGTCTTCCAATATGGCGCCCTAACAAAATCTCGCGGTACGGTGACGTCATGCGGTAGCCCTCTATTCTTGAACGCCTCCATATTTTTGGGCCATTTATTTAGATAAAGTCAATATATTTTCTACAAAGTTCTATGTTGTTTTGACCTATTAACCAGGGTAATGCTCCTTTCTATTGCTTTGGTAGCCATTTTTTTGTAGCAATTTGGCATTTCTGCATTTGTTTGAAATGTGTGTGTTTGTGTGTGTGTGTGTGTGTGTGTGTGACTAGCTCTGGTGTGACAGATTTTCATGCAATGTTTTACATGTTTTTTGTATGTTGTATTGCGTTACATGTTTTGCAGTTGCACATTCTGTTTTGTGTTTTGCCTGATACACAATAAAAAAAAACCAAGATATAAATGTTAACATGTTCATTGGTAATTGTATTCATCAAAACAATGTTCTAGATAAGCACATCTTTATCAATAGGCCCATATAAAAATTGCACGAAATGCACTTAAAAATATTTTGGGAAGGGCTCAAATTTGGACCCCCCCAATATTTATACCATGGTTACGCCCTTGATAATAATAATGACAAAGAGTTGCCCAAGATGCGCTTCCTCTTGCGCATGCGCGTTAGATTCGGCCACGGGACGCGCGTGCAGCAGGCGCTTGGTCCTGAGCCAAGTTGAGTGCGCTCCGCTCCGCGGCTTCAAACAGCGCGCGCTGAGTGAGTGAGAGAGTGCGGGTGAGTGCGCGCGCTGAGTGAGTGAGTGCGGGTGTCGGGGCCGGAGCCCGGGTGCTGCTGCTCTGAGGCGGGACGGTAAAAAGCGGAAATGCGTGTCGGCAGCGCTTCCCGCGACTCTGAAACATCCGACAGCTACTTTTACTGCGCTGAGTGAACTGTGATAGTTGTGTGCGCGGCGCGCGCAGTGAGGCTGAGCCGAGTCCGGATGGCGGCCGCTCTGCAGGACTACACCGCCCCGTGGTGGACTTACTGGCTGCACACCTTCCCGCACCTTAACTTCCGTTTACAAGCAGTTGACAGCGCCTTTAAACCCGGGGAAGTCAACTACCAGCAGGTCAGTCTGAGTGTTTGTTTGTTTTGGCGTGAATGAGCGGGCTGGGGGCGCGGGGCGTGAATGAGCGGGCTGGGGGCGCGGTTGAGCGGGCTGGGGGCGCGGGGCGTGATTGAGCGGGCTGGCGGTGCGGGGCGTGATTGAGCGGGCTGGGGGTGCGGGGCGTGAATGAGCGGGCTGGGGGTGCGGGGCGCGGTTGAGCGGGCTGGGGGCGCGGTTGAGCGGGCTGGGGGCGCGGTTGAGCGGGCTGGCGGTGCGGGGCGTGATTGAGCGGGCTGGCGGTGCGGGGCGTGATTGAGCGGGCTGGGGGCGCAGGGCGTGATTGAGCGGGCTGGCGGTGCGGGGCGTGATTGAGCGGGCTGGGGGCGCGATTGAGTGGGCTTGCGGTGCGGGGCGTGATTGAGCGGGCTGGGGGCGCGGGGCGTGATTGAGTGGGCTGGCGGTGCGGGGCGTGATTGAGCGGGCTGGGGGCGCGGGGCGTGATTGAGTGGGCTGGCGGTGCGGGGCGTGAATGAGCGGGCTGGGGGCGCGAATGAGCGGGCTGGGGGCGCGGATGAGCGGGCTGGGGGCGCGGATGAGCGGGCTGGGGGCGCGGATGAGCGGGCTGGGGGCGCGGATGAGCGGGCTGGGGGCGCGAATGAGCGGGCTGGGGGCACGGGGCGTGAATGAACGGGCTGGGGCGCGAATGAGCGGGCTGGGGGCGCGGGGCGTGATTGAGCGGGCTGGCGGTGCGGGGCGTGATTGAGCGGTGCGGGGCGTGAATGAGCGGCGCGGGGCGTGATTGAGCGGGCTGGCGGTGCGGGGCGTGATTGAGCGGTGCGGGGTGTGAATGAGCGGGCTGGGGGCGTGATTGAGCGGGTTGGGAGGTGTGGGGCGTGATTGAGCAGTGCGGGGCGTGATTGAGCGGGCTGGCGGTGTGGGGCGTGAATGAGCGGTGCGGGGTGTGAATGAGCGGGCTGGCGGTGCGGGGCGTGAATGAGCGGTGCGGGGCGTGAATGAGCGGGCTGGCGGTGCGGGGCGTGAATGAGCGGTGCGGGGCGTGAATGAGCGGGCTGGCGGTGCGAGGCGTGAATGAGCGGTGCGGGGCGTGAATGAGCGGGCTGGCGGTGCGGGGCGTGAATGAGCGGTGCGGGGCGTGAATGAGCGGGCTGGCGGTGCGGGGCGTGAATGAGCGGTGCGGGGCGTGAATGAGCGGGCTGGCGGTGCGGGGCGTGAATGAGCGGTGCGGGGCGTGAATGAGCGGGCTGGCGGTGCGGGGCGTGAATGAGCGGTGCGGGGCGTGAATGAGCGGGCTGGCGGTGCGGGGCGTGAATGAGCGGTGCGGGGCGTGAATGAGCGGGCTGGCGGTGCGAGGCGTGAATGAGCGGTGCGGGGCGTGAATGAGCGGGCTGGCGGTGCGGGGCGTGAATGAGCGGTGCGGGGCGTGAATGAGCGGGCTGGCGGTGCGGGGCGTGAATGAGCGGGCTGGCGGTGCGGGGCGTGAATGAGTGCGCTGGGGGCGCGGGGCGTGAATGAGCGGGCTGGGGGTGCGGGGCGGTGCAGGGCTCCGCGCTCTCCATGGCTCAGTGCAGACAAGCGCGTGCTGGTTTCCGTGTCTCAGGAGGGAGCGCGTGACCACCGCCTGCCTCAGTAACTGGGCTTTCAGGCCAGTGCGTGCGCTCAAACTTTTTTTTTAAACATAAAAATAGCTTCATGTTCTCTCCCTCTCTCACTCACTCACACTCTCTCTCTCTCTCTCTCTCTCTCTCTCTCTCTCACTTGTTCAAACTTAAGGACCACGACATAATTTCCTGTCCTTGTTTTTTTTTTGTTTCTTTCTTTTTTTTTTTATACAACATGGGCATCTCGAAGGGAATGAATTCTGAAGCTCTGTTCATTTAAACACATTAAAATTCAAGGAGAGGCAGTACAGATACACTACTGTTCAAAAGTTTGGGGTCACTTTGAAATGTCCTTATTTTTGAAAGAAAAGCACTGTTCTTTTCAATGAAGATCACTTTAAACTAATCAGAAATCCACTCTATACATTGCTAATGTGGTAAATGACTATTCTAGCTGCAAATGTCTGGTTTTTGGTGCAATATCTCCATAGGTGTATAGAGGCCCATTTCCAGCAACTCTCACTCCAGTGTTCTAATGGTACAATGTGTTTGCTCATTGCCTCAGAAGGCTAATGGATGATTAGAAAACCCTTGTACAATCATGTTAGCACAGCTGAAAACAGTTTAGCTCTTTACAGAAGCTATAAAACTGACCTTCCTTTGAGCAGATTGAGTTTCTGGAGCATCACATTTGTGGGGTCGATTAAATGCTCAAAATGGCCAGAAAAATGTCTTGACTATATTTTCTATTCATTTTACAACTTATGGTGGTAAATAAAAGTGTGACTTTTCATGGACAACACAAAATTGTCTGGGTGACCCCAAACTTTTGAACGGTAGTGTATATAGTCAAGCCCAAAATTATTCATACCCCTGGCAAATTTTGACTTAAAGTTACTTTTATTCAACCAGCAAGTTTTTTCTTGATTGGAAATGATACAGGCATCTCCCAGAAGATAATAAGACGACGTACTGTACAAGAGGCATCTCATCTCATTATCTCTAGCCGTTTTATCCTGTTCTACAGGGTCGCAGGCAAGCTGGAGCCTATCCCAGCTGACTACGGGCGAAAGGCGGGGTACACCCTGGACAAGTCGCCAGGTCATCACAGGGCTGACACATAGACACAGACAACCATTCACACTCACATTCACACCTACGGTCAATTTAGAGTCACCAGTTAACCTAACCTGCATGTCTTTGGACTGTGGGGGAAACCGGAGCACCCGGAGGAAACCCACGCGGACACGGGGAGAACATGCAAACTCTGCACAGAAAGGCCTTCACCGGCCACGGGGCTCGAACCCAGGACCTTTTTGCTGTGAGGCGACAGTGCTAACCACTACACCACCGTGCCGCCCACTTTAAACTCTTTTTTATAGTAAAGTTTGTTGGAATATAATTTCTTCATTGTTCAACTCACAAAACACAATGTACATTTTCAGTAAAAAAAAAAAAAAAGGTATCGTAAATACAACAATAATCAACATTTTCAGGGAATTACTCAGGAACATTTCAAGAATGAATTCAGGTCATTTAGAAAGTAAGATCTTTAGCTCTGATATAACAGGATTTTAAAATACAAGGTGGTTTAACATGTAGTGGTTAGCACTGTTGGCTCACAGCAAGAAGGTTCTGGGTTTGAGCCCAGTGGCTGCCGAGGGCCTTTCTGTGTGGAGTTTGCATGTTCTCCCCGTGTCCGCGTGGGTTTCCTCCGGGTGCTCCGGTTTCCCCCACAGTCCAAAGACATGCAGGTTAGGTTAACTGGTGACTCTAAATTGACCGTAGGTGTGAATGTGAGTGTGAATGGTTGTCTGTGTCTATGTGTCAGCCCTGTGATGACCTGGCGACTTGTCCAGGGTGTACCCCGCCTTTCGCCCGTAGTCAGCTGGGATAGGCTCCAGCTTGCCTGTGACCCTGTAGAACAGGATAAAGCGGCTAGAGATAATGAGATGAGATGAGATGAGATTTACATGATGAGTGAATTTGCTCCAGTAGCGCTTTATTGCCCGAGAGCCTGCTGTGAAACTGCGAGCAAGTATTGTCGAAATTGGCCCGGGTAATGAGCAAGGCTTTGAGAGTAGGCACGGTCATGCGATTCCTCTCGTCAGTCCAGGTGTTGCTCATGAGTGAAAATATTCGCTCAACTGGAGCATTGGTGCCAGGTAGGCACATGGCAAACTGGCAAAGCTGGCTGACATTGCTGTAAGGAATCTCCCTACTCTTGAAGTGCGCGAACATCTCCGCCCAGCGCTCATCTGTTCGGCATTGTCGCGTAGTAGTTGACAGCCGCTAGCGAAAAAAACCGTTATAACGCGGCCTCTATATTGTAACATTGTACAAATAGATACATTGTAAGGTTGACTATGCACATTGATGCTGAATTGCTAGAAGCTTTATTGACATCTCGTTGGCTATATATGATCGCTGTAACCGGGACAGTTTGTTAGTGTTTGGTGTAAACCAGGACATTTCAGCGTCCCGACGGACCTTTGTCGGGACTGGGGACACGCAACTCAAAATCGGGACTGTCCCGGTCAAACCGGGACGTCTGGTCACGTTAGTAAAATAGTCACCTCTTGGCCATATTTCTGTTTATATCTGAGTGAATATTGACTCATCCTCTTCAGTGTCTGGGACAACCAAAACAAAGAAGGCGTTCCAAATAACTGAACACTGCTGTACCAAAACAGCAACCAGGCAACAGGACATCACAGGTCATACACCGTATCAGTTGACAAAGAGCAAATAATAATTAATAGATAAAATACTTAAAGGAAAACTGCATGACCAAAGGTTTATGAACATCTATCCATCAGAGGTGGACAAAGTACCCAACTTCATTATTTAAGTCAAAGTACAGTTCCCACTGGTCAAATGTTACTCCCATACAAGTGAAAGTTGTCCAGTCAAATCTTTACTGAAGTTAAAGTACTGAAGTGCTTGCTTTTAAAAATACTTCAGTATTAAAAGTACATTTTCTGTCAACACATTGTTGTATTATTGCCACAACGCTTACAAAACCTAATGCCTCTGAAGCAACCGACTGGATTTACAAAATGAACGCATGCTCTGCCATCATGGGGGTTTAACGTTAAGCTAGCTAGTCAGTGAAGCTCCACCTGACATGCTAGCAAACTCTTTTCAAACTCAAAATCATATTGGGTAGCTAACGCTATGAGAAAAGAAAGATTTCTACATTCTGTTTATTTGGCAACAGATTTTTGATAAAAATCTTATAAAAAAAAAAATGTTGACAAAAATTGCGACTATGTTTGTTGTTGTTGTGAACGAGCGAGTCGCCAGAGGTCCGTAAACGGGGTCCGTAACTGGGGTCTGTACCATAGGATACGGACCTGCTCGCCAGCCAATCAGAGCGCAGGATTTGATGGAAACCAGACCGCGAAAAAAATAAACGCATGTATTTATTATTTTGAAAACCCACCAGCCGACTGATCTGGCACGTTTTAATTGTGCGACAGTAATGACGTAAATACCAGCACGACAGACTAGTGTCTGAAAGCGTTTTCTTTTTTTTCTCGTTTTATCAATCAGCTCACTATATAGTCCTCTATGTTGTAATTCCCTATATAGGGAGTAGGGAGTAGTGAATGAGTGAGCGATTTGAGACACAGGGATAGAGTAAGGGATGGGGGCAAACTCTGAAATGATGGATGTGTATGACTGTGATGGTTAGTGTACATCAAAAGTATAAATTAGTTCGGACATACTGTATGACGTGTTTTGTGTTTCGTATTTGCAAGTCTGTGTAACCCCAAATATTCCCCTGCTTGTTAATTACATTCGTCTCCCATGCAAAACAAATGCAGACTTCACCACGTGTGTTGTAGTTCATCAATTATGGTTAAGGGAAGGGAAAATTATATACATGATGTTAATTCTATTTTTCAACAAAGTATTCAGTTATTTATTAAAGTTAATTTAACATGGCATAACTGCAATACAGCGACCTAGGAACATCAACTTTCTCTCAGAAGTAATTTATCATAGGAAAGGGTTTGCTTCCAAAAAGAAGGAGCTCTGAATCTCACTATAAAGCAGGGCTTTGCTGTATGTTAATCTTTTCCCTAATCCATCCTAAAGGTTGCTGTTTGACATTAACCATGTTAAATCTTTTCCTTAAAGCTTATACATTGCACATGGGCAGACATGAGATACATTTACTTCAAAACATGCAATATTTTATTCCCTTTTCATCATATATACAGTGGGGCAAAAAAGTATTTAGTCAGTCACCAATTGTGCAGGGCGGCACGGTGGTGTAGTGGTTAGCGCTGTCGCCTCACAGCAAGAAGGTCCGGGTTCGAGCCCCGTGGCCGGCGAGGGCCTTTCTGTGTGGAGTTTGCATGTTCTCCCCGTGTCCGCGTGGGTTTCCTCTGGGTGCTCCCACAGTCCAAAGACATGCAGGTTAGGTTAACTGGTGACTCTAAATTGACCGTAGGTGTGAATGTGAGTGTGAATGGTTGTCTGTGTCTATGTGTCAGCCCTGTGATGACCTGGCGACTTGTCCAGGGTGTACCCTGCCTTTCACCCATAGTCAGCTGGGATAGGCTCCAGCTTGCCTGCGACCCTGTAGAACAGGATAAAGCGGCTAGAGATAATGAGATGAGATGAGACCAATTGTGCAAGTTCTCCCACTTAAAAAGATGAGAGAGGCCTGTAATTTTCATCATAGGTATACCTCAACTATGAGAGACAAAATGAGGAAAAAAAAAAATCCAGAAAATCACATTGTCTGATTTTTAAAGAATTTATTTGCAAATTATGGTGGAAAATAAGTATTTGGTCAATAACAAAAGTTCATCTCAATACTTTGTTATATACCCTTTGTTGGCAATGACAGAGGTCAAACGTTTTCTATAAGTCTTCACAAGGTTTTCACACACTGTTGCTGGTATTTTGGCCCATTCCTCCATGCAGATCTCCTCTAGAGCAGTGATGTTTTGGGGCTGTCGCTGGGCAACATGGACTTTCAACTCCCTCCAAAGATTTTCTATGGGGTTGAGATCTGGAGACTGGCTAGGCCACTCCAGGACCTTGAAATGCTTCTTACGAAGCCACTCCTTCGTTGCCCGGGCGGTGTGTTTGGGATCATTGTCATGCTGAAAGACCCAGCCACGTTTCATCTTCAATGCCCTTGCTGATGGAAGGAGGTTTTCACTCAAAATCTCACGATACATGGCCCCATTCATTCTTTCCTTTACACGGATCAGTCCTCCTGGTCCCTTTGCAGAAAAACAGCCCCAAAGCATGATGTTTCCACCCCCATGCTTCACAGTAGGTATGGTGTTCTTTGGATGCAACTCAGCATTCGTTCTCCTCCAAACGCGACAAGTTGAGTTTTTACCAAAAAGTTCTATTTTGGTTTCATCTGACCATATGACATTCTCCCAATCCTCTTCTGGATCATCCAAATGCTCTCTAGCAAACTTCAGATGGGCCTGGACATGTACTGGCTTAAGCAGGGGGACACGTCTGGCACTGCAGGATTTGAGTCCCTGGCGGCGTAGTGTGTTACTGATGGTAGCCTTTGTTACTTTGGTCCCAGCTTTCTGCAGGTCATTCACTAGGTCCCCCGTGTGGTTCTGGGATTTTTGCTCACCGTTCTTGTGATCATTTTGACCCCACGGGGTGAGATCTTGCGTGGTGCCCCAGATCAAGGGAGATTATCAGTGGTCTTGTATGTCTTCCATTTTCTAATGGCACCTCTTTGCTCCCACAGTTGATTTCTTCACACCAAGCTGCTTACCTATTGCAGATTCAGTCTTCCCAGCCTGAATTTTGTTTCTGGTGTCTTTTGACAGCTCTTTGGTCTTGGCCATAGTGGAGTTTGGAGTGTGACTGTTTGAGGTTGTGGGCAGGTGTCTTTTCTACTGATAACGAGTTCAAACAGGTACCATTAATACAGGTAACGAGTGGAGGACAGAGGAAACAGGTACCATTAATACAGGTAACGAGTGGAGGACAGAGGAGCCTCTTAAAGAAGTTGTTACAGGTCTGTGAGAGCCAGAAATCTTGCTTGTTTGTAGGTGACCAAATACTTATTTTACCAAGGATAGATGGAACAGTAGCTTTGAGAATAGTGCTATCTGTACTTCAGATTCAATTAATTCATTAAAAATCCTACCATGTGATTTCCTGGATTCTTTCCCCCCATTCTGTCTCTCATAGTTGAAGTGTACCTATGATGAAAATTACAGGCCTCTCATCTTTTTAAGTGGGAGAACCTGCACAATTGGTGGCTGACTAAATACTTTTTTGCCCCACTGTACTTGTATACCAGAGCACTGTTGAATTCTTAATTCTGATTGGTTATAAGGTGTTGATTAATTTTCCCTAACAGTAGCCTTGGGCGGCATGGTGGTGTAGTGGTTAGCACTGTCACCTCACAGCAAGAAGGTTCTGGGTTTGAGCCCCACGGCCTTTCTGTGTGGAGTTTGCATGTTCTCCCCATGTCTGTGTGTGATTCCTCCGGGTGCTCCGGTTTCCCCCACAGTCTAAAGACATGCAGGTTAGGCTAATTGGTGGCTCTAAATTGACCGTAGGTGTGAATGGTTGAGAGGAGAAAACCGCTATAATAATCCAATAGAAGGCAACAGAAAATCACTACTGTAATGTTTCCTAGAGACTTTGATGGCTGAAGCCGTCTGAGCGGCCACGTCACTGTAGTGATATGCCAAAATGGATGGATGGATGGATAGATGGAACAGTAGCTTTGAGAATAGTGCTATCTGTACTTCAGATTCATATTAATGCCGTATTTTAACTCCACCAACTTTATTGGAGGAGGTTATGTTTTCACCTCTGTTTGTTTGTTCCCAACATAATGTCAAAAAGTAGTGAACAGATTTTGATGAAATTTTGAGGAAAAGTGGGCCATGGACCAAGGAACAATGGGTTTAGAGTTTGATGCAAATCCAGATGTATGCAGATCCCAGATTTTTTTTTTTTGGTCTGTTCGAAATGTAACTCAAAAAGTAATGAACAGATTTTGATGAAATTTGGTATACAGCTTTAGTATCATCCTAGGTTCAAACGATTTGACTTTGATGTTGATAATATGTGGCGTGGCAGACGTATGCACTCTACCGAATGGGAGTGCTAATTCTAACCTAATTCTAATACATTATCATTTTTATAGTAACAATTCATTCATAGGGACTTGTATGAGAGACTCGACATGATCTAAGACTTATAATAAGGTGTTTGTTGTTATTTAGCAATTAAAATGTATAGTTGTTGATACGGTGTAGTTTTCTGTAAGGAGACCTTTATTTAACATTTATGGAAGCAGACTCGGGTGGCATGGTGGTGTAGTGGTTAGCACTGTCACCTCACAGCAAGAAGGTTCTGGGTTTGAGCCCCATGGCCTTTCTGTGTGGAGTTTGCATGTTCTCCCTGTGTCCGCATGGGTTTCCTCCGGGTGCTCCGGTTTCCCCCACAGTCCAAAGACATGCAGGTTAGGTTAACTGGTGACTCTAAATTGACCGTAGGTGTGAATGTGAGTGTGAATGGTTGTCTGTGTCTATGTGTCAGCCCTGCGATAACCTGGCGACTTGTCCAGGGTGTACCCCGTCTCTCGCCCATAGTCAGCTGGGATAGGCTCCAGCTTGCCTGCAACCCTGTAGAAGGATAAAGCGGCTAGAGATAATGAGATGAGATGAGATAATGTTCTCTGGAAATATTCCTGAGCCCATTTTGTGATTTCCAATACAGAAGCATGCCTGTATGTGATGCAGTGCCGTCTAAGGGCCCGAAGATCACGGGCACCCAGTATGGTTTTCCGGCCTTGACCCTTACGCACAGAGATTCTTCCAGATTCTCTGAATCTTTTGATGATATTATGCACTGTAGATGATGATATGTTCAAACTCTTTGCAATTTTACACTGTCGAACTCCTTTCTGATATTGCTCCACTATTTGTCGGCGCAGAATTAGGGGGATTGGTGATCCTCTTCCCATCTTTACTTCTGAGAGCCGCTGCCACTCCAAGATGCTCTTTTTATACCCAGTCATGTTAATGACCTATTGCCAATTGACCTAATGAGTTGCAATTTGGTCCTCCAGCTGTTCCTTTTTTGTACCTTTAACTTTTCCAGCCTCTTATTGCCCCTGTCCCAACTTTCTTGAGATGTGTTGCTGTCATGAAATTTCAAATGAGTCAATATTTGGCATGAAATTTCAAAATGTCTCACTTTCGACATTTGATATCTTCTCTATGTTCTATTGTGAATACAATATCAGTTTTTGAGATTTGTAAATTATTGCATTCCGTTTTTATTTACAATTTGTACTTTGTCCCAACTTTTTTGGAATCGGGGTTGTAAGTTAAAGTACTGAAGTACTTGTTTTTAAAAATATTTAAGTATTAAAAGTACATTTTCTGTAAGCCGCAATGCTTACAAAACCTAATGCCTCTGAAACAACCTACTGGATTTACTGACTAACTTGTAGAACCTGTAGAATAAACACCTGGTAGAGCGTTACAAAATGAAACAACTGAATTGACAAAAAAGATCCATTGTCATTTTCTTTTCTTTTTTAATTTTAACACTCCTACCCACCCCCACAAAGCAGCATGGTAGTTTTCTGACACAGCTCTGGTAGTGTCAGAATCCCCAATAATGCCGCTTTTCCACTACAAACGCGGCTGAGCCGTGCCGTGCTGAGTCGAGCTGAGCGGGGCTGTTGGAGTTGCATTTCGACTACAACCGCGCTGAACCGTGCTGGCTGGAAGTGGGTGGACACATTGGGTGGAGTTAGCGAAAGTGGGTGGACGTCACGTGATGTCGTTAAGCAGCGCAAACAGTGACATCAGTGACAGTGGCGGAACAAGTCAGAGCCGGGCCGGGGGCGGGGCAAATGACCGGGCACTTTATTAAAGCTTATCATAACATCATTTTAGGCTACAAAATGTCCGCAACTGCGGTGTTTACCAATTTCAACACTACCGGGTGCAACTATGTTATTTAGTACATCAATTCCTTCAAACGAACATGTAACTCAGAAACAAAAAAACATTAGGCGACATACTGTACATGGCTCATAAAACATCAATAGCCTACTGCGCGCATTATTTGAAGGGCATACGACGAGCCTTGCGCTCCGCGAACTCGTCCACGATGCTCTGTATGTCACTGATTCAGTGATCTTTTAAGCGGTAGTCTCACGACCCGGATAGTAAACAATAAACATGGAGGACATGGAGTCGTTAGTGTTGCTGGTCTTGGTGCTGTGGCTTGTTGTCACCGACAACGCGGACAGATACTGGCAAGAGCGTATAGATGAGGCGAGGCGCATAAAGCTTCAGAAATTCTCGTAATTCGTAATTATTATTCTTCCGGGTTTGCGGTGTTTACAGATCCCAGCGCGCTCGTGGGGCGTGTGTGGGCATGTGAGGACACTCCTCCTCACCAATCAGTGCACAGGGGAGTGTCTGCTCACACCCCCAGCCTCACTCGGCACGGCTTGGCTCGCTTCAGCCCCACTCCAAAACGGTGCGAGTTTTAGGGGCTAAGCAGGGCTGAAACGAGCTGAGTCGTGCCGGTTTTTGGTAGTCGAAACGCGAGCCGTGTCGGGCTGAAGTGAGCTGAAGCGAGCTGAAGTGAGCTGAAAAAGGGTAGTGGAAAAGGGCCATAAGATGCTAGCTAGGTTTGCTCTTTGGCTACTGGTAAAAAAATACAAAAGCTACAATGTTAACATTACCAAAGACAGAAATGTGAATTCACAAAATGAACACATGCTGTGCCATCATGGGGGTTTAACATTAAGCTAGCTAGTCAGTGAAGCTCCACCTGACATGCTAGCAAACTCTTTTCAAACTCTAAATCATATTGGGTAGCTGACACTACTAGAACAGAAAGATTTTTACATTCTGTTTATTTGGCAAGATTATGCTAAACATATTTCTGAAAGGACTTCAGATAAGTTAACATTATTCATGTTAGCATAACTCCGTTTTTACATGCTAACTAACAGTGTCCAAGTTAACTATCTATGTGTAAACGTTAGCCGTGGACAATGCGATGGCAACTTGGTGGGCAAATCCATAGAAAGTCATTTGACTAACCAGACTGCATAGCTATTGCAACGTTATCGCTATTTCTAAAAGCACAGACAACTTCGTTGCAAGCTTTCTCCTGGAATAAAATGTTTACATTCCTCAATATGCTTCCGCAGGTTGGGCGGCGAGTTTTTGTAGGCTGTGATGTGGTTTGTTTTAGGTAAACAAAGCAAACATTTAAAACGAAATGAATCTTTAATCCTTTCAGAAAACTGAAACATGGGTTCTAGCTATAGCCATGAGTGCATGCGTTCCCCAGAAGAACCGCCTCCTTCCATTCTGCCATCAACTGATTGTGTTCAAATAACGCTGCTGAGAAATCACTGAACTTGATTTTATCCAGTCGATGGACATGACGTGATCCTAGCGATTACTGATAGGCTGTCAGTGTCACCTGCAGGAAAAAAAAAAAAATCATGTTTTAGAAAAGAAAAGAAAAAACATCCACTTTCAAAGCTGCTTCATAGTAACGAGTAACGAGGACCTTGACAGAAATGTAGTGGAGTGAAAAGTATGATATTTGCCTTTCAAATGTAGTGAAGTTAAAGTCATAAGTTTCAAAAAAATACTCAAGTAAAGTACAAATACTCAAAAAGTGTACTTAAGTACAGTACTCAAGTAAATGTACTTCGTTACTGTCCAGCTCTGTGAATTTCAGATTGTGATCGTCAATAAAGTTCAGATTATGATAAATTTGGTTTGAGCCAAAGGTTGGTGCTTCAGTGTGATTACAGTTATTTACTATTTCATACGTCAACCTTTGGTCAATCAAACCTGTATAACCAACCTCCAAAATCCGTATTTCCCTTATAAAATCCGTATAAGATGCAAATTAAAATAATTTACCTAAAATTTGAATGATAATGAACAATGATATATCCCAGTTACTTTTTATTCAGTATTAATAACAATAAACCTTCAGAATGAATACAAAGCTCCAATGTTTGACAAAAACACAAAGTGTTATCAGCGTAGTTACGAAGGAAATACTTCGTTGTTTGGAGACAGGTTTCACCGAGCGGCTATTATGCACCAGACTTCATATTAGCCACAAAGTCAGAAAAATCTGTTCGTAAAATTATGTTATAATGACCAGCTACAATGAAAAGTATTTTTCCAGTCTCACCTGTGAAAGGTAATCCCATGTGATCTCGTTTGGACGGTAAACCTGTTGGTACAGTTAAACGCAGCACATGAATGAGGCATCTTTATTCTCGGCTACTGTCTAGACGCTATACCAGAGACGGTTGAAGAATCTCCACTTTGCCACATCCAATATGGCGGCGAGGATGACGTATGATACTACGCAGAAGGCGGCGTCTATGTTTATATGTCTATGACTTCCCGGTTGGCGGGATTCTCGCAATGCGGTGTGCGCATGATCAAAAGTGGAACGAAGTCTCGCTACCACAAGATAACGCGCGATTTCATAAGACTCTTTACTGGCTGTCTGTGGTGTACAGTACGTTTGTAAATGTTATGCGCGCTTTTATCATCGTGGGAATTGATTATAGCTCTAAATAAATATTGAAGGTTTTTTAAAGAATCCGTATAACTTTATTTATACGCCCGTATACTACGTTTATTGAATCAAATCCGTATAAAATACGGACATTCTGTATAGGTTGACATGTATGCTATTTTCAGTTTTGGACAGGCTTGAGTTGTTTTGTTAAAGTACTAGTCATTTTTAGGTGAGTGTGATAATGGACTGCTCTTCTCACGTTTGCACGCAGGTTACTTAAAGTCTGAATGCAGACATGGGTAGATAAACCTGCAGTTGGACAGAAATCTTGGAAATATATAAAGCAGACATTCTAATATGAATTATTATGCATACAGGACACTTTTTCCATGGAATAAAAACGTGTTCTCTTCCCTTCTCGCAGGTTTCATTCATTTGGTTTGACAGCATGCAACATTGTTAGCATATCGCTTATCCTACGTGTATTACGTCACTCTACCCAATGGAGTACGAGTGTTCAATATGGTTTATGATATTTCATGGTTGTCAAGAAAACATGATGTCACACGTCAGAGCTGACGCGAATATTCAGTGGGAAAGTTTTCTGCTGCGCATGCGCAGAAGCATTTCTTTCTTCGCCAGTGGCGCCTGCAGTAAACTGTCGCAGTGAATTGAAAATGCCATAAGATACGTATTATACGTAAAACTTCTGTGCGAGCGAGCAACTGTGACAATTTGTAAATAAACATGGCCGCCACGGTTTGTTTCATTAAATTGGAAAATTTTGAGAGAATTTTGTTCCTTCGAATGTGTATGCATAATAATAATAATAATAATAATAATAATATTGGCTGGCTTTTTTTTTTCATTGTATATCAAATATATTCCATTCAGCTAGCATATTGAACGAGTCGAAGACAACGCCAGCCAATATTATTTAAGTAGTGAATGCTGTGAGTGGCCATTAGTTGTTGGTAAGGTTTATAACCACAGCTCTTTGGGTGGTTGTCATCTTCCTCTACGCTGCGTGTGTGTGTTTGCATGTTCATTTTGCCAATATCGCTCTGTAATTGTGTTGTTTTGATAGGTTTTAATGAGTTGCCATCATGCCTCTTGCCTACTCACATACTCTCAAGAGTTGCTGATTCTTGTCAGTAAAGTAGACACTTGAAGAGAAAGTAGCTATCAGACTGTAAGTGTAGTTAAATTGTATTGAAGCTGAAAATTGCTCTCACTTCAGTGCACTGAAGCTGTGAAAGAAATCCAATAGCATCAGTTTCTTTCTACAGCAACTCGCTGATTTATACTCTATTATCGTACAATTGATTCCACTTTTGGCAGTTTGCAGACTTGAATACAAACCCCTTGTCTTTAGGCTTGAATGTTATTGTTAGTCTGGTATTTTAACAGATATTTCAACAATATACACAGAAGGGATGGAGCAAAACAAGTTACTTTTATTCTTCAAGCGCTAAAATGTATTTCGCTATTGTGGTAAAATGAGTTTTAATCTTTACCAAATTCTCTTTAACCCCTTCAGTGCCCTTGGACGAGTCACGTCTCATCTCACCTCATCTCATTATCTCTAGCTGCTTTATCCTGTTCTACAGGGTCACAGGCAAGCTGGAGCCTATCCCAGCTGACTACGGGCGAAAGGCGGGGTACACCCTGGACAAGTCGCCAGGTCATCACAGGGCTGGCACATAGACACAGACAACCATTCACACTCACATTCACACCTACGGTCAATTTAGAGTCACCAGTTAACCTAACCTGCATGTCTTTGGACTGTGGGGGAAACCGGAGCACCCGGAGGAAACCCACGCGGACACGGGGAGAACATGCAAACTCCGCACAGAAAGGCCCTCGCCGGCCATGAGGCTCGAACCCGGACCTTCTTGCTGTGAGGCGACAGTGCTAACCACTACACCACCATGCCGCCGACGAGTCACGTACGTCATGAAATCTTTTACCGCCGTGCCTTATGACGTACGCTACTCGTCATAAGCACCTCCTTTTATGTACCTTACATGGCACATTACTTTTACTTCACAGTGGCACATTACTGCGAGTTGGCCTAGTGGTTAGCTTGTCCGCCTCTCGATCGTGAGTTCTATTCATGGTTGGGTCATACCAAAGACCATCGTAAAAATGGTACCCAGTTACTTGGTGTACACTGTATTTTCAAGTACTAGTAATTCATGTTTATGAACAGGTTCTCATTGACAAGACCCATTGTCTTGGATGTTTTTGATTACTAAAGTTATTTTTACTCGACAACTGTGTTTTTTGTGATTTTTCTCATCTCATCTCATTATCTGTAGCCGCTTTATCCTGTTCTACAGGGTCGCAGGCAAGCTGGAGCCTATCCCAGCTGACTACGGGCGAAAGGCGGGGTACACCCTGGACAAGTCGCCAGGTCATCACAGGGCTGACACATAGACACAGACAACCATTCACACTCACATTCACACCTACGGTCAATTTAGAGTCACCAGTTAACCTAACCTGCATGTCTTTGGACTGTGGGGGAAACCGGAGCACCTGGAGGAAACCCACACGGACACGGGGAGAACATGCAAACTCCGCACAGAAAGGCCCTCGCCGGCCACGGGGCTCGAACCCGGACCTTCTTGCTGTGAGGCGACAGCGCCAACCACTACACCACCGTGCCGCCGTGTGATTTTTCTATACAAATATTAAAAATATAAAGTTCTGAACAAGTTAGAGAAAGATTGTCAAAATATCCCAATTTTGACCTATTTTTGTCCTATATGCCCGGCACATTACAATTAATAATGGGTGGCAGCCAAGGGGTTAAGCATGACTTCCACTTCCCATGAGTTCCACTTCAAGGACTGTGTACTTGTTGTATTATCAAAGTAAGTAACTGAAATGAACACCACAAGAGAATAGAAAGCCTTTCATTTTAATCACCACTTAGTCTCTTACTTTCATTTCAAGATCTCTCATTTAAACGTGATATTTACTTTTCTTTTTTTTAAGACTGTTTGTTTGAGATTCAGCTTTGGATAAAAACCATAACCATTCATTCGTCTTCAGTAACCTCTGTCCTTGTCCAGTGGTTCTGGAGGCAATTTCCTTTGGGTCTGGTTAGCCCATTAGGCCATCCTTAAAAAAAAAAATCCGTTTTCTGTTCACCGGGTGAGCAAAAAAATTTTCAGTCAGGAGGGAGGGATTTTTTTTTTTTATGGATGGATAAGAAATCGCAATGCTGTGTTTGCTTTTTCTTGCAGTACTTTTTTATTACAAAAGCAGACACATTTAATAAAATATGACAGTTTAATCAACTGAAACTTGTACAAAAACTTTAAGTTAGCATTTTAAATGCTGACTGCAACATTTGCAAAACTTTTACAAAGGTACTTAAAATGTCCGACACACGGACTTTTTGTAGTTCTAAATCGAGCGTTAGGCCTAGTTGGGATAAAATTACACTATTAAAATGATCACTGAATGATTTGTTTTTCTGAATCTTTACTATTTTGTTGTTCGATAGAATACCATTTTGCTATTTCACACTTAAGCAAAAGTTTGAAAACTCCGGATCTCCTTCCTTCATGGTGGCTGCCATTTTTTTGTGCCGCACGGCGCATGCGCAGAGCTGATTCAGTTCAGAGTGCGCGCGCACTCGGCGGAGGCAGTAGTGTGTCGGGGCCGTCGGAGGGAACAGAAGCAGAGATAACGCTTATTTTGTCTCCGGTAAACCAGTCTTCTCTCGTTCAATTACGTGCTGGCATCAAAAGACACCGTTGGTTGTAAATGAAACCAAACTGAATCGTTGGAGTGTATTTTCATACACAAATGGAGAAATGTTCGCTGAGTGTGTAATTGTGTAGCCACCACTGCAGACCGTTGTCGTTGTTAATTCATAGCATGCTCAGTTGCGTGAATGTGTCATGCACCGAAAATAAGAGATTTACAAGCCAGGAACGCCTCATGATGCAATACGCAAGAAAAGAAAGAAGATTTACTGCCATTTTACTTTTGTATTTGAGTAAAGTGAATAAATAAATGGTCTGTGGAAAATACATTTAATCCTGGGAACTGCGTGCACAGGAGTTTATTTTGTGTTTACACTCCCCCCGGCTGGCTACTTATTTGTCATGGCTGGCTAGTATGAGCCTTAGTGGAAAGCCCTGGGAATGCGGAAATGTCAAGTTCGATTTTAGATTTACGAACCCGAAAAAAATGTCGAAAAACCGGCGTTAAAAAAAAAAATTTCAACCGCACAAACGGCACTCACCCGGCCGGTGGACCGGAAACAGAACATTTTTTAATAATGGCCTTATACACCAGTGAGCTTTTGGATAGTGGGAGGAAACTGGAGAACCTGGAGGAACCCCATGCAAAACCATGAAAAACATGTAAAATCCACACAGAGAGTAAGATAAGCTCAGGACCAAACTAGGCACCCTAGAGCTGTGAGGTGGCAGTGCTACCACTACACCGAAAACATAGTTTCAGTCATCAGCCAATCAAACGTCAATAAAGACCGGGTGTGTTTGCAGTCTTTAACTGTCCAGTTTCAGTGAACCTCAGATTACTGTTCTTGGTTGACAGAGTAGAACCTAATGTGGTCTTCTGTTGGCGTAGCCCATCTGCCTCAGAGTTTGGCATGTTGTGCTGTCTGAGATGCTTTTCTGCACACCACGGTTGTAGAAAGTGGTTATATGAGTTGCGATAGATTTTCGTATTAAAGAGGCACATGGATGTAAATAAGGTATGCAGTCCTGCTGATAACGTCTCTTGGTACTAAAATGGATGCAAGCACACAGCTTAGTTTAAAAAAAAAAAGAGATAACATAATCATTTAATGTGCCCAGTCATCTCATTCCCACACATTACCAAGTTTTGCCATGCACTGTTTTTGTTAAGAAGGGATGTCAGTCACCAATGAGGCATAATGTAACAGTGTGTGTTATGTTTATTGTGGTTTACACACAGCGTGACTTCTCAGAGCATAAACCTGGCTTCTGATAACAATAGGGTAAATAGCTAAATACTGTATAGGTGCCAGAGTGCATCCCAGTGCGTTTCAAACATCACACTGTGTCCTTTGAAAATGTTAGTTTGTAAATATGTTGCGTCATTGGATTTGGATTGTTTTCTTCATGCTATTCAGTTCAGTTCAATTTATTATATAGGACTTTTAACCTTATTATTATTTTATTATTCGTCACATGCACACTTCAAGCACAGTGAAATTCATCCTCTGCATTTAACCCATCTGAAGCAGTGAACACACGCACACACTCAGAGCAGTGGGCAGCCACACCAGAGTGCCCGGGGCAGTCAGGGGTCAGGTACCTTGCTCAAAGGCACTTCAGCCCAAGGCCGCCCCATGTCAACCTAACCTGCATGTCTTTGGACTGTGGGGGAAGCCGGAGCACCCGGAGGAAACCCATGCAGACATGGGGAGAACATGCAAACTCCACACAGAAAGGCCCTCGCCGGACGCTGGGTTCGAACCCAGAACCTTCTTGCTGTGAGGCGACCTTGCTAACCACTACACCACCGTGCCGCCCAGGGAGTACCCCGCCTTTCGCCCGTAGTCAGCTGGGATAGGCTCCAGCTTGTCTGCAACCCTGTAGAACAGGATAAAGCGGCTACAGATAATGAGATGAGATATAGGACTTTTAATTGTCACAGAAGCAGCTTTACAAAAATCTGAATGTACACTGTATACCATGACACCCGTACTTGGGCCTTCCCTAAACATTTGGTGCAAAGTTGGAAGCACACATTTGTATAGGATGCCTTTGGACACTGTAGCATTACAGTTGACCTTCAGTGGAATTAATGGGTCCAAACCATCAAGCTCTAGTCTACAGTATATAAAATCTGGAGAGCTCATCACCTATTCCCCACTGTTGAGACGACTGAAGCCATCTGGCCGGCATCTTACCACTCACATCGTGTGTATTTGGTTTATGTGTTAAACTGTCGTATCCGATCAAGTTTGCCTCAATAAAAGTATCTCCTGACTTTTTTCTTTTTCATTACCTCCTGTTATTTTCTCCACTTTACCCACATTCCTTACATACAGTTAGGTCCATAAATATTTGGACAGAGACAACGTTTTTCTAATTTTGGTTCTGTACATTACCACAATGAATTTTGAACAAAACAATTCAGATGCAGTTGAAGTTCAGACTTTCAGCTTTAATTCAGTTGGTTGAACAAAATTATTGCATAAAAATGTGAGGAACTAAAGCATTTTTTTAAACACAATCCCTTCATTTCAGGGGCTCAAAAGTAATTGGACAAATTAAATAATTGTAAATAAAATGTTCATTTCTAATACTTGGTTGAAAACCCTTTGTTGGCAATGACTGCCTGAAGTCTTGAACTCATGGACATCACCAGACGCTGTGTTTCCTCCTTTTCAATGCTCTGCCAGGCCTTTACTGCAGCGGTTTTCAGTTGCTGTTTGTTTGTGGGCCTTTCTGTCTGAAGTTTCGTCTTTAACAAGTGAAATGCATGCTCAATTGGGTTGAGATCAGGTGACTGACTTGGCCATTCAAGAATATTCCACTTCTTTGCTTTAATAAACTCCTGGGTTGCTTTGGCTTTATGTTCTGGGTTATTGTCCATCTGTGTCATGAAACACAGACCAATCAGTTTGGCTGCATTTGGCTGGATTTGAGCACACAGTATGTCTCTGAATACCTCAGTATTCATCCGGCTGCTTCTGTCCTGTGTCACATCATCAATAAACACTAGTAACCCAGTGCCACTAGCAGCCATGCATGCCCAAGCCATCACACTGCCTCCGCCGTGTTTTACAGATGATGTGGTATGCTTTGGATCATGAGCTGTACCACGCCTTCGCCATACTTTTTTCTTTCCATCATTCTGGTAGAGGTTGATCTTGGTTTCATCTGTCCAAAGAATGTTCTTCTAGAACTGTGCTGGCTTTTTTAGATGTTTTTTAGCAAAGTCCAATGTAGCCTTTTTATTCTTGAGGCTTATGAGTGGCTTGCACCGTGCAGTGAACCCTCTGTATTTACTTTCATGCAGTCTTATCTTTATGGTAGATTTGAATATTGATACGCCTACCTCCTGGAGAGTGTTGTTCACTTGGTTGGCTGTTGTGAAGGGGTTTCTCTTCACCATGGAAATTATTCTGCGATCATCCACCACTGTTGTCTTCTGTGGGCATCTAATTCTTTTTGCATTGATGAGTTCACCAGTGCTTTCTTTCTTTCTCAGGATGTACCAAACTGTAGATTTTGCCACTCCTAATATTGTAGCAATTTCTCGGATGGGTTTTTTCTGTTTTCGCAGCTTAAGGATGGCTTGTTTCACCTGCATGGAGAGCTCCTTTGACTGCGTGTTTTCTTCACAGCAAAATCTTCCAAATGCAAGCACCACACCTCAAATCAACTCCAGGCCTTTTATCTGCTTAATTGTGAATGATATAATGAAGGAATTGCCCACACCTGCCCATGAAATAGCCTTTGAGTCAATTGTCCAATTACTTTTGGTCCCTTTAAAAACAGGGTGGCACATGTTAAGGAGCTGAAACTCCTAAACCCTTCATCCAGTTTTAATGTGGATACCCTCAAATGAAAGCTGAAAGTCTGGACTTTATGTCCATGTCCATTATATAACTATAACTTGAATATGTTTCAGTAAACAGGTAAAAAAACAAAATTTGTGTCAGTGTCCAAATATATATGTACCTAACTGTATCTTTTCTTAACGCTCCCTTTCACTGTTATCGTTTTTTTCTTTTCCAGTCCAGTCTCTGATAATTTTTTAAACAGTTCTTTTACTACTATAATTATTTCAATGAAGATTATTTCAGTTTTTCTCTTATACAGTGTATGTTTCTCTTTTGTATAGTTCTTCTTCCCTATCCATCTATCTATCAATTTATCAATTATACCAACACAAAGGCTGTACAGTACTTCTTTTCTATTTAGGACAGTTGTTGAAACAGGATTATTTTCTCATGTTATTTGCCATTTTCACTTCAACTCTCACAGTCATGTCTTAACAGTATTTATTGGTCACAAGCTGCATGACTATTGTGACAGTGACTCACGCAACCAGTAAATACTGCTAAGACAGATAGATAGATAGATAGATAGATAGATAGATAAGAAGAACTACATGAAAGACAAAGATACACTGTATAAGAAAAAACTGAAATAATCTCCTTAAAAATAATTATAGTCGTAAAAGAACTGTTAAAATGATCAGAGACTGGACTGGAAAAGGGAAAAAAAACAATAACAGTGAAGGTGTGCACTGTAAAGATATGTAAGGAATGTGGGTAAAGTTGAGAAAATAACAGCAGGTAATGAAAGGGGAAAAAAAAGTCAGGAGATACTTTTCTTGGGGCAAATTTGATTAGATACGACAGTTTAACACATAAGCCAAATACACACGATGCGAGTAGTAAGATGGCGGCCAGATAGCTTCACCTCTGATGAGCCTGTGAGCTCTCCAGATTTTATATAGATCTCAGTGGTCCAAACCTGTTCCAGCATGACGGTGACTACGTTTACATGCACGTCCAAATCGAGCTGCTGTTTATAATCGAGCAAAGGGTCCCAGCAGGGGTGCCAGAGAAATCCAATCCTACATGCACAAGTGAAATCGGGCTATTGTGCAAGGTGCATTGTGCACCCGAGCCACACGTGGCGCTACACGCCCCATCGTGTTGGTACACTTCCGGTTGTCGTCATGAAGAAGAGCTATAGTGTTGCCAGATACTGCTGACGTTTTCCAGCCCAAAACATGTTCAAATCCGCTAAAATGCACTTAAAACCCCCAATCTGGCAACACTAGCAGTTCCGTGTTCAAGCTGTTAGGCTTGCTCTAACAGACTGTATGGCTACAAACTGTCCGGCGCAGTCCACTGTTTTGTAAGACAACTTATTTTGCACAATAATATTTTTCTAAAGTCCATTTTTTGCTTACAAAAAATATTTTTTTTGCTTACAATTTAACTTATGTCTTAATAAACACACAAAAAGTTCAATTGTTTTGTTTTTATTGACATTCTTCAGATGTTGGACATATAAACACACACACACAAATACAGTGACTTGTTTATGTACACAATTCACAGCTATGCAACAGCTGTACAGATGTATTTGGTGATACAGTAAGTGAGCTAAATTTTAACAGTGCAAACAATGCCACAAAAAGAAAAGATTCATGCCGTTGTCATGATTCGTTGTCATGCCGACCGAGGTTGTTGTGTTTCCCGCTTGTGGTCTCGTCACTCGTCACTTCCGGAAGTAGCTCGACAACTAGCTCGATAGGGTATACATGCACAAAGTAGCTCGGCAGAAATCGCATAAACTAGGTCGTGTAGCTCGATTCCGAGAAATCAAGTTCGGTTCAATTTCAGCCGAATTAAGGTGTATACATGGCATTTTGAACTTCGATTTCAGTCGAGCAACGGCAGAAATTCGATTCTCTCTATGTGCATGTAAACGTAGTGAGTGTGCCCGTGCACAGTGAGCTCCATGAAGACATGGTTTACTAAGGTTGGAGTGGAAGAAATTGAGTGCACAGGGCCCTGACCTCAACCCCAATGACCACGTTTGGGGTGAATTGGAATGAGGAATGCACTCCAGGCCTCCTCACTTGGCACCGGTGCCTGACCTCACAAATGCTATTGTGGCTGAATGAGTACAAATCCCCAGAGCCACGCTCCAGAATCTAGTGGAAACCTTCCCATAAGAGTAGAGGTTATTATCAAAGCAAATGGGACTAAATCTGGAATGAGATGTTCAACAAGCACATACGGGTGTGATAGTGACGTGTCGATAAACCTTTGACAATATAGTTAAGATTTCAATCCCGAATGAACAAGCCATCTCTGGCCTGTCACCTCTGATGGTGGCAAGCAAAATCTACCTGAGACAACATGAGGAAGAGACCTTGAGAGGAGTCAGACTCAAAAGGGATCCCATCCTCTTCTGGGTGGCATTGTGAGATTACGAGTTATTACTTGTCCATAACCGTATGCTATAAAGTCAAAATGAAAATAAGATTACAGAATTGTAGAAAAGTAAACATTACTTTTGTATGCACAGAGAAATCAGCATTACATTTACAAACTATTAATGATCTGTTCTAACTAGAAGAATATTCTCATCTATGTTATTAACCCTTTGATGCAAAACATGGGTCAAAAGTGACCCGGCTGAGTTTTTATCTTCTATATCTTTGCCAAGGAGGTTTTTAAAATGGGTGAGCCAGGTGGCAGTGCGTTCCTCTGGGCTAGATCCGGTAACCTGCCCACGCTCTGACCGTTTCTTGCGTCTGCTGATCTCGTTAATAACTTTGTTAATAACTTTTAAAAACCTCCTTGGTAATCCACCAGTAATTGAAGAAACTGATGAGGAGATCAAAACAGTCATATTTGACCTCGACATAGATGACGGTCCCTTTACTAAGGATGAAGTGGTGCGCGCCAAGACCTCACTGAGATTTGGCAAGAGTTCGGGACCTGATGATATAACCCCGGAGGTCCTGAAAACCTGCGATTTGGACGACATCATCCTTGAATTTTGTAACAGGGCGCTTATCCACGAACGTAGACCCAACCAATGGTCTTTATCTAATATTATTCCTGTACCAAAGTCTGGGAACCTGAACATTACCGACAACTACCGTGGGATAAGCCTTAACTGCATCATTGCGAAGATGTATAATCGTATGATCCTGAATAGAATACGTGACCCAGTAGATCCACATCTCCGACCAAACCAGCAACGAGTCACATTCTAGCCTTACGGAGAATTTTGGAAGAATCACGTAAGAACAACCTGCCTGTAGTGATCACATTCTTGGACTTCAAAAAAGCCTTTGACTCCATCCATAGGGGGAAGATGATAGAGATCCTCAGGGCATACGGAATTCCACCAAGACTTCTCAGGGCGATAGAGCTGACATATAAGAACACACGAGCAAAGGTTGTGACTCCAGACGGTGATACGGAGGAGTTTGACATCTCTGCTGGGGTACTTCAAGGAGATACCCTAGCCCCCTTCCTGTTCGCTATAGTGTTAGATTACACCCTCCGTAAGGCCACCAGAGTTAGGGAGTCTGAGCTTGGATTCACCATCAATCCTAGGCGTTCCAGTAGAAACCCGGGCCTCAGCATAACCGACTTGGACTTCAAGGATGATATCGCACTGTTATCAAATAACCCAGTCCAAGCCCAGGAGCTACTAGAAAGCGTTGAGAAAGAATGCGGCCGAATTGGCCTGGCCCTTAACGACAGGAAGACCAAACTGATGTCATGCAACCTACCTTCTCAAGCCTCCCTCACTACCAACAATGGGAAACCACTCGAAGTGGTTGACGACTTTAAATACTTGGGATCGTGGGTCAATTCTAGCGACTGTGATATCAAGATTCGCAAGGCCCTCGCCTGGCAGGCACTCAACTCAATGTCGAAAGTCTGGAAGTCCCACATATCTGACGGGCTTAAACGCAGGCTCTTTGTGGCAACAGTGGAATCTGTTCTTCTCTATGGGTCGGAGTGTTGGACGCTGACAGCGACGGCAGCAAAGTCACTCGATGGATGCTACACTCGGATGCTCAGAATTGCGCTTAACATTAGTTGGCAGAGCCACACGCCAAACTGCGAGGTCTATGGTCCCCTCCCAAGACTAACCGACAAGATCGCATGGCGGAGGCTTGGGCTTGCTGGCCATTGCTTCAGGAGTAGGGACCTAACAGCCTCTCCCTTGATCCTGTGGGAGCCGCATCATGGTCACCGTTCCCGAGGGCGCCCCCCAACAACCTTTATTGACACCCTTAAGAGGGATGTGGGTGCCCTCAATGCACTAGAACTAGCATCATGCATGGCGGATCGGGATGACTGGGCCTCCAGGCGTGTGGCTCGGCTGAGGCCGCCATGAATGAATGAATGAATATCTTTGCAATAAATTAATTCCATCATTCAGTATTCAAGGTATTCCTCAATTAACTTGTTTTTGATCATCATACATCCTTATTTTATTTTTTCCTTTCTTACTTTTTGAATAAAAACCCTTTTTGTATCACTACCCTTCTAATGCACAACATGGGTCAAAAACGACCTGCATTCATTTTCCAGGTTATTTCATGTATGGCTGAGTGTTTCTATGAGATACTTTTGAAATAAATTCATTTTGTCATTTACTTTTCCAAATATGCAGTAAATATCTTGTTTTTGTTTAGCACAAATCATCATTTTTATTTTTCCTTTCTTAAGTTATGAACAAGCACAGCTTTTGTAATTCTACATCACGTTTACACACATGGGTCAGAAACGACCCGCATGCATTTACTCCAGCGTTTGGTGGGAACTGTGAATTGTGCTTGTGTCAGACATTTCACAGCTCAGCACAGTGCCCTTTGCCCATCTAATATATGTAAGTAATGTTTTTCAATTGTTCTAACATTACCTTAGAAAAAATTGATTATGTTTAGGTTACCCTGAGAGTGAGTAGATTACTTGTCAGAAAGTTACAAGTAATTACTATTAGTTACCTAGCTGTTGACATATTCTACTTTAGTTAGCTAATTTTATTGTAGTTGGCTTAGCTAACTACATAGTTAATAAACAGTGTTGGGCAAGTTACTTCAAAACTGTTTTGCATTATTTATTACTTGTTACTGTCATTTTAAAGTAATTAGTTACATTACAATATTACTATATTTAAAATGTAATGGCCCGGTCACACCGCCCGAACTTTGCTGGAGCGTTCCTGGAGTGGTGAAAAAAATTCATCACCGCTCGTAACCGTTCACCACCGTTTAACAAAAGTTGGCCCCCGTTAAAGCAACGCCGTATACGCTCGGCCACCGCTGATGTTTCTCGAGGGGCCCTCCTACCGCTCCGAAAGTTTTGAGCTGCACAAAATATTGCGAGCGGTGAGGAGGGGGCAATTTTCCGCCCCGGCAAAGTTCACCCCCGCTCCACCAATGCCCAGTCAAAGTTTGGCACCGCTAGATGCAAGTTCGTGGACGCTTGGGTCCGCTAGGCCAACGCAGAAATCTTGAACGCTGGACCACCGCTGCTTCGCCAGCGTTGCCCGGGCGGCGATTAAACGTTGCACAAACTTCGGTGGAGCGGTTGTAAGCGTTTTATGAGCGGACACGGGGTTGCTGGAACGGTGTCGGGCGTTGAAGCAGCTATCCATGGCGGCAATGAACTTTGGTTTGGCGTTGGTATAGAGGTGTCGGAGCGGGACCAGAATTTGGCTATAAATACGGGGAGAAATGGACCAGGAGCTCATTTGGAATCGAGCTGCCGTTGAGTTCAGACCTCATCTATATCGAATTTGCTCAAAGTTACAGTAAAACTGTATCACCATGGATGCTGAGAGACTTGCTATGATTGGTGCACTAGTCCAGCAGCAGAATCAGAACCTCCTCAGATTGCAACAAGCTGTTGACAGAAGGAGAAGAGAGAGAAGGAGAGACAGAGTTGTGTGGGTCAGACAGTGGATACTGAGAAGGCCTGAACATGGACTGTATGACAAGCTGATGGTGGAGCTGAGGAATGAGGATCCACGAGCCTTCCAGCACTTCATGAGGATGCCACCAGCCATGTTTGATGAACTTGTACAGAGGCTGACCCCCAGATTGACCAAGCAAGACACCAAAAATCTATCAGAACTTGTATCAAAACGATCCGTTCAGCTCCGTAGTCACAAGCAGTATGCCGCTAAACCAACTTTATACCCCCGCCAAGCCAAAGCCCGCATGTGCAGAATGCAGCTATACCAACGCTTGCTACCGCTAAACCAACGCTAAAGCAACGCCGGCTTCAGCGGTGCACCGCTAAGCCAACGCCCGTGTTTTCGATTTTTTTTCCCCATTTTGTGCGCGGTGACGAGCGTTGTCGAAATTCGGTCCCCCCTCCCTACTGTTCAAGGAACGCTCCAGCAAAGTTCGGGCGGTGTGACCGGGCCATAAGGCATTACACTACTATTGCATTACTTTTAAGTTACTCTCACCAAAATAACTGGAAGTATGGATTTGGCAATCTAAATGTAGCTCAAGACACTCAATTAGCTCATCACACACCCAGTGGAAGGTGATGTGGTATCTGACTGAGCTAGGCTTATGGTTAAAAACACTAGAATATAATAGCCACAGTGATGGCTCATGGCACAATACAAGGAACAATCATCGCAAGAACAGACAAAAGGTGAAAGTCTGGCAAATTGTGATAGAAATACTGTAACTTTAGGCCTATTCATATTAACATTAATTGAACTGTATTGTATTGTGATGTCTAAAGATATGACAGGATACAAAATTAGCATTTCTATGCCTTTATTGTTTTCAAGTTTACAGCATTAAGCATAGTTTATGCTTCATACAAAAAAAAAAGATTAGCCCGAAGGGATATGACTCCATTTCAGAAATTTGACAAAAATGAACATATTATGGCAAATCGTAGCCTACAATAAAACTGGCCTGAAAAAAACCCCACAAGCCTTTTAAATCACAGCTAGACAATGACTATTAGCTATATGAGGCTACCCAGTCACATTTTGAAAAACAGAATTAGAAATAACAAAATCAAAGTGCTTTTAAATGATATTGTAGGCCTATTAGCCCTCGAAGGAAAGGCAGCTCAATCACTTTAGTCTGACTTCCGACCAGAAAAAAAACTCAGTTATACAGGACAAAAATGTAAACAAACTGTCAGCATATCTTCAACAACATACTCCGCCACAAGTCTCCTAACCTCCTGAGGCTGAAGGAGCATCTCAGAGCGGCAGAACGTTAATTTTGGCTGCTTTGTGATTTTATCGCCACTCTCATCCTCCGCTTGCTTCCTTGCTAACTTCATGTTACTATGGCACCTCTGTAAATGCTTAGTTAAATTACTGGTGCTATTTCGGGAAGTGGACAGTTCTTTAGGTTTAGCACACAAAGTGCATTTGACTATGATGTTCTTCACATCCTTATTTTTCACAAACTTAAAGTAATGGGCGTGTGCCCATCTGGAGAATGTGCTATCCGACATTAGATCAGCTGCAGGTTCACTCATCTCTCTCTCCTGTCTGACTAGCCTAAAGGAAAAGGAAGTGAAACATTTTGCGCGGACGTTTCACCTCTGCTGATCTCGCGCGAATTTGTATGAAGGAAAAAAAACCACCACTTCATTCCAGGTTAAAAATGCATTGTAACATGCATTACTGACATTTGTACCGAGTAAAATATTACCAAATTTTTTTCTGTAATGCCTTACATTACCGCGTTACTGCAAAAAGCAATGCATTACAGTAATTCGTTACTTTTGTAACACGTTACTGCCAACACTGATAATAAATAAATAACTGGCCCCATTCACTGCTAAAGTAATTACTTGAAACAAATTATTATTATTATTATTATTATAGTATTAAGACATTTAAATCACACTTGGATGACCCGTGTGTAGTAATATAAAAAGTATTTTTGTTCATAAAGTAGGAAAGAAAAAATTTAATTCATGATTTTTGGTAATTAAAAACAAGATATTTAAAGAATACTTGGAATATTCAATCATAAAATAAATTGATTTCAAAAGATAGAGCAAAGGGGCGGCACGGTGTTGTAGTGGTTAGCGCTGTCGCCTCACAGCAAGAAGGTCCTGGGTTCGAGCCCTGGGGCCGGCGAGGGCCTTTCTGTGTGGAGTTTGCATGTTCTCCCCGTGTCCGCGTGGGTTTCCTCCGGGTGCTCCGGTTTCCCCCACAGTCCAAAGACATGCAGGTTAGGTTAACTAGTGACTCTACATTGACCGTAGGTGTGAACGTGAGTGTGAATGGTTGTCTGTGTCTATGTGTCAGCCCTGTGATGACCTGGCGACTTGTCCAGGGTGTACCCCGCCTTTCACCCGTAGTCAGCTGGGATAGGCTCCAGCTTGCCTGCGACCCTGTAGAACAGGATAAAGCGGCTAGAGATAATGAGATGAGAGAGAGCAAAGAAAAACTCAGTCAGCATGAAATAACCTGGAAAATGAATGCAGGTCATTTTTGACCCGTGTTGTGCATTAGAAGGGGTGTGCATATGTTTTGCATCAAAGGGTTAAAAACTGCACTATGACCAAACAACACGAGCACGGAGACCCAATCCTGAACAGAAGCCTGTAATAGGTCATTTACCATTATAAATTGTGCTGTCTCTGGACTGAGCCTAGCTGCTGTGCTACAACCATTTCTAGATATCGGAGATAAAGAAGAGGTTTGAAGAGTCCTGACAGACATATATTTTGACAACTGACAAAGGTTAAAGTAGAGTTTTTAATTAGTGTTTTGATAACAGCTACTGTTAAGGATTTAGGTATATAGCCTGTGCTTCTGTGGTTAGCTCTCTAAGAGCCAGTGATGTATCCATTGTATCCCTTTGGGAAATTTATTTTGATCAGGAAATGCACCATGGTCTTCTGACAAAATTAATGTAATGACTAAAAATCATCAGGCAATTACGAACCCTCTTAAAGAGATTGGTGAATATTGTTAGCAGTTTGATACATCCATCCATCCATCCACTATCTGTAGCCGCTTATCCTGTTCTACAGGGTCGCAGGCAAGCTGGAGCCTATCCCAGCTGACTACGGGCAAGAGGCGGGGTACACCCTGGACAAGTCACCAGGTCATCACAGGGCTGACACATAGACAACCATTCACACCTACAGTCAATTTAGAGTCACCAGTTAACCTAACCTGCATGTCTTTGGACTGTGGGGGAAACCGGAGCACCCGGAGGAAACCCACGCAGACACGAGGAGAACATGCAAACTCCACACAGAAAGGTCCTCGTTGGCCGCTGGGCTCGAACCCAGACCTTCTTGCTGTGAGGCGACAGTGCTAACCACTACACCACCGTGCCACCCAGTAAGAAAATATTATTTGTTCAAATTGTGTACACCATTTACACAATTCTCAAAACACCAAGATGTTGAAATAATTTTGCAAGAGAATCTATTTCCACTATCAACCGAGTTTTTATTCTATTATGCAACCTGAGCTGCTTTATTAGTGATGCTATTTGCTGGTGTAATAGCTGGAGTCTGATGTAATTGACATTAGAGGACTCCAGATATCCTATCACTTGGTAAATGTTTTATATTTTAGTGCTTGAATGGATACTGTGGCTGCAGGCTCCTAATCAGACCTTTGTCCTCGTTTATTTTCTCAGTTTTATTCATCGCTCTGTCTTTTATGCGCCTCTCCTTCAGGGTGTACAGTAGTGACTCAGGGGTCACAAGACTGGACTATTTTTGATTCACTCATGTTATCCTATGACTCTCCGTTTTGAGTGATACTCTGATCATTTGTTGTTTGCCTTGATACATATGGGTTTCCATGATATTGTGAAAGTGCTCTATTCATCTTGAGGGACCACACACACACACAGCATTAAATCACACGTAACCTGTGATATATGTCAGACTTTTTATCAACTTCTCAAGCAGCTGTTAACTCTGTGTGTGTGTGTGTGTGTGTGTGTGTGTGTGTGTGTGTGTGTGTGTGTGTGTGTGTGTCTTATTTGTAGTCTGTGATCTTTCTGGCCTGCATAGCAGCTATAGGCCTGGGCTTGAGCCTGTTGCTGCTGGGCATCTATTTAAGTTGCCTGTGCTTCTGGCATAGGGAAGAGGCCGAGGAGACCAAGAGGCCCGATACTTGCTGCGTCATGTGGGCTGCAGTGATCACGGGTCTGGTCATATGGTGAGTAAATCAATCTCACTTTCATAGTTTAGCCCTAGTTTCCTGAGGCCATGTAAAGGTATCTGAAGGTAAGAAGGATTGGCGAGATCAAAGGTTTTCATCCTTTTTGGGGCAAAGATACATCAAAGGTCAAACCAGAATGTTAAAGCTTGAAGCTGGTTATACAGCGGTGCTTGAAAGTTTGTGAACCTGTTAGAATTTTCTATATTTCTGCATAAATATGACCTAAAACATCATCAGATTTTCACACAAGTCCTAAAAGTAGATAAAGAGAGCCCAGTTAAACAAATGAAACAAAAATATTATACTTGGTCATTTATTTATTGAGGAAAATGATCCAATATTACATATCTGCGAGTGGCAAAAGTATGTGAACCTTTGCTTTCAGTATCTGTTGTGACCCCCTTGTGCAGCAATAACTGCAACTAAACGTTTCCGGTAACTGTTGATCAGTCCTGCACACCGGCTTGGAGGAATTTTAGCCCATTCCTCCGTACAGAACAGCTTCAACTCTGGGATGTTGGTGGATTTCCTCACATGAACTGCTCGCTTCAGGTCCTTCCACAACATTTCAATTGGATTAAGGTCAGGACTCTGACTTGGCCATTCCAAAACATTAACTTTATTCTTTTTTAACCATTCTTTGGTAGAACGACTTGTGTGCTTAGGGTTGTTGTCTTGCTGCATGACCCACCTTCTCTCGAGATTCAGTTCATGGACAGATGTCCTGACATTTTCCTTTAGAATTCGCTGGTATAATTCAGAATTCATTGTTCCATCAATGATGGCAAGCCATCCTGGCCCAGATGGAGTAAAACAGGCCCAAACCATGATACTACCACCACCATGTTTCACAGATGGGATAAGGTTCTTATGCTGGAATGCAGTGTTTTCCTTTCTCCAAACATAATGCTTCTCATTTAAACAAAAAAAGTTCTATTTTGGTCTCATCTGTCCACAAAGTATTTTTCCAATAGCCTTCTGGCTTGTCCACATGATCTTTAGCAAACTGCAGACGAGCAGCAATGTTGTTTTTGGAGAGCAGTGGCTCTCTCCTTGCAACCCTGCCATGCACACCATTCTTGTTCAGTGTTCTCCTGATGGTGGACTCATGAACATTAGCCAATGTGAGAGAGGCGTTCAGTTGCTTAGAAGTTACCCTGGGGTCCTCTTTAGAGATGGTTTTGTAACCTCTTCCAGCCTGATGAGCATCAACAACGCTTTTTCTGAGGTCCTCAGAAATCTCCTTTGTTCATGCCATGATACACTTCCACAAACATGTGTTGTGAAGATCAGACTTTGATAGATCCCTGTTCTTTAAATAAAACAGGGTGCCCACTCACACCTGATTGTCATCCCATTGATTGAAAACACCTGACTCTAATTTCACCTTCAAATTAACTGCTAATCCTAGAGGTTCACATACTTTTGCCACTCACAGATATGTAATCTTGGATCATTTTCCTCAATAAATAAATGACCAAGTATAATATTTTTGTCTCATTTGTTTAACTGGGTTCTCTTTATCTACTTTTAGGACTTGTGTGAAAATCTAGTTTCTTGTTTTAGGTCATATTTATGCAGAAATATAGAAAATTCTAAAGGGTTCACAAACTTTCAAGCACCACTGTAGATTATGAAGAATGTCACACACATTTTGATATAATATGATATGTATTATCATATTATAATGCCATTAACAAGATTTGACCCATATTGCACTACAGTAGAATGTCAAATAATTATCGAACAGTTAAATCAGTCAATTACTGGTATATAATTTATGAAAGTGCATCAGAGCACAAACTTGTCTTACAAAGTGCACATCAATTACAGAGAAATACAGTGGTGCTTGAAAGTTTGTGAACCCTTTAGAATTTTCTATATTTCTGCATTAATATGACCTTAAACATCAGATTTTCACACAAGTCCTAAAAGTAGATAAAGAGAACCCAGTTAAACAAATGAGACAAAAATATTATACTTGGTCATTTATTTATTGAGGGAAACGATCCAATATTACATATCTGTGAGTGGCAAAAGTATGTGAACCTCTAGGATTAGCAGTTAATTTGAAGGTGAAATTAGAGTCAGGTGTTTTCAATCAATGGGATGACAATCAGGTGTGAGTGGGCACCCTGTTTTATTTAAAGAACAGGGATCTATCAAAGTCTGATCTTCACAACACGTTTGTGGAAGTGTATCATGGCACGAACAAAGGAGATTTCTGAGGACCTCAGAAAAAGCGTTGTTGATGCTCATCAGGCTGGAAAAGGTTACAAAACCATCTCTAAAGAGTTTGGACTCCACCCATCCACAGTCAGACAGATTGTGTACAAATGGAGGAAATTCAAGACCATTGTTACCCTCCCCAAGAGTGGTCGACCAACAAAGATCACTTTAAGAGCAAGGCGTGTAATAGTTGGCGAGGTCACAAAGGACCCCAGGGTAACTTCTAAGCAACTGAAGGCCTCTCTCACATTGGCTAATGTTAATGTTCATGAGTCCACCATCAGGAGAACACCTGAACAACAATGGTGTGCATGGCAGGGTTGCAAAGAGAAAGCTACTGCTCTCCAAAAAGAACATTGCTGCTTGTCTGCAGTTTGCTAAAGATCACGTGGATAAGCCAGAAGGCTATTGGAAAAATGTTTTGTGGACAGATGAGACCAAAATAGAACTTTTTGGTTTAAATGAGAAGCGTTATGTTTGGAGAAAGGAAAACACTGCATTCCAGCATAAGAACCTTATCCCATCTGTGAAACATGGTGGTGGTAGTATCATGGTTTGGGCCTGTTTTGCTGCATCTGGGCCAGGACGGCTTGCCATCATTGATGGAACAATGAATTCTGAATTATACCAGCGAATTCTAAAGGAAAATTTCAGGACATCTGTCCATGAACTGAATCTCAAGAGAAGGTGGGTCATGCAGCAAGACAACAACCCTAAGCACACAAGTCGTTCTACCAAAGAATGGTTTAAGAAGAATAAATTTCATGTTTTGGAATGGCCAAGTCAAAGTCCTGACCTTAATCCAATCGAAATATTGTGGAAGGACCTAAAGCGAGCAGTTCATGTGAGGAAACCCACCAATATCCCAGAGTTGAAGCTGTTCTGTATGGAGGAATGGGTTAAAATTCCTCCAAGCCCGTATGCAGGACTGATCAACAGTTACTGGAAACATTTAGTTGCAGTTATTGCTGCACAAGGGGGTCACACCAGATACTGAAAGCAAATGTTCACATACTTTTGCCACTCACAGATATGTAATATTGGATCATTTTTCTCAATAAATAAATGACCAAGTATAATATTTTTGTCTCATTTGTTTAACTGGATTCTCTTTATCTACTTTTAGGACTTGTGTGAAAATCTGATGATGTTTTAGGTCATATTTATGCAGAAATATAGAAAATTCTAAAGGGTTCACAAACTTTCAAACACCACTGTATATGTCAATATATTCATTCCAGTGCATTTTTTTAGTGCAATATATTCATACATATTCTATACATTGTGTATATTCTATCGAGCACTCCATTTTCATTTTTATTTTTTTATTCTATTTATTACATTCTATTTTACTCACTTTTTTTTTTTTTTTTTTACTCACAACCTTCACGACCGAAGAAGTATTTCACTGCATGTCATACTCTGTATGATTGTATATGTGACAAATAAATTTGAATTTGATCATGAGCAGCAACATACTAAAATACAATAAGCGAAATAAGACAAAACATTACTCCATTAATAGCACAATATAAAGCATCAGCCTTTTCACTGAGTACAAGCGTATCCCAACAAACACACACACACAGAGGAACCTTTATGCTCACAACATGGAACTGACCACCTTTTCCTGTGGCTACACACACACACACACACACACACACACACACACATACATATATATATACAGGTAGTCGTCGACTTACGACTGCATTTGGTTACGACTGACCGGTCGTAAACCGATCTGGTCGTAAGTCGGCCTATGTTAAATGAACGTAAGTATATTGTGATGTGTAATGATATTGTAATCATCTTAAAGTCTTATTTTATCAACATTTTCTTATTTCATTACCTCGGCTCATTATTTGGTTTAAGTCAAACACTGCATACTCAGGGGTGAAAGTTACTTTTATTTCTTGCTGGTACATTATTTTGAGCCGTAGTGCGTGCGCACAGCATGCGCCGAAAAAGACACCTAATTATTTATTATTGTCTACTTATCAAGCATTCACTAGGACTTCTTATCACTCAGTAGTACTAGTATAGTACTTTTTTATCACACTATCACTCTTTCATCCACCTGTATCAGTTTTTCTCATCTCATTATCTCTAGCCGCTTTATCCTGTTCTACAGGGTCGCAGACAAGCTGGAGCCTATCCCAGCTGACTACAGGCGAAAGGCGGGGTACACCCTGGACAAGTCGCCAGGTCATCACAGGGCTGACACATAGACACAGACAACCATTCACACTCACATTCACACCTACAGTCAATTTAGAGTCACCAGTTTACCTAACCTGCATGTCTTTGGACTGTGGGGGAAACCGGAGCACCCGGAGGAAACCCACGCGGACACAGGGAGAACATGCAAACTCCACACAGAAAGGCCCTCGCCAGCCACGGGGCTCGAACCCGGACCTTCTTGCTGTGAGGCGACAGCGCTAACCACTACACCACCGTGCCGCCCCTGTATCAGTTTTTGATTATAAATAAATTGCAAACACATCATTTCAACAACACAATCGTTTTAATTACATTTTTTTTAGCTGAACAGTTGAAAACTAACTTTTCATTTTGGACATTGGACACAGAACAGTGTAACAGAACAGAAAAAAGAAAGTTACTTTGATTACCAGCTGCGCACGTTATAGCACAAGATCTGGTTAAGCCGTACGTGCACTGTAGCTCGCTCGTTGTTTGTCCAGCGAAACACTGCACACATAATAGCAGAGGCTGGATGCAGTGTTGCCAGATTGGGCGGTTTTAAGTGCATTTTGGCGGATTTTGAACATATTTTGGGCTGGAAACTGTCAGCAGTATCTGGCAACACTGGCTGGATGCTGCCGGGAGCTGGGGCGGAAACTGTCTTACGCTCAGCTAGCTCAGCTGGGAAACACTTGCCAGTCATAACCAGATGGTCGTAAAGTCGATCGGTCGTAAGTCACATAGGTCATAAGTCGACGACTACCTACCGTATTTTCTGGACTATACGTCGCTCCGGAGTTTAAGTCGCATCAGCCAAAAAATGCATTATGAAGACGAAAAAAACATATATACGTCGCACCGGACTATAAGTCGCACTTTTTTGAAGGGTTATTCTATCCATAGAATCTGTGATTGTATCTGATAAGCGGCGCGTGGTTACTGCGCGACTGCATTGTTTATTTAATAAACGAACAGCTGAGCAGCGATAACGCGCCCTTTGCCCTGTAAGTAGCCTAGTCTGATTATTTTAAATATCTACTACTATCTTTAATACTATCACTATCGTTATTACTAATAGCCTATATTATTATTATAACTAATATTAGTAGCCTATTACTGATGCATTAATCAGTTTGCTTTTAGATTATTTTTACCGGTAGGGCTTATTATCGCCCCATGGCTCTTTCATCTGTGTTATTAAAGCTGTAGTCATCATCGAGGAGTGTCATTCTTCATTTTTGTCGAATTTTATTTCATCAAATCAGAGGTCAAGTAGGCTATAGGTATATCATCTCCAAAGACAGGTACGGTAGTAAAAACAACCGTCTAGTGAAAAAAACAACAACAACCGCTTTTAAATCCCCTACTTAAATCCTTAAAATGAGTCATTTAACTCATGTCTTGTGTGATCTGATCTCCAATGGTGAAATAAACCGGTTGTGATGAGTACAGTCTGTTATTTTAGAAGATAAATGTAATATATAATTTAATATATAGACTAATAAAAATTAATATTTTATAATATAATATCACGACATATTACTGTCTGTAACTGTTTGTCACTAAAGCGTTTTCTAAGATCATAATGTCTGATATTATTATTATTATTATTATTATTTTACACACACAATAAGCGCATGTGCGTAAAGTTATAGTAAACCATCCCCCGCCTTTTTCTTTTTTTTTTTTTTGAGTCGCCGGACCCACCCACCTCCTGCGTTCTGGGACCTCCCACTTCACAAATTAAGCACTGCCTAAAATCACTACATAACTTATTTAAATAACTATAGGCCTATCATTAATAATAAAACACAGGTCAATCAAGTTTATCAAGCTGATGATTTCACTCCAAATCAGCAAATCCATTGAATTCCTCATCCTCGGTGTCGCTTCTGAACAACTCTGCCTCCAGCGGCAGATGAAGCGCCGTTTCCTCTTCTTCTGCGTGGCTGTCGTCAGACTCAGCATCAGCTCCAGTTATTCCGCGGTGGGAAAAAAAAAAAACATATATACGTCGCACCGGAGTATAAGTCGCATGGCCAGCCGAACCATGAAAAAAAGTGCGACTTATAGTCCGAAAAATACGGTATATATAATTTTTTTTTCCTGGCATATTTGTCTTCAAGCCCTTCATCAAAAAAAGCACTCCCCCACTGTGTTGGGTTTTAGTTTCTATGACAGCATCTTGACAACATATCACCACTCACTGCCATATGACTGGTTGCCTGTTTAAAAGTATTGTTTCATGAGTCTGTATATAAATGCATTGGGTTCCTCAAAAATCCACAGCACGCTTCACTTTGCCTCATGTCACACCAGGGTGCCGCGGCATACTGGTTGAGAACCAGTGGATTAGATGACTACACTGGGGGACAAATCCTAAATTCTCTGAAATAGTAGAAATACACATCATTCCACCAAGAAACATTTAGAGCATACTGCCTCAAAATACAATCCCAAATCAGAAAAGGTTGGGACAGTATGTTGAAGTTGAAATTAAATCTTGAAAATGATGATTTCTAAATAATCTTTGGCCTGTATTGTACTTAAAACAACAGCAGCACATTATTTGAGGTCTTACCTCATGGATTTTATTGTTTTTTTGTTGTTGTTGTTTTTTTCCAAAATAAACACTTATTACAATTTTTGTTCTTGCAACACATTTCAAAGAAAGCTGGGACAGTAAATCCATCCATCCTTCCATTATCCGTAACCACTTATCCTGTGCACGGTTACAGGCAAGCTGGAGCCTATTCCAGCTGACTATGGGTGAGAGGTGGGGTACACCCTGGACAAGTCGCCAGGTCATCGCAGGGCTGACACATGGAGACACACAACCATTCACACTCACATTCACACCTGCGGTCAATTTAGAGCCACCAAATAACCTAAACTGCATGTCTTTGGACTGTGGGGGAAACCGGAGCACCCGGAGGAAACCCACACAGACACAGGGAGAACATGCAAACTCCGCACAGAAAGGCCCCCGGTGGCCGCTGGGCTTGAACCTAGGACCTTCTTGCTGTGAGGCGACAGTGCTAACCACTACACCACCATGCCACCCTGGGACAGGAAAGCATTTACCATTTTGTAATGTTGCCATTTCCTTTTACAACATTTAAAAGATGCATATGGACTGAAGACACCAAGTGATGAACTGTTTCAGGGGTTATTTTGTCCCATTCTTCCTGCAAATGGTGTGCAACAGTACAGGGTTGTCATTGTATTATTTGCATTTCGAAATTCACCACTCATTCTCTACTGAGGAGAAAGGAGACAGGTACCCTCTCCTTCCAGAGCCATGCCTTTGTAATGTATACAGAATGTGGTTTTGCATTGTCTTGTTGAAATATCCCTGGAAAAGATGTCGTCTTTGAGGGTGAACTTTGTCCGTGATTAGCTTAATCACAATATTTCCTGTCTTGAATCTAGTTAACAGACTAGCCTTTTTGTAACCTAAGTTTAATCTAACTAATGTTACATGGGGCGAGCTGGCAGCCAGCCACTGTGATGAGAGTGCTAAGGCTGCTTTTTGTAGTCTACTTAGCAGTCTACTCCTTAACAAATTCCTGAATTAAAGAATAACGAGGCTACATAAATAGCCTTCGTCAGATGTTTGTAAAATTAGCCTACTTATAAATCCTTCTTTCTACACCTGTCACCCACAGACAGACAGAAGCAGGAAGCGTTCAGTTTCCTATGGCAAGCAGACCACCATTACACCAGCATTTGCAGCTCAGAAATATGAGTGCAACTCTAAAGAAGCACAACAATTAAACAGAGCTCTGTTGGACCAGCTCCCCATGTATACGGTTGACAGAAACCTGGTGAAACAGCTGCACAGCAAATATGACTTGCCAAAAAGGAAGTTTTTCTCAGACACAAAAATCCCCAATTTATATAATTGAAACTAAGGCTGTGCTTAGTGCACAACTGGCCCATCAGCTGTTTCTCGCTTGCACCACAGACCTCTGGACCAGCAGAGCTGTGGATGCATACCGTACATGAATGTGATCATTCAGTTTATTATTGACATCTGGGAGATGCTGTCCTGTTATGTGGGATGTTCACTTATGCATTCAGATCATACAGGGGAGAACATCAGGGAAGTACTTGAAGAAATGGTATCCCAAACATGAAAGCTAACAATGACACAGCTTAGTGCAATCACAACAGGCCTTGCATCGAATAACATCAAGGCAAGGGGCGGCACGGTGGTGTAGTGGTTAGCGCTGTCGCCTCACAGCAAGAAGGTCCTGGGTTCGAGCCCCGTGGCCGGCGAGGGCCTTTCTGTGTGGAGTTTGCATGTTCTCCCTGTGTCCGCGTGGGTTTCCTCCGGGTGCTCCGGTTTCCCCCACAGTCCAAAGACATGCAGGTTAGGTTAACTGGTGACTCTAAATTGACTGTAGGTGTGAATGTGAGTGTGAATGGTTTTCTGTGTCTATGGCCAAGTTTACATTAGACCGTATCTGTCTCATTTTCTTTGCGGATGCACTGTCCGTTTACATTAAAACGCCTGGAAACGCCGGGAAACGGGAATCCGCCAGGGTCCACATATTCAATCCAGATCGTGTCAGCTCCGGTGCTGTGTAAACATTGAGATACGCGGATACGCTGTGCTGAGCTCTAGCTGGCGTCGTCATTGGACAACGTCACTGTGACATCCACCTTCCTGATTCGCTGGCGTTGGTCATGTGACGCGACTGCTGAAAAACGGCGCGGACTTCCGCCTTGTATCACTTTTCATTAAAGAGTATAAAAGTATGAAAATACTGCAAATACTGATGCAAATACTGCCCATTGTGTAGTTATGATTGTCTTTAGACTTGCCATCCTTCCACTTGCAAGTGGTAAGTGACGCACATGCCCGACATGCACTGAGATCACACACACAGCGACGCAGGGCCGGAGTGCGCACCCTCCAGAGGGCATTCGCTGTTCAGGGCGGAGTGATTTGGAGCGCAGGATGCCTGCAGAGCCGAGCGTATCCGTGTATTGGCGTTGCTGTGTGCAGGCGAATCGTGTATTGGTGTTGCTGTGTGCATGTTAATCGTTTTAAAAACGTTAATCTGATGATCCGCTGATACGGTCTAATGTAAACCCCACCTAAGTGTCAGCCCTGTGATGACCTGGCAACTTGTCCAGGGTGTACCCCGCCTTTCGCCCGTAGTCAGCTGGGATAGGCTCCAGCTTGCCTGCGACCCTGTAGAACAGGATAAAGCGGCTGCAGGTAATGAGATGAGATGAGAACATCAAGGCATTTAAGGGAAAGTCCTATCACTGGCTACGTTTACATGCACGTCCAAATCGAGCTGCTGTTGGTAATCGAGCAAAGGGTCCCAGCAGGGGTGCCAGAGAAATCCAATCCTACATGCACAAGTGAAATCGGGCTATTGTGCAAGGTGCATTGTGCACCCGAGCCACACGTGGCGCTACATGCCCCATCGTGTTGGTACACTTCCGGTTGTCGTCATGAAGAAGAGCTATAGTGTTGCCAGATACTGCTGACGTTTTCCAGCCCAAAACATGTTCAAATCCGCTAAAATGCACTTAAAACACCCAATCTGGCAACACTAGGTTCCGTGTTCAAGCTGTAGACTATGGCTACAAACTGTCCGGCGCAGACCACTGTTTTGTAAGACAACTTATTTTGCACAATAATATTTTTCTAAAGTCCATTTTTTGCTTACAAAAAATATTTTTTTTTTTGCTTACAATTTAACTTATGTCTTAATAAACACACAAAAAGTTCAGTTGTTTTGTTTTTATTGACATTCTTCAGATATTGGACATATATATACACACACACACACACACACAATGACTTGTTTATGTACACAATTCACAGCTATGCAACAGCTGTACAGATGTATTTGGTGATACAGTAAGTGAGCTAAATTTTAACAGTGCAAACAATGCCACAAAAAGAAAAGATTCATGCCGTTGTCATGCCGACCGAGGCTGTTGTGTTTCCCGCTTGTGGTCTCGTCACTCGTCACTTCCGGAAGTAGCTCGACAACTAGCTCGATAGGGTATACATGCGCAAAATAGCTCGGCAGAAATCGCATAAACTAGGTCGTGTAGCTCGATTCCGAGAAATCAAGTTCGGTTCAATTTCAGCCGAATTAAGGTGTATACATGGCATTTTGAACTTCGATTTCAGTCGAGCAACGGCAGAAATTCGATTCTCTCTATGTGCATGTAAACGTAGTGACTGGGTTCCTTGCTTTGGCCATAAAGCACAGGCTGTCAAAAAAGGCTGTAGGTGTCAATTATGTCAGCACGTCTTTCAAGACTTAGGAAGACTGTACGTGCATTCTCTCGGCCAAACAAAATGTCAGAATTATTCCAGGAGAAACAAACTCTCCTCAATCTCCCAATCCACAAATTGATACCTGATGAGTCTACCTGCTGGGGCGCCACACTTCACATGGTGGACCGCTTCTGTGAACAGCAGCAAAACATTTGTGCTGCTTTAGCAGAAAATAGACACAAATGGCAGCTTATGTCCACTGGTGCAAATGCCAGCACACTGGAGACGGTCCTGCAGGTCCTGGCCCTCTGAGCACCTTTACAGATGCCCTCAGTGCAGAAAAGGACACCACACTCTCCTCTGTCATCCCTATATTGTGGAAGATAATGACACATTTACAGGACACTGACACAGACTCTGTGCTTGCTCACAATTTGGAAATGAGATATGCAGATGAGCAGCTGCAAACACTCTCAGGTCACCGACCCCCCCACAGGGGACTTTTAGGACTGTTAGCAAACACACATCTCAAGCTCCTTGAGTTTTTGTGCTAGAAACATTCAAGTAACACCACTAGAAACCTTGACTCTTCTAGTTTTCATATATCTTTTAAACAAACTTTATCTTTAGCACTTTGTAAAGAGAATAAAAACAAATCTTACGAATTTCAGTACTTCAGCCTCTTAACGACACACCCATCAGCTATTCATATGTTAAGCACATGGAACATCAGTGTCATCATTCGCTCATTGTGTAGCAAGGGGAGGTGAGAACATGCCCCATTTCACCGGTATGGACCCTTTTCACGTGACGTCACGACAAACGCGGCCGCCATTTTGGACGTGTACTACCAGTAGTTTACCACAGCCAACACTGAGGAACGGCAGCAAAGAAAGTTTTTACTTTCAGCAAGACTTCCATCATGCCACTATATTGTTGTGCACCTGGATGTAGTAACCATCAACAAACAAGGCAAAGGTTATCATTTTATCGGATCCCGATGGAGAAGATGGATAGCGGCCATTAACAGATTGGCAGCCCTCGGCATACCAACGCTTGTGTAGTGACCACTTTGTTGGAGGTAAGACGAATAAAATTAGCCAGAATAGGCATTACATTGCTGTTAACATTCTGTGGCGGTGAGTGTGTAACCAAATAGGCTAAAATAACCCATTGTAACCTCTTTGTTCTTCTGTAGTAGCTATTGTTGACTAGCTAATGTCAACAAGTAGCTGGTATGTTACTGTAGCAATGTTTACATTCAGTCATTTGGATGACTGTTAAAACCTTTCAGTCTCAAGTTTTTCCTTTACTGTATTTACTAGTTTACTGTAATTATGATCCGGCAGCTATTTACACCGGATCCAGTGTAAATAGCTGCCGGAGCCGACGTCCGAGGTTCCGGAGCGCGCTCCGGCTTGCTCTCCCTCAAATTAAGCAGCGCGCGCCGGCTTGCTCCCGGAGTGCTCCGGCCGAGGTTCCCCTCAAATTAAGCAGCGCGCGCCGGCTTGCTCCCGGAGTGCTCCGGCCGAGGTTCTGGAGCACACTCCGGCCGAGGTTGCCCTCAAATTAAGCAGCGCACTCTGGCTTGCTCCGGAGCAAGCTGGAGTGCGCTCCGTAACCTCGACCGGAGCACTCCTGGAGCAAGCCGGAGCGCGCTCCGGAACCTCGGCCGGAGCACTCCTGGAGCAAGCTGGAGCGCGCTCCGGAACCTCGGACGTTGGCGTGTATGTGTATGGCGATGGGGCCGAAGTCAGGTAAAGACGAGGGCTTCGTGTACTTCCGTACGTCAGTGAACAATCCTGGTGGAAGCAGGTAAACGTCGTTCTCTAAGCCTGCTAACCTCAATTTTTGCAAATACCTCTCCCTCTGCTTGCCCTGTAAATGCCCTACGTCGCTGGATAGTGAAGGTGTTTTCTGCATCTCGCTCCTTTTTCTTTTATGTTTTTCGTTTGTCGCCTTCCTCGCATTCAAACTGATTCGAGCCGAAGTCCACTACATGTCCAAAATGGCGGTCGCATTTATGAAGGTCACGTGACTGAAAAGGGTCTATAAACAAATGCACATGTTCACTTGTTTCTATACCAACTGAGAAACTTTGAGGCCCCAAAGGCTCCTCTGAAGAAAGTTGGCAAGGCTCACAAGCCAGTTTGTGGGATTGAGCTGAACACAAATGGGAATAGGGCCAGTGATGGTCGCAGAGCCTGTGTGTACTGCAGGTTGCAGGGAAGGAAAACAAAAACCCTGTGGAAGTGCAAAATGTGATGTTTTCCTTTGCCTTCAACCTGACAGAAACTGTTATGATGCTTGGCATCCAGATGAGGACTGCAATGAGGACTGTCAGCAGAGAGATGCAATTCAGGGATGATCATTAACTATTGAACATTTTATTGAGTTTCTTACAGTTGAAGAGGGCATATTTATTATAAGATTTAGAAGAAGCCAGAATATGTGAATCTGTGACAGCTTTGACTTTTAGGGCTTCTTTTCTTTGCAGTAACTTTCCAAGCAGAGAGGTGTGGGGGCAGGGAGGTACAGGGGCCAGGGTCTTTGTCTTTGACAAAATGGACTATAGAGCACTTGCATGTGACGTCACAGCCGATCCAGATTGTGACGGACGCCATCGTGTCGGTCAAACGCCATATTCCGCCTTCTACTTCTACTTCTGGTTCTACTTCTGCTTTTACTTCTACCTTTTCTTCTGGAAAACCCTACTATATACAATTCTACTACAACGGCTGCGGCTACAAGCTCTCCCTACCTGTGCACGTTTTTTATGTTTTTTGTGTGTATTTTTGCGTGTTGTTTGTCTGTACCGGACTTCAATTTCCACTACAACCGTATGGACTTACTGGACATTGGTTTCCAGCAGAAAATGACGGTTTGTAGCGATTTCCATCGCATGCACAACATTCCGGACGAGAAAAAAAAAAACATTCCGGACAAGATGGCGAGACCAGCGGGGTCTCCGTGGATTGTTATTGGAAGCAAAGCGAAGGAGGCGGCGCCGGGAGCCGAAGCAAAAGCGAGGCTACAGGCAGAGCCGGCCTGTTGACTAAGCTCAGAAAACAGCTACTCAAACCTCCACTGCCAAGCCTCTACCTCTCCAACGCCAAATCCATGTAAACAACACGGACGATTTGGAATTACCTTATTCTATTCTATAATCGGCTGGTCAGTGCTATACTCAATACTTAAGTGACTTACCCATCCAATGAGTATTATTTTCTTGTTTACAAGATGCCACATCTGAGTCGCTGACAAATCCTGAATTTCTGTAAAGAAAACTGTCCAGAGATTTATAAGCACGCAGTGCTTCACCACTGAACAGCGAGGGGAAAGTTGATGAGGTAATCATACACGTCCGGGTATTCCGCTGGCAGTTCAAAATCCGGTCGTGAAAACTCTGTCCGGTAAGCCATAAGGGTCACAAATCTGTAGATCGTTTATTTTAGACATATATCTAGTTATCTGTTCATTAGAAAAATGAGCCGTGTAGTCCGCCGGTTGAAATTGATCCATTCTGTACACGAGTGCAGCAGTATTCAGCGGTGTTTTTGACCGACAAGATGGGGGTTGTGTACTTTCCGGTCACGTGACTGCAAGATCTCTATAGAGGGCTACCGCATGACGTCACCGCGCCACGAGATTTTGTTAGGCGCCATATTGGAAGACCAAGTACATGCACTCACAATATAAAACAAAGTACGAGTGAGAGTAAAGTGACACTATGGCTGATAATTCTGGTTATGTGAGTACATTACCAGCTGCAGAAAGGGCACGGTATGTGGAGAAACTGGCTGTGATTGATGGGTTTGACCCATATGATAAGACTCGCGGCAAGGGAGAATGGAAACATAAGGAGGACCTGACACCAATTCTGCCATCTGTTTGCTACCCAGACATTGTAAACTATTTGTTGTTTACACCCAGTGCCTACACTGCTGATGACTTGAAAGCCTACAAAGGGCTACAGGCTTACAATTATGTTGTTAGTGGCTTGGTTCGTGATATTACAGCTGTTGTTAAGAATAACCTACACATAGTTATGGCCAAGGTAATCTTGTTGATATCTTTTAATAATATATCTTTTCAGTTGAAAAATTAATACTTTTTGTTACTATTAAGGTATCCATAATTTAGGTTAATTTATCCAAATTATACATATGTATTTATGATGTATGCCTACACAACAACTATGCTTTATTTATATAATAGGAGGGAGAGCAAGCCCCAAACCATCCTAAATTATTATTATTATTATTATTATTATTATTATTATTAATAAATTGTAGAAGTCCGGGAACTCCTCATACAGTTATCAACTTGAGGCCAATTTAGCATGTTTTAAATCTGAATTTCTTGCGTTTGCTTACCTCAAAGTGTCCGCAGATCATGCACAGACTTATCCATTATATCCACAGTTTTTTGCCAAGTCTCACACAGGTTTCTTTCAAGTCTACTGTTGGGCCAATAAATCATAAATAAAACAGCTCAGATTTGTTTGTTTAAGTCATTTGCCACTTCACTTTATTCTCGTGGGTTCACATACCGCTGCCGTTATTTCCCCCTAATCACGAGTTTGTTGGTCTTCCAATATGGCACAGGGTCTGTTTACTTCCGGTTTCGGGTGACGTCAGTGAAATCCCTCTATAGATAGTTTTCACTGACATCACGGCATTCCGGGGAACGCCCCCCAGCTGCCATCTTGGGGGGCAAACAAAACGGGCCATCGCCACTACCGTCTACGTTATATCGGACGAATTTATGAAGTTATATAGTCAGTTTTCTAAAATAAAGATCAATGTCGGCAAAATCAAGCAAACAGAAGTATATAGATACATTAGACGACATCTCACGACAACGGTGTGCAGCCAAACTGGCCTTGATTGGGGGAATTGACCCCTACGAAGTGGACAAAGATGCATTTTCAAGTGACTATGCAGGGCTGCCAAAGCCTGAAACTGCCAAAGCCTGCTCCAAGGCCTGAAACTGACTTCATCAAACTTTAAAGGCTGTCTGATATATACAACTTTATATATTCACAGCGCACCTTTTGGCGGATGCCGCCTGAATCGTGCAGATCCGATTTTTTTTTTTAGGGGGGGCGTTGGAGTGTCTGATTATAATTTCAAAGTAAATTCTGTATTAAAATGACTAAATAAGCAAATCCATTACAGTCCATGAAACAGGAAGTATAAGGATGAGAAAAAAAAACAGTTTAAATAGGAAAGCTGCGCACATTTGCGCAGTCCTGCACACCGCTCGGGCTGCGCAAATGTGCGCAGCTTTCTGATTTAAACTGTTTTTTTCTAATCCTTATACTTCCTGTTTCATGGACTGTAATGGATTTGCTTATTTAGTCATTTTAATACAGAATTTACTTTGAAATTATAATCAGACACTCCAACGCCCCCCCTACAAAAAAACAAAAACGGATCTGCGCGATTCAGGCGGCATCCGTCAAAAGGCGCGCTGTTTGCATCCCAAACACAAATCAAATCATACAGAATAGACCTAAAATGTTTTTCAAAAATGACCCTTGCGTGAGTGAAGTGACAAGTTTCAAATAGAAACGTGACAAACGAGCGATATTAAGTGTATCTTTCGATTACGTTCATTATGTCTTATATTAAATATAGTTAGTTTTTTTTTTTTTTCTTTTTTATCAGACATCTAATTTTTGGGTTTGTTTACCTATGGGAATGACGTCATATTCCCATAGGTAAACAAACCCAAAAATTAGATGTCTGATAAAAAAGAAAAAAAAAAAAAAAACTAACGATATTAAGTGTACGTTACAATGTAAACGTACACTCAGCGGTTCCAGTTAGGCATTCTCCAGAGATTGTTCACATGATGTTTTGGTTTCCAAAAACAAACTTACACACAATTGATTGTTTATTTAAACAACTTACCACTTATAAAATGATCGGAGCAGACTTTGCTGTGTTTGGAAGGCTGATAATCCTTGTGGTTGATTCTCGCAAGCCATAGATTTCTCCTTTGTATGCTGAGTTTGTTTGCTCGCCTTCATGCTCCCGTACAGTGGGAATTCCATAAAAGCTCTGCTTGACGTCATCATCTGACCTATTACGACAGCCGTGAATACAACAGGTGTGCACCATTGCTAGCTTTAAATAGCCTGCTTGGGTTCTTTTGAAGACTTTGTACTCACGCGTTACAATGTGTGCTCAGTCACCCGTACGGTAAGCTGGACCCCCAAGATGGCCACCACGAGGGAATCCCCGACTCTGTGACGTCATGTGAAAACTATCTATTGACAGTGACGGGGGGAGGGGGGATTACAGGTGAATTACACCTACCTCATCAATATTCATTTGAAAGGGCAACTGGCTTTGGAGAAAACAAAGGTAGTCTGAAGTTTCTACAATTAGTATTGAAACTACATAACATTTCTGAATGCTGTTCTTACTATTATGTAGCCAACACCTATGTTTACAAGGTTCAGACTTCAAAAGTCTTGTGCAGATATATTTATAGTGTGTTTATTTTACAAGGTTTGAAGTCTCTGAAAATAGTTTTTTGTAATAGTTTTTTGCACTTAATTTAAATAAAAACAAATTTTATTGCATTCACTTTACTCTCATATTATTATCGCTGAGGGTGTCCAGAATACAACCCCGATTCCAAAAAAGTTGGGACAAAGTACAAATTGTAAATAAAAATGGAATGCAATAATTTACAAATCTCAAAAACTGATATTGTATTCACAATAGAACATAGACAACATATCAAATGTCGAAAGTGAGACATTTTGAAATTTCATGCCAAATATTGGCTCATTTGATATTTCATGACAGCAACACATCTCAAAAAAGTTGGGACAGGGGCAATAAGAGGCTGGAAAAGTTAAAGGTACAAAAAAGGAACAGCTGGAGGACCAAATTGCAATTCATTAGGTCAATTGGCAATAGGTCATTAACATGACTGAGTATAAAAAGAGCATCTTGGAGTGGCAGCGGCTCTCAGAAGTAAAAATGGGAAGAGGATCACCAATCCCCCTAATTCTGTGCCGACAAATAGTGGAGCAATATCAGAAAGGAGTTCGAGAGTGTAAAATTGCAAAGAGTTTGAACATATCATCATCTACAGTACATAATATCATCAAAAGATTCAGAAAATCTGGAAGAATCTCTGTGAGTAAGGGTCAAGGCCAGAAAACCATACTGGGTGCCCGTGATCTTCGGGCCCTTAGACGGCACTGCATCACATAAAGGCATGCTTCTGTATTGGAAATCACAAAATGGGCTCAGGAATATTTCCAGAGAACATTATCTGTGAACACAATTCACCGTGCCATCCGCTGTTGCCAGCTAAAACTCTATATTTCAAGGAAAAAGCCGTATCTAAACATGATCCAGAAGCGCAGACGTCTTCTCTGGGCTAAGGCTCATTTAAAATGGACTGTGGCAAAGTGGAAAACTGTACTGTGGTCAAACGAATCAAAATTTGAAGTTCTTTATGGAAATCAGGGACGCCGTGTCATTCGGACTAAAGAGGAGAAGGACGACCCGAGTTGTTATCAGCGCTCAGTTCAGAAGCCTGCATCTCTGATGGTATGGGGTTGCATTAGTGCGTGTGGCATGGGCAGCTTACACATCTGGAAAGAAAAGACACCATCAATGCTGAAAGGTATATCCAGGTTCTAGAGCAACATATGCTCCCATCCAGACAATGTCTCTTTCAGGGAAGACCTTGCATTTTCCAACATGACAATGCCAAACCACATACTGTATTAATTACAGCATCATGGCTGCATAGAAGAAGGGTCCGGGTACTGAACTGGCCAGCCTGCAGTCCAGATCTTTCACCCATAGAAACCATTTGGCGCATCATAAAACGGAAGATACGACAAAAACGACCTAAGACAGTTGAGCAACTAGAATCCTACATTAGACAAGAATGGGTTAACATTCCTATCCCTAAACTTGAGCAACTTCTCTCCTCAGTCCCCAGACGTTTACAGACTGTTGTAAAGAGAAAAGGGGATGTCTCACAGTGGTAAACATGGCCTTGTCCCAACTTTTTTGAGATGTGTTGTTGTCATGAAATTTAAAATCACCTAATTTTTCTCTTTAAATGATACATTTTCTCAGTTTAAACATTTGATATGTCATCTATGTTCTATTCTGAATAAAATATGGAATTTTGAAACTTCCACATCATTGCATTCCGTTTTTATTTACGATTTGTACTTTGTCCCAACTTTTTTGGAATCGGGGTTGTATAGCCATGTGTGTCACTTTTGCATGGATGTTTTTAGTTAGATGAAATACTTAAAAATGTCAAGGTTTATCAGACTGCCACAGAGTGTCTGACAGGCCCAGGACCTCAGAGTGTTAATACAGCAGCCTTTATTGATCCAAGGTTCAAGAATACCTTTGCAACAAAGGAGAAGGAGGTAATAGAAATGCTGATGGAGGAAATTGACACCATGGTGGACTTAACACAACCACCAATGGAGTACACTCATCCTGAAGAACAAGCAGACCCCCAAAAGCAAAAACCAAATTTGGGCAGCCTGATTTGAGGCAGTGTAAACCCCTTTTTACACAAATATTCCATAATATTATTATGAGCCACTTTTTCCATGGAATAAAATCATGTATTCTATTCCCTTCTAGCGGGTTTATTGATAGCATGCAATATTGTTATCATATCGCTTATCCTCTATGTATTGCACCACTCTCCCCAATGGAGAATGAGCATGCAATATTGTTATAATATTGCACGTTGTCAAGACAACACGACGTGACACGTCAGAGCTCATGTGAATATCCATTGTCAAATGTTCTGCCGCGCATGTGCACAATCATTTATTCGTCAGCTGGGAGAGCGAGAAGACAGGGTTAATTTAGTGCTTGGTTTAAGCATGACATAAATCAACAGAAAACTGAAACTAAAGACACGCTGAACATCCGAAAGGCTACCAAAACTTCATTATATGTTCTTCACCCATAGTGGCACGGTGGTGTAGTGGTTAGTACGGTCGCCTCACAGCAAGAAGGTTCCGGGTTCAAACCCAGCGGCTGGCGAGGGCCTTTCTGTGTGGAGTTTGCATGTTCTCCCCATGTCTGTGTGGGTTTCCTCCGGGTGCTCCGGTTTCCCCCACAATCCAAAGACATGCAGTTAGGTTGATGTGGGGCGGCCTTGGGCTGAGGTGCCCTTGAGCAAGGTACCTGACCCCTGACTGCTCCCCGGGCGCTCTGGTGTGGCTGCCCACTGCTCTGAGTGTGTGTGCATGTGTTCACTGCTTCAGATGGGTTAAATGCAAAGGATGAATTTCACTGTGCTTGTGACGAATAAATAAAGGTTTCTTTCTAAATGTTTCTTTTTCTTTCATATTTACAAGAGAAAAACATACCAACGGAAATCGAAAAACTGGAAAAGAGACACGTTGGAGATGTAGAACTTCCGCACTCGCGAGTTATTGACAGTTTGTACCAGGGCTTTGAACCGGTTCAAGGAACGAAAACGAAAACCGGGAACTTTTTCTATTTCACATGGAACAGAAACGAAACCAGAAACTTTATTATTTTTTATGTTCCGGAACAGAAACGCTTATTAAAAATAATGGTAACCGGTTAATACCGGTTTTTATTTCGTTCCTCAAAGTTTCTGTAGCCTACAAATAGTCATTCTTCTCCTGCGCAAGTTTTTATGACCCGCTGGGGTTCACTTCCTGTGTGACGTTCGCTGATTGAATGGAGAGAGCGGGAAGGTGGACTGCTAGTGAGTAATTGCATTACTGAGTGTCTCTGAGCAAAGAAGAGCCTGAACGATGCAACCTCCCTATTGGCTGTTTGTAAAAATGTATCAGTTGTTGCCCTTCCCATGGGAATCATCGCGGGCTCGAGAGACGAGACCTGACGAGTTAGTTCGTTGGTAGCAGAACAAAATGTCTGGACACAAATCGGGTTTTCAGAAAAGGAAAGAAAATAAACGGAGGGTCGAAAATACAAAAAAGGAGGCAGAAAATGCAAAACGAGTTTTAAGGTAGGACAAATGGTTACTTTTCTGAGGCAGCCCGCCGTGGCTGCCTGCAGGCTTATTTATTATAGCCCATTTAGTTAAAATAGTTGATATAAAATGTTTATAGTTATAGTTATGTGATGGTTGTCCTGATTTAGACTGGTGTTTTTTTGGGGGGGGTTGCGCGATGTTGCACCCGGGTCCAGATTAGGGCAGAACCGGCCCTGGCTACATTTCAGGTGTAGTTTGTTTTATGTATGTATGTACTTGCATAGATGTGTACTTGGTCTTCCAATATGGCGCCTAACAAAATCTCGCGGCGCGGTGACGTCATGCGGTAGCCCTCTATAGGGCCTGACTAGCCTTTGGTAACACACTAAACGAATTATCTTTCATTTTTGGCACTTTTTCTGTTTGTGTAGATGGGAAGACATACTGAGAATCCAAATCGCCAACATTTGAAATAATAATTGTTTTGAATTATTTCTTGTCTTATTTAATGAAGGTTGTAATAGAATTAGCCTACATTTGGCTTAAGCTGGATGAGACAGAGACATAACTTTATAGCCATTTGTTAAACAGCTGACAGGGAACGTAATTAACCGTTCCGGGAACGAAATTTTTTTGTTCTAACCGGTTCGGGAACGTCTGTTTAATGGTGGAACCCCAAACCGGAAACGTTAAAGTTCCGTTTCTGTTCGGAACGAACCAATAGGAAAAAAATTCCGGTTCAAAGCCCTGGTTTGTACACAAACATGGCCATGAGGTTTGCTTCATTAAAAGCTTAAGATTTAAAGAGAAAGATGCATTGAACACTTGAAAGTCTACCAAACTTCGCTGGATCCATTAAATGTGTATTATAATAATAATAATAATATTGGCTGTTGGCGGCACAGTGGTGTAGTGGTTAGCACTGTCACCTCACAGCAAGAAGGAATATATCTGATATACCACTCAAAACCAGCCAATATTATTTAAATATTTGTGTAAAGAAGGCCTGTCAGTATTCCGGCTTTAGTGATTGACGCTGCACCAAATAAAGTCAGCAGGAAGTCATGCCAGTGTGTGATTTTACATTGTGAGCCGTTGTTTTGCAACCAGAGGCATGACATGTCACAAAGGAGCATCAGCGTCTAGGCTGACGTATCTACGCATCAGAAATATGAACACCCTCAGCATATACTTCAGGTGAACTTGAGTATTGAGGTGCTTTTGGTAGCCATATAAATTTATACCACTTTTCAAATATAAGCAAAGTTACTGAGCATAATATGCAAGAAGTAATCACTTCTGTTAAATAATTCACGTTTAAGGGAAGTACAGTAATAGCATATATATACAAGTGTGTGTATATGTGTGTGTGTATGTGTGTATATATATATATATATATATATATATATATATATATATATATATATATAAAATGTAGAATAGAAAAATTTCACTCTGACACCCGACTTTTGAACATTATTAAAAATTTATTCTCGACAAACATTTCGGCTTTCGGCCTTCTTCAGTGTCATAAAAAAACTACATAATGCTATGGGCATGGTCTTATATATACAAAATTGTGAATTCTATACACTTCAAAATAAAAGACAAAGACCAAAATAAACTATTAATTACAAAATTTAATAATTAAATATTATTAAAAAGAATGCAATTTTTAAATTTATATTCTTTTCGCTTATTTAACCCATAAGGGGATAAAGTAAACAATTGCGACGTCTAGTACGCTTCCCTATTTAGAAGCACGTTGTCTAAACTATCTTGAGCAGCGTTAACTATTGTTTCTATACAAATGAATTCAATATCATTCAAAATTATGGGGAGACTGATTAAAATGTTTGGCTACTTCACATGGTTTTTTTTTGTTGTTGTTTTTCATACTAGATTTATGGTTACGAAAACATACTTTAAACTCTGTAGTACAAGAGCCAACATACTGGAGATGAGATTTACGGCAAGTTGCTAAATATATTGTATTGCGGGAAGTACAAGAAAGATGTTGGCGAATTTTGTATTTCCTTCCGGTTACGGAGCTGACAAAAAAATTTGACTCTGCGAAAAAGTTATTACATAAATCGCATTTTTTGCTACACCTAAAGCAACCTTGTTCACACCCTTGATTATTGACTTCCGTGTCACCACGCTTGAGTTTAGAAGGCGCCAGAATATCCTTAAGATATTTAGGCCTTGTAAAAGTCGAAATAATACTACCCTCTGGAAATACCTCTTGCATGAAAGCAGAGGGATGCAAAAAGCTGAGATTGTTCTGCAAAATCTTACCGATATCCAGAAGGTTAGGGTTAAAGTCAACAACCAAGGGTGTAACCTTACGCTCAGGGTTAATTGCCCTAGGCTTAAGTAACTCACTCCTAGGGAGAGAAGCTACTTGACCAAATTTACCAGAGACCAGGTTAGGGTCATAGCCTTGATCTACTAAATACTTCTTGTGTTCCGAATTTCTGTGGTTAAGAAAGCCCTCATTAGAACAGTTTCGTTTGAGACGCAACGCAACGCTATAGGGGATGGCGTGCTTGCAATGCTCAGGGTGACAACTAGTGGGGGAAAGATAAAGGTGACTGTCGGTAGGTTTCGAATAGACATCTGTCTGAACGAAACCATCAACTAGGTGCAGGGTCAGGTCTAATACGTTGAGCTTTTGCTCAGAAAAAAAAAAAAACAATTCGTATTTGATGGTAGGGTACAACCCGTTAATGTATTCCGTAAATTCATGTAATTTATCCTGACCGTGCACCCAGATGTTGACTATGTCATCTTTATAGCGCAGCCAAAGCAAGGGTTTGATCGCATAACCATTTTTAGCTAGGTTATCGATCTCACCCATAGCTATATCCGTATAGCTGCAGGTGTTCTTGGGGCCCATAGCAGTACCCATGCATTGCAAAAAATTAAACTGGCCAAATTGTGAGTTATTGTGTAAAAGGCAAATTTCTACTGCTTCCAAGAGGCATTCCGTGTGTATGTGTGTGTATGTATATATGTATGTGTGTATATATATATATATATATATATATATATTATATAACTTGTTTGTAATCTGAGTGTGAATGGTTGTCTGTGTCTATGTGTCAGCCCTGTGATGATCTGGCGACTTGTCCAGGGTGTACCCCACCTTTCGCCCGTAATCAGCTGGGACAGGCTCCAGTTTGCCTGCGGTCCTGTAGAACAGGATAAAGCGGCTAGAGATAATGAGATGAGATGAACATGTTTGTCTCCAGGGTGGCACGGTGGTGTAGTGATTAGCACTGTTGCCTCACAGCAAGAAGGTGCTGGGTTCAAGCCCAGTGGCTGCCGAGGGCCTTTCTGTGTGGAGTTTGCATGTTCTCCCTATGTCTGTGTGGGTTTCCTCCAGGTGCTCCGGTTTCCCCCACAGTCCAAAGACATGCAGGTTAGGCTAACTGGTGGCTCTAAATTGACCGTAGGTGTGAATGTGAGTGTGAATGGTTGTCTGTGTCTATGTGTCAGCCCTGTGATGACCTGGTGACTTGTCCAGTGTGTACCCCACCTCTCACCCATAGTGAGCCGGGATAGGGTCCAGCTTTCCCGTGACCCTGCACAGGATAAGCGGTTACAGATAATGGATGGATGGATGTTTGCTTTAGCCCAGCTGGCTTTTCATGGAAAAAAAAAGTCTGTCACAGAAACCTGCACACTCAAACACAGAGAGAGAGAGTCATGCAAGCAACATGTTTGTGCGATCAGAAGTATGTTGAGGAGAAAGTGAAGAGAAGTAGGAAGTGATTTGAGGCAGAGATGTGCACAGATCTTAGACACTGTAGACAGAAACGTTTGAATTCGCACTGGTCTCAGAAAGAAGAATGTCAATAAATTGGCAATGTCAGAAACATTATACCGCTGTTCCACAGTGCCAGCTGTCCCTTTGACACAGGCGTCAATTCTAGCTCTCTTACTACCAATCACTCCGACTCAGAAGTAGAACAGCACAGACCCCTTGTTCCACATTTGGACGTTTTATAAAATGGTCAGATGTGTCAGGGAGAAAAGAAAATAGTGCAAGAAAAGGCCAAATAAAAAAAAGACACCTTTCATGAGAAAAACTTTCCCATGAAGTACAGAGGTACAAGGGCTTGGCAGTGATTGCTGCTAGTAAAAAAAACATTTGTCTGGTGGAAAATGTAAGAGTCAAGCTTCCCTATTCTCACAAAGCTCACCAAATGCTACCTATGTATCCCTACCTCAAGCACAGCCTTTTAGACAGTATTTAGTAGCTCTGGCCTTATCTGCAGCCCCCAACGGTCCAAACTCTCTGGTGAAGACTTGGATACACTTGTGTTCCTGTCCAAAAATCTGTAGTGAGCAAAAGACCTGACAAAACATTAAAGACATTACAGAGACAGACAAACATTAACAGACTACAATAGAGACTATATTTAAAGGATATACGCAGAACCTTTATTTTTAAATAAACTTCTTAGTGGATAGTACGGTATCTCCATCATTGACTCTTGTATGCTGCATAAATGGGAATAAAAAAAATATATTTTTTGAGAGTTAAAATCGACCGCAAAGTTGGCATTGGACCTGCTCCGCTGAGCCAGCCAGCCCTGAGTGCGTGACATCACAGCAGGAACTGGTTTTAAGGCCGAGGCCTTTGACAGCTATAGACAAGTCATATGAATAAAAATTTATGGTGACAGGAAGAAATACCGTTACTGACTTGCTCAACTAAGACTGATTTGACTTCATTGATTGTGGGTTGACTCTCATTAAAACAGGATAGGTGTTATAACTTATGCAACATACATGTACATGCATGCATCTCATCTCATTTCATTCCTTTTATAGGGCGTGGTCACTGGGGGAGACACACAAACACAGGTTAACTTACATCAGGTGCAGTGATTCTGCCACTTACCTTCCCTGACTCCGCCCTCCATTCACAGACCGACGCTTGACCACGCCCCTGCTGCCACATACCCCCACCGCCCGACTCAGGCTGGGGAGCCGTCCGGCCTGCAGCTGACTCCCCCCGCCCAGATGGGAGAGGAAATCCTCCACGACCATCTGCGCCCCCAGCCTGTGGACCACCTTGAACTTAAACGGCTGGAGTGCCAGATACCAATGGGTGATCCGCGCGTTGGCATCCTTCATGCGGTGGAGCCACTGGAGGGGCGTGTGGTCTGAACAGAGGGTGAAAGGGCGTCCCAGTAGGTAGTAGCAGAGGGCGAGGACCGCCCACTTGATGGCAAGGCGCTCCTTCTCTATGGTGCTGTAGTGGCCCTCATGCACCGACAGCTTCCTGCTGATACATATACAGCACTGGACGATCCTCCCCCTCCACCTCCTGGGCCAGAACAGCCCTCTGTCCGACGCATCCGTCTGCAAAACAAAGGGGAGAGAAAAGTCAGGGGAGTGTAACAGTGGCCCCCCACACAGTGCAGCCTTTACCTCAGAGAAAGCCCGCTGGTACTGCTCCGTCCACTGGACCGGATCTGGTGCCCCCTTTTTAGTGAGATCAGTCAGCGGGCTGGTGACGTCCGAATAATTAGGTATAAACCTATGATAGTAGTCAACCAGCCCCAGGAACTGTCTCACCCCCTTTTTGGTCTTGGGCCTCGGGCAGGCCGCAATCGCTGCTGTCTTATTAATTTGGGGACGCACTGCCCATTGCCCAAGTGGAAGCCCAGATACCGTACTTCCACCTGCCCAATCGCATACTTCTTCAGGTTGGCTGTGAGAGCCGCTCGCCTCAGCGACCCTTAGGTGTTCTAAATGCCGTGGCCAGTCATTACTATAGATTATGATATTGTCCAGGTATGCGGCCGCATAGGTGGCATGGGGGGGGGACCCTATCCATAAGCCGCTGGAACGTAGCAGGTGCCCCAAACAGCCGAAAAGGAAGTGTGACAAACTGGTGTAAGCCAAACAGTGTGGAAAAGGCCGTTTTCTCTCAGGATAATGGAGTCAAGGGGATCTGCCAATATCCCTTTGTCAAATCCTGTGTCGAATAAAAACGAGGCGTGCCTAGTCGATCAAGCAACTCGTCAATACGAGGCATTGGGTACGCATCGAATTTAGACACCGCATTGACTTTTCTATAGTCCACACAAAACCGGACCGACCCGTCGGCCTTGGGAACCAAGACCACCGGGCTGCTCCAGTCACTGTGGGACTCCTCGACGATGCCCATGTCGAGCATGGCCTCGAGTTCTTCCCGAACCACCTTTTTCTTGTGTTCGGGCAGCCTGTAAGGGCGGCTGCGCACTACCACCCCTGGGGGCGTCTCAATGTGTTCTATGAGGTGGGTGCGGCTGGTCAGGGGCGAGAACACATCAGAAAATTCTGTCTGCAACTGGGCAACCTCCGTGAGTTGGATCGGGCAGAGGTGGTCTCCACAGGGGACCGGAGTGGTAGTCAATGTTCCCTTTTGAACCTCCGGCCCCAGCTCCACCTTCTCGGGAACCAACGACACCAATGCCACGGGGACCTCCTCGTTCCAAAGTTTTAGCAGATCGAGGTGGTAAATCTGTAACGCTCTACCCCTGTCCGTTCGCCTCACCTCATAGTCGACATCCCCGACTCGCCGTGTGACCTCAAAGGGCCCTTGCCACTTGGCAATCAATTTGGAGCTTGATGTGGGCAACAGCACAAGTACTTTATCTCCCGGTGCAAACTCCCTAAGGCGCGTGCTCCTGTCATACAGGCGGATTTGCCGTTCTTGCGCCTGCCGCAAATTCTCCTGGGTTAGGTGTGCGAGTGTGTGGAGTTGTGCGCGGAGGTCGATAATGTATTGAATTTCATTTTTGCTCGTTGAAGGTCCCTCCTCTCAGTTTTCCCGCAGTACATCTAGAATGCCCTGTGGCTTATGCCCATATAATAATTAGAATGGGGAGAACCCCATGGAGGCTTGTGGGACCTCTTGCACTGCGAATAACAGGGGCTCAAGCCATTTATCCCAGTTGCGTGTGTCCTCGCTTACAAATTTTTTTAATTATGTTTTTGAGGGTGCAATTAAACTGTTCGACTAAGCCGTCTGTTTGTGGGTGATAAACGCTGGTGCGGATCGGCTTAATTCCCAGTAACCCATATAGTTCGCGCAGTGTGCGTGACATAAATATAGTGCCTTGATCAGTCAGAATCTCTTTGGGGATTCCAACTCGGGAGATGACACGGAAGAGTGCTTCCGCAATACTACGTGCTGAGATATTGCGAAGAGGCACTGCTTCCGGATATCGCGTTGCATAGTCCACCAGAACTAAAATAAAGCGATATCCTCGTGTTGACTGATCTAATGGCCCGATGAGATCCATCCCAATTCTTTTGAATGGGGTCTCGATTAATGGCAGAGGGGGCAAAGGCGCTTTTGGAATGGCCGCTGGATTTACTAACTGGTATTCGCGGCACGCCGTACACCACCTACGGACATCGCCGTGAATCCCTGGCCAATAGAACCAGGCCATTATTCGGGCTAGTGTCTTATCCTGCCCCAAGTGTCCAGCCATGGGATTAAAGTGAGCCGCCTGGAATATAAATTCCCGGCGGCTCTTTGGGATCAAAACCTGTGTGATCGGCTCCTTGGTCTGAGTGTCCTGCGTCACTTGGTATAATCTATCCTTAATAATGGAAAAACAGGGGAAGGACGGGGTGGCGTTTGGCTGGAGCGTTTGACCATCGATTACTCTCACTTGGTCAAACACATGCCGCAGAGTCTCGTCTCGCGACTGCTCTAACGGGAAATCCGCGAGGGATTCCCCGAGAGAGGGAGGAGGAGCGTGCTGCTCCTCACTCTGACGCGGTGATGACGTAGACGGCTCTGTGATGGCTGCTCCCACCAATGCCACACCAGGACCGCCCCCTGCTGAACTATGGCAGGCCCCACTCTTCACTAAATGAGTCATTAATTCCCGAAATCCCAGCCAATCCGTCCCCAAAATCATTGAGTGGGTAAGGCGAGGATTAACCGCCGCCTTTACTCTAAATTTCTCCCCTCGAAATAGAATGTGGACCGACACTAAAGGGTAGTTGCGAACATCCCCGTGCACACACAACACCTTCACCAATTGTGCTCTCCCCAATGCCTCGTCTTGCACCAGGCTTTGGTGGATTGAGGTCTGATTACAGCCGGAGTCCACCAAAGCCTGATACGTATCCCCTTGCATACTCACCGGTATGCGATACGCTCCGGCCCGATTGAGGGTGGTCCCTGGCGCGTCAGGGATCTGGACCACCGCACCCACCTCCATCGCCGAGCACTGATGCTGGAGGTGCCCCGGCTCCTCGCAGCGCCAGCAAACTGGCCCAGGCTCTCTCTCTGCACCGGTGTTCCAGAGCTCACTCACCTGAGGGGGGGGGGAGAGACAGACACACAAGTGGGAAACAGTAGGGCACTGTGGGTGCGGTGGGCCGGCTGGGGTGGAGTCGGCCTCCACGATGGGGGAATGGGGCGAGGACGAGGAACAGAAGGGGAGGGAGGAGAGAGAGAGAGAGAGAGAGAGGAGGGGGAGGAGAAGAGGAGACATGCTGTCCTGCCGTCGGAACAGCCGCCAAATGGTCCTCTGCCAGCTCGATGGCCTGATCCAGCAACGCCAGGCGATGGCACTGGACCCACTCTGCTGTTCCTTCGGGAAGTCGGGCGATGAATTGTTCCAGCGCCACTAGATTGACGATTCCCTCGGCGTTGCGGTTGTCGGCCCTCAGCCACCGCCAGCAGGCGTCCCGGAGTTGCTGGCCAAACGCGAACGGCCGGCCGGCCAACCTCCTCCAGACGCAGAGCGTGGAAGCGTTGCCGTTGTTGTTCCGGGGTGTGCCCCACACGCTGGAGGACGGCCCGGCGGAGGTCAGCGTAGACCAGCTGGCTGTCGGCGGGGAGCTGTAGCGCAGCCAGCTGCGTCTCGCCCATTAGCAGGGGGAGGAGGCGCGCCGTGCGCTGTTCCACCGGCCAGCCCCAGGCCTCTGCTGCGTGCTCAAAGAGGGTGAGGAAGGCCTCGGCGGTGTCGTGCGGACCCATCTTTGTTAGGGTGAGGTGGGGAGGGCCCGCGGCGGTGGAGGTGGTGGACCCCGCCGACGCAAGTAGTTGCCAGAATGCCTGACGATCTTCCTGCTGCGCCAGCACCAGGGCCTCGAACCTTTGCTCCTGCTCCTTTCGGAGGGCGACCAGCGCCTGGTGCTGGCTCTTTTGGGCCGTGGCGAGGGCATGGATCAGGTCCTTGAAGGGGGAGGACTCCATGGGGCTGTTCTCCTCTGTGCTCCGATTCTGGGTTTCAGCACCACTGTAGGAATCAGAGCGGGTGGGTAGAGCACAGAAGCACGGCAGGCCAGAACTGAGTTCTCAAAACTCTCTTTTTATTTGTAGCTTTTCAGCTTTTCACACTCTCCCGGCCACACGCACGCACACACACAAGTGTTCTGGTTGGGGAGAGAGCTCCCTTCCTCTGCTCTCTCTCTCTCTCTCCTTTTATAGGGCACGGTCACTGGGGGAGACACACAAACACAGGTTAACTTACATCAGGTGCAGTGATTCTGCCACTTACCTTCCCTGACTCCGCCCTCCATTCACAGACCGACGCTTGACCACGCCCCCACTGCCACAATCCTGTTCTACAGGGTCGCAGGCAAGCTGGAGCCTATCCCAGCTGACTACGGGCGAAAGGCGGGGTACACTCTGGACAAGTCGCCAGGTCATCACAGGGCTGATACATAGACACAGACAACCATTCACACTCACATTCACACCATTGTCAATTTAGAGTCACCAGTTAACCTAACCTGCATGTCTTTGGACTGTGGGGGAAACCAGAGCACCCGGAGGAAACCCACGCGGACACGGGGAGAACATGCAAACTCCGCAAAGAAAGGCCCTCGCCGGCCACGGGGCTCGAACCCGGACCTTCTTGCTGTGAGGCGACAGTGCTAACCACTACACCACCGTGCCGCCACATGCATGCATTTTCACTGATTAAATGTAAAAGACTAATTAAATAATCAGATGAACTGAGACAATCACATTCTGAAGCAAATTAAATAATCTTATACCGGAAACTTAAACACACAATACAAGTTACATGCATTAATCTAAATGCAGGTAAATAAATGAGAATCGCTTCTTACCTGTCTGTGTTCTCGCTTCTTGAAGGCTGATCTTGTGGCCGATTGTTTTGAAGCAATCTGACTTTCAGTTGTTCGTTCAGTTCTCCATTCATTCGCTTCTTCCACATAAGGGTGAGATATTGCTGCTGAGGCAAGCATATCCATTGGAGAAATCAGACGGCTGGGCCACTCATTCTCCATTTTCTCCATACTGAGTACTCCGCCATTACTGCTCAGCTCAGGCAATTACTAAAACCCGGGACGGAACATCACCAGTTTTCGAAACAACCGCGTGGAGGTCACTGCCCGAGCAATAATATGTCACATCCTGTTCCGTCCCGGGTTTTAGCAACAATCTTTGGCTCACACTCCAGGAGAACTGGTGCCACTGAACTTACTTTCCTTTTCTTATAGTTTTATTTAATTGTTGGTACTGCACTATCTTTCAATACAGGCTTATAGCCAACGCTCCTCAACAGATCAGAGGTCTCGTATGAGTTTTCAGTAAAATATGCAGAGCAGAGGAGAGACCACTTTGTAGGTGTCCAATGTGCCTGTGAACTTCTTGCAAAACGCGTTCAAATCTTTGCAGTTTGAACATTCTTGGGCCATGAATGCAACAGAAATCCACCTTCTGTTGTGTTGCTACACCCACCAGCAACACATCTATGTGGCATGGTGATAAATTCGCTCAAAATGGAGGATCGGAGTTGCAGTCAGCTCTGTGTTTTAGTATAGCAGAAATGGTGATGAGAACGATGGCCTTCCCGCTGTGACGTCAAGGTCATTCACTCAGACCGCTACCTATATGAATCACTTTAATCGTAAAAGTTACTATATTAGATTTATTGTTAATGCTTAAAACTATTCCTGTGCCATTCTTGAGGTCTCAAGGCATTTATAAACAAAAAGTGAGGACATACTTCTGCGTATATGCTTTAAGTTGTAAAAGTTGTATCTCAGGCTAAATTTGTATTTAAATTTTTGAGGAGTCTCAGAAACTGTATGTGGACAAGGCTGAATTCAGGGTTTAATCTGTTCATTTTGAAAAGCCTGAGGGTCTTATCATTTATTATTAGTCCTATTGTTTTGAAAAGCCTGAATGAGAAATCAATGCACACAACATTACACAGTCCCTGTTATTGTTCATTGAATGCAGAGTTTAAGCAATACAACTTTTGATGTTTATTAATGTGATCGGTTTCTTTGAATGCTTATTTCTGTTTTGCACTGGTACTGAACTGGTACTGTTACTGTTCTACCATGCCAGGTACCGTACCGAACCCAAAATTCTGGTACCAAATCAACCCTCGGTCAAACGCACAAACATATACAGTATGATCTGCAGCTTTTTCTGACTGTCCAGTGCCATCAATGAAAAAAACCCCCCCAGAATTTCCATAAAACAGAATTTACTTGCATAGAAGTAGAAAAAGAAATAAAGTATATAAAATATAATATAAAATATATAAAACATAGATGGCAGAAAAAGTATGGACTATATGAGGAATGAAGTGCAGTGTAACTCTGTGTTAATGATGTTTATCATATGACCCGTTTGGACCCGCTTGCGCGCTTTTAATAAAACCATTGGGAGAAGTCATGTGACTGGGCAGATACAGATTTTTTAATCCAGTCTGGAAAAAGCCGTATGCGGCCCCGGACCCGTTTCCCTTGCTTCCGCTGTCTCAGAACAGAAAAGCACCAGAGGCAGAAGGAAGTGGATTGTTTACTGGAGCAAACGTTGGTGTAATAAATATACAACGTCTTGTTCTTTCAGGTGCGAGTGTCACATCCATTATTCCGAAAAAACTATGTTTTGTTATCGAGTCATCATCAGATGAAGAAGATTGGACTGACTCGACTGCCAACTCAATTCTATTTTGTTTTCAAGCCAAAGTTCTTTTGTGAAGAATTAATAGGCTTGTACTGATGTTGTCTCCATGAGCTGACCCGAGTTTGGACTGACTTTTACGAATTATGTTATCTTAAAATCGTTTTCATTTCGAGAGAACAGTAAAGTCAATTGTATTTGATAGAATTCAAACTGTTGTTTCAAACTTGTGCAAAGGTGAGTCAGCATGTAAATGGTTTGCTGTCAATCAAATAAAAATTGATTGGCTCGTTTTTCGCAGACCATTATTCCATTGTTTTCCACTGTGTATGTTAGTTAAAAAAGGTCATATGATAAAATGCTTATTGACTGAGTTAGGTCAGGTGGGACGGGAAAATATTTGGCTCTTGGTCATTTGTACGGACCTCACTGCGCTCAGTCCGTACAGCATGACCTTGAGCCAAATAGTTTCCCGTCCGGCCCTCCCACTTAGTCGATAAGTACATGTTATTTTTTTCGCGGCCCAGTTTCCATCAAATCCTGCGCTCTGATTGGCTGGCAAGCGGGTCTGTATCCTACAATACGGACCCCAGTTACGGACCCCGGTTATGGACCTCTGGTGACTCGCTCGTTCACAACAACAACAAACATAGTAGCATTTTTTGTCAACATTTATCTTTTTGTAAATAAGATTTATTTATAAGTTTATCAAAAATTTTATACATTTTTGCCAGCATTTCTCAGCATAATAGCATTAATTTTACATCATGGATAGCGATAACGACAGTCTTCACAGTGAAAGCGAGTTTTACTACCCTGAGGAAGAAGAAATAAAAGAAAACATTTCAGGAGAAAGCTAAAACCTGTAACTGTTGCTAACGCTGAGCAAAAACATGGCTGAATCCTGAATGACTCAATTTTGTATAAATAGGGGACTACATAGGCGGCAAAATGTAGGTTTTTTTCCTGCCATGGAAGTGCACTTGTATACCGAGGAGGAAGCCATTTGCATTATGGCCGTGAATGAGGATTCAAAATGGCGGCTCGGCTCGGTTTTCCCTTTCGGGTGCTCTCGTTTTCTGTTAGAATTTGGTAAAGAAAAAAATAAATATATTATTTAGCAGCTTAAGGTCGGTCCGTGTGGTGAAATACCGTGACCTTGGCCTTGAATACTGACCGAGGCCTTGAATACTGATCGAGGCCCTCTGGGGCTCGGTCAGTACTTTCAAGACCTTGGTCACGGTATTTCACGATACGGACCTCCCAGCTGGCAAATAACATATATGTATGTGGGAGAAAACAAACATTTAGATATTAGATAAAGCAGAGTCTGTAATAATGCACTGATTACATATCGACTTTTAGTGTTGTATTTCAGAATCAGAATTTATTAATCCCCGGAGGGAAATTCAAATTTGCTACCAAGCTCCTGAATCAGAGAAGAAGTAAACATTTCTAAAAATAGAAGATAAAATCGTTTGAAAAAAGAATAAATAAAATAAATTTAAATAAGTTCAATAACTTAAGTAAAAGCAAAATGAAGTGATTTTATATACAATGATTCCTATATACATATATTGCACCTGAGTTAAGGATACAGTATACATAGTAAAGACAGTGTACCACAGTTATACAGTGGCATTGTACAGCTTGACTGCAACAGGTAGGAATGATTTCCTGTGTCTCTCAGTTGTGCAGCATGGAAGAATCAGCCGTTTACTGAACGTGCTCCTGTGGCTGATCAGCTCCTCAAGTACCCCTTTTCCACCAAATCAGTTCCAGGGCTGGTTCGGGGCTGGTGCTGGTTCACAACTCGTTCAACTTGCGAGCCAGCTGAGAACCAGTTTGCTTTTCCATAGCTCGTGGTGCTAAGCGGAGCCACGTCATTACGTCGCTGTATATGTCAGTTACGGCGCTACATTTACATAAACCTTGGCGCGAATATCAAAGCAAAAACAACACAGAAGAAGCAGCAGCGGCAACAACAACAATAATAATGGATCACTTCGCGTTTGGACAGCTGCTGCTTCTTGTCGCTTAAAAATGGCGATCTTTCGCGGTCTTGTTATTGTTGTTGGTCTTAACAACTCCGCCCCCCCGCTGACGTCAGCGGTTCTTTCCTCTGGCCCAGCAGAGAGTTGGTGCTAGCCTGGAACCGGTTTTTCTGGCCCCAGAGCCAGTTCTTTGTCAGTGGAAACAGAAAACCCGGTTCCAAACTAAGCACCGACCCCGAACCAGCCCTGGAACTGCTTTGGTGGAAAAGGGGCAAAGTAGAGGGTGGGAAGGACAGTCTAAGATTGTTTTTATTTTGGACAATGTCCTCTTCCCCAACAGCACTGTCAGAGAGTCCAGTTCCATGCCTACAACATGGACGGCCTTCCTGATGATCTTATTGAGTCTGTTATGGCCCTTTTCCACTACCCTTTTTCAGCTCACTTCAGCTCACTTCAGCCAGACACGGCTCGCGTTTCGACTACCTCAGAGCAGCGCGACTCAGCTCGCTTCAGCCCTACTTAGCACCCAAAACTCGCACGGTTTTGGAGTAGGGCTGAAGCGAGCCAAACCGAGCCGAGTGGGGCTAGGGGCATGAGGAGACACTCCCCTGTGCACTGATTGGTGAGGAGGAGTGTCCTCACATGCCCACACACGCCCCGCGAGCACGCTGGGATCTGTAAACACCGTAAACCCGGAAGAAGAAGAATTACGAATTACGAGAATTTCTGAAGCCTTATGCGCCTCGCCTCATCTATACGCTCTTGCCAGTATCTGTTGGCGTTGTCGGTGACAACAAGCCACAGCACCAAGACCAGCAACACTAACGACTCCATGTTCTCCATGTTTATTGTTTACTATCCGGGTCGTGAGACTACCGCTTAAAAGGTCACTGATGTCACTGTTTGCGCCGCCTAATGACATCACGTGACATCTACCCACTTTCGCTAACTCCACCCAATGTGTCTACCCACTTCCAGCCAGCACGGTTCAGCGCGGTTGTAGTCGAAATGCAACTCCAACAGCCCCACTCAGCTCGACTCAGCCCAACTCAGCATGGCACGGCTCAACCCAACTCAGCCGCGTTGGTAGTGGAAAAGCGGCATTAGTGTCCTTCACCTTCAAGCCGCTGCCCCAGCAGACGACAGCGTACAGGATGGCACTGGCCACCACAGACTCATAGAACATCCGCAGCATTGTTCAGCAGATGTTGAAGGACCTCAGCCGTCTCAGAAAATAGAGACGGCTCTGGCCCTTTTTGTATACCGTGTCCACATTTTTGGACCAGTATTTCTGGTTCTCTTTCTTTTGTATGAAAAAGCAATATTGAAAATGCAGAATGCTACGGTGTTAGACAGTCTCCAGAACCGGAGTTAATAGGTTCATGGAATGTGAGGATTTGTTGCTTGTTGAGAAAATTAGTGAGGATGATGATAATAATGAGGGGGAGGATAAAACATTTACCTGTTATGTCATGTGGGCCGGCTGAAGGATATTTATATACGGTATTTTTAAGGATAAGGAGATAATTATGCGAAGGGTCGCATTAGCAACGCAGCAGTAATTTGTGTGAAGTGGGGAAAGTTTTAGTTTCCAACCAAATGTTCTGCCTAATGTCTTACTTGAACCTCTCAGTCTTTGCTGATTTCTGCAGATTAGTTTTAACGTGGGTACAGTGAGCTTCTTCACTCCTACTCTTACACAGAGTGTCATGCATCAGGGCTGCAGCTGTCACTTTGATGGAATAGCTTCCTCCAGACGTATGATTCACTCCACCCAGTTCTGCAAACTAAAATAGACAAAGATGAAGTAAAAAGCAGAAAATTTCACCTGGACAGCACTTGGTCATTTGATCGGTGCATCTGAATATGCAAAACCATAAATTCCCTCGGAGTTCCCCTAGGAGAAGTGGTGACAGGAAGCAAGTGAGAACGCAGTGTCCTTGGTATGAGTAGTAAGCAGGAAGACATTAAGGCTCGACAGAATTCAGTTCCTCTTGTGGTTGATGCACAGACGATTTTTGAAGAAGACACAAAACATTTTCTGTGCTTTGTCTTAACACTCCAGTGACTGTTTTGGTTTTCCTTCCTTACTAGCAGTCACCATTTCTTCTCAGCACTCATAATACTAAACCAGAATCTCATAATGGCTTCAACACGCTGCTCGCATTGCATGGTTTTTCTAATACAAGGAGTTTTGACAGAGAGCCTAATTGAATTGTAGAGGGTTCGGCTTAATCTTGTGACAGAGTTCTGATTGAATCTTTTTGCTGTTAACATTCCATTTCTGAACACAGAGATCCTTGTGGTGTTAAGTGCTACAGTATGATGCTGCTTAGTAACGAAGGTCTCTCTCACAACCGTATCATGACACTGGAAGCAACCAAAGCGTGATTTACGTATATTCTGATAGGTTTATATGGTTTATATGCACCAGCTATAATGATCAATGGAAAGTTTTGTGCGTTTATAGTATTTCAGAACTGTGGGAAGTTCTTAGGTATCCATGAAATAAATGGGCAGGGCAGTAAACAGTAAGATGTGACACAGTGTGTAAAAACACACCTTTTATTGTTGCCCATTACAATAAGATGGGTGTGCATTGAGATGGTACGGAAGCCAAGGGAGGCCCTTCATATAATCCTTTTTTTTATTCACCTTGTTATCCCAAGATAATGACATAATTAATTCAGGATCTCGAGAAAACAAGACAACTAATTCGAGATCTCGAGAAAACAAAACCGTTATTTCTAGATCTCGAGAAAACAAAACAATTATTCCGTGATCTCGAGGAAACAAAACAATTATTTCATGATCTCGAGTAAACAGCTGAGAAATGGTTCATTCAGGTGCGCCAAGAGACTTGTGATATGCTGACTTTGGGGCTATTTCTCATTCTGGATAGACCCTTTTCAGTCACGTGACCTTCGTAAACGCGACCGCCATTTTGGACATGTAGTGGACTTCGGCTCGAATCGGTTTGAATGCGAGGAAGGCGACAAACATAAAAGAAAAAGGAGCGAGATGCAGAAAACTGTATTTACTAGTTTACTGTAATTATGATCTGGCAGCTATTTACACCGGATCCAGTGTAAATAGCTGCCGGAGCCAACGTCCGAGCTTGCCGGAGTGTGCTCCGGCCGGCCGCGAGCTAGCGCGCTCCGGAACCTCGGACGTTGGCTCCGGCAGCTATTTACACTGGATCCGGTGTAAATAGCTGCCAGATCATAATTACAGTAAACTAGAATGGAATGTTAACAGCAATGTAATGCCTATTCTGGCTAATTTTATTCGTCTTACCTCCAACAAAGTGGTCACTACACAAGCGTTGGTATGCCGCTATCCATCTTCTCCGTCGGTCAGCATCTACCGGGATCCGATAAAATGATAACCCTTGCCTTGTTTGTTGATGGTTACTACATCCAGGTGCACAACAATATAGTGGCATGATGGAAGTCTTGCTGAAAATAAACACTTTCTTTGCTGCCGTTCCTCAGTGTTGGCTGTGGTAAACTACTGGTAGTACACGTCCAAAATGGCGGCCGCGTTTGTCGTGACGTCACGTGAAAAGGGTCCATAGACGCAACTTTGGTCATTAGAATGTCTTCTCGAGATCATGAAATAATTGTTTTGTTTTTTTGAGATCACGGAATAATTGTCTTGTTTTCTCGAGATCACGGAATAATTGTTTTGTTTTCTCGAGATCTCGAATTAGTTGTGTTGTTTTCTTGAGATCCTGAATTAATTATGTCGTTATCTCGGAATAACGGTTTTGTTTTCTCGAGATCTTCTCGAGTTGTGTTGTTTTCTCGAGATCCTGAATTAATTATGTCGTTATCTTGGGATAACAAGTTGAATAAAGATTATATGAAGGGCCTCTCACGGCTTCCGTAAGATGGGGATGTTGTAGTGTTGGTTTTTTTTGTTTTGTTTTGTTTTTTTAAACTGTGGTCTCATCTGAGGAGGATTACACAGAATCACATAGCTTATTGGGAAACATTTATTTGAAAACATATTTTGAGGCTTTCGAAGATTTCTCAGGGTTCGATCAAGCTTTTATGACTTCTCTACAACATGCTCAGTAATGCAGTTTAAACTTGAACAAACAACCTGTGTTTATCCATGTTATTTTAAACATATGCAGGATACATTAATATAAAAATCCACATCTTAATTTTTCATAATTGATGTAATCACTTATGTCAACTAAGCATCCATCCATCCATCCATCCATCCATCCATCCATTATCGATACCACTTATCCAGCAGGGTTATGGGAGAAGCAGGAGCCAATCCCAGCTGACTTCAGGCAAGAGGCAGGGTTCACCCTGGACAGGTCGCCAATCTATAACAGGGCTAACAGAGAGACAAACAGCCATTCACGCACACATTCACACTCCCATTCACACCCATCCTTGACTTGCAAGTGACATCAAAGCAAAATAGAAACCCGGATGTCAGCCATGTTGGTGGATATACAACCGCGGGGTCAAGCGACATTCCATACAAAACAGTCACGCGTGCGCAACTCTTTGTTTTTCCACTGCTTTAAGCGTTCTTTTAGCTATGCCATATCTTTGTGCTGTATATGGTTGTGGTCACAACAGTACTCATGACCATGGCACGTTTTTTAGAATTCCGTCCGTGATTCGGAAAGCGGGCGAGGAAACTCTGAGGCTTAGTACGGAGAAGAGACGAGGGGATCAGGACACTTCGTCCAATAGTTAAGACATTTCGTCCAAAGCCTTTTTCATACGCACTATCAATTATTTTGTATTTCAGGTATTCCGGTGTTCGCGAATGAAAGCCCCGCGAGAGCGCTGCTCAGCGGCTAAAGATTTAACATGATCCAGCCGGCTTTAAAAATTAATAATTTGGCCAACGGAGCTCAAAGCAAAGCCAAATTATACAGGCACCTCCCTCTAAGCCTCCCCATTTGGAAGAGTATGGTTTCGGGTCGGTAGGACTGCATCTCAACCCGGGATTCGTGAACAAAGCCCCCGCAAGAGTGCTGCTCAGTGCCTAAAGATTTAACATGATCCAGCCGGAAACAGACATGCAAGCGAGCAGCCTGCAATGACAAGGGCGTTAACTCATCTTAGGGTCAGCAAGTGGCACAGGCCTACATGGTTACCCCCCCCTTAGTACACTCTTTAGTGTCGAAGCACACATACTGTGGCCCTCATTACATGTTTTGCTTCGGTCAAATTCCATTGAGAATGCCTCCTTTTTTCGAACAAACAAACACCTGAAATATAAAATAATTGATAGTGCGTATGAAAAAGGCTTTGGACAAAATGTCTTAACTATTGGACAAAATGACCTGTGTTTGTACTCGATGGTCGGTAGAAGCGTCTTATCTTCAGAAAAATCTGACCTTTTTTTAAATAATATGGGTCAAAACCACATATATCTATCATCTCTTTGTATCGAACCTTCGCTCGACCATTCAAATCGTTGTAATACTTTGAAAATTCAGCATTGTTTACAGACACGCTTTCAGCGGCTGCCATCCTAGTTGCTTTGTATATCCACCATCATGGCGGACGCTCATGGCGTAGCACATTTTGATCACGTGGTTGCAAGTCATCTATGGGCAATTTAGAGTAGCCACTTGACCTAACCCTCATGTCTTTAGACTGTGGGAGGAAACCGGAGAACCCGGAGGAAACCCATGCAGGCACGAAGAGAACCTGCACACAGAAAGGCCCCAGTCAGCCGTGAGGCGACCGTGCTAACCTCTGCACCACTGTGCTGCTGTCAACTAAGCATCGCCATTCTAATGTTCATAGTAATTGAACAAATGCTACAGATGCAGTTAGACAGACATTAGGTTTAGTGAAGCAAATCTTAAGCATGGTATAATATAGTATAGCCTTTCTGCTCATGAGATAAAACGGTTCTGGAGTTTCGATTTGCATTCATGCTTTGGTGTTCTCAGTGTTTTTCCATATGCCTGAAGCCTCTTTACATATTCAGCATAATTCCTTGCTAATTTCTTATTATCTCTGTAGCTGCAGGACAGAGAGGTCCAGGGAGTGGTTGGTTAGCTGTCCTCAGAGCTCTGACGATACAACCAAACCCATTATGTGCAGAAATGGCTGAAAGCCCAGCTGCAGGAATTGAGGACTTTTCTGAAGCCTCTGCTCTTGTGTTGCCCCACAACAACCAAACAGCAGCTTAGTGTAAGGACTTATCGAGTTTAGGCACTTTTACTTTCTTTGTATTCATGCACATTTCCAATTCCCCATCTATTCATATTCCCAGTAACTGGTAATTTAATTAGTTAAGGAAACGTACAGGAATGTGCAGGCTTTAAGCGAGATGTAATATGAAATGAAGCTCTTTCACTGTCGGGTGTGGGAGAAGCAGCGAATATGGAGAGCTCACTAGTGCAAACTGAAGCTGGCCTAGACAGAGAGAGAGAGTGTGACATCCATCATGATTAGGAGGCTCCAGAGACAGGATGGTCGTCCACACACACATACACACACACGCCGCTCCCTGTGAGAGGATATGTAATAGGCAGAGGACTTCTCTTGCTGCTCCCACCCACTTTGCGGAGGAGAGCTAACAGCAGGGCTGTATGGGCCATCTGTTCAGTCTCCATTGTCCCCTCATGGATTTCCTGTGTTTATGTTATGTGTGACTTTAAACCACTTTTGTTCCTAACAGCGTGAAACCGACAAAAGTTTGTTTTTGTTTTTTGTGTCTTTGTGTTCAGGTTAATTTGTGTAACATGTCTATGGACATTTTTTTTTCCCTCCTATGGACAAAGTAGCACGTTTCCAAAAGACACTGCATTACGACGGGGCATGCTAAATCCACTGTCTCTTTTCATTGCCATCAGAGCCATGCTGTATCTAAATCCCCATGCGAATGTGGTTACCCTTCAAGCTAGGGTACCATGCATGAAAAACAGTAATGTGGGTGTAGCTAGAAACATTGCAAACCGTTGGGATTAGTCATTATAGAATCCTGATATTGCCTGTGGCTAGAATTGTTTTTCTATTGGACAATATGACACAGCAATCTTAAGATAGTAGCCACTGTTTTTTTTTTTTTTTTCTGTTTTCAAATGTAAATTTTCTGCTAGACTTTTCTGAGCAGCAATGCTCCAACTTTATTTCACAATTTAAAGAAGAATCCGAAATAGCTTCCTATTTAGTCGTGCGGCTAAAAGTCTATATGAGTTTTGCTCAATAGTTGTGTGAGGTAGACAAATAACAACAGCACAGTATCATTTAGCCTGGCAAGCCAGACTAAATGTGAATATTTAGTCTGGCCTCGATCCGTAGACATTTCCGACGGGGGTGGGTAGGGACAACCCGGCCAACACTCTGACCAATCAGCGCAACAGTGACTGTGATGTAGTCAGAGCGCGCAGTGGGGGAGACCTTGAAATAAATAATTTTTCAAAATGCGTATTAATTAATAAACAGGTTCTAGATATTAAGAAGTTTGGAGATAATGACCACAAGTTTGGAGTCTGTACCACATACTTAAAGGCCCAGTCACACAGCCGATCACGTATAAATCACGTATAAAGTTGGCTTGTGCGTGATTGTCAGTGGAGAAATTGACCATTTTTTGGGGGGGTGCGTGGTCGAAAATCACCGATTAATTGCGCATGAACTACGTACAAATCACTTACAATCACTTACAAATCACGCACATCAGCGCATAGGGTCAAAAGAGGGACAATTTCTGGTTTTTATTGACGAACACTCCACGCATAAACTGCGTATGAACCACGTATAAGCACGCATGAACCGCACACTAGCACTGATGAACGACGCATAGAGCGCGCATGTCAGCGGATATCAGTGAAATGTACGTGTTACTACAGCGAGACATGCGTGATATGTGCGTTATTCGTCAGTGAAAAGTCATCGACGTGCGCGGTAGCGGTAAATTTCTTGCGATCAACCACTAACGGTCCACGCATATGTCGCGCATTGTCCGCGTCAGAACTACGGCAAAGGACGCACGAATTACGTTAAACGGCGCACAATCGTGCATACTTGTGCGTGATCAATATTTTTGAGCAGCTCAAAACCTGGAATCGCGCACGAACCCGATTCGTCGAACATCCACTGACAACTACTGATGCTCCACGTCAAAAAAAACTTATGAATTACGCACAGCACTGATGAATCGCGCACAACTCGAAATTTATGCACAATTCATGCGTAAATCGTAAGTTTTGGCTGTGTGACTGGGCCTTAACATACACTCTTATTTTTTCCAAGTGTTTTTCAAGGTTTTGCTTAAACTGTTTTTGAGAGTTTTTATTTAGTGGTGTTTGGTGAAATAATTTCCCTTAAATTTAAAATAACGGGAAAATAAGAAACAATCAAAAAGTAATGTTTCAAAGCTGTTTATTAATTCTTCGTACTGCACAAACGAGCCCCATCCTTTTGGCTACCAGCGGAGCCAGCTGGTAGATCAGACTTTTGCCATAGCCGGTCGGCAAAACAGCGAAAACGTCCTTCTTGAAAAGGAATGAGCGGAGAGCCTCTTCCTGCTCATGTTTCAACGAAAACTCCAAGTCTAATTCTTCTAAAACTGATTCCAAAGCGGAGTCAAACGCGCGCTGTTCACTAGCCGTAGCCATCTTTCCTGCTGTGCTTTCTCCAGCGTCGCGCAGCTTTGTCGTCACTCCTGCAAAAGCCCGCCCAAAGAATCCAAACAAAAACCTTGCGTTGTGATTGCCGGGCACGATTTGATGCCCGGGGTGTTTTTGTTTATATGGTGCGAGGCTAGACCCATTCGCTAGGCAAAAATATTTTTGGCCGCTAGGCGGGTGGGTCTAGTTTACTAGGCTAAGTATCATTAACATTTCATACATATGCCTGTGTGTGTGTGTAAGAATCTTTAGACTTTACTGTAAAACTGGGTGTCAGAAGCATTTACCTGAAGCAGCAAAAGGAACCTTGCCTGGATTTTTTTTTTTCTTTTTTCATTTTGTCTATTAGGGTGGCATGGTGGTGTAGTGGTTAGTGCTGTCGCCTCACAGCAAGAAGGTCCGGGTTCGAGCCCCGTGGCCGGTGAGGGCCTTTCTGTGTGGAGTTTGCATGTTCTCCCCGTGTCCGTGTGGGTTTCCTCCAGGTGCTCTGGTTTCCCCCACAGTCCAAAGACATGCAGGTTAGGTTAACTGGTGACTCTAAATTGAGCGTAGGTGTGAATGTGAGTGTGAATGGTTGTCTGTGTCTATGTGTCAGCCCTGTGATGACCTGGCGACTTGTCCAGGGTGTACCCCGCCTTTCGCCCGTAGTCAGCTGGGATAGGCTCCAGCTCACCTGCGACCCTGTAGAAGGATAAAGCGGCTAGAGATAATGAGATGAGATGAGATTTTGTCTATTATTTTGTCATTCAAAATTTTAATTATATAGCATAATTTCAAAGACTTTAGTTAGGTAGGGTAAGTATTGCTGGGTTTCACATGACGTCACATCTGCCTCATTAGTTATTCAAAACTTTAGCTGGTGGTCTACCAAAGCTCAGCTGACAAAGCGTTTGTACGGAGAAGGTGCATTGCTTGCATGAAAAATGCCTTACGCTTGCGTTGTTTTAGGTTGTTGGAATCGATCAAACCGTGAAACTGATAAAAGTTTCTTCAGAAGAAGAAACCTTTATTCGTCACATGCACACTTCAAGCACAGTGAAATTTATCCTCTGCATTTAACCCATCTGTAGCAGTGCGCACACACACTCAGAGCAGTGGGCAGCCACACCAGAGCGCCCAGGGAGCAGTCAGGGGTTCGGTACCTTGCTCAAGGGCACCTCAGCCCAAGGCCGCCCCACGTCAACCTAACTGCGTGTCTTTGGACTGTGGGGGAAACCGGAGCACCCTGAGGAAACCCACGCAGACACGGGGAGAACATGCAAACTCTGCACAGAAAGGCCCTCACTGGCCGCTGGGTTTGAACCCGGAACCTTCTTGCTGTGAGGCGACCGTGCTAACCACTACACCACCGTGCCGCCCGTTCAGGGTTCCCCATGAACTAATAAAAAAGGTGAACAAACACAGGATTTCACCAAAAGATGTCGAGAAAGGTGGCTTTTGAACCTCTCATACCCCTTTTCTACCAAATCAGGTCCAGGGCTGGTTCGGGGCCGGGGCTGGTTCACAACTTGTTCAACTTGCAAGCCAGCTGAGAACCAGTTTGCTTTTCCATAGCTCGCAGTGCTAAGGGAAGCCACGTCATTATGTCGTTGTAAACGTCAGTTACGTCGCTACGTTTGCATAAACCTTGGCGCGACTATCGAAGCAAAAACAACACGGAAGAAGCAGCAGCAACAACAACAATAATAATAATGGATGACTTCGCGTTTGTACAGCTGCGGCTTCTTGTCACTTAAAAATGGCGATCTTTCGCGGTCTTGTTATTGTTGTTGGTCTTAACAACTCCGCCCCCCCCCGCTGACGTAAGCGGTTCTTTCCTCTGGCCCAGCAGAGAGTTGGTGCTAGCCTGGAACTGGTTTTTCTGGCCCCAGAGCCAGTTCTTTGTCAGTGGAAACAGAAAACCCGGTTCCAAACTAAGCACTGACCCCGAACCAGCCCTGGAACTGCTTTGGTGGAAAAGGGGCAACACTAAAATCGAAGGGAGCCGAGTCGAAGCATGCTCGAGTTTGCAGTGATCACTTGGTGAAAGATTTGTATCTCCTTCTCAGCTGTCTTTAGTGTTTTCCAGGTACTTTTCTTGCTATGTGTCGTTATTTTACGTTACTTTTCTTTTAGTCACGAAGCGCTAAAGTCCCCAGCTGTTTCTTTGTTTACTCCTCACAAAGTCAATATGCATGAAGGTTGCGACAAAATTCTTCCCCAGCCGTACGGTTACAATGCGCCGTGATCACTTCTCCGTCTTGTTTAAAAAAGATCCAGGTCTTTAAAGGGGTTTCTGATGATCTTTGTGAATGATTTACCTGAGAGATAAGAGCCAACACAAGTGAGAATCAAGCGAACTGTTGTTTGTTTACACTTCAACTTGCAGCGCTTCGTTGTAAAGATGCGAACGAAAAGCTTTAAAAAAAAAAAAACATACTTACACGGGCAAAAACAATCCAGGATTCATTCAGCAGCGACTTGATAGCGAGGTCCTTTACCCAGCCACATACAAAAAAGTTGTAAGCCTCCATACTCTTCCACATGTTCATCTGTTTTGCGGTGTAGAAGGACGTCTGCAACACCAGATAGTTCAAGATGTCGGGGAACTCGACTGAAGGGTAGTTTTTGAGATCGTATGACAAATCCTTCTTTCCCAGACTGTAGGGGTCGATTCCATTGCACATAGCAATCTTCTGAATATATCTAAAGCGACCAGTGGCTTCTAGATTACGAGCATACTCTGATAAGTTATCGCTAGTTGTTTGCACTACGGCAGCCGTTTAGACCACCAGCTATTTCGCTTCCGGTAAAACCGCTAAGAAAAGTCACGTGACCGAAACCCAGCAATAAGTTAATACTGGATGTAATAGTAAGCCAATCTAGGTAGTTAACTTTAGCTAGCTACCCTGATATTTTTCATCTTTCTTCTTTTTTTCTGTAGTATTCAGGAATGAGACTCACTGATTCTGTTCCTGTTCTCATTGCTCAGTTCAGCAGTTTCATGTTGTTTAATCTTTCATTTTATCAGCTTCTATTTGTGCAATTTGGTTCAAGTAGTTCATATGTTGTGATTCGATATACATGTTTAAATATATCCCATTAAGATACACTTTTTTCATTCATCAATGTTTGGACAAATGAAGCTCGGAAAAAGTCCAGGTGACATTTACCCAATCTTTTACTGTCCAGTTTCGATGAGCCTGTGCCCAGTGTAGCTTTCGATTCTTGTCTGCTGTGGCCTTGTGCTGTTGCATCTCATCCCCCTCCAGGTTCAGCGTGTTATGCATTCTAAGATACTTTTCACCACAATTGTAAAGCGTGTTTGTTTGAATTAATCAAGAGACTTCCTGTCAGCTCGAACTAGTCTGGCCTGTCTCATTAACAAGGCATTTCCACTGACACAACTGCCGCTTACTGGATGTTTTTGTTTTGTTTTGTTTGCACCACTCTATGCAAATTTTAGGGACTATTATGCCTGAAAGTCCAAGACATCAGCATTTTCTGAAATATGCAAACCAGTCAGTCTGGCACACAACTACACCATGATCAAGGTCACTGAGGCTACGTTTACATTAGACTGTATCTGTCTCGTTTTCTTCGCGGATGCACTGTCCGTTTACATTAAACCGCCTGGAAACGCCGGGAAACGGGAATCCGCCAGCATCCACGTATTCAATCCAGATCGTGTCAGCTCCGGTGCTGTGTAAACATTCAGAATACGCGGATACGCTGTGCTGAGCTCTAGCTGGCGTCGTCATTGGACAACGTCACTGTGACATCCACCTTCCTGATTCGCTGGCGTTGGTCATGTGACGCGACTGCTGAAAAACGGCGCGGACTTCCGCCTTGTATCACCTTTCATTAAAGAGTATAAAAGTATGAAAATACTGCAAATACTGATGCAAATACTGCCCATTGTGTAGTTATGATTGTCTTTAGGCTTGCCATCCTTCCACTTGCAAGTGGTAAGTGATGTGCGCTGGGATCACGCACACAGCGGCTCAGTCCCGAATCATTGCTCGTGCACTTCACTCGCGTGCCCTGTGAGCTGCGCAGGGCCGGAGTGCGCACCCTCCAGAGGGCACTCGCTGTTCAGGGCGGAGTGATTTGGAGCGCAGGATGCCTGCGGAGCCGAGCGTATCCGTGTATTGGCGTTGCTGTGTGCACGCGAATCGTGTATTGGCGTTGCTGTGTGCACACTAATCGTTTTAAAAACGTTAATCTGATGATCCGCTGATACGGTCTAATGTAAACTTGGCCTGAGTTCAAATTTTACTTATGTTGTGTATTTGGCAATGAAAGAGTTAAAACAAAATTAACTGTAAATTTTACAGGCGGCACGGTGGTGTAGTGGATAGCACTGTCGCTTCACAGCAAGAAGGTTCTGGGTTCGAGCCCAGTGGCTGATGGGGGCCTTTCTGTTACCCCTTTTCCACCAAATCAGTTCCAGGGCTGGTTCGGGGCCAGTGCTGGTGCTGGTTCACAGCTCGTTCAACTTGCGAGCCAGCTGAGAACCAGTTTGCTTTTCCATAGCTCGTGGTGCTAAGGGAAGCCACATCATTACATCGTTGTAAACGTCAGTTACATCACTACGTTTGCATAAACCTTGGCGCGAATATCGAAGCAAAAACAACACGGAAGAAGCAGCAGCAACAACAACAATAATAATAATGGATGACTTCACGTTTGTACAGCTGCTGCTTCTCGTCGCTTAAAAATGGCGATCTTTCGCGGTCTTGTTATTGTTGTTGGTCTTAACAACTCCGCCCCCCCACTGACGTAAGCGGTTCTTTCCTCTGGCCCGGCAGAGAGTTGGCGCTAGCCTGGAACCGGTTTTTCTGGCCCCAGAGCCAGTTCTTTGTCAGTGGAAACAGAAAACCCGGTTCCAAACTAAGCACTGGCCCCGAACCAGCCCTGGAACTGCTTTGGTGGAAAAGGGGCATGTGTGGAGTTTGCATGTTCTCCCCATATCTGTGTGGGTTTCCTCCGGGTGTTCCGGTTTCCCCCACAGTCCAAAGATATGCAGTTAGGCTAATTGGTGGCTCTAAATTGACCGTAGGTGTGAATGTGAGTGTGAATGGTTGTTTGTCTCTATGTGTCAGCCCTGTGATGATCTGGCGACTTGTCCAGGGTGTACCCCGCCTCTCGCCCATAGTCAGCTGGGATAGGCTCCAGCTTGCCCGCGACCCTACACAGGATACGCGTTTACAGATAATGGATGGATGTAATTTTCTGTTACAGTTTGTCTCATCTCATCTCATTATCTCTAGCCGCTTTATCCTTCTACAGGGTCGCAGGCAAGCTGGAGCCTATCCCAGCTGACTACGGGCGAAAGGCAGGGTACACCCTGGACAAGTCGCCAGGTCATCACAGGGCTGACACATAGACACAGACAACCATTCACACTCACACACACTCACGGTCAATTTAGAGTCACCAGTTAACCTAACCTGCATGTCTTTGGACTGTGGAGGAAACCGGAGCACCCGGAGGAAACCCACGTGGACACAGGGAGAACATGCAAACTCCGCACAGAAAGGCCCTCGCCGGCCACGGGGCTCGAACCCGGACCTTCTTGCTGTGAGGCGACAGCGCTAACCACTACACCACCGTGCCGCCAGTACAACTTGTCATTACTATTAATAAACATTACACTATGAAAGCTGAAAATATGAATGGCATTATTTACCCGGAACTCAGTATTTGAACATACTGCAAACAAAAAATTACTGTCAATTGTAAAGTTATTTTTTTTTAACTCATTCATTGCCAAATACACAACATAAATAAGTTTAAAAGAGGCAAAAATCCTACATTTATATAATTCTCCAATCAGCCAATCATGCGGCAGGAGTGCAATACATAAAATCAGATACAGGTCAAGAGCTTCAGTTCACTTCAAACATCAGAATGGGGAAATTTGAACTAAAAAGGTCATTTTTACAGTGTTACCCATTTTGCAATGGGAAACAGATACTGGACTATGGCATGGATAGTTCTGGATTTCTATGAGCAACCATAGTACACGGAAACAGCGGTGGTCAGAGTAAATAGTATCTACACCCATTAAACTCTTTAAAAGTAATTTATGACCACCCACCTCCCCTTTTCCTTTTTTTGTGAAAACTCTACTAGTGACTGATTGTGGTTTCACACAAGAATCTGCTTATTACTCGTGCCACTGAGTTAAACACTGACCCCTGAACAGTGCAGCTTCAGTTTGATCTGATACACAAAATGATGTCATCAGTCATGTGAATGTGCGTGCAGCTTTCAGGTAGCAAGGGACATTGAGTAACAATTGAAGGCGCGGGGTGATATTTATCCAAGGAGGATATGGCTTCTGGGAAGGACCTCTGAATGGATTTTAGATTTTATTTGATTAGAAAAAAAAGAAGAAAAGTGACTTTTAAGTGCCATCTGAGTGCCTTTGAGATATGTTGTGATTCAACAGGCAATACTTTTCCAATAGTAGGAGAGGTTAATCTCGTAAAATTTATTTACTATCTCTGAGAGATAGCATCTATCCCAAAAGTAATACACAGAAGCAGTGAGAGGTACCAAGAGCATGGAAGGATAGAGCAGGATGCGAAAGACAAAAACCACTCCAAGACCAGATTTCATACTTGCGTGAAATCTTGCCAGTGACAGGTGGGCGGGTTTGCGCCTTCATACCAAAGTTCAGTCTGTGGTGGACCGTGCGCTTTATGATCCACAGGTGGATGAACATAACTGTAGTAAAGTTGCTCAGTATATCCAGGAGAGTCATAAAAGACAGACTTATTCCTTATTACAAATGAGCAGTTATGGTAATGTGAATGTCTTTGAGAACGTATAGAGCCAGTTATGTTATTGTATGAATAAAATGAGCTTTATGAATATTAAACTTTACATTTCTACAATATTTTCTTCAATTTGAATATGAGGCATCAAGTTTAAAGGAAGTGTGAAAAACCTGGAAAAGTCTTGATAATAGAAAATGTACCTTTTCCTCTCTCAGTTCTGCAGTGGGAGTGGGTTTCTATGGAAACAGCGAAACCAACGATGGCATCTACCAAATGACCTATTCACTCTATAACACCAATCACACTTTGGCTGCCATCAATGGCCAGGTAAGAATGTGTTTCATTTGCAGCTTCATATTACTGTGTTGCCTGAGGGCCAATAACGCACGCACACACAGAGTTCGTACATGCACAGTACAACCAGGTCATTTATAGAAGTTTTTCTCATTGTGTGTGTGTGTGTGTGTGTGTGTGTGTGTGTATATGTGTGTGTGTGTGTGTGTGTGTACGTATATATATATATATATATATATATATATATATATATATATATATATATATATACACAGACAGTATATACACACAGTATATATATTCACTACTCACTGGCCATGGGGTCACCCAGACAATTTTGTGTTTTCCATGAAAAGTCACACTTTTATTTACCACCATAAGTTGTAAAATGAATAGAAAATATAGTCAAGACATTTTTCTGGCCATTTTGAGCATTTAATCGACCCCACAAATGTGATGCTCCAGAAACTCAATCTGCTCAAAGGAAGGTCAGTTTTATAGCTTCTCTAAAGAGCTCAACTGTTTTCAGCTGTGCTAACATGATTGTACAAGGGTTTTCTAATCATCCATTAGCCTTCTGAGGCAATGAGCAAACACATTGTACCATTAGAACACTGGAGTGAGAGTTGCTGGAAATGGGCCTCTATACACCTATGGAGATATTGCACCAAAAACCAGACATTTGCAGCTAGAATAGTCATTTACCACATTAGCAATGTATAGAGTGTATTTCTGATTAGTTTCAAGTGATCTTCATTGAAAAGAACAGTGCTTTTCTTTCAAAAATAAGGACATTTCAAAGTGACCCCAAACTTTTGAACGGTAGTGTACCTGTACCACTTGTTTCGTGCAGTTATCCAATTGGCCAAACCTGAGACAGCAGCACAGTGCATAAAATCCTGCAGATACATCAGAATGGGGAAAAATGCTTGACCTCAGTGACTCTGAATGCAGAATGATTGATTGATGACAGGCTGGCTTAAGTATTTCTACTGATCTCCTGGCATTCTCACACATAAAAAGTGAAATAAAATGGTGTGAAAACCTAAAAAAAAAACATCCAGTGAAGCAGGCGGAAAGTGCTTGTTGATGAGGGAGGTCAGAGGAGACTGACCAGACTGTTTCAAGCTGACTGTGAGGTGGACCAGGAGAGCTCTTGATGGTCAGGGAATGCCATCTTCACGGTTTTTGTTGTGTGCAAGATAGCCTAAGATGAGAGGGAGAGTAAACATCAGCTTCTTTGCTCATTTGGAGCATAACTGACCTGTGTGAGAGCTGGGTCCGAGCTCTGTGTTGGACCTGGAAAGAAAAGTCTTTGAGAGACAGAAACCTCAAGTGATGTGAGCATTAGCATTTTTAGCTCTAGCCATCCACTGCAGGTGTGCATGGTCTGTCATCAGAGTAAAGTACCTCAGCTCCATGATCGCCCACTTTGTGACTAGGCCCGTCTCCAAGGCATCCATGTGGATGAAGAATGACCTATCGAAATCTGGGTTACGGAGGATGGGTGTAGTGGTAAGGGCCTTCTTCAGGACTTGGAATGCATGCTCTGCTTCGCTGGTCCACTTCAACTTTTCTGGATGTAATGTCATTTGATGCCGTGTTGGACTGGGGGAGGGGTCTGACCTGGTTCTGCCAAAAAGACATCCTTGAACTGATGTAGTCTTTTTCCCAGTTCCCATTGTTGTCTGGCTGTGAGGTCTTTGTTTTCAAAAGCAGGGTATGCCCTGGAGGTTCTGGGGAGTTGTAGCTAGAGCTGGGTGCAGTGTAAGTGGTTCTGTCCAGCATTTTAAGAGGTTAATGTGGTAAACTTGGGTGGATTTTCGCTTACTGGGTTGTTGCAGGTGATAGATGATGGAACCGATGTGGTCCCTCAGTGTTAAAGGACCTTGTCAGCATGCAAGGCACTTACCATTGGTTGTTGGAAGTGACAGGAGGATATGGTCACCAGGCTGGAATTCTCAAGGATGGGCACATCCAACAAGCCCCGGGGTCTCCTCGCGAACAGGAGCTCGAACGGTGTGTCTCACACACTGCGAACAGGACATGGGGAGGAGAAGGTCCAGTTTCTGCCATCCTCGTGCACCACATACCACAGCATCCTCTTCATGGTCTGGTAAAAACGTTTGTCCAGTCCATCAGTTTCTGAGTGGTAAGCAGAGGTACGGACCTGCAATAAGCAGCAGAAATCCGTTATCAGCCTGGACATAAAGGTCGTGCCCAGCAGTTCATTGGTGGCAGCCTGAAGGCCCCTGACCAGCTCCGGGGGAACTGCTGCTGTTGAAGACTAGCCTCTAGGAGATGCTGGAGAAGTGACTCCATGTAGGGGGTGGGTGGGGTTCCTTGCATCCTGTATTCTCCTCAACTGTACAAACTCACTGCTGCGATGGGTGAGCACAGACAAAGACCCAGGAGGAGTGGAAAACTTTGTGCTCTTTTATTAGGGTGGGGAAAAGGGAATGAGAGAAGAGGTACAGGAGCAGCGGTGAAGGGATGGAAACTGGCTAGCCGGGCAGCGGGTTGCAGGCGGGCCGAGAGGCAAGTGGGTCAGGTCTCCAATACTTGTCAGTAGCAACTTTAATCTTTAATAATCTTTTTAAACTCATCTTCAGACTTTCTACCACAGAAAACTTTTTACCCCATAACAATTCTTCATGAGCATAAACTAGTTTCATGAGAAGTTTAAAGTTTCCCTTGTAAAACAAAGAACACATGAAAAATAAAGACAAAGAACAAAAAGTCCAATATAGCGATAACATAAAGACCCAGAATAAAGAAGTCTGTGTTATGCTGAGACACCCTCAATTTCAGCGAATTTCACTTAAATGCCTTGATTATTCCATGTAACTCTCCGAGAATGGTTCCTTGTGTTTAGCTATTAAGCGAGACATCATATGCCATGTCTGAAATGATTTGATTAAAAAGAAAGTGAATGTTCTCTTAAATTATACAGGAATCAAAAAATTAAATAAAAAATGATGTGTGACTGAGGGAAAACTGAAATAAATATGAGTTTAAACAATAGTGATAGCTTCCTTTAAAGAACTGCCTGTAGACTGAGATGAGAGAATTCTCTCTTATCTCGGCTTTCTTCACAGATGTCTGGATTGTGTGATAAGCTGATACTTATCTCTGGGGCACCCATCCTCTCCCAAAGCCTATTCAATGGCTGTCTTGTGTTTTCAGAGTTTGAAGTACTATATTTCATTCAGAGTTTGAAGTACTTAAAAAAAAAACAGCCAACTTGTAGCACTGTTTGGATTTCTGGCCCTGGTTCAATTCAAAGGAAGTGCCGTAGAGGAATTGCTGAACTCCGTTCACCTTTCAGTCTCTTCAGTAGGGGCAGCAAGGTGGTGCACTGGTTAGTACTGTCACCTCACTGCAAGAAGGTTCTGGGTTCAAGCCCAGTGGCCAACGGGGGCCTTTCTGTGTGGAGTTTACATGTTCTTCCTGTGTCTGCGTGGGTTTCCTCCGGGTGCTCCGTTTTCCCCCATAGTCCAAAGTTAGGTTAACTGGCTACTCTGAATTGCCTGTATGTATGAGTGTGCAGAAAGGAACTGGCCACCCTACTGCTGTAATTCTGGCCAATTCAACCAAATATGGTCCGCCTCAAGCCCAGATCAGGCACAGCAGTGATGACAACTCTTCAGTAGTCTGCCATTTGGCCGCAAGAGTCATGGCAGCCTCTAATCCCTCATGTCTATCCACTCTGATCTAAAGCAGGTGATTCCTTTTGCATTGTTACCCAGCTCACCATACTCATGATTTTCTATCTTTAAAACCCTCCAAGGCTGAAGATTGTGTTATCAGTCAATTGGGCTGGCGAAGTAGACAAAACATAAATCAAGTCTGAATAAGTCATACTGTGCAAAGCATGACAACTAATTGAATGAATTAAAGCATGAATTCAGCAGTGTAGAGTTGATTTGTATGCTGATAAATGTGCTACCTTTATGTGCTATCTTTAGTACTGAGTTTTACAAGTACCACATTTGAGTCTATTAAGAAGCACAGAAACACTTAAGACTTTGAAGAGAAGTTGGAATTAGTCCCGGAGATTGTACAGTGGTGCTTGAAAGTTTGTGAACCCTTTAGACTTTTCTATATTTTAGCATAAATATGACCTAAAACATCATCAGATTTTCACACAAGTCCTAAAAGTAGATAAAGAGAACCCAGTTAAACAAATGAGACAAAAATATTATACTTGGTCATTTATTTATTGAGGAAAATGATCCAATATTACATATCTGTGAGTGGCAAAAGTATGTGGACCTTTGCTTTCAGTATCTGTTGTGACCCCCTTGTGCAGCAATAACTGCAACTAAACATTTCCAGTAACTGTTGATCAGTCCAGGACACCGGCTTGGAGGAATTTTAGCCCATTCCTCCATACAAAACAGCTTCAACTCTGGAATGTTGGTGGGTTTCCTCACATGAACTGCACGCTTCAGGTCCTTCTACAACATTTCGATTGGATTAAGGTCAGGACTTTGACTTGGCCATTCCAAAACATTCACTTTATTCTCCTTTAACCATTCTTTGGTAGAACGACTTGTGTGCTTAGGGTCGTTGTCTTGCTGCATGACCCACCTTCTCTTGAGATTCAGTTCATGGACAGATGTCCTGACATTTTCCTTTAGAATTGGCTGGTATAATTCAGAATTCATAGTTCCATCAATGATGGCAAGCCGTCCAGGCCCAGATGCAGCAAAACAGGCCCAAACCATGATACTACCACCACCATGTTTCACAGATGGGATAAGGTTCTTATGCTGGAATGCAGTGTTTTCCTTTCTCCAAACATAATGCTTCATTTAAACCAATAAGTTCTACTTTGGTCTCATCCATCCACAAAACATTTTTCCAGTAACCTTCTGGCTTGTCCACGTGATCTTTAGCAAACTGCAGACGAGCAGCAATATTCTTTTTGGAGAGCAGTGGCTTTTTCCTTGCAACCCTGCCATGCACACCATTGTTGTTCAGTGTTCTCCTGATGGTGGACTCATGAACATTAACATTAGCCAATGTGAGAGAGGCCTTCAGTTGCTTAGAAGTTACCCTGGGGTCCTTTGTGACCTCGCTGACTATTACACGCCTTGCTCTTGGAGTGATCTTTGTTGGTCGACCACTCCTGGGGAGGGTAACAATGGTCTTGAATTTCCTCCATTTGTACACAATCTGTCTGACTGTGGATTGGTGGAGTCCAAACTCTTTAGAGATGGTTTTGTAACCTTTTCCAGCCTGATGAGCATCAACAATGCTTTTTCTGAGGTCCTCAGAAATCTCCTTTGTTCGTGCCATGATACACTTCCACAAACATGTGTTGTGAAGATCAGACTTTGATAGATCCCTGTTCTTTAAATAAAACAGGATGCCCACTCACACCTGATTGTCATCCCATTGATTGAAAACACCTGACTCTAATTTCACCTTCAGATTAACTGCTAATCCTAGAGGTTCACATACTTTTGGCACTCACAGATATGTAATATTGGATCATTTTCCTCAGTAAATAAATGACCAAGTATAATATTTTTGTCTCCTTTGTTTAACTGGGTTCTCTTTATCTACTTTTAGGACTTGTGTGAAAATCTGATGATGTTTTAGGTCATATTTATGCAGAAATATAGAAAATTATAAAGGGTTCACAAACTTTCAAGCACCACTGTAAATGGACGGAGGACACAAGCAGCCTATTGTCCTGCAGAAAGAAAGGAGAGACAGTTAAGTACAGATCAAGAGCTAAGGATAGGTTATATTTACAAAAAGAGGGTTATGTTATACTTGAAAACATTTCATTATACTTATAGCACAATATCTGAGTGTGTCAGATAAAGAGTAGTGACATATTTAAAAACATAATCCTTTTATGAGAAATTAACAAACAGATTTAATGTCCAATTTGTGAGTAACACTGGAGTTGGTCAGTGTAATAAAAGCACTGATGATACCTGTGATATGTCACAAAAATGATCGTAATATCAATATTGGTTAATGAATAAAACACGAGAACATCGTTATAGTGTTAATCAGCGAAAGGGAGACGTGAAGTGGTCTGATGCAAAGTGGAGGCGGATTATATTCTTTTAACGGCGCATCCTTAAGTGTTGTATTCGTTTTCTTCAACAGCAATTTGTCTGCTTTTAAATTGTTTCATTTATAGAGGAATGACACATTCTGCTTTTTAATCATTTGTAGTTACATTTAATGCTATCGAAGGGCTTCAAGACAAGTTATCTCCTGTTATTACTTACTGAAAGTCAGTTACAAATAGTTATTCCTTTGACACTGTTGCCAGCCTTTCTTTCTTTTTTTTTTCTCCCGACAAAAAGATGCAGCCTTTGTACAAAAAGTACACAGTCCTGTGTCTTGATGATTGGAAAATTTATTGACTGTTAGAAAGAACTGATACCTCTGACTCCTTCCAGAAATGCTTAAAGCTATACAGCCTTTCGATTTCATAAAATCGGTGAAATTTATTTCCCTCTGAAATTTGGTTATTGTGATACATGTTTATTTCTGTAATATCTCAAAAAAAAAAAAAACAGACCATTCCGTGGCTGGGAATTAATTTAATTTGAGGGGATTCCCTAGCAAATAATGTCCATGAAATCACTCGCTTTGCGCAGTCAAGCAGACAGAGGAAGTCCGTGTGTGCATGTGCAGGTTTACCTTCTTCTTCTTCTGGGTTTTATAGCAGCTGGCATCCACAGTGTTGTATTACTGCCATACACAGGTTTACCTTTGACCGTGCACTGATAGTTACCCGGTACTTCGTTCTGTCACTAAACGAACAGCTGATCACACCGAGGTGCTCGCTGACCGCCGATATTTATTAGTTTGATCCTGCGTTTCCTTTCCGTCACAACATAACGTCTTTTCTTCTCGCTTTCCGTTACTGTAGTCAGTGTTCCATGTTTCGTTCGCGTCCTCCATTTTTCTCTCCTGTTTTAAATTTGTATCCCACAATGCCTTGCATTAACGGGGAAAGCCCACCAAGTGATGCATGATGTAGTGTCTTGAACTGGGTCATGGTGAAGCAGGAAAAAATAGCGGAGAGTTTAGGGCCATATGGCCCTAAATTCATTAATTGTTCTATTAAAAAAAAAAAAAACTAATAAAATTGGAAGTCTGTGATTTGAATTTAGTAGCTTTCAGTCCACTAAACAAAATAATTGGGTGTCGGGGAAAATTCTTTTTATGATCTAAACTTGAAAAATTTGAAAGGCGGTTGTAGTAATCCCCGATGTGGGTGGAGCACAGAAGCACGGCAGGCGGGAGTTCGTGTTCACACACACGCACTTTATTGAGCTTTCTTTCTTTCTTTCTTTCTTTCTTTCTTTCTTTCTTTCTTTCACTCATTCCTTCACTCACGCACGCACACGTGTTGTGGTCGGGGAGCGAAAATCCTCTTCTCTCCTCTCCCCCTCCCTTTATACTCCATCCCTGCAACAAACACACACACATACACACAAATTGACATCAGGTGTAATGACCTAGCCACTTACCTTCCCTGACCCCGCCCTCCATTCACAGACTGCTGCTTGGCCACGCCCCCGCTGCCACAGCGGTCTACCTTTAAACAAACATCTTCTAACAGAAAGATTTATGATATAAACGCTTATACATTTTTCTTTGTTAAATAACATTTTTAATTTAATTATTATCAGTCTTAGATTATGTAGTTTATCTACCATACAGGCCCTTGTGAGTGAGTGCATTGACATATAAATTACAGTCAGCAATTTCAACACATTCTAACTAAACAGGATCGAGCATTCAGCAGTGCTGTGCTTATATCGCTGGTCCAGTATTTAATGACAAAAGTGGTCATCATCACAAATGTATTTTGGAAACTGAACTATTTAAATGTATGACTATAACATTAGTGTAGTTGATCTAATGTACAACACCGATTCCAAAAAAGTTGGGACAAAGTACAAATTGTAAATAAAAACGGAATGCAATAATTTACAAATCTCAAAAACTGATATTGTATTCACAATAGAACATAGACAACATATCAGATGTTGAAAGTGAGACATTTTGAAATTTCATGCCAAATATTGGCTCATTTGAAATTTCATGACAGCAACACATCTCAAAAAAGTTGGGACAGGGGCAATAAGAGGCTGGAAAAGTTAAAGGTACAAAAAAGGAACAGCTGGAGGACCAAATTACAACTCATTAGGTCAATTGGCAATAGGTCATTAACATGACTGGGTATAAAAAGAGCATCTTGGAGTGGCAGCGGCTCTCAGAAGTAAAGATGGGAAGAGGATCACCAATCCTCCTAATTCTGCACCGACAAATAGTGGAGCAATATCAGAAAGGAGTTCGACAGTGTAAAATTGCAAAGAGTTTGAACATATCATCATCTACAGTACATAATATCATCAAAAGATTCAGAGAATCTGGAAGAATCTCTGTGCGTAAGGGTCAAGGCCGGAAGACTATACTGGGTGCCCATGATCTTCGGGCCCTTAGATGGCACTGCATCACATACAGGCATGCTTCTGTATTGGAAATCACAAAATGGGCTCAGGAATATTCCCAGAGAACATTATCTGTGAACACAATTCACCGTGCCATCCGCCGTTGCCAGCTAAAACTCTATAGTTCAAAGAAGAAGCCGTGTCTAAACATGATCCAGAAGCGCAGACGTCTTCTCTGGGCCAAGGCTCATTTAAAATGGACTGTGGCAAAGTGGAAAACTGTTCTGTGGTCAGATGAATCAAAATTTGAAGTTCTTTATGGAAATCAGGGACACCGTGTCATTCGGACTAAAGAGGAGAAGGACGACCCAAGTTGTTATCAGCACTCAGTTCAGAAGCCTGTATCTCTGATGGTATGGGGTTGCATTAGTGAGTGTGGCATTGGCAGCTTACACATCTGGAAAGACACCATCGATGCTGAAAGGTATATCCAGGTTCTAGAGCAACATATGCTCCCATCCAGATGACGTCTCTTTCAGGGAAGACCTTGCATTTTCCAACATGACAATGCCAAACCACATACTGCATCAATTACAGCATCATGGCTGCGTAGAAGAAGGGTCCGGGTACGGAACTGGCCAGCCTGCAGTCCAGATCTTTCACCCATAGAAAACATTTGGCGCATCATAAAACGGAAGATACGACAAAAAAGACCTAAGACGGTTGAGCAACCTAAATCCTACATTAGACAAGAATGGGTTAACATTCCTACCCCTAAACTTGAGCAACTTGTCTCCTCAGTCCCCAGACGTTTACAGACTGTTGTAAAGAGAAAAGGGGATGTCTCACAGTGGTAAACATGGCCTTGTCCCAAGTTTTTTGAGATGTGGTGTTGTCATGAAATTTAAAATCACCTAATTTTACTCTTTAAATGATACATTTTCTCAGTTTAAACATTTGATATGTCATCTATGTTCTATTCTGAATAAAATATGGAATTTTGAAACTTCCACATCATTGCATTCCATTTTTATTTACAATTTGTACTTTGTCCCAACTTTTTTGGAATTGGGGTTGTATTACAGTTTGGGGTTGTTGTTTTTGTTGTTGTTTTTTCAATTGCTTGGTCAGATAATTTGGCTGGTCAGAGTCGTCACGATACGTTGGGATTTGGGACAGTGTCAGTTTTCATCAGGCTACAGCCATACATAACTGGTTCAGTGATCATCCCAGGTTTGTCAGGTTGTTCTTGCCAGCTTATTCCTCATTTCTAAACCAGATGGAAGAATTCTTCTGGAAGGTATATGACAGGAATCTCTATGACCGAGGAAGTCTTCTGAGGGCCATGGAGGAAGTTTGTGGGGATATTGTTTAGGAGTCCATCCAAGCCTGGTTAAGACACAGCTGTGCATATTTCCATCGCTGCCTTGCGTAATGTGGATCAGGCTTTGTGGCCTGACCTAGCCCAGAGACATGAAGCTGATGGATGATGTCTGTCAAATACTATAAAGTGACAAATTTACTACTCTACTGCAGTATCATTTTGAGTAGCGGTGCATTTGATAAAATGAAAATTTGACACTTGGGCTTGCATATGGCGTACCTGGACACTTTCATTATTGTATGTTGAGTGCTATCAATCAAAAGCTTGATGAGTGTACAATATACGGTTTCTGGCAGTCTCAAGGGTTTGGTCTGTTTACTTTTGGTCTGTGAGTCTGGGATTTAAACAGATGAGTGAGATGTTATAATATTGTGTTTAAACTTATGAGAACATACACTACCGTTCAAAAGTTTGGGGTCACCCAGACAATTTTGTGTTTTCCATGAAAAGTCACACTTTTATTTACCACCATAAGTTGTAAAATGAATAGAAAATATAGTCAAGACATTTTTCTGGCCATTTTGAGCATTTAATCGACCCCACAAATGTGATGCTCCAGAAACTCAATCTGCTCAAAGGAAGGTCAGTTTTATAGCTTCTGTAAAGAGCTAAACTGTTTTCAGCTGTGCTAACATGATTGTACAAGGGTTTTCTAATCATCCATTAGCCTTCTGAGGCAATGAGCAAACACATTGTACCATTAGAACACTGGAGTGAGAGTTGCTGGAAATGGGCCTCTATACACCTATGGAGATATTGCACCAAAAACCACACATTTGCAGCTAGAAATTAAGAAGAGTCATTTACCACATTAGCAATGTATAGAGTGGATTTCTGATTAGTTTCAAGTGATCTTCATTGAAAAGAACAGTGCTTTTCTTTCAAAAATAAGGAAATTTCAAAGTGACCCCAAACTTTTGAACGGTAGTGTAAGGGCACATTCAGTTAAATGTTTTTAAGCAATTGAGGAAAACTGTAATAAACATTATTGTTGTAACATGGCGGCACAGTGGTGTAGTGGTTAGCGCTGTCGCCTCACAGCAAGAAGGTCCGGGTTCGAGCCCGGCAGCCGGCAAAGGCCTTTCTGTGTGGAGTTTGTATGTTCTCCCCATGTCTGTGTGGGTTTCCTCCGGGTGCTCCGGTTTCCCCCACAGTCCAAAGACATGCAGGTTAGGTTAACTGGTGACTCTAAATTGACCGTAGGTGTGAATGTGAGTGTGAATGGTTGTTTGTCTTTATGTGTCAGCCCTGCGATAACCTGGCGACTCGTCCAGGGTGTACCCCGCCTCTCGCCCATAGTCAGCTGGGATAGGCTCCAGCTTGCCTGCGACCCTGTAGGACAGGATAAGCGGCTACAGATGATGGATGGATGGATGGATGGATGGATGTTGTAACATAATGGCTTTGGCATGATTGATGGATATAAGCTCTCTTTACTTATTAGCTGTTAGCTTTGTGGCTCTAGAGCAGAATTACACACACAAAAAAATGTGGATACTAGACATTATACTGAATTGGACTCCATTTGAAGTAGAAAATTTCTTATCTTTAAAAACCCTGCCATAATTCAAAACAGATGACTAGGCAGACAGTTCTGTACTTATCTGTCTTTGACAGATCACTTTGCACTTTCTTGGTAACATGACAAACTGCATTTTTATAGTAGTAACTCCAAGAGAGATTTTTAAAAAAGAGAGCCTGGTTAGAGGCTGGGGATTGTTTCTACAGTAGCTGCTATAATGTAAGTGATAACAAGAAATTGTTTCACAGTAAAAAAAAAAAAAAAGTAAAATGTGTAGTATTTTAATAAATAACCGTTGTATCTGTGGGCAATGCAAAATTTTACCTTAAACCCTTTCAAATTCATTCTGTAAGTTGTTCTTTGGCCTCCAAAGAACGGGCTATATATTTATTATATGATAATAAGCCTTTATTGGTCTTTATCTCAAGCCAGTTTAGCCTGAGGTTGCTTTAGATTGCAGGCTGATTTGAAAATGTGTGCAGCTGTGTGTAGCTGTATTAATTGTCCAGCAGTCCGAAATGACTGCTCTTTGTCTTAGCCATCTCTCTTGGGCTTTAGCCCATATTTATAAAACAGATTTGCACATGGTAGTCATATCCTTTAGGAAATGATCCTGGATTAGAGCTTTTGAGAAGTTTGATAAATACAACTCTCGGTGTTTGGTTGTCAACATGCAGACACAAAAGATGTTTGGATACAAATACGCAAAGAACAAATTTTGATTAACTGTATAAATTAGAAAAAGGGTGAAATGATGAATGATGAAATGACACAAACACAAGTTCTTTATTACCCTCTTTGCACCAATGCAAACTAGGTGCTAGTTTTGGGCTTGTGTTAGTGCCGGTTCAGAGATGGCTCAAGATTTAGTTGGTCTTGTTGGTCATGATAATCCTGCCCAAGCCCCTGACATAAGCGGTTCTTTGTTCTGGACCAGCAAAGTGTTCGTGCCACTTCAACTTTAGTTTCCTTGCTGAGAGCCAGTTCTTTGTGAGTCAAAATGAAAAATAGCAAGACCTGGTTGAATATTATACACCGACTCCAAACCAGCCCTCAGACTGCCTTGATGGAAAAGGGGTATATGAGGTTTGACCTTGCCTCCAGATACAGAGTGTATTTCCAAATTTAGCTCCAGTACTGGGCGGCACGGTGGTGTAGTGGTTAGCGCTGTCGCCTCACAGCTAGAAGGTTCCGGGTTTGAGCCCTGTGGCCGGCGAGGGCCTTTCTGTGCGGAGTTTGCATGTTCTCCCCGTGTCCGCGTGGGTTTCCTCCGGGTGCTCCGGTTTCCCCCACAGTCCAAAGACATGCAGGTTAGGTTAACTGGTGACTCTAAATTGACCGTAGGTGTGAGTGTGAATGGTTGTCTGTGTCTATGTGTCAGCCCTTTGATGACCTGGCAACTTGTCCAGGGTGTACCCCGCCTTTCGCCCGTAGTCAGCTGGGATAGGCTCCAGCTTGCCTGCGACCCTGTAGAACAGGATAAAGCAGCTACAGATAATGAGATGAGAGATGAGAGCTCCAGTACTCCTGGCTCCAGACGTGGACAGTAACGAAGTACATTTACTGTACTTAAGTACACTTTTTGAGTATCTGTACTTTACTCGAGTATTATTTTTTGGAAACTTATGACTTAAATGTCACTACATTTAAATGACAAATATCGTACTTTTCACTCCATTACATTTCTATCAAGGTCCTCATTACTATGAAGCAGCTTTGAAAGTGGATGTTTTTTCTTTTCTTTTCTAAAATGTGATTGGTTTTTTCGCAGGTGACACTGAGACAGACTATCAGTAATCACTAGGGTCACGTCACATCCATAGACTATAAAATCAAGTTCAGTGATTTCTCAGCAGCGTTATTTGAACACGATCAGTTGATGGCAGAATGGAATGAGGCGGCTCTTCTGGGGAACGCACGCACCCATGGCTATAGCTAGAACCCATGTTTCAGTTTTCTGAAAGGATTAAAGATTTGTTTTGTTTAAAATGTTTGCTTTGTTTGCCTAAAATGGAGCACATCACAGCCTACAAAAACTTGCTGTCTGACCTGCGGAAGCATATTGAGGCATGTAAATGTTTTATTGCAAGAGAAAGCTTGCAATGGAGTTGTCTGTGCTTTTAGAGCTAGAGATAACGTTGCAATAGCTATGCAGTTTGGTTAGTCAAATGACTTTCTATGGCTTTGCCCACCAAGTTGCCATCGCCTTGTCCACGGCTAACGATAACACATAGCTAGTTAACTTGGACACTGTTAGCATGTAAAAACAGAGTTACGCTAACATGAATAGCGCTAACTTATCTGAAGTCCTTTCAGAAATGTTTTAGCATATAATCTTACCAAATAAAAAAAATAGAAATCTTTCTTTTCTAGTAACGTTAGCTACCCAGTATGATTTCAAGTTTGAAAAGAGTTTGCTAGCATGTCAGGTGGAGCTTCACTGACTAGCTAGCTTAACGTTAAAACTACCATGATGGCAGAGCATGCGTTCATTTTGTGAATCCATTCGGTTGCTTCAGAGGCATTAGGTTTTGTAAGCGTTGTGGCAATAATATAACAATGTGTTGACAGAAAATGTACTTTTAATACTTAAAGGAACAGTCCACCGTACTTCCATAATGAAATATGCTCTTATCTGAATTGAGACGAGCTGCTCCGTACCTATCCGAGCTTTGCGCGACCTCCCAGTCAGTCAGACGCAGTCAGACGCGCTGTCACTCCTGTTAGCAATGTAGCTAGGCTCAGTATGGCCAACGGTATTTTTGGGGGCTGTAGTTAGATGCGACCAAACTCTTCCGCGTTTTTCCTGTTTACATAGGTTTATATGACCAGTGATCTGAAAAGTTCAGTTACACAAATTGAAACGTAGCGATTTTCTATGCTATGGAAAGTCCGCACTATAATGACAGGCGTACTAACACCTTCTGCACGTTTCGGCAGCGCATTGATACGGAGCTCAGATATCAATGCGCTGTCGAAGCGCGCAGAAGGTGTTAGTACGCCTGTCATTATAGTGCGGACTTTCCATAGCATAGAAAATCGCTACGTTTCAATTTGTGTAACTGAACTTTTCAGATCACTGGTCATATAAACCTATGTAAACAGGAAAAACGCGGAAGAGTTTGGTCGCATCTAACTACAGCCCCAAAAAATACCATTGGCGATACTGAGCCTAGCTACATTGCTAACAGGAGTGACAGCGCGTCTGACTGCGTCTGACTGACTGGGAGGTCGCGCAAAGCTCGGATAGGTACGGAGCAGCTCGTCTCAATTCAGATAAGAGCATATTTCATTATGGAAGTACGGTGGACTGTTCCTTTAAGTATTTTAAAAATCAAGTACTTCAGTATTTTAACTTGAGTAAAAATTTGACTGGACAACTTTTTACTTATATCGGAGTAACATTTGACCAGTAGGATCTGTACTTTGACTTAAGTAATGAAGTTGGGCACTTTGTCCACCTCTGCCTGGCTCTCTCCTCTTTCAGGTGGCTGGCTCTTTGAGCAACATGCGGTTACGGCTAAAGGAGCACCTGGCACGGCTGGATGAGATCTTTTCACCTCGGCAGGACTACACCCAGACACTTCGCTTCATACAACAGATGGCTGACAATATCATCCGACAGCTCACTGCCCTGCCCAACATCACCCAGGTCAGACAGGACCTTGTGACAGTTGCTGATCAGGCCAGCTACATGGAGTACTACAGGTGACTTGCATGGGATTAATGGGTTTAGTATTACTTCTGTATGAGTTATTTTTAAAAGACTGCAGTTTGAGTGGGTGTCAAGGTGGGTAGCATTGCCACCTCACATCACTAGGGTTCCCGGTTTGAGCCCTGCTGTGGAGTTTTCTATGTTCTCCCTGTGTTTGTGTGGGTTTCCTCTGGGTTCTTCTGTTTTCTCCCATCTCCCAAATACATTCTGGTCGGTAGACTGGTTATGCAAATTTGTCTCCAAGTGTGAATGTGTGTGCATGGTGCCCTGGGTGTATTCCCACCTGGGCTTCAGATCCACTGTGACCATGGCCAAGACAAAGTAGTCTGGCTAACGCAACTTCAAAGCTCTGCGAGCATTGGTCTGGCATAGATATTAAGCCCAACCATTTCCCAAAGCGCGTGGTTGACCCGCCTCCCTGAAATGCCTCAGTTTGCTACTGGTCGAAGCCAGAAAAGGCTGTGACGAAGCTTAAACCAATCACATCACTCTTTCCTCTGACGTATGTGACACGACAGAAACTTTGCAACAGCCCCCCGTGTTGCGTCACACTTAGGATGGGCGGGCCCAGGCTAGCTAACTGGTAGATTAAACTCTTACCGAAGCCGGTTGGGAGCAAGGCGAAAACGTCCTTCCTTTCAATAAATACCTCCAGGGCTGCTCTTTGCTCCGTTTTCAATGAGAACTTCCCGTTGAATGCTTTCAATACAGCATCTACTGCTGTGTCAAAGGCTTGCCGCTGCTCCATGTTCGTAATGTTTCTAGTGAATGAAGCGCTTCCGGCATAGATTCTGTAAACAATCTATGGCTTCCGGTCGCAGTTCTACTACGTCACTGCCTTGAACAGGCCTCTACCCAGGGCCGTTGGAGATGCTCAAAGTTGATTGGCTCCCGATTTTTCGGGAGCTTGGAAGAGCTGGAGATAGCTTGCCTTGCCAGACTAAGTTCGCAACAGCCCCCTGTGTTGCATCACACTTAGGATGGGCGGGCCCAGGCTAAAGACAAAGTGCTTCCTTAAGCTGAATAAATGCAATTTGAGTCCTGAGTTATTAATTGACTCAGTTAATAGGGCCAAAATTGTTCCATGCAGCAGTCAGATCCTACAAGTTTTGCATCCAGCGTGTTATTCTTTTTTTTTTTAAATTTAATTCTCAGGATATCATGCTCTCATTACACTAGTGTACATGACCTGCATGTAATGAATTATAAGTCTGGTCACTGCATTTCCCCATCACACATAAAGCTATTCAGAGTGCTATTAACAGCCCTAGCAGATTTCTGGCCTGCAGACAAGCACCATTAACTAGCACAGAATTATGTAGGAGTCACTTGTGCCATTGACCTTTATCCAGACTTTAAAGCAGTCCCTCATTTCCACTGCCCTTTCAGAGCTGTTAGGTATGCCGAATTGACTCATATATTCTCGATGAAGATTGCATTTCCGCTTGTAGACGAACGTGTTATGAACTAGCAGCTGGCTTATTGATGAACGGCTCGTGTTTCTGGTGACTGGAGGACTGTGGTATCGAGCGAGAATGTGCACACCTTCTTCCTGCATTACTCACAGGGCAAATCGAATCAGCCAACTTCCTCAGCCTCTCTGTCTCAAGGCGTATGATGATAGTATTGTAGCTTTATCTGCATGCTGTAGCATTGCTGTAGATGCTGAAAATACCTGGAGCCAACACAATATAAATGATAAAAGATCAGAGGCTGTTGAGTCGATCATCATCTTGTCTCGCTATAATCAGTTGTAGCTACTGTGCTGGCCTGCTAAAAGCAGAGTAGGTCATTTTTGGAGAAACCAGCAAAAATAAGCTAGATTTTGAAAGTATCCAACCAACTCCAAAGCCATTCCTCCAAAACACAGAAATGTGCACTGCTTGATTACTATAGAAGGAGTCATGGGAGAGAGCGTTAGGGGAGAGGAGCGTAGTGCCTCACTGTCATATCCAACTAACAAATTTCACCCAAAAAACAAAACAAACAATTCCCTCAGTCATCAATCTGGTTTAACTTCTTACATTTGCGGCCTTCACATGCTACTCACAATTCCAACTTCCCACTTGTGAAGTTGGAATTGTGAGTAGGTCACGTTCAAGTGCTTTGTTATTTGGAGTGAAATGAAAAATAGTGGAAGATAGTGCAAGATTCCTTCTCACTTGTTTCTTTGATAAAGCCTATTTTGATTCCAAGCTAAATAGCCTTGTTCTATTGCTGGGTTTCACGTGACGTCACAGCCGCCTCATTAATTATTCAAAACTTTAGCTGGTGGTCTACCAAAGCTCAGTTGACAAGGCATTTGTACGGAGAAGGTGCATTCCTCGCATGAAAAATGCCTTACGCTTGCATTGTTTTAGGTTGTTCGAATCGATCAAACCATTAAACTGATAAAAGTTTCTTCAGGGTTCCCCGTGAACTAATAAAAAAGGTGAACGAACACACGATTTCATAAAAACGCATCGAGAAAGGTGGCTTTTGAACCTCACTGAAATCGAAGGGAGCCGAGTCGAAGCATGCTCGAGTTTGCAGTGATCACTTGGTGAAAGGTTTGTTTCTCCATCCCAGCTATGTCTTTAGTGTTTTCCAAGTACTTTTCTTGCTATGTGTCGTTATTTTACAGTACTTTTTTCTTTAGTCACAAAGCGCTAAAGTCCCCAGCTGTTTCTTTGTTTACTCCTCACAAAGTCAATATGCATGAAGGTCGCGACAAAATTCTTCCCCAGCCGTACAGTTACAATGCGCCGTGATCACTTCTCCGTCTTGTTTAACTAATATTCAGGTCTTTAAAGGGGTTTCTGATGATCTTTGTGAATGATTTACCTGAGATTAGAGCAAACACAAGTGAGAATCAAGCGAACTGTTTGTTTACACTTCAACTTGCAGCGCTTTGTTGTAAAGCCACGAATGAAAAGCTTTAAAAAAAACAAACATACTTACACGGGCAAAAACAATCCAGGATTCATTCAGCAGTGACTTGATAGCGAGGTCCTTTACCCAGCCACATACAAAAAAGTTGTAAGCCTCCATACTCTTCCACACGTTCATCTGTTTTGCAGTGTAGAAGGACGTATGCAACACCAGATAGTTCAAGATGTCGGGGAACTCGACTGAAGGGTCGTTTTCGAGATCGTATGACAAATCCTTCTTTCCCAGACTGTAGGGGTCGATTCCATTGCACGTAGCAATCTTCTGAATATATCTAAAGCGACCAGTGGCTTCTAGATTACGAGCATACTCTGATAAGTTATCGCTAGTTGTTTGCACTACGGCAGCCGTTTAGACCACCAGCTATTTCAGTTGCAGTAAAACCACTAAGAAAAGTCACGTGACCGAAACCCAGCAATATCAAGTAAAGTGTGCACAGATTACAGATTAAATTATGTACACAATCAACAGCAAACAATAATTAACCTAATCTCATTATCTCTAGCCGCTTTATCCTGTCCTACAGGGTCTCAGGCAAGCTGGAGCATATCCCAGCTGACTACGGGCGAAAGGCGGGGTACACCCTGGACAAGTCGCCAGGTCATCACGGGGCTGACACATAGACACAGACAACCATTCACACTCACATTCACACCTACGGTCAATTTAGAGTCACCAGTTAACCTAACCTGCATGTCTTTGGACTGTGGGGGAAACCGGAGCACCCGGAGGAAACCCACGCGGACACGGGGAGAACATGCAAACTCCGCACAGAAAGGCCCTCATCGGCCACGGGGCTTAAACCTGGACCTTCTTGCTGTGAGGCGGCAGCGCTAACCACTACACCACCGTGCCGCCCTCAGCAACTCGTATTTACTATAATTCTGATTGCACATGAAGGCAGCATTTTTTTTCAGCTTCTTTTTCATCATAGCTTTTTCTACTTCAGTCTTTCTTTTCTTGCTTTGTTTAAAAGCGCAAGTGTAATGTTCGGTCTAACTGGAAATTTTGGCTGCCCTTTTGCTGCCATTCTTGTGCGACCAGCTCGCTAGCTTTAGCAATAGACCCCTTTCACTGACGTCACCTGAAACCGGAAGTAAACAGACCCTGCGCCATATTGGAAGACCAACAAACTCGTGATTAGAGGGAAATAACGGCAGCGGTATGTGAACCCACGAGAATAAAGTGGAGTGGCAAACGACTTAAACAAATCTGAGCTGTTTTATTTATGATTTATTGGCCCAACAGTAGACTTGAAAGAAACCTGTGTGAGACTTGGCAAAAAACTGTGGATATAATGGATAAGTCTGTGCATGATCTGCGGACACTTTGAGGTAAGCAAACGCAAGAAATTCAGATTTAAAACATGCTAAATTGGCCCCAAGTTGATAACTGTATGAGGAGCAAGCCTCCCAGACTTCTACAATTTAATAATAATAATAATTTAGGATGGTTTGGGGCTTGCTCGCTGCTGCCAGGTTGGTTGTTGAGTAGCCTGACTGTTTGTTTTTTTTTCTTGCGTGTGGTATCATCGTTGATGCGAGGTTGTTTTTTGAACATGCCAATGTGGACACGATTTCCCCTGATGAGTTATGACTTCAGACGCAATGCGTGTGTGGAGGTGTGGAGTCCGCGTGATATGTGCGTAAGATAGGCTTCTCATGTGTTTGGAGATCCGCGCTCCGAGACAAGCGCAAGGCTTCTCATGTGTTTGGAGAGCCGCGCTCCGAGACAAGCGCAAGCTCCCCAAGGGAAAAAAAGGGACCCCTCGAAAATATCGGCATAGTTCGAACACTGAGTGTAGGCACTGGGTGTAAACAACAAATAGTTTACAATGTCTGGGTAGCAAACAGATGGCAGAATTGGTGTCCGGTCCTCCTTATGTTTCCATTCTCCCTTGCCGCGAGTCTTATCATATGGGTCAAACCCATCAATCACAGCCTGTTTCTCCACATACCGTGCCCTTTCTGCAGCTGGTAATGTACTCACATAACCAGAATTATCAGCCATCGTGTCACTTTACTCTCGCTCGTAGTTTGTTTTATATTGTGAGTGCATGTACTTGGTCTTCCAATATGGCGCCTAACAAAATCTCGCGGCGCAGTGACGTCATGTGAAAGGGGTCTATATGTCTGCCTCGCCTTGTGGAAGACCTCCCATGCACATGCGCAATGAGTGCATGGGAAGAGTATACGCAGGTAGGCAAGTAGGTAGATAGACAGGCAAGTTGGACCAAATGAAATGATTGGATAGGCTTTTTACAGCCCTGTGACTGCCACAGATGAAAGGTTGTTGTTGTTGTTGTTGTTGTTTTTTTTTATTGTCAAAGCATTTGATTTATTCATGGCTATTGGGATGTAAAGAGAATTTTTAAAAAATATATAACAAAAATGTTTCTGAAAAAAGTCAACTATCATGCCTTGAAACATAACTTCAAAGCTATTTTGGATCTTTTTTTGGTGTCAGTTGCTGATATACAAGTCCAGATGAATAAATCCTCAGGAGCAGGAGCAGAAAGACCCTCAGAGAGAGCTGATGTCCATAGAATCGAGCTCATGAAATACTTATGTCTATGGATTTGCACTACTGAATTATTAACTGGTTAAACACATGCATGCATGCATGCATGCACGCACACACACACACACACACACACACACACACACGTAAGTCTTGTTGGTGTGTTATGCATTATATCCCTTTTAAATTCTACCCTGTGTTGTACATGTAAAGCTGTGACTTCATTCCTGTGAAAAAGCAAGCGCTATATGGTTCTATTTATGATTTGATTCTGCCTCTTTCAGATGGCTGATGTATCTCCTGCTGCTGATTCTAGACCTGGTCATCTGTCTGGGATGCTGTTTGGGGCTGGCAAAGCATTCTCGCTGGTTTCTTATACTGTGAGTGATTCTCAGGTTTCTGCATACTAACTGAAGGAGCACAGATCTCCTGCTCTGTGTCTGTACCGTATATATACTTACTGTCCTATAGCAAAACAAGACTGTAACAACTCTCTGACGCTGGGAAACAGAGGAACTGGGAGCAGGCTCCAGAACAAGTGTGTTCTCTTTATCGTTCACACTTTTCAGTGACGATTAACGAAACATAAACACACTACACACACGCGCGAGACAGGGCGCCACAGCTCTGTCTCTCTCATTTCTGGCTGTCTGAAAGATACGCATACACAGAGACACGGGCCAATAGACAGCCAGTAATTACACACAGGTGTGCACACATGTTACTGACCGGTTCAACCTGCCTCCTCGCCGTTCACAGCTGACGCTCGACCACACCCCCACTGCCGCAAAGACATTTCATATAATTAAAAACAAAAAAACCCTATTTCTGTCAACGAAACTGACATTTAAATGTTGATGTGACATGCTCACATGTTCTAATTTGTTTTTTATGTTTACTGTAAGTCTGTCAGTACACAGCCAAATGACCCTCATTGCTTCATGTAGAAAAAGGGATGTAAACTGCTTCTTCTTTTGGCTGCTCCCGATTAGGGGTCGCTACAGCGGATCTTTCGTCTCCATTGCTCCCTGTCTTCCGCATCCTTCTCTACCACACCTGCCACTTTCATGTCCTCTCTCACCACATCCATGTATCTCCTCTTTGGCCTTCATCATTTTCGTGTGCCTGGCAGCTCCATCCTCAACATTCTCCTTCCAACATGCTCTGCATCTCTTCTCAGGATGTGCCCAGACCATCTCAGTCTCACCTCTCTTAGCTTCATTCCCAAGCTCTCCACATGCGCTGTCCTTCTGATGTGCTCGTTCCTTATCCTGTCCAACCTTATCACTCCCATCGCAAACCTTAACATCCTCAACTCCGCCACCTCCAACTTTGCCTCCTGTCTCTTCGTTAAGGGTACGGTCTCCAATCCATACATCACAGCTGGTCTCACTACTGTCTTATACATCCTACCTTTCACTTTTGCTGGGACTTTCCTATCACAAATGACTCCTGAAATCCTTCTCCAACTGCTCCACCCTGCCTGCACTCGCTTTCTCACCTCACTATCGCAGCCCCCATTTTCTTTGCACAGTTGACCCCAGGTACTTGAATTCACCAACTTTCTTTATGTCTACTCCTTGCATCTTCACTACACTCTCATCCCCATTCTCACTGATGCACATGTATTCTGTTTTGCTCCTGCTCACCTTCATTCCTCTTCGTTCCAATGCATACCTCCATCTCTCCAAACCCAACTCAACCTCCTTTCTACTTTCACTACATATCACAATATCATCCGCAAACATCATGTTCCATGGTGACGCTTGCCTCACTTCGTTCGTCAAGCTATCCATCACTATGGCAAACAAGAAAGGACTCAAAGCAGATCCTTGATGGAGTCCCACCTTCACCTTGAACCATTCAGTCGTTCCAACTGCACACCTCACTGCTGTTTCACTGTTCTCATGCATGTTTTGTATCACCCTAGAAAAAGGGATGTAAACAGGACTTCTTTTTCCTAATCTAGACTATAATAGGGACAGGTTTACTGGAAACGGACAGTTTGGAAAAATTGCAAGAACACTGATCGGTCTTTTTTCAATCTTACACTGTCCAGTTTTGGAGAACTTGTGCTTACTGTAGCCTCAGATTCCTGTTCTTGGATGATGGAACTCAGTGGGTCTTTTTGTGGCTACTGCCTCATATAGAGGCTGTAGCCACTATGTCATCGTGTTGTAAGAATGTAAGAATGAGTATAACAATAGCGCACTGCGCATGTGCATACAGGTGTTCCTATTAAAATGACTGGTGAGTGTATACAATTCGGTTCACCATTCGAAATAAATGGACTAGACTAAAGAAATCGCTTTCAGACATGTTTATGTTTATTCCCAAGGGGAAGTGCGTTCCTGTTTTCAAATATACTCCAGGTTGCTCCCCTTTCCTCACCTTCTTCGGCCAGTGGTCCAATCTGTGATGTAGATGTGACGCACTTCCGAGTTGTTACAGGAAGTTGTCAGAAAGAGTATTGAGACCACTGAGCTCTAGCGCCGGGCCTTTTCCGGGAAATAAAAGTGTCGGTCATGGCGACAGCGTGTGTATGTCAGTCTCGGTTCGGAGGTTTCAGTTTCGAAAACTGTAAGAGGCAAGAGAAGTACAGACACTTGGTATATTTTACTTCTGTGATTTTTAAATTGTTAATTTTTGGATTATGCTTCCTTTTTGTGGTTACTGCCTCATAGAGTAAAATATGCTATATTTACTGTATGGCAGGGGCGTGTTTAGCCTATTTTTGGGGGTGCTCAAGCACCCCCAAAAACGAGCTCAGCACCCCCTAGCTCAGCACCCTCAAAAACACTGCTTTTGGACGTAATTTTCAGAAATAAGTGCCCTTGCGCACTGCGCAATGAATGTGTGCGCGGGCGTGTGTGTGTGTTCTTGAATTCACCTGTTACGTGATAGTTCTATGACCAGTAAAATACCTCTCCTCCTTGCGTCCCCTCTGATTGGGTTGCCTGTCCACGCGAGTGCTTGCTACGACATGGTGGTTTTTTTAACTGGATTCCACGCCGATGAGGAACTCGAAGTAGCACCTGAGTATTACTGGCATAGCGAGATGTGAAGGTACGGACTGGAGTTACAATTGTTAAACACAACACAATAATATGCATAATGCAATATTGATGTTCCCTGGGGGGCGGCACGGTGGTGTAGTGGTTAGCGCTGTCGCCTCACAGCAAGAAGGTCCGGGTTCGAGCCCCGTGGCCGGCGAGGGCCTTTCTGTGCGGAGTTTGCATGTTCTCCCCGTGTCCGCGTGGGTTTCCTCCGGGTGCTCCGGTTTCCCCCACAGTCCAAAGACATGCAGGTTAGGTTAACTGGTGACTCTAAATTGAGCGTAGGTGTGAATGTGAGTGTGAATGGTTGTCTGTGTCTATGTGTCAGCCCTGTGATGACCTGGCGACTTGTCCAGGGTGTACCCCGCCTTTCGCCCGTAGTCAGCTGGGATAGGCTCCAGCTTGCCTGCGACCCTGTAGAACAGGATAAAGCGGCTAGAGATAATGAGATGAATGAGATGAGATGTTCCCTGGTCTATGAACAGAATGATAAAAACGACATTTATCATCCGTATCGAGATACTTTTGTGCAGAGCTGTACAAGTGCTACGGTCCTAGACCACCATGTGTTAGTCAATTTTATTTAATGTAACATAGCGTTTACGTTTGCTTATCATTCACAAATCCAAACCCTGGGGGCTAAGCACCCCCAAAGATCAGATGCTAGAATCGCCCCTGACTGTATGGACATGGCATCAGAAAACAATTTTATTTATAAGCAGTAGCCACATGTACCCATAGGGTACCTATTTTTTCTGTTGCAGCCCAAGGTTTAGAGTTTTCCACTCACCACGATTGCAAAGAGTTACCGTAGCCTTCCTGTGGTATTGAAATAATCTGGCAATTTTCCTCTGACCCCTCTCATCAACATGGCATTTCCACATTTTTTTCATTTTTATTTATTTATCGGCCCGCTCCACACACACCATTCTGTGTAAACACAGCCGTTTTCGGCAGTTTCTGAACTACCCAAAGTCAGCGAGGTCACTTTTTTTTTTTCTCCATTCTGATGTTTAATGTGAAAATTAATTAAAACTCTTGACCTGTATCTACATGATTTTATGCACTGACCTGCTGCCACTTGATTAGCCGATTGGATAATCGCAAGAATACGCAGACGTACATGTGTTCCTTATAAAATGGTCGTGAATGTGTGTAGTAAGTATGCAGATTCCATAAAGACATTTATGTTTGACCCTATGTATTCATCATATGCATGTTGGTTTGGGAATACAGTATGTGTCAATTGTCATGTTGTGGCCTTTCCATCTTACTTTACCACTAACTGAAGGGCTTAGAACATATGAACAAAGCCCCTTTATTCTCAAGCACGCAAGAGAATAAAGGAAACCCTACACCGTGTGCTCAGTACAGTTCTACTTTGGCAGCTTTTGTTTTTTCTTCTAGCGTATATTTAGCAGGTGTCGTGGTTACTAATACGAAGGCGAAACATGCATCCTGTTATCTAACATCTTTAGTGAAGGTGCACAGCGTTTCTTGCGAGGCAGCATGTTCATGGGATCAAGCAGTTTCGTTCTCTTTTGTCTAAAGTTCATCTGCGGTTCACAGAGAGGCTTCTAGAAAGTACAGAGCTTTATCTCATACAGAGAACATAACTATGTGTTTGTATATTTGATTGTGAATAACAGCAGTAGAATAATTAGCCGAAGTGACTATTTTGTTTCGACTATTAAGATTAAGATTAAATGTTACCCGAGATAAAATTTAATTGTTCTTTTGAGTTCTTTAAAAAAAATAAATAATACTCAAAACAAGTCTTTTTTTATACATTTGGCTGACTCATGTGGCTGATTCATTTAATAGTGGGTTTTTTTGTTTTTGTTTTTTTGCTATCATGTCAGGTAAGGAGTTAAGGCCTCTGCATGCTCTTGCGACAAGGCTTTCGCAGACAGCTTTTCGCAGACAGTTGTAATTTATCGTTGAGCGGCGAGTAATAGGCGTGCGCGATGTTATTCACCGCTACAACGCAAGGGGGTGCGAAGTCGCGAAATCGCTAGGAGTAGTTGATGGGTGTGGTTAGTGGAGTGTTTATCCTCCGGTTACTTATAATGACTAGAACTGGAGTCGTATAGATGTCCGTACTTCCTCACTTCTTCGATCAACCGCTCTTCGTGCTGCTCCATCTTCGCTCGTGTTTTTAAAAATGGCGGTCGTGAAAACAAACCCAACCGGGAAAGTAGGGAAGCGGAAGTGCGTGTACAGCGGATGTAGAGTGGACCAGTCAGAGCCCTCTTGTCTGCGACGCTGTCTGCGAGGCTTCTGCGGTGGTCACAATTTTTGGGAGGTGCGCGCAGAGCGTCTGCGAAGGTGGGGGGGCTACGCAGACGCTATCTGCGACACCGTCTGTGAGGACTGGGTTGTCAGCATAAATTGGCCTTTAATTTTAGTCTTTCTAAAGATGTCTAAAGCCTTGCTAGCTTAAGTGTGATTTTTTTCACGCATGTTCTATTTATCAGATACCTATATGTTTTTGGGCGGCACGGTGGTGTAGTGGTTAGCGCTGTCGCCTCAGAGCAAGAAGGTCCGGGTTCGAGCCCCGTGGCCGGCGAGGGCATTTCTGTGCGGAGTTTGCGTGGGTTTCCTCCGGGTGCTCCGGTTTCCGCCAAAGACATGCAGGTTAGGTTAACTGGTGACTCTAAATTGACCGTAGGTGTGAATGTGAGTGTGAATGGTTGTCTGTGTCTATGTGTCAGCCCTGTGATGACCTGGCGACTTGTCCAGGGTGTACCCCGCCTTTCGCCCGTAGTCAGCTGGGATAGGCTCCAGCTTGCCTGCGACCCTGTAGAACAGGATAAAGCGGCTAGAGATGATGATGTTTTAGCAAACAGTCCAATCAAATCACTTTATAACTAGTTAAATGCTTGCAAACTGTTTGTGATGCTCCTGTGCCAAATCTTTAAATTCAATTTTATCTCTTTATACTTTTAGGGGAAACCAAAAAACCAACATGAGATCTATCAGAACTATATATAGTAGAACATTTCAACATATGAAGGGTTTTTCAGGCTACCACACACAAACACACACACACATATGGTGGGCAGAATTATATAAATACATTATAGCGGCCTCCTTTAATTCCGCAGCAGTTAGTCATCAAAAGATGGCTTATTTTTAAATACCTTCCTTCCTGTGCGGTATTACTTTTTATTTACCCATCTGTCTTCCCTGCAGGTGAAACAGCTGCGTGGTCACTTCTGTCTGGTCAGATCACATTTCAGGAGCAGTTTGCTCCATATTTTAATTTGTCTTAATTATTGTACATCACATAATGGCAGTATAAAAACAAGCTGGGTGTGAATCGACAGTGTAGTTAGCATGTTTTTCACATGCTGGCTACTTCCTTCTCTCCTTCTCTCATTTCTCATACATTCATCCTTGTCTCTCTCTCCCTGTTCTCTCCACTAATGCCTATTGATCGCTCTGCCAGGATGTGTATGTATGCGTGTGTGCTAGTGAGTGTGTCTGTGCACAAGTGTGCCCTTAACTAATTTTTAAGTGCTTCCAGTCCACTTTATTGGTGCTTTTAAGACCATCATCAGAAAAGAGATTTGGTTCATGAAAACCCCGACTGCATTTTTGTGCCCATGAGGGAGTCATTTCCCCTATTTTATTTATTTTTTTCCTCCTTCTCTTTCTCTCTCAGTTATTCTTTATCCCCCTCTCCCTTTTATCTGTGCAGATAAACATGCTCAGGTTGGACAATATCCTTTAGTAGACGTGATCATAATTCCAGGCTCGGCAATACTAGTATTTGAGAATTTTATTTCAGCATTCTGACCATTTCAGAGCTTGCAGATAAGTTTTCTGCCACCGTTTTGATAAATCCTGTAATTGGCATATGTTAAAAAAATCAAACATGTCGGATTATGGGTCTAACAAGTTGTGCTGGTCAATATTTACATTGAATAATGGGGGACAATCCAGGGAACATGATGAAACGAAATTGTTGACCCAACTGGTGATTAAAGCAAAGGAAGCAGAAAACCAATGTGGCGGAATCTAGTGTTAAATGGCGAGTGTTGCCAGATATGATGGTTGGAAAAACAGCTCAAAAAACAAGTCAGGGTTGTACTGGGTCTGGAACCTAATCCGGAATCATTGGGCACATAGTGGGGGTACATCGTAATGAGACTCCAGTTCATTGCAGGGCATCACGCACACACATCAACACACTAATTCACACCTAGAGGCAATTTATCATAGAATTCAGTCCACTTACCACCATGTAATTTGGGAGGTGGGAGGAAAGGAAGAACGTGGCGGAAAGCCACAGGGAGAACATGTGAAACACTGCACTGACAGTAACATGAGCTCAGGATGATGAGGTGGTAATGCTACCCACTGCACCCCCGAGCCTCCCATCAAAAAAAAAAGTAATGTCAAAAGAAATTAAAAGGAATAAAGAGAAATAAAAAAATAAGAAGGTGCCTGTGGCTTGAGATAAGCCATAAAAATCCAATCTAATCTCGCTCTCTTTTGATGCGTTCCAAACCATTCTTTCATCAGCAACTCAGTTATTTGGCATGTCAGTATTTTGTATGTTTGTAGGTAATTTTGTTGTAACTGGATAATTAAATTGAGATGTTGGAAAGTTAGACGGCCAGCTACTGAGCTAATTATAAGATCGCTACTAGCCACCGTTGATACTTGTAGATGTTATTTTAGTATGTTATTCAGAGCTGGTTTGTTGGTCAGTTGGACTTGAGTTCAAAAGTTCAGTATTTACGAAGAAGCAGCTTACTTTGTATTCTTTGCTGTCAACTGCAAGAGACAATTTCAGAATAAACAAGTGAAAAGACCAATGCAGTGAAATATGAATGAGAAAATGGCAAGTGTTCAAATCAACATCTAATAAGAGTCTGGTACATTGTTCAGTATATTGGTGCATGAATAATTCTAGACATAATTATCACAATCATTGCAAATGTGGCTGAGTTTAACTAACTTCTACCCTCATTATTTGGCATCTTAAAAAATAAGTGCTTGATCCAGCATATCTTTTTTTTCCTTTCCTTTTGAGAACAAACGAGAAGTACATTGTAGACATGGTTTGTTAATGTTGGAGTGGATGAACTCAAGTGGCTGCACAGAGCCCTGACCTCACAGAGCCCTGAACAACTGACTGCACCCCAGGCCCCCTCATCTGAGATCAGTATCTCACTTCACTAATGCTCTTGTGGCTGAATGAGCACAAATCCCCACAGCCATGCACCACAATCTTGTGGAAAGCCTTCCCAGAAGAGTCGAGCTTATTGTAACAGCAAAGGGGACTAAATCTGAAAGGGGATATTCATCAAGCACCATTACAAAACCAGTCACATGGGTCAATTTTTCAAAATTGACTTATTGTGTTTTTATGAAAGGCCATTAAAAAGCTTTCCAATTATGTATAGGTCAAGAAAATGGACCAACGCACCATTAAGATATCGGCATTTGAAGCAGTCATATTTTACTTTTTATGAAAAGTCAGAAATGGAGAAATCTGCTTGTAAAGTTTACTACATAAACTCCTTAGCAGCACATATTAAAAAAAAAAAGATATTAAAATGAAATTTGGGGCACATATTTATTATGGTTTCACAGATGTACATACCACATTTTTTCACTATACCTTTTTAGGAAAATGTTATTAACACATTTACAAAATGTTGATTTTTAAATTCTAAAGTCCTTTGAAAATGTTGTCTGTAGTTCATGAATCGCAACAAAAGAGCCTGCTGCTTTAACCCCTCTGCCATGGTCATGGTCATACCCATGTCCAGACCTGCTTCTGAGGCCACATACACATCCTCGCCCACATCCATTTCCTCAGCTTTGTCCTTCTTGTCCTTTATCTACATGCACCTGTATCTCTTCATCCTCTGACCCATCTGGAGGCAGCACACCTGGTTTAGGGCACATTATGTCCTTGTAGGGCTCAGGAACAAAGAAGGGTGGCGCAGTGGTTAGCACTGTCACCTCACAGCAAGAAGGTTCTGGGTTTGAGCCCAGTGGCCGACGGGGGCCTTTCTGTGTGGAGTTTGCATGTTCTCCCCGTGTCTGCGTGGGTTTCCTCCTGGTGCTCCGGTTTCCCCCACAGTCCAAAGACATGCAGTTGGGTTAACTGGCTACTCTAAATTGTCCATGAGTGTAAATGTGTGTGTGAATGGTTGTTTCCCAAACCCAGAAATGGAAGAGTTGCTGCAGGAAGGGCAGCCGACGTAAAACTATGCTCCAATTAATATGACCTGTGGATCAGTAGGATCCATGTGGCTCCACCTGGTTGGACAAGGGAGAAGATGATGATGAGGGCTCAGGAACAAAGGCTCAGATGGGTTTGTAGAGATACAGTTGCCTAGCTAGTAGAAATCCAGGTGAGGGAAGTGTGACTGGAAGACCACCTGGATCATTTCTTTGGGTACAAAAAGGTGATAACACAGTGTTCCATCAGGCTTGATCGAGTATGAGCAGCTGGAAAAAAGATGAGTTCATTGAGCTCTAGAAACCATCCAACCATCCATTATCTGTAGCTGCTTATCCTGTTCTACAGGGTCGCAGGCAAGCTGGAGCCTATCCCAGCTGACTATGGATGAGAGGCGGGGTACACTGTGGACAAGTCACCAGGTTATTGCAGGGCTGACACAGAGGCAAACAACCATTCACACCTACGGTTAATTTAGAGCCACCAATTAACCTAACCTGCATGTCTTTGGACTGTGGGGGAAACCGGAGCACCTGAAGGAAACCCACACAGACATGGGGAGAACATGTAAACTCCACGCAGAAAGGCCCTTGTCGGCCGCTGGGCTCGAACCCAGGACCTTCTTGCTGTGACGCGACAGTGCTAACCACTACACCACCGTGCCGCCACCTCTAGAAACCAGTACAACAAAATATGTTAGGCCTATTTCATTAAATTACATATAGTCTGTCATGTGCAGCTACTGTAGGCACTCAGCATGACAACCCATGCTTGTCAATTTTAAAATAAAAAGGCATGAAAAAGAACGGCTTATCTCTGTCTCTACACATCAATTACATGTCAGTTCTTTGTCAAAGTCTTGGAACTGAATGTGATTGTAACTTCTCTTCCTGGTTTATGGTTGCTTACTTTATGTGCCTTCAATGCTATGCATTGTCCACACAGTGCATATAAACATAATTATACTGTTATGGGTGGTGAGATGTGGTGAGTAGGATCCACAGAGAGACCAGAGGTTTAAGCTGAGATACATGAAAGGTAGGGTGAACACGTCGCATGGCGAGTGGTAATGCGAGTCTAACAGAACATGGGTTGATTACCTTCTTCATGAGGAAGGGTCCAAGGAACCTGGGTGCTAGCTTGCGAGAGACGGTCCTAAGTGGCAGGTGGCGTGTGGAGAGCATAACTCGTTGACCTACTCGGTAGGTGGGTGCCTTGGAGCAACGTTTGTCGGCCTGCCTCTTGGATGCGAGTGCGGAGCGAATGAGTCTTCTCTGGGCCAATGCCCACATCCTCCTGCAGCGGCATATAAAGAGCTAGGCTGAGGGTACAGCGACCTCCTCCTCTTGGCTGGAGAACAGTGGTGGTTGGTAGCCTAGTGAGCACTGGAATGGAGAGAGACCTGTGGCAGAGGAAGGGAGAGTGTTGTGCATATTCGATCCAGGGTAGGTACCTGCTCCAAGAACTGGCATCCCTGGACGCCATGCACCTGAGTGCAACCTCCAAAGCCTGGTCCGCCCGTTCTGCCTGGCCATTGGTCTGTGGGTGGAAGCCTGAGGAGAGACTACAGGTGGCCCCGATGAGTTTGCAGAAGGCTCTCTAGAACTGTGCAGTGAACTGAGGACCCCGGTCAGAAACAATGTCGGTAGGCAGACCATGTAGGCGGAAAACACGGTGGACGAGTAGTTCTGCAGTCTCTTTGGCTGAGGGGAGCTTGGGCAGAGGAATGAAATGGACGGTCTTAGAAAAACGGTCAATAACAGTGAGGATACATGTGTTGCCACCTAAGTTGGGGAGTCCTGTGACGAAGTCCAGGGTGATGTGAGACCAAGGTCGATGCCGAGTCGGGAGGGGTCTTAGCAAGCCGGCAGGGGGTCGATTGGCTGTCTTGTTCCGGGAGCATGTGTCACAGGCTGCCATGAACTCCTGGACGTCCTCCTTGATGGATGGCCACCAAAAGCGCTGCTGGATGAGTGCTAGGGTTCGGGTGGCTCCCGGATGACAGGCCAGCTTGGAGCCATGACCCCACTGCAGCACCTGGGTTTGCACAGGACAGGGAACAAACAGATGGTTAGGAGGAGTGTTGTTGGGGTTACCTTCACCAGGGTACTACTCCAGGGCCTTCTGCACCAGCATCTCAATCTCGAGAATGGCGGGTCCCACCAGGCAGCGTTGAGGAAGGATGGTCTCGGGCTGCTTGGACTCCTCTTGGTGGGAAGAGAACATCCTGGACAGGGTGTCTGGTTTGCCGTTCTTGGAGCCTGGGCGGTAGGAGAGCGTGAAGTTGAACCAGGAGAAGAAGAGAGACCAACGGGCTTGACGGGAATTCAGGTGTTTAGCGGACTTGAGGTACTCCAGATTCTTATGGTCGGTCCAGACTAGGAAGGGGAGCTCCGATCCCTCGAGCCAGTGCCTCCACTCCTCCAAGGCTAGTTTAACAGCCAATAGTTCTCGGTCACCGATGTCATAATTCCGTTCGGCTGGGGATAGCCGGCGTGAGAAGAAGGAGCATGAGTGGACCTTGTCGTCACTGGCCCTCTGGGATAGTATAGCTCCAACCCCTGACTCGGAAGCGTCGACCTTGACAATAAACTGCTTGGTTGGATCGGGTATGGTCAGAATGGGTGCTGTGGTAAACCTGTGCTTGAGCGTGGAAAAGGCTTTCTCTGCTTCCTCCCCCCACTTGAATTGGGTCTTGGTTGAGGTCAGGGCTGAGAGAGGTCCGGCCACCGTGCTGAAGTTGCGAATGAAGCGCCTGTAGAAGTTGGCGAATCCTAGGAAGCGCTGGAGCTCTTGTCTCGAAGATGGGGTGGGCCAGTCAGTGACTGCCTCCAGCTTGAGAGGGTCCATTTGAATCTTCGCCGGAGCAATGATGAACCCCAGGAATGAGACGGAGCTTTGGTGGAACTCGCTTTTCTCCGCCTTAACGAACAGTTTATTTTCTAGCAGGTGTTGGAGGACCTGCTGGACGTGACCCCGATGTTCCTCCAGGGAGTGAGAGAAAATCAAGATGTCATCCAGGTATACAAAGACAAAGGTGTTAATGAAGTCCCTTAAGACGTCGTTAACTAGCGCCTGGAATACCGCGGGCGCATTGGTCAGGCCGAAAGGGACTACGAGGTACTCATAGTGACCTGTGGTGGTGTTGAAGGCCATCTTCCACTCGTCCCCTTCCCTGATGCTAACTAGGTGATAGGCGTTGCATAAGTCCAGTTTAGTGAACACCTTAGCTCCCTGGAGTAGTTCGAAGGCTGTGGTTATGAGCGGTAGTGGGTAGTGGTTCTTGACCGTGATGGCGTTGAGACCTCGATAGTCAATGCAGGGACGGAGTGACTTGTCCTTTTCGACGAAGAAGAACCCCGCCCCTGCTGGAGAGGAGGAAGGGCGGATGATCCCAGCTGCCAGTGACTCCATGATGTACTTCTCCATGGCCTGTTTGGTTAATGAGAGAGAGTAGAGACGTCCCTTGGGTGGTGCCGTCCCGGGCAGGAGGTCGATCCCGCAATCATAAGGCCTGTGAGGGACACTGCTTGGGTTTTACTAAAAACTGGCTTGAGGTCCAGATATTCCGGAGGCACATGAAAGAGGTCGGGAAACTCATTGGCTGAGGGCTGTGGTGGTTTGGCGGGAGGCAGAGCGGAGTTCAGGCAGGAGGCCAGGCAGGAAGGACTCCAGCCTAAGATGGTCTGATCAGTCCAGTTTAAGTGGGGGTTGTGCTGCATCAACCAGGGTAGTCCAAGAATAACGGGAGTGTGAGGGTTGTTCATGACATGAAGTTGTATCGTTTCAGAGTGATTGCCTGAAATCCTTAGGGTGAGCGGGGTGGTGAGGTGACTGATGGTGGTCAATCCAGTGCCATTGAGTGTCAGGACGGTGAGAGGGACCTTGAGGGCAAGTAACGGGATTCCAAGATCCATGGCGGAGCAGATCAGGTTCCTGTCCGCCCCCGAGGCGATGAGTGCCTGAAGATGGTAATGCCAGTTGTTGTGCATGATGATGATAACGGGGAGCAGCGGTCGGTCAGCAGGGGACTGGTTCCGAGTATTGCCCACCAGGGCCCCTTGATTAACTGGTGGGCTCGTACATTTTAGCGGGCAGGCTTGGCAGATGTGTCCTTGCTGACCGCAGTAGAAGCAGGCCCCCGTGTTCCGTCGGTACAGTCGTTCCTCCGCTGACACCCGTACCCGATCTACCTGCATGGGTTCGACGGACGAGGCGGGAGGTGGGAGAAGTTGAAGCTGAGGTGGCTCTTCTCTCTCCTACGTTGTAGGACCCGAGCGTCGATACGATTGGCAAGGTCCATGAGAGTGGCGAGGTCCGACGGCAGTTCCCGAGATACCATTGCATCCTTGATGACGTCGGACAAGCCATGTAGGAAAGTGTCGACCTGGGCACTCTCGTTCCAGTCACATGACACTGCCAACATCCGGAACTCGATGGCATAGTCTGAGGTAGATCAGGGCCCCTGCCACAGCTCCATGAGCTCCCTAGCCACTTCCTGACTGGACAGAGAGCAGTCGAATGTTCGCCTCATTTCCTCAGAGAAGTCCTTGGGGCTGGAACAAAAGGACGTGTCGGCGTGCCAGACTGCTGTTCCCTGGCCTTGCCGGTGAGGAGCGTGATGACATAAGCTACCCGGGAGCGTTCTCTGGGGAAAGCCATGGGTTGTAGCTCCAAGATCAATGAACACTGAGACAGAAAAGATCTGCAGGTACCTGGTTCCCTGCTGTAGGGCTGAGGCGAAGGAAGTCTCGGTTCATGGGGAGTGGCGGGAGGTGAAGGAGGCGGCTGGGCAGGGGTGGGCAGGGGTAGGCACGGCTTGGGAGTGCTGGAGTTGTGTGGCTAGAAGGTTGAGTGAGTTGGACAGAGTGGCCAGGCTCTGGGTGATCTGTTTGAGCTCCTGTTGGTGGGTCCCAAGGAGGGCTCCTTGCTGCTGCATAGCCATTCTCAGATGGTTCAGTTCCACTGGATCCATGTTGGCCAGAACGTATTTATGGGTGGTGAGATGTGGTGAGTAGGATCCCAGAGCAGAACACAGACCAGTAAATCCAATTATAAAAAAGATTTAATAGGAGTAAAAAATAAACCAAAAATAATCCAGAAAAAGCTAGGGACAAAAAAACAAGGCAGGCAAGGACAAAAAAACGTTAGCATAAAAAATAGTCCAGACAAAAAAATTGAGACAAAAACATAGCACAACAAACATGAAATAAGACAAAAATGTAGTGCAAAAAACTGTGACAAGAAACAGGCAAAACAGAGAGCAAAATCCAAGAAGCCATAATGGCGCAGAGACGACGTGAAAAACCAATGAGACGTTCTGGCAAAGTCCCCTTCTGGGAACGGCATTTTTATACACAGCAGAGGAAACCAGGAAGTGAATGCCGGCAAGATGGAAGTCCCGTCCCGGATCTGGATTAGCGCTGAACTGGGAGATAATAATTCTCCGGAGTTGAAGTCCGGGGCGGAGCATGACATATACAATGTTAGGTTTCTCTAAGACTTTGAAATGTATACTCATACTGATGTAATTTATGGTGATTCCCATCGTGTTTTTGATGCCCCTTGCAATCACGACTTCCACAACACAATATAGAACGATCACAGTAACTGTCAACAAGATATAAATACATGACTCACCTACATTTTAAAACTAGACAGCCTTTCGATTTCATAAGTTCGGTGAAATTTAGTTCCCTCTGAAATTTGGTCATTGTAATATATGTTTATTTCTGTAATATCTCATAAAATATTAGGCCATTCCATGGCTGTGAAGTTATTTAATTTGAGGGGATTCCCTAGCAAATAATGTCCATGAAATCGCTCGCTTTGCGCAGTCAAGTAGACAGAGGAAGTCCGTGTGCGCATGTGCACGCTTACCTTCGGCTTCTTCTTCTTCTTTTAGGTTTTACGGCAGCTGGCATCCAGTGTTGCATTACTGCCATCTACAGGTTTACCTTTGACCGTGCACTGACAGTTCCATCATTCTGTCGCTAAACGAACAGCTGATCACACCGAGGTGCTCGCTGACCACCGATATTTATTAGTTTGGTCCTGCGTCTCCTTTCCTTCGCAACATAATGCCTTTTCTTCTCGGATTTCATGTTTCATTCACATCCTCCATTGTTACCTCGCCCGCGACAGAGTCAGCGGGGCGAGATATTTTAATCAGTGCAGTTTGTTTGTTACTTGCAAAAATTGGAGATTTTTGCAAGTCTGTTGATCTGTCCGTTTGTTTATTGGTGCTCTAGTGTCGTCATTTCTTGACCAATCTTCCCCAAAATGCACAGGACAACTCACGAGGGTCACATAAAGACATCAGTTTTTGGTGGGTCAAGGTCACCAAGGTCAAATCTTGTAAAAATACCTAATCGGCCATAACTTTCATTTCTTTGTGAGTTTCATAAGTATTGTGCTCTGCATGACTTTTCATCTGTTTGTTTGTGTGTCTGTCTAGCAATCTAGCATCTAGACGGTTGCACTGATTGACTTCAGATTTTCAGGGTAGGTGGGCAGTGGTCTGTAGATTACCTGATTAACTTTTGGGGGTAATCGAGTCAAGGTGAAAGTCAAGGCCACCGGAAAGGTCAACTTTTCAGTCAAAATAACATATTTTCCATTATAACTCAAAAACGGTTGCCGATAGACAGATGTTTACTATTATGAGCATATAGGAACTCCCATATGGCATTTCATTTGGCACCATGATATTTGACCTTGAGTGACCTTGAAAGGTCAAACTCAAGGTCACGGATTTTCAGAGGGCTGTAACTTGAAAACGGTTGATGGGAGACAGATATTTAGAATTATCAACTTGTATGTAGGAAGTTAGCCTGGGCCCGCCCATCCTAAGCGTGATGCAACACGAGGGCCTGTTCCGAGCTTAGTCTGGCCAGGCAGGCTATCTACAGCATTTCCAAGCTCCTGAAAAATCGGGAACCAATCAACTTTGAGCATCTCCAACGGCCCTGGGTAGAGGCGTGTTCAAGGCAGTGACGTAGTAGAACTGCGACCGGAAGCCATAGATTGTTTACAGAATCTATGTCGGAAGCATTTCATTCACATCACAAACATGGAGCAGCGGCAAGCCTTTAACACAGTGGTAGATGCTGTATTGAAAGCATTCAACAGGAAGTTCTCATTGAAAATGGAGCAAAGAGCAGCCCTGGAGGTATTTATTGAAAGGAAGGACATTTTCGCCTTGCTCCCGACCGGCTTCGGTAAGAGTTTAATCTACCAGTTAGCCCCGTCGCGTCGCATACGTCAGAGGAAAGAGTGATGTGATTGGTTTAAGCTTCGTCACAGCCTTTTCTGGCTTCAACCAGTAGCAAACTGAGGCATTTCAGGGAGGCGGGTCAACCACGGGCTCTGGGAAACAGTTTGGCTTAATAGCTTGGCCAGACCAAATGCTCGGAGAGCTTTGAAGTCGCGTTAGCCAGGCTAGTAGGAAGTGCCATATGGGCTTTGATTTGGCACCATGATCTTTGACCTTGAATGGCTCTGAAATGTCAAACTCAAGGTCATGGATTTTCATCAGACTACAACCTGACAGCTGATGATTGAGAAATATTACCATTATCAACATATAGGTATAAAATAACTGTTGCCAGGCGAGGTTTGTTTTGCCTGGCAACACTTGTTCTCTCCTGTTTCAAATTTGTATCCCACAATGCCTTGTGTGAACGGGGAAAGCCCACCATGTGATGCATGATGTAATATCTTGTATTGCATCATGGTGAAGCAAGAAAGAATAGTGGAGAATTTAGGGCCACATGGCACTAAATTCATTAATTGTTCTATTTTTAAAAAAAAACCTAATAAAATTGGAAGTCTGTGATTCGGATTCAGTAGCTTTCGGTCCGCTAAACAAAAATAATTTGGTGTCAGGGAAAATTCTTCTTCTGACCTACACCTGAAAAATCTGAAAGGCAGTCCACCTTTAAAGTTTTCTCTTACTAGCATCTTCACCACAAGCTGCAATTTCCATGACAAACTCGAAATCTGTCTTTTTTTGGATCAAAATCATTCTCAAATTCATCTCCGTTGTTATCGATATCAGTTATAATATCCTCTTCCCAGGGTTGTACGAAGAAATCTGCAATTAAATCTCTCAACTTTTAAATATCGTTGAGATTTAAGTTGAAGAGCTTTGTGATATCTCCCGCCATGGTTCATGCACAAATCTATGTTATGCATGATCTATAAGAAGGTGTCTGATTGGCTACACCGCCCCTTCGCATACACAGTTTGCAACACACAGCCAATCAGAAGCCTTCTTATAGATCATGCATAGCAACAAGGAGATTAAATCCCATAATACACATTTTGTTTACACAAAGATGAGTTTGTTTTATACCATTTTATTGGCTACTCATTTGAATTACGTCAAAGCTAGTACTGAATCGAGTGAGTGGGAAATCTCCACTGTATTTTGATACCAGACATGAAGGGTTATCCTCAGAAATACGTGATCACCGGTACTGAAGAGCTTTTTTTTTCTTTTTTTTTTACGAATGTCTACTAGGATTTGATTACCTCATCTCAAAAAAAGTATGTTTTAAAGGTCATAAAGTAAGAATTGATGCAAAATTCTTTCAAACATGAAAGTATAAATATTATACTCTGATATCATGCCAAAATCTAAAATTCGACTATTTTAGCCCACACAATGTATTTCCCCATTTATCTCAAAACTGTGACTTGTGACTTCTGACTGGTTTTGTAATGGAGAGTCAGACATGGATGTGATGTCAGGTGTCCACATACTTTTGGCCAAATAATATAGTGTGATGATAGGTAGAGGTGAAAAATGTTATGTCTGCTATTGCATCAAGTGACAGTCCATGTAAATATTTCTTTTCATTTCTTATGTGTGCTGACAGTTAATTGTGCATAACATTTAATCTAGCCACAAGGTACTAAAATGAGGTCATGAAATTGTAACGTGTTGCAGGACGTAGGCTATTTTATCATACATTAAACTGGCTAGTCAGATTTATTATGCCAGTGATTTTGTTAATTTGATGCACTCATTTGTAAAGAACATCTTGAATTACAGGATAAGATCACCAAGGATTAATTTGCTATTATTACAGCTCCCTTTAAGTAATCGCTTTTCTTAATTTTCTGAGCAATACTGCTTAAAAATTGCTTATGGCATTCCATAGCTTTTGGATGTATTTGCAGCTTAAAACATCAATTTCAGTGTGACATTTAGATTAAACAAATTAATAAAGAGTGGCACACTAGATATTGCACAAGAAAAATCAGCTTTTCTGAAGACACTTCCCCACACAGGGCGGCACGGCGATGTAGTGGTTAGTGCTGTCGCCTCACAGCAAGAAGGTCCGGGTTCAAGCCCCGTGGCCAGCGAGGGCCTTTCTGTGCAGAGTCTGCATGTTCTCCCCGTGTCCACGTGGGTTTCCTCCGGGTGCTCCGGTTTCCCCCACAGTCCAAAGACATGCAGGTTAGGTTAACTGGTGACTCTAAATTGACCGTAGGTGTGAATGTGAGTGTGAATGGTTGTCTGTGTCTATGTGTCAGCCCTGTGATGACCTGGCGACTTGTCCAGGGTGTACCCCGCCTTTCACCCGTAGTCAGCTGGGATAGGCTCCAGCTTGCCTGCGACCCTGTAGAACAGGATAAAGCAGCTACAGATAATGAGATGAGAGATGAGATGAGACTTCCCCACACAACTTTCTGAATAGTGTGGAAGTCCATACTTACATCTGAGATCTGATTACTGATGTACATAGTTTCGGTATTATAAACCCTCACAGCCATGCACATAACTCCACTCTGACTACTGTGTTAAGACTGGGCTGCCAACTCTCACGCAATGAGCGTGAGACACACGCATCTGATTGTCTTCACACGCTCACACGCCATACCTCTGATTTCTCACGCTAGAAAAAAATCTAGTTTATCTGTCTAATCTAGGCTACCCATTGCGTCGCGCCAACCACTTGCGATTGATCAATTACGCCTTGTGCACGGCTAAACAGGCAGAGAGGTGTTCCCTTCTGTACACACTCCCCTATGGTAGGTGGCGCATCTAATGATGCTGCACTCGCCGGAAGTTGGATAATTGCCTACCGTCAATTTAGAGGAAGAGGAGAGAGAAGAAGGTATCCGAGTTGAAGACGGGTGTCTCAGACAGGTTTGTACATATGCACGCCAGTGTGTGGTGTTACTGGCGTAATTATGAACTTGTATAAAGTTTCTTAATCGTTTTAGCCTATAAGTGTTGTGAGAATATTTAATGCCATATCGAGAGCTGTGTACTAGGCATGCTAAATCATTATAGGCCTCCTGCCGTGCCACAGCCTCTATCTTCCCCAACAAGCAGCACGGGAGAGCACCTCCTTAGCACACGGTTATTAAGGCGCATTTTTAGTTTGTTTACTGTATGTTATCATACTTTATGACTTTATTTGAAGCCATACTGGAAATGTTGTAAAATAAAGCAAGTAAGAGATAATATTACAAATGCAAGAAGAGCCATTAGCCACCATACCTATTGTTTATTTACAGGGTATTTATTTTTAATTATTTATGATGTATGTAATTGCTCAGTTAAAGTAAATAAAGCATGGTCACCTGTAATATCAAAGAACTTGAACTTGTGAATAATTAAAAAAAAAGACAGAGAACAATATACTGAGGAGACAGGGTTTCAAAGAGGGCAAGACAGGTAGAGAATATTTGTCAGATAACAGGCCCTGACGAATGCTCTATTACTAATAAGAAACATAGATAAGAAATAAATTAATAAGAAATATATTAATATAGCTTATTTAAGTATGACCAAAATTTTTAAGCCCAACTTTGTGTGCACATTCCCACCTATGGCCAAGGTTCAGCTTTTTGTGTTTCAATACTGTTCAAACTTAATCATTTTAATGTTTCTTGTAGCACATGCACATTTTGCTTACTGTTTAAGCATTTTATTTGTTCTTTTGCTGTTGCTATTTTTCCCCATGCCAATCTTCTGCTGAACCCAGTGGTGGGGAAAGCCCTTAAATGCATAACGAATAGTCAGTGAGGGACAATCTTATTTTTTACAACAGTTATTAAAAACTTAACATTTAGTTTCAATTCAGAAGGTGTTTAGGCTTAGCTGATGAAATATTTTCAAACATGAACTTGCCTTTAAATCTGAAACACGGGTCTATAGGGCTACAGGAACATTGGCAGTCATCTGTAGTTTTCTAGTGTGGGGGCTTTTAAGCCAAAACTTGGTGCTTTGGTTGGCCACAAGCTGAAGGCCTGGCAAGTCAGGGCATGTAAGAATGTAGGTATGGCACAGCAGGCCACTCCAAAAATCCACCAGAATGCAGGAACATCTATTAAATCCAAAATCTCAACCCCTCCATTGTCCATCTCCAGCTGGACGACCCACAAACAAAACACCAGAATGCAGGGGGACAAGTGAATATCAAACTGAATACAAAATTCCCACTTACTGCATGGTGTGCGGAAAAATTTTGCCGTCGACCCCCCAAAAAAAAAATCTCACTCCAAGGAATTTCGAAAAGTTGGCAGCCCTGGTTAAGAGGTGGATTTTAAGAGTGAACAAATCATTTCAGTGTTTTTAATTCACCTTGTGACCAATGGAGCAAAAATTTTAATACGTACTACAGTTTTTGTCTCTCTATGAGGCAGTAGCCACTATGTCATTGAGTTGTAAGAAGTTTCCATGAAATCTACTCCAGGTTGTCCCCCTTTCCTCATCTTCTTTGGCCAGTGGTCTCATGTATGATGCAGATGTGACGTATTTCCGAGTTGTTACAGGAAATTGTCAAAAAGAGTATTGAGACCACTGAGCTCTAGCGCCGGGCCTCTTCCGGGAAATAAGAGTTGCGGTCATGGCGACAACGTGTGCATGTCAGCCTCAGTTCGGAGGTTTCAGTTTCAAAAACTGTAAGAGGTAAGAGTAGAATAATATAAAGTACAGACACTTGGTATATTTTACTTCTGTGATTTTTAAATTGTTCATTTTTGGATTACGCTTCATTTTTGTGGCTACTGCCTCATAGAGTGTGTATATATATATATATATATATATATATATATATATATATATATATATATATATATATGCTATATTTACTGTATGGAAATGGTATCAGAAAACAATTTTATTTATAAGCAGTAGCCACATGTACCCATAGGGTACCTATTTTTTTTCAATTGATAACACACTAAAAAGAGACATAAAGCACTATTATGCAAATTGGCATTCAGAGAGCAAAACTTCAGCTCATTTTTACAAAACTCGAAACATATTTTCTTCTTTCCATCCAATTTGCAACTCACCATGCCACTTTTTGCAATACACTGCACACAGTTCTCTCTGCAAGACACAGGAATCTGACATAAAGTCACTTGTTTGCCATTTCAAAAGACTGACATTCAAAATGCCATACCCATGGACCAATTGGCCGATACACACCATCTGGCCAAGCACCTAATTGCTTAAATATGGACTCATTAATCAGGATGTAAGCACTATAAAGACCAAAAGTGTGTACATTTTTACAACCCCGATTCCAAAAAAGTTGGGACAAAGTACAAATTGTAAATAAGAACGGAATGCAATGATGTGGAAGTTTCAAAATTCCATATTTTATTCAGAATAGAACATAGATGACATATCAAATGTTTAAACTGAGAAAATGTATCATTTAAAGAGAAAAATTAGGTGATTTTAAATTTCATGACAACAACACATCTCAAAAAAGTTGGGACAAGGCCATGTTTACCACTGTGAGACATCCCCTTTTCTCTTTACAACAGTCTGTAAACGTCTGGGGACTGAGGAGACAAGTTGCTCAAGTTTAGGGATAGGAATGTTAACCCATTCTTGTCTAATGTAGGATTCTAGTTGCTCAACTGTCTTAGGTCTTTTTTGTCATATCTTCCGTTTTATGATGCGCCAGATGTTTTCTTTGGGTGAAAGATCTGGACTGCAGGCTGGCCAGTTCAGTACCCGGACCCTTCCTCTACGCAGCCATGATGCTGTAATTGATGCAGTATGTAGTTTGGCATTGTCATGTTGGAAAATGCAAGGTCTTCCCTGAAAGAGACGTCGTCTGGATGGGAGCATATGTTGCTCTAGAACCTGGATATACCTTTCAGCATTGATGGTGTCTTTCCAGATGTGTAAGCTGCCCATGCCACACGCACTAATGCAACCCCATACCATCAGAGATGCAGGCTTCTGAACTGAGCGCTGATAACAACTCGGGTTGTCCTTCTCCTCTTTAGTCCGAATGACAAAGAACTTCAAATTTTGATTCGTCTGACCACAGAACAGTTTTCCACTTTGCCACAGTCCATTTTAAATGAGCCTTGGCCCAGAGAAGACGTCTGCGCTTCTGGATCATGTTTAGAAATGGCTTCTTCTTTGAACTATAGAGTTTTAGCTGGCAACGGCGGATGGCACGGTGAATTGTGTTCACAGATAATGTTCTCTGGAAATATTCCTGAGCCCATTTTGTGATTTCCAATACAGAAGCGTGCCTGTATGTGATGCAGTGCCGTCTAAGGGCCCGAAGATCACGGGCACCCAGTATGGTTTTCCGACCTTGACCCTTACGCACAGAGATTCTTCCAGATTCTCTGAATCTTTTGATGATATTATGCACTGTAGATGATGATATGTTCAAACTCTTTGCAATTTTACACTGTCGAACTCCTTTCTGATATTGCTCCACTATTTGTCGGCGCAGAATTAGGGGGATTGGTGATCCTCTTCCCATCTTTACTTCTGAGAGCCACTGCCACTCCAAGATGCTCTTTTTATACCCAGTCATGTTAATGACCTATTGCCAATTGACCTAATGAGTTGCAATTTGGTCCTCCAGCTGTTCCTTTTTTGTACCCTTAACTTTTCCAGCCTCTTATTGCCCCTGTCCCAACTTTTTTGAGATGTGTTGCTGTCATGAAATTTCAAATGAGCCAATATTTGGCATGAAATTTCAAAATGTCTCACTTTCGACATTTGATATGTTGTCTATGTTATATTGTGAATACAATATCAGTTTTTGAGATTTATAAATTATTGCATTCCATTTTTATTTACAATTTGTACTTTGTCCCAACTTTTTTGTAATCGGTGTTGTACAACACTGGAAGCAGTAGTGAGAGGAAGAGGTCAAGGGAGGGTGAGAGAGGGAGAGGCAGGATGAGGACAAAGAAGGGCACAGCTTTCTGATGAAATCCAGGCAACATTAGATGACCATGTTATCAACCATGGGTTGACAATGAGAGAGGCTGGACAGACGATCCAGCCCAACTTGAGCTGATTTACTGTTGCCTCTGTCATCCAGACATTTAGGCTTGAGCATAACCAAAACTCCATTCACTCTACATAATTCAGGATTCCTCAAATCATATTGTATAAATCAATTATTGTGTGACACTAATTTAGTTCATGAATGGCTGCCATGTCACGCATTCCATAACTGTACAAGAATCCTGCACGGTTTGCTGTGGGGGAAAAAAATATTTAATCTACACTGAATAATTACTCTCTTTTTGGTTTGTTTAACGAATTTAAGAGGCAGCAGTGGACGGGGTCAAACGTTCAGTGAGGCACAGGAAATAAGACTCTGAGAGATTCAAAGCCACATCATAAGAGACAACACATTTTTCAATATCAGGCAAGCCTGTCCACTCACTTCTTCCAGCTTGTCCCACTTATATATGTGGGGTCACTGCCATGTGAACCGTATTGATCCATATGTCATATTAATTGGAGCATAGTTTTACACCGGATACCCTTCCTGCCACAACTCTCCCATTTCCAGGCTTAGGAAACAACTATTCATACCAGTGGACAATTTAGAGTACCCAGTTAACCTAACTGCATGTATTTGGACTGTGGGGGAAACCAGAGCACATGGAGGAAACCCATGCAGACACAGGAAGAACATGCAAACTCCACACAGAAAGGCCCCCACCTGGCCACTGGACTCTAACCCAGAACCTTCTTGCTGTGAGGCAACTCACACACTTGCTCCAGGCAAAACTGTCCACCTTGGCCCATTTCCCCCACCAAAACCAAGTGCACATGAAGCAGCTTTTCAGGGTGCCTTTTGAGAGAAATTCAGAGAGAATCAAAGATCTGAAACATGAATATATGGAAGTAAGAACAAGATTGACTATCGCACACTACATACAGTATAGTATTTTTTCCCAGTGTACTGGACGACACAATATCGACTTATTATTTTGTTTTCAGAGAGTACTAGAAATGGATGCTGATATGATCCCACGTGAGTTTATTTTTTTATCTATGAGGCTGGCTTCAACCTCACAAAGACCAGTAGAAGGGGAAGAAACATCACTGGTCACAGAGCCATTGTAGATGTTCCTGACCAACATGGTGGTGGCAACATTACAATGTGTGCCCCCATCACAATTAATCGTGTCCTCTACCACCATGAAAACCTTAGTCCATACAACACAGACCACATTCTTACATATTTGGACAGACTGCACAACAATGTGATACTGGCAGGCCATATGGATGATCCAGAGCAGTACAGATATGTGGTAGTATGGGACAATGTCAGCATCCATTGTGCAGCCCTGGTCCAAAATTGGTTTGCTGACCACCCACAACTTCTTGCTCAGTACCTCCCAACATACTCTATTTCTCAATCCAGCTGAAAAGTTTTTTCAGCATGGCAGTGGAAGGCGTATGATCATCAACCCTACTGTATGTGCATGGGGCTTTTCTGCAGGCAATGGAAGAGGCATGTGGTGATATTGATGTGGGTGCTGTCCAGGGCTGGATATGACACTCCCGGCACTCCTACCCTTGCTGTCTAGCCAGGGAAAATATTGCATGTGAGGTTGATGAGGTGATGTGGCCACTTCCAGCTACGTGGCTTGAATCAGCCTAAATATTTTTCTTTCTTTCTTTTCTTTTTTTCAATTTCTTCTGTACATTTTCCCCTCAAGTTTTCTGTTCACTGTATTTGATGAAGCATATTTTTTGTTCCTACAACTGTAACATACAACTGAGATGAGACAGAAGGCAAAAAGAGTGGTAGTGAAGGCGAAAGCAGATGCATACCAGGAGTTGTATGAATGACTGGAGACCAAAGAAGGAGAGAAAGACCTGTACAGACTAGCTAGGCAGAGAAACAGGGAAGCGAGGGATGTACAGCAGGTAAGAGTGATGAAAGATGGAAATGGAAATGTGCTGACAAACAAAGAGAGTGTATTAAGAAGGTGGAAAGAGTACTTTGAGGATTTATTAAATGAGGAGAATCCAAGAGAGAAAAGGTCAGATTCATTGGAGACAGTAAAACAGGAAGCAGAGTTGGTTAGTAAGGGTGAGGTGAGGGCAGCCTTGAAAAGAATGAAGACTGGGAAAGCAGTCGGACCAGATGGTATCCCGATTGAGGCTTGGAGATGTTTGGGTGAGACGGCTGTGGAGTTCCTAATGAGATTGTTTAATAAGATCCTAGAGAATGAGAAAATGCCAAATGAATGGAGAGTGTGCTAGTCCCAATATATAAGAATAAGGGAAATGTACAGAGCTGCAGTAATTACAGAGGAATAAAATTGATGAGCCACACCATGAAGCTATGGGAAAGGGTATTGGAGGTGAGATTGAGAAGAGAGGTAGCAAGCTGTGAACAGGAGTACGGGTTTATGCCAAGGAAGAGCACGTCGGATGCAATTTTTGCTTTAAGAATGTTAATGGAGAAGTACAGAGAAGGCCAGAGAAAGTTACATTGTGTGTTTGTAGACCTGGAGAAGGCATACGATAGAGTGCCGAGAGAAGAGTTATGGTATTGTATGAGAAAGAGTGGAGTGAATGAAGAGTGTATTAGAGTGGTGCAAGACATGTATGAGAACAGTGAAACAGCAGTGTGGTGTGCAGTTGGAACAACTGAATGGTTCAAGGTGAAGGTGGGACTCCATCAAGGATCTGCTTTGAGTCCTTTCTTGTTTGCCATAGTGATGGATAGCTTGACGGACAAAGTGAGGCAAGAGTCACCATGGAACATGATGTTTGCGGATGATATTGTGATATGTGGTGAAAGTAGAAAGGAGGTTGAGTTGGGTTTGGAGAGATAGAGGTATGCATTGGAACAAAGAGGAATGAAGGTGAGCAGTACCAAAACAGAATACATGTGCATCAATGAGAATGGGCATGAGAGTGTAGTGAAGATGCAAGGAGTAGACATAAAGAAAGTTAGTGAATTCAAGTACCTGGGGTCAACTGTGCAGGACAATGGGGGCTGCAATAGTGAGGTGAGAAAGAGAGTGCAGGCAGGGTGGAGCAGTTGGAGAAGGATTTCAGGAGTCATCTGTGATAGGAAAGTCCCAGCAAAAGTGAACGGTAGGATGTATAAGACAGTAGTGAGACCAGCTGTGATGTATGGATTGGAGACCGTACCCTTAACGAAGAGACAGGAGGCAAAGTTGGAGGTGGTGGAGTTGAGGATGTTAAGGTTTGTGATGGGAGTCATGAGGTTGGACAGGATAAGGAACGAGTACATCAGAGGGAGAGCACATGTAGACAGCTTGGGAATTAAGCTAAGAGAGATGAGACTGAGATGGTCTGGGCACATCCTGAGAAGAGATGCAGAGCATGTTGGAAGGAGAATGTTGAGGATGGAGCTGCCAGGCACACGAAAACGAGGAAGGCCAAAGAGGAGATACATGGATGTGGTGAGAGAGGACATGAAAGTGGCAGGTGTGGTAGAGAAGGATGCAGAAGACAGGGAGCAATGGAGATGAAAGATCCGCTGTGGCGACCCCTAATCGGGAGCAGCCAAAAGAAGAAGAAGAACTGTAACGTAGAATGTGTTGTGCATTTGCTTGATTTGTTGTGAAGAAAAATGAAAGGTTTTGTTTCAACAGTCTTTGTGTTTCGACATGTTTCTGTTGGTTAGACAAAAATGTGATAATGGATGAAGTGTGTGCCATTTGGTGAAAAAGTTTAATTTTGATAGGTGTTATTGTAGGTTTTCAGGATAGATGAGGTGTTTTGCACTGAGTGTGTAGGTTTTTGAATTGTATTCAGTGTTTTGAGGAAATGAGTCCTGTTTGTAAAATTGTGGTTAAGCAATCATAAAAACTGTATATAATGTCAGTGTTTGATTTTTTGTTCTTTGTGTAGCCCTAATACTGATAGTCATTTGTTATGTCTTTATCTGTTTGTATTCCTTGTTCTTATTAGTTTCACTAGGTAAACCTCATAAAATGCTTGCAATGCTTGTCAATATGTCTACATATAGTACATCGTTTCTATAGCCTCTTATCAAGACCCTTTCTCTTTCTGTGTTGCAGGATTATGGTGTTGGGTATACTGACTCTTATACTGAGCTGGACATCACTTGGAGTGGGCACAGCCACTGCAGTGGTGAGTTGTTACTGTGCTTCCTAAGCTGACTAAAACACTACCTGTTACTGTTAGAACACTATCTGTTTAAACACTACATGTTACAGTTAGAACACTACCTGTTAGTTAGAACACTATCTGCTAGAACACTACCTGTTACAGTTAGAACACTATCTGTTAGAACAGTACATGTTAGAACACTACCTATTACAATTAGAACACTACCTGTTAGTTAGAACACTACCTGTTACAGTTCGAACACTGTCTGTTAGAACAGTACATGTTAGTTAGAACAGTACATGTTAGTTAGAACACTACCTATTACAATTAGAACGCTACCTGTTAGTTAGAATACATGTTATTTAGAACACTACCTGTTACAGTTCGAACACTATCTGTTAGAACACCACCTGTTAGTTAGAACACTACCTGTTACAGTTCAAACACTAACTGTTAGAACAGTACATGTTAGTTAGAACAGTACATGTTAGTTAGAACACTACTATTACAATTAGAACACTACATGTTAATTAGAACACTACCTGTTACAGTTAGAACACGTTATTTAGAACACTACCTGTTACAGTTCGAACACTATCTGTTAGAACAGTACGTTAGTTAGTACAGTACATGTTAGTTAGAACACTACCTGTTAATTAGAACACTACCTGTTAATTAGAACACTACCTGTTACAGTTCGAACACTGTCTGTTAGAACAGTACGTTAGTTAGAACAGTACATGTTATTTAGAACACTACTATTACAATTAGAACACTACATGTTAATTAGAACACTACCTGTTACAGTTAGAACACGTTATTTAGAACACTACCTGTTACAGTTCAAACACTATCTGTTAGAACAGTACGTTAGTTAGAACAGTACGTTAGTTAGAACACTACTATTACAATTAGAACACTACATGTTAATTAGAACACTACCTGTTACAGTTAGAACACGTTATTTAGAACACTACCTGTTACAGTTCGAACACTATCTGTTAGAACAGTACGTTAGTTAGAACAGTACGTTAGTTAGAACACTACCTGTTAATTAGAACACTACCTGTTAATTAGAACACTACCTGTTACAGTTCGAACACTGTCTGTTAGAACAGTACGTTAGTTAGAACAGTACATGTTATTTAGAACACTACTATTACAATTAGAACACTACCTGTTAATTAGAACACTACCTGTTACAGTTAGAACACATTATTTAGAACACTACCTGTTACAGTTCGAACACTATCTGTTAGAACACTACCTGTTAGTTAGAACACTACCTGTTACAATTCAAACACTATCTGTTAGAACAGTACGTTAGTTAGAACACTACCTATTACAATTAGAACACTACCTGTTACAGTTCGAACACTATCCGTTAGATAGAACATTACCTGTTACAGTTCACACACTGTCTGTTACAGTTCAAACACTATCTGTTAGAACACTACCTGTTAGTTAGAACACTACCTGTTACAGTTCAAACACTATCTGTTACATTTAGAACACTATATCTATTACAGTTAGAATACGACCTGTTAATTAGAACACTATGGATTACAGTTAGAACACTGCTGATTGGAGTTTAAACATTACCTGTGCAATCACACAGTTGCAGCTGACCAGTTAGAGTTACAGTTACAGTTAGAACACATTATTTAGAACACTACCTGTTACAGTTCAAACACTATCTGTTAGAACAGTACGTTAGTTAGAACAGTACGTTAGTTAGAACACTACCTGTTAATTAGAACACTACCTGTTAATTAGAACACTACCTGTTACAGTTAGAATACATGTTATTTAGAACACTACCTGTTACAGTTAGAATACATGTTATTTAGAACACTACCTGTTACAGTTAGAATACATGTTATTTAGAACACTACCTGTTACAGTTAGAATACATGTTATTTAGAACACTACCTGTTACAGTTCAAACACTATCTGTTAGAACAGTACGTTAGTTAGAACAGTACGTTAGTTAGAACACTACCTGTTAATTAGAACACTACCTGTTACAGTTCGAACACTGTCTGTTAGAACAGTACGTCAGTTAGAACAGTACATGTTATTTAGAACACTACTATTACAATTAGAACACTACCTGTTAATTAGAACACTACCTGTTACAGTTAGAACACATTATTTAGAACACTACCTGTTACAGTTTGAACACTATCTGTTAGAACACTACCTGTTAGTTAGAACACTACCTGTTACAGTTCGAACACTATCTGCTAGAACAGTACGTTAGTTAGAACAGTACATGTTAGTTAGAACACTACCTGTTAATTAGAACACTACCTGTTAATTAGAACACTACCTGTTACAGTTCGAACACTGTCTGTTAGAACAGTACGTTAGTTAGAACAGTACATGTTATTTAGAACACTACTATTACAATTAGAACACTACCTGTTAATTAGAACACTACCTGTTAATTAGAACACTACCTGTTACAGTTAGAACACATTATTTAGAACACTACCTGTTACAGTTCAAACACTATCTGTTAGAACAGTACGTTAGTTAGAATAGTACGTTAGTTAGAACACTACCTATTACAATTAGAACACTACCTGTTAATTAGAACACTACCTGTTACAATTCGAACACTATCCGTTAGATAGAACATTACCTGTTACAGTTCACACACTGTCTGTTACATTTAGAACACTATCTATTACAGTTAGAATGCGACCTGTTAATTAGAACACTATGGATTACAGTTAGAACACTGCTGATTGTAGTTTAAACATTACCTGTGCAATCACACAGTTGCAGCTGACCAAGTCTATTATAGAAAGAACAAAGTGGGTTTTTCTAGGTCATTATTATGGAGAAAGAGGGAGTAAGTTGAGCTTCTTTCTTCAGGAGATTACTGAGGCTCAGCATCTGCGATTCACTTTAGTCTGCGTGTCTCAGTGGTGCAGGCCGCTTACTAAAGCTGATTACAAAGCCCTAGTCCCTGGTCCTTCAGGTGAAACAACCCTCAGGCTTTTTGATGTAAACAGCCCTTCTTTCTGGGTCATTTATGACATAAACAGGTCAAGGTTCTGCTTGCACCTCTGTTCTGTTGTGCTTGTCCTCCCTGTACCCCCCTTCTCCCCCCATCTGTTTATTTCACACACACTTTCTTTTCGACATGCATGTACATACATGCAGTGGCTACACTGTTTGCATTGTGTATTCAGTAGGCATGCCAGCGTCTAAGACTTCTTAGCTATGTGCATGTCAGAGAAGGATTATGCAGAAAAAAGCTTCTTTATCGTCACAGCTGTTTCTTTTCCACACTCTTGTGACTCAGACAACCGAGAGTCCCAAATTATCAGTATAGACCTATATAGTATATAAATATTTAAGGATGCATTGTCGTATTTTGATGGGATCCTTATATCAGCCCGCTGAATATTGGTCGATAACCATTACTGAGCAGCTGTTAACTTCCTCACAAAACATCACAGTAAAACATCACAGACGTGAAGGTGGCATGCTTCCATAACATTTCTGAGCTGTGTTCATATGTATTGTCAACTTTACACATATTCATGGCATGTGTACAGAAATCATCAGTGGATTGACTAGAAAAATATACATCTGATATGGAGCCAGTGTTTCAGGCAAGTGTCAGGTGCAAGCATCTCTAATAGCGTTTATCATTTCTTCACAGAACAAAAGAAAACTGATTGCATTAACCAAAATAAATGCTTTCAGCTAGTAGTTTGCCCTTCAATTTCCCTGTGCTGTTAACCCATGCGGAACGAGCACAGTTGCTCTCCTTCCTGGTTGCTGTGAGGAGCCAGATCTATTTCTCTACAGAAAAACGATTAATGATGTCACTACTCAGACACAAGCCATTGACTCTGTGTCTCTGGGGGGATTGAGTCTTAGCATAGTTGATGAAGGGCAGGATCAGGGGTCGGTCACTCTCAGTAAAGTGTATTGCCCCCCTGCTGCTGGGCTACATTGATTCAGGTCCCGCAGGCCTGACGATCCTTTTCTCCTAATCCATGTAGAATGCAATGTAGAACATAAATGCTATTAGGAATGGGTTTGAATGATGAATCAGTGTCCAACAGCTGACAACTCATTTCGAGAGGTCAGCTAGTGGAGTTCTTTGTCGTTGTTGTTTTCAGAGAAATGGTTAAAAATAATCTGATTATGGTATTTTGATTATATAAAAAAGTATAATTTATATTATATTCATTGTGGAATAAAATGAGAACGTCACACTGAAGAGGCCAATGAAATCAAGTTGTTCAGTATGTTTCCACACCCACATTCCTGAAAAAAAGTTCCTCTTTTTTTGTGTTTACTGAAATTTTTAATTGCTGCCTCTTTGTTGATCTCAGGAGGCTCGTTGGTGTCCTTGCATACTGATGGATTCTGGCTCAGATTTTTGTAGCCAGTTTTCCTTATGGAAATTGAGTTTTTTGTTGTCGTCACTGTATTTCAGAACTGAAAGTTTACCGGTGTTGGATTTTTTATTTTAGTCATGGAGAGTGAATTCGGCCAGTTGCACAGAGTCAAGTATATAACAATGCAATAGATTGCAGGTTTGCGTCACACTACAAACAGTATGTTACACCTGTCAGTAGAATAGCCAATACAATACGAGACAGATTTCAGTATTGATTAATATGATGACAGAAGTGTGTAGGCATAAGTAAATGGTTATTTCAGTCAAATGTTTGATCCTGTGATTAATTTCAGAGGAAACTTATAAGCAATTGTACCTCCATAAGCATATTACATAAACAATATAGACCATTATGATACATACAGGACACTTTTTCCAGGGAATAAAAACATGTATTCGATTCTCTTTGAGCAGGTTTCATTCATTCGGTTTGATAGCATGCAATATTGTTATCATATCGCTTATCCTACATGTATTACGCCACTCTAGCCAGTGGAGAATGAGCGTTGAATATGGTTGACGATATTGCATGGTTGTCAAGACAACATGACATCACAGGTCGGAGCGGATGTGAATATTCAATGAGAAACTTTTCTGCAAAAGCATTTCTTTGTTCGCCGAAAAAGAGAAAGACGCATTGATCACTGTAAAGGCTACCAAAACTTCATTAGATATTCTTCACACATATTTGCAAGAGAACTTACCAAAGGGCATCAAAAAACTGGAAAAGAGAGTGTGTATGTATAATAATAATAACATTAGCTACCTTCTTTTCTTGGTATATCAGATATATTCCATTCGACTCATTCGATATCATGCTAGCTGGATTGAATATATCTGATATATCACTCAACACCAGCCAATATTATTTAATTAATTAAAACTCATTGGTTAGCGATTCTTGGTGTCAAAAGGATGTATTTTGAATAATAGTAATTATTATTTGTAAAACACTATTGCGATCAAAGCAGCTGCAATTTCTGTGTTATGAGCAAATTTCTAGTTATTGTGCATAATCTAGCTCACCTTCTGTGATGATGATAATGATGATTTTGGTGCAGTTAATAAAGAAACATTTGTCTCAGATGGTACTATCTGTCCATCCATTATCCATCACCGGTTATCCTGTGCAGGGTCGCAGGCAAGCTGGAGCTTATCCCAGCTGACTATGGGCGAGAGGCGGGGTACACCCTGGACAAGCAGCCAGGTCATCGCAGGGCTAACACAGAGCCAAACAACCATTTACACTCACATTCACACCTACAGTTAATTTAGAGCCACCAATTAGCCTAACCTACATGCCTTTGGACTGTGGAGGAAACCAGAGCACCAGGAGGAAACCCACACAGACATGGGGAGAACATGCAAACTCTACACAGACAGGCCCCCGTTGGCCACTGGGCTCGAACCCAGAACCTTCTTGCTGTGAGGCGACAGTGCTAACCACTACACCACCGTGCCGCCCGGAGATGGTACTAAACTAGCCTAACAGCTGTTGCGGACTTTCCTCTGACCAATTATACAACCAGTCCTTCAGAAAACCCAAGAGATCAGTTTTGAAAACGTGTACCTTTGTGCATCCAGACAGTGGTGCTTGAAAGTTTGTGAACCCTTTAGAATTTTCTATATTTCTCCATACAGTGGTGCTTGAAAGTTTGTGAACCCCTTAGAATTTTCTATATTTCTGCATAACTATGACCTAAAACATCATCAGATTTTCACACAAGTCCTTAAAGTTGATAAAGAGAACCCAGTTAAACAAATGAGACAAAAATATTATACTTGGTCATTTATTTATTGAGGAAAATGATCCAATATTACATATCTGTGAGTGGCAAAAGTATTTGAACCTTTGCTTTCAGTATCTGGTGTGACCCCCTTGTGCAGCAATAACTGCAACTAAACGTTTCCGGTAACTGTTGATCAGTCCTGCACACCAGCTTGGAAGAATTTTAGCCCATTCCTCTGTACAGAACAGCTTCAGCTCTGGGATGTTGGTGGGTTTCCTCACATGAACTGCTCGCTTCAGGTCCTTCCACAACATTTTGATTGGATTAAGGTCAGGACTTTGACTTGGCCATTCCAAAACATTAACTTTATTCTTCTTTAACCATTCTTTGGTAGAACGACTTGTGTGCTTAGGGTCGTTGTCTTGCTGCATGACCCACCTTCTCTTGAGATTCAGTTCATGAACAGATGTCCTGACATTTCCCTTTAGAATTGGCTGGTATAATTCAGAATTCACTGTTCCATCAATGATGGCAAGCCGTCCTGGCCCAGATGTAGCAAAACAGGCCCAAACCATGATACTACCACCACCATGTTTCACAGACGGGATAAGGTTCTTACGCTGGAATGCAGTGTTTTCCTTTCTCCAAACATAGCGCTTCATTTAAACCAAAAAGTTCTATTTTGGTCCTATCCATCCACAAAACATTTTTCCAGTAGCCTTCTGGCTTGTCCACATGATCTTTAGCAAACTGCAGACGAGCAGCAATGTTGTTTTTGGAGAGCAGTGGCTTTCTCCTTGCAACCCTGCCATGCACACCATTTGTTGTTCAGTGTTCTCCTGATGGTGGACTCATGAACATTAACATTAGCCATTGTGAGAGTGGCCTTCAGTTGCTTAGAAGTTACCCTGGTTTCCTTTGTGACCTCACCGGCTATTACACGCCTTGCTCTTGATGTGATCTTTGTTGGTCGACCACTCCTGGGGAGGGTAACAATGGTCTTGAATTTCCTCCATTTGTACACAAGCTGTCTGACTGTGGATTGGTGGTGTCCAAACTCTTTAGAGATGGTTTTGTAATCTTTTCCAGCCTGATGAGCATCAACAATGCTTTTTCTGAGGTCCTCAGAAATCTCCTTTGTTCATGCCATGATACACTTCCACAAACATGTGTTGTGAAGATCAGACTTTGATAGATCCCTGTTCTTTAAATAAAACAGGGTGCCCACTCACACCTGATCATCATCCCATTAATTGAAAACACATGACTCTAATTTCACCTTCAAATTAACTGCTAATCCTAGAGGTTCACATACTTTTGCCACTCACAGATATGTAATATTGGATCATTTTCCTCAATAAATAAATGACCAAGTATAATATTTTTGTCTCATTTGTTTAACTGGGTTCTCTTTATCTACTTTTAGGACTTGTGTGAAAATCTGATGATGTTTTAGGTCATATTTATGCAGAAATATAGAAAATTCTAAAGGGTTCACAAACTTTCAAGCACCACTGTAAATGCTGCACTCTTAGATTGAAATCTTTCTAAATATTTCTACTGAAGAGCAGCAACAAATTCTGCTGCAGCTGTGCTTTAAGTCAATTAGAGAAAATAACAGGTCTCCTCCATATTTCATTTGCAAGAAGATGAATATGATGAAGCGCTGTAATTGCAGTGTCTTTCAGCTGCTACACTTGTGCAAATGAGTGTGGAGGAGGCAGAAGAATTTTTTAAATTTGATTCAAAAAAAGAAGTGGTTTGTTTCTGATTTCAGTTAAGGCCAAAGCAAAGATGTTCTGAATATTCTGAATGGCAAACTTTAAATGAATTCATTGATAAACAGGACAATAATTACCTGAATAAAAATGAAACTGTGAATGTAGACAAAAACATTGTGCACACATAAGTGGTTCATTTTTATTCAACAGATGTTAATGTTATGTATGGCTCTTTTATACTCTCCCCCCCCCAAAAAAAAAAAAAAAGAAAGAAAATGAAAAAAAGGATACACACAAGCATGTGTGTGAATATTCTTATTAGGGCTGAGCACCAGAGGTGTAAGGACCCTGTTGGAGCCGTAAGGGTTATTATTATTTTTTCTTCAAGACGTGACCATTTCAGAAGATGGTTCCCATGGGCAAAAACTCATGAAATTTGGCACACTCATCATTACTTGTGACCGTTATTTAGGGACAGAGCTTTGGCCCTGGGTGTGGCCCAGTGACTCTAAAGTGTCACCATTTGTAATTGAGTCTTGTGCCCGGCGTATAGTTTCATGTATGTGCACCAAATTTGGTACACATTTGGGTCTCTCGAACACGAACCCATTTGTACATTGCTTTAACCACAACCAACAGGAAGTAAGTTATTTTGGATTTTGTGCATACTCCTCCTCGACGGTCCATTGGAAATTACAAAGGGATTTTTGATATCTTGCAAGGTGTTGAAATGGTGACCTGATTAATTTATATGTCTTGCCTGGCAAACAGGAAGTGCCTCATAAATTCTCCATGCATTGCTTGATATGCCTCAAACTTCAAAGGTTATTGCTTATGATGGCTATGATGATATCTACATACCCAGAGTGACACCTTGATATGGCGCCACCAGTTGGTGAAAAGAGTGGATGTAGACAAAAACACTCATCTCAGCTATATAAACTTAATATCTTCATGCCACGATGTAATGTTCTTAATATTATAAAGACACATCAAAAGAGATACACAAGTTAATCAAAAGAATTTTAATTTTGAACTGGTTCGCCATTTTGACAACGCACATCTAGACAGCAGGAAAACAATAGGAGTGACGTCATCGGAGTGAAATATCGGAAATTATTATACATACAGGCCACTTTTTCCTTGGAATAAAAACATGTATTTTGTTCGCTTCTAGTGGGTTTATTGATAGCATGTTATCATATCGCTTATCCTACATGAATTACGCCACTCTCTCCAATGGAGAACGAGCGTGCAATATTGTTACAATATTGCACGTTGTCAAGACAACACAACGTCACATGTCAGAGCTCATGCAACTATCCAGTGACAACTTTTCTGCTGCGCATGCGCACAATCATTTCTTTGTCCGCCGGGAAAGAAAAGACGAGGCTAATCCAGTGCTACTGCTAGGATTGAGCGCTAAATAAATATACTGAAACTGAAGATGCGCTGAACACCCGAAAGGCTACCAGAACTTCATGATATATTCTTCATATATATTTACAAGAGAAAAACATACCAACGGACATCGAAAAATTGGAAAAGAGATGTGTCGGAGATGTAAAAGTTCCACACTAGCGAGCAACTGTGAAAATTTGAAAACAAACATGGCCACAAGGTTTGCTTTGTTAAAAGCGGAAGATTTTGAGAGAATTTTGGCTGCCAGGTCGCTCCATTGTGTGTAGCTGTCAATGTTGATTTTAAATGTAACTTAGTAAATTACACAGTGAAAATAATAATATTCCATGTCCCAACAGCTAGCCGCTGTGTCCGGGGATCAGGTCGTCGAGGCCCCTGCCTTCGACTGCCACCCAATCCACACTGCACCAGTCCCCTACTGCTACCTCTGTGGGTGGTGAACCCACAGGAGGTCGGACCCACGTCACCTCTTCGGTCTAAGCCCAGCCGGGCCCCATGGGCAAAGGCCTGGCCACCAAGCGCTCGCATACGAGCCCCAACCCCAGGCCTGGCTCCAGGGTGGGGCCCCGGCTGCGCCATACCGGGCGACGTCACGGTCCTCGATGGTTTCTCCGTAAGGGTTTTGGTTAACTGCTCTTGGTCTGGCCTGTCACCTAGGACCTGTCTGCCTTGGGAAACCATGACAGGGGCATAATGCCCCCGACAACATAGCTCCTAGGATCATTCAAGTACACAAACCCCTCCACCACAATAAGGTGGCAGTTCTAGGAGCGTGAGATCGACAGGCGGATTGGTGCAGCCTCTGCAGTGATGCGGTCGCTTTACCGGTCCGTCGTGGTGAAGGAGCTGAGCCAAAAGGCGAAGCTCTCAATTTACCGGTCGATTTACGTTCCGACTCTCACCTATGGTCATGAGCTTTAGGTAATGACCGAAAGAACAAGATCGCGGATACAAGCGGCCGAAATGAGTTTCCTTCGCAGGGTGGCTGGGCGCTCCCTTAGAGATAGGGTGAGAAGCACAGTCACTCGGGAGGAGCTCGGAGTAGAGCCGCTGCTCCTCCACATCAAGAGGAATCAGCTGAGGTGGCTCAGGCATCTTTTTCGGATGCCTCCTGGACGCCTCCCTGGGGAGGTGTTCCAGGCATGTCCCCCCGGGGGGAGGTCCCGGGGAAGACCCAGGACACGCTGGAGGGACTATGTCTCTCGGCTGGCCTGGGAACACCTTGGTGTTCTTCCCGAGGAGCTGGCCGAGGTGTCTGGGGAAAGGGAAGATTGGGCTTCCATGCTTAGACTGCTGCCTCCGTGACCCGGTCCCGGATAAAGCGGAAGAAGACGAGACGAGAAATAATAATAATAATAATAATAATAATAATATTTGGCTTGACTGCACTAGCGTTGGCCTTTGCTAACACTGCACCGGCTGGAAGGTAACTGCACTGCCGCACTAACAGCACTGAGTCACGGGTAAGCTAGCGTTGGCCTTCGCTAACGCTATGCCAGCTGAAAGGTAATGGGACTGCCACGCTAACAGCACTGAGTTGCAGGTAAGCTAGCGTTGGCCTTTGAGAATGCTGATATGAAGAGAGTGTGTATGTTTTATAATAATAATAATATTGGCTGGCTTTTTTTCGTGGTCTATCAGATATATTCCATTCAGCTAGCGTGATACTGAACTCGTCTTCAACTCATTCAATATCATGCTAGCTGAATGGAATATATCTGATACACCATGATAAAAAGCCAGCCAATATTATTTAATTATGATACATGCAGGACACTTTTCAATGGAATAAAAACGTGTTCTATTCCCTTCTAGTGGGTTTCATTCATTTGGTTTGATAGCATGCAATATTGTTAGCATATCACTTATCCTACATGTATTACATCACTCTACTCAATGGAGAATGAGTGTTGAATATGGTTTACAATATTACATGGTTGTCAAGACAACATGACGTCACATGTCGGAGCTGATGCAAATATTCAGTGAGAAAGTTTTCTGTTGCACATGCGCAGAAGTATTTCTTTGTTCTTCAGGAAAGAGAAAGACTAGGCTAATCCAGTGCTAGGATTAGTTATGCTATGTTTAAGCACGAAATAAATAAACTGAAAACTGAAACTAAAGACGTATTGAACACCCTAAAGGCTACCAAAACTTCAGTAGATATTCTTCATGCATATTTACAAGCAGTGGCAAATCGTTAGAGCTGGGACTTCAGCTCAGCCAAAACTTAGCCAGACAAACCAAAAAAGCAACAGGGCAAAGGATTTTGCAAGGGATTAGCAGCAGGCTGTCAGGTAGCTCTGTCGTGTGTAGTTGTCGATGTTGATTTTAAAAGTAACTAAGTAAATTACACAGGGAAGTGAATGCTTAAGTATGAGTGAAAAATACTGTGGTGAGCGTGTGTGGAAGAAGAGTCTGGAGACAAATCTTAGTTTCTTGGTCGTTAGTCTGTGCTACTTGCTCTCGATAGCACCGGCTTGACTACTTAATTCACATTCGCTAACACTACTGATGAACGCTACACTGGCTGGAAGGTGACGTCACTGTTGCGCTGACTCGCGGTTAAGCTTGCGTTGGTCTTCGAGAAGGCCGAGGGCAATACATTTTTGATCCCTCACACAATAAATCAAAATCTGATTTGTTTAATTCATCTGTCACTTCCTACATTAACATACACTGCCATGGCCTTCTGTCCCGGCAATGAAGTCCTAACTAATGAGTGCGCCAGCTCTAAACTCTTCTCTGCCTTGAGACAACAAACAAAAAAATCTCATTGGATAACTCGATTTTAATGTTTTCAGGACAGTAACCCTTTCATTTCTGAAGCAAATTTGATAGAAAATGAGGCCAAATTAAAATTCCATTCATCCATTACCACTTATCCTGTGCAGGGTTGCAGGCAAGCTGGAGTCTGTCACAGCTGACTATGGGTGAGAGGCGGGGTACACCCTGGACAAGTCGCTAGATCATCGCAGGGCTGACACACAGAGACAAACAGGCATTCACACTCACGGATCATTTAGAGCCACCAATTAGCTTAACCTGCATGTCTTTGGACTGTGGGGGAAACCGGAGCACCCAGAGGAAACCCACACAGACATTGGGAGAGCATGCAAACTCCACACAGAAAGGCCCCCTTCGGCCACTGGGCTCGAACCCAGAACCTTCTTGCTGTGAGGCGACAGTGCTAACCACTACACCACCATGCCACCCCAAGCTAGAATTAGAGGAGAATAATTATCATGAAATTATGAAAGAATGAAAGCAATTAAATATAACATTTGAAATGCTGATAGGTTTGGGCCTTCTCTGAAGGCCTAGAAGGCTCTGACGGCTCCCCTCTGTTTACAAGAGAAAAACATACCAACGGACATCGAAAAACTGGAAAAGGGAGTGTGTATATATCATAATAATATTGGCTGCCTTTTTTTTGTGGTCTATCAGACATATTCCATTCACCAAGCATGAAACTGAACTCGTCTTTGACTCCTTCAGTATCAAGCTAGCTGAATGGAATATATTTGCTGTTGTCATGCCTGGAAGATAAACTTCATATCTTCAAGCCAATGTGTGATTTTCTTTTTATTATATAGACACCTTCACAAAAAAAAGTACCCAAATTTATCAAAACAATTAATCGATTGCCTCACGAGTGACATAGGTCACAGTTTTGAATCTCCATGTCCCGGATGTAGCTCATATGAAAAACACGCATTGTGTATTTCCCAGTAAAACACTCATGTCTATATAATATAAGTGGTTATGGTACTATTGTAGGCTACATGAACAGATGAAGTATAAAGATCAGGTGTCAGTGAATGCAGCCATTGAGGGTAATAAGATTGATAGATTAAAAGGTTTTCCTTTTTCTTGCAGTTTTATTTAGAATCATGAAATGGTAAGAAAATGTATATAATACTGTTGCCACTTTTATAAACAAGGGCACAGCGGGGAGTTGAACCCCACTCCAGACAAGGGTCGCCATTTTGGTTTATGTTATTAGAGCCCATTCGCAATGTTGTTAATTCACTGACGTCAGGAGGCATTTTGCATGTTTCCTAAAAAGCAAACTCTTTTAATTATCGTGTTGTGTTAATTTTAATTGTCTGGTGATCACACCAGAGGTGTGAGGGCCTGTCATCACTGCTTGTGGCTATATTTAGTGTTTGTTCCTGATTTAACAAAAGTACATTTTGGCTAATGTTACGACCATCTGTCATAATGCTGCCTGGTGTTGTATGTTGGCTTAGGTTTCTATCTCTTTCTTTTTTGGAACAGCATGTGGATCATTATCCCCCACCCAAACAAAGTTTGGTGGGGGAGATAGAAACGGGTTCCGTCTGTCTGGTCACGTTTTTTTTCCAGGCCGTATCTTTAAAACTACTGAAGATATCTTCATGAAATGTTGTATATATATCAAGCAACATGTGAACTGGTGCCTTTTGCTATGTTGGATTTTTGAAAAAAAAGTATTTTTCAAATTTTTACATAAAAAATAGATTTTGACTTAGTTTCTGAGAGCAATGTTCATTTCTGGAGCATATATCCAAAATTATTCATGATACGGATTTGAAACTTGGTATACATGTTAACAAGGTGATGTAGATGTGCCTTTTCACACTAAGAAATTCAAGAAATTTAAATTTTTCATGTTTCCATGGAAACACTTTCAGACTTAGTCTCTCAGGTTAGTCTTAGGGGCAGGTTTTGTTACCGGAGCAGAACTTGAAAATTGTGAGTGGTATGGTCTTGAAAGCTGCTATATGTGTTGATTAAGTAATGTATATGTGTGTTTTGATATGAAGAAATGTGAGAAATTGTAATTTTTAGCTCACCTGGATCAAAGGTCCGGTGGGTTTATGCCATGGGCTGCTGAGGTCAGTGTAAAGAGGTAGGGTTGGTTTCCTGCAGCAGAACTTGAAAAATGTGACAAATAATATCTTGAAACTTGGCATATACCGGTAGTTGGTATACAGTTAGGTCCATATATATTTGGACACTTACACAAATTTCGTTTTTTTACCTGTTTACTGAAACATATTCAAGTTATAGTTATATAATGGACATGGACATAAAGTTCAGACTTTCAGCTTTCATTTGAGGGTATCCACATTAAAACTGGATGAAGGGTTTAGGAGTTTCAGCTCCTTAACATGTGCCACCCTGTTTTTAAAGGGACCAAAAGTAATTGGACAATTGACTCCAAGGCTATTTCATGGGCAGGTGTGGGAAATTCCTTCGTTATGTCATTCTCAATTAAGCAGATTAAAGGCCTGGAGTTGATTTGAGGTGTGGTGCTTGCATTTGGAAGATTTTGCTGTGAAGAAAATATGCGGTCAAAGGAGCTCTCCATGCAGGTGAAACAAGCCATCCTTAAGCTGCAAAAAAACCCATCTGAGAAATTGCTGCAATATTAGGAGTGGCAAAATCTACAGTTTGGTACATCCTGAGAAAGAAAGAAAGCACTGGTGAACTCATCAATGCAAAAAGACCTGGACACCCACAGAAGACAACAGTGGTGGATGATCACAGAATAATTTCCATGGTGAAGAGAAACCCCTTCACAACAGCCAACCAAGTGAACAACACTCTCCAGGAGGTAGGCGTATCAATATCCAAATCTACCATAAAGAGAAGACTGCATGAAAGTAAATACAGAGGGTTCACTGCACAGTGCAAGCCACTCATAAGCCTCAAGAATAAAAAGGCTAGATTGGACTTTGCTAAAAAAGCATCTAAAAAAGCCAGCACAGTTCTGGAAGAACATTCTTTGGACAGATGAAACCAAGATCAACCTCTACCAGAACGATGGCAAGAAAAAATATGGCGAAGGCATGGTACAGCTCATGATCCAAAGCATACCACATCATCTGTAAAACACGGCGGAGGCAGTGTGATGGCTTGGGCATGCATGGCTGCTAGTGGCACTGGGTTACTAGTGTTTATTGATAATGTGACACAGGACAGAAGCAGCCAGATGAATTCTGAGGTATTCAGAGACATACTGTGTGCTCAAATCCAACCAAATGCAGCCAAACTGATTGGTCTGCGTTTCATGATACTGATGGACAATAACCCAAAACATAAAGCCAAAGCAACCCAGGAGTTTATTAAAGCAAAGAAGTGGACTATTCTTGAATGGCCAAGTAAGTCACCTGATCTCAACCCAATTGAGCATGCATTTCACTTGTTAAAGACTAAACTTCAGACAGAAAGGCCCACAAACAAACAGCAACTGAAAACCGCTGCAGTAAAGGCCTGGCAGAGCATTAAAAAGGAGGAAACACAGCGTCTGGTGATGTCCATGAGTTCAAGACTTCAGGCAGTCATTGCCAACAAAGGGTTTTCAACCAAGTATTAGAAATGAACATTTTATTTACAATTATTTAATTTGTCCAATTACTTTTGAGCCCCTGAAATGAAGGGATTGTGTTTAAAAAATGCTTTAGTTCCTCACATTTTTATGCAATAATTTTGTTCAACCCACTGAATTAAAGCTGAAAGTCTGAACTTCAACTGCATCTGAATTGTTTTGTTCAAAATCCATTGTGGTAATGTACAGAACCAAAATTAGAAAAATGTTGTCTCTGTCCAAATATTTATGGACCTAACTTTATAGGGCGGGGGATATAGATGGCTCTGTCTTCTTGTTGTAGTTGGTTGCACATGGGAACCCTACAACCTGACAAGACCAAACTGACTCTCTTCACTTTGAGTTGCAGTAGTTTTTGGCTCTTCCAGCAACGCTAAAGTCCAAAGGTAAAAGTTATTTTGTGGTAAGAAATAGCCTGTTGTATTCCAGATACATTTGGAAGCTGTAGGAGATGAGCACAATTTTATTTTTATTACTTTCTTCTTCTGTTTTGTGACTTGGGTGGATAGAATATTGGATTTTCTGTTTCTTTATATAAAACTCAATAAAACCTGATTGAAATTTTAAGAAGTGTTAGGAGTTTTGGCCTGGCAGCAGGATTCAGGCTGGGCAAGAGTCATACACATCAGCATACACAGCAGTCTAGTCCAGGCAGGAATTTAGTATTATAATACAGTAAGTACTTACCAAAAACTAAGTAAATTTCTCAGCTGTCTCATGAGGACTCTTTTGAGGACAGCAATTCTGGATATATTTTGGACAGTTTAAAGAGAACGTTAATAGGTCATCTCTGGTCATCTAGCACAGGAACTGTGTGGGACATCTGACCACTTGGATTTTCCCCTATATGTTAAATGTAGAAAAACTGATAAAGCGTGTGTGTGTGTGTGTAGAGAGGTTGGCACGGTGGTGTAGTGGTTAGCACTGTCGCCTCACAGCAAGAAGGTCCTGGGTTCAGGCCCAGTGGCCAACAAGGGTCTTTTCTGTGTGGAGTTTGTATGTTCTCCCCGTGTCTGCGTGGGTTTCCTCCGGGTGCTCCGGTTTCCCCCACAGTCCAAAGACATGCAGGTTAGGTTAATTGGTGGCTCTAAATTGACCATAGATGTGAATGGTTGTGTGTCTCTATGTGTCAGCCCTGCGATGACCTAGCGGCTTGTCCAGGGTGTACCCTGCCTCTCACCTATAGTCAGCTGGGATAGGCTCCAGCTTGCCTGCGACCCTGTACAGGATAAGTGGCTACAGATAATGGATGGATATATATACACATTGGTTCAGCAACACGCGCTGCCATTTTTTTTCTCTACTCACGGTATTTGAGCTGATAGCCTAGTAGTAGCATAGCCAATTGGAACATGCGATTGCTTATATCCAGTGAATGTGTGTGTGTACATATATAAAACTGACCACGAGTTGGCCTAGTGGTTAGCATGTCCGCCTCTTGATCGCGAGTTCTACTCGCGGTCTGGTCATACCAAAGACCATCGTAAAAATGGTACCTACTGCTGTCTGGCAAGGCACGCTGCAATACAGATGTGAGTGGGGAGTCAAATTCTCATGGTTACCAGAGGACTATCCCCCCACTGTAAAATTCCAGTAGCATCATTACAGGATAAACAAAGAATAGAAATAGAGAAAACGTCTAGATAAATTAAATGAAATTAGGTATTTACATATACAAGTATAAAAAAGAATAAGAATAAGATATGGGGAAGGAAAAAAAAAGGCCAACAGAAGAGGTATTGCACATTATATTGCACATTGTCCGGTATTGCTTATTGTCAGGCTAAGCTACTGCTCCTTCCCTTCCCGTCCTCTGTCCTCCTGTTACCCCTCCTCCCCCCCAGAGAGCAGTTGTACAGTCTGATGGCGTGAGGGACAAAGGAGTTTTTAAGTCTGTTCGTCCTGCACTTGGGAAGGAGCATTCTGTCACTGAACAGGCTCCTGTGGTTGCTGATGACGGTGTGCAGAGGGTGACTAGCATCGTCCATGATGTTCAGTATTTTGTCCATCGTCCTCTTCTCTGCCACCGTCACCAGAGAGTCCAGCTTCATGCCGACCACAGAGTGTGTGTGTGTGTGTATGTGTGTGTATATATACACTCACGCACTTTGAGACATTGATAAATATTATTACTTTTTTTTTTTTTTTTTACAGTCAGATTGCAGTCGCTTGCCATAGCTCACATGGCTCTGTTCAAGTAGGGCATGCACAAAGAAAACCACTTTCTCATTCTCATCTCATTATCTGTAGCCGCTTTATCCTTCTACAGGGTTGCAGGCAAGCTGGAGCCTATCTCAGCTGACTTCGGGCGAAAGGCGGGGTACACCCTGGACAAGTCGCCAGGTCATCACAGGGCTGACACATAGACACAGACAACCATTCACACTCACATTCACACCTACGGTCAATTTAGAGTCACCAGTTAACCTAACCTGCATGTCTTTGGACTGTGGGGGAAACCCACGCGGACACGGGGAGAACATGCAAACTCCGCACAGAAAGGCCACACAGAGCCGGCCACGGGGCTCGAACCCAGGACCTTCTTGCTGTGAGGCGACAGCGCTAACCACTACACCACTGTGCCACCCCAAAACCACTTTCTTTCATAATAAATAAGGTAATGATAAAATGTCTTAGATTGAAATATAGTTTTGAATTAACCTTTGAGATTAAAGAACAAACACTGTAATGTGCTGAGACTTTGGACACTTACTCTCTCATTTAAGGTAATTTTAAGACTGTTTTCCGATGCAGTGTATTCTTTTGATCTCTGTTGGCTTGCGATATATTAATTCTGTCTGTGAGATTTCAGTAATGCAGACACTTAATTCTACCTCATGCATATTGACAGCAGTTTAGGAAAGTGAAATGAAATAAATTTTCCAGTATCGCACAGTGGAATAAAATTAATGTTACACTGACAATGAAATGACGACAGGTATATGTTCAAACATGAACTCTCCTGAAAAAACATTGGTTTTCACTTAAATTTATGTTGATATTACATTTCTACTTCTTTCTTTATCACCCCGTGAGGCCACTAGTGTAATTGTATACTAATGTATTCTAAATGTCCTTCACTTGTATGTGAACAGTTTTCTTTCAGATAATTGCGTCTTTGATTGCCAAAGTTGGATCTCAGGACACAGTTGTACTATTGATTTGATTAGTTTTTGCCATGAAGAGTGAACTCTCCATTTGAGTGTAACTACAGTTGGTTTTGGGGTTCTCTGCATGGCTTTTCTCTTTGTGTAATGTTGAATATGGCATGTGGCAAGTCTCCAATAGTGCAGCACAGTGACAACAAATGTTTGGGTTTTTAGTGGCTCAAATGCTCTGAATCTACAACACACCCAACATTCCTTAACTTCTGTTTAATACAAGCATCAGCATCTCTGAAAGCTCAGGAGAAGTTATTTATAAAATTTTCCATTACCTTGCTTATAAATGGCTTCCTCTTTTATTACACATGCACATCCTTGGCTGACTCTCGTATACACAACTCTGGAGATGGATGATATTAACCTTTTGGGCCTAGGCTATGGAATGTACAAAACAACTAACATTCACTAAATGACACACATCTGTTTCTCTAAAATTCCTGAGAGGAGTTATTTATGCAGTATTTACATGGGTTATTGCATTGCTTATCTCTCTCCCACATACATATCAGTTAACTGACTGTCTCGTGCACGTAAACCTTTTCTGATATGGACATTCAGCATGATAATTCACTTTACTTTTCATTTCCTAGGGTGCCAGTGACTTTTGTGTGGCCCCTGACAAATTTATTGTGAATCAAACAAAGGACTTCCTGAGTGAAGGTAAGTGGGTTTAGTCGAGTTTCCTGCAGCACAGATCTAGGGATTAATACACAATGTCTTCTACACCATGAGTCAGTTCATTTGTAGAGAGTTTATTAAAATAAGCACATGTGAGCAATAGAAATGAACGTTGTTTAAAAAAAAACCCTCTTTTTCTTCCTGTGTCTTACAGATGTAACCCATTACTACCTTTACTGCAGCCAGACTCTCCCCAATCCTTTTCAGCAGGTAAGCGTTGCATTCTGTCTGCTTAGTAACGCTCAGACAAAGCTGCTCTTCGGGGCCTATGGCATAATTGGACCAGCTAATTGAGAGAAAGCTCCGTGTTAACCCCCTTATTATGGCATGATTAAAATATCAACATGGCTCATTTAATTACTTAAAGAAGATATGAGAATAAACTTTGATCAAATGGAATCCTTTAGTCTGCGGGATTGTGGTAATTAGTTTTATCTGGCTTCCTGTGGGATTCCTGCCAAAGGGCCAGCGTTAGGTTAGTTTGTTGGAACTAGACTGCTTTTGATCATTTGTTAAGCAAGTTTGTTGGAAGCAAAATCATGAGATAGAAGCATATAGTAAAATGTGGCTAAAACTGTACTCATTAAAGTACCCATGACTTCACTGATGACTGATTCTGAAGGTATAAATACATGTTTGGGTCAGATTTGTTAACAAAGCAAATTTCTCATCTCATCTCATTATCTCTAGCTGCTTTATCCTGTTCTACAGGGTCGCAGGCAAGCTGGAGCCTATCCCAGCTGACTATGGGCGAAAGGCGGGGTACACCCTGGACAAGTCACCAGGTCATCACAGGGCTGACACATAGACACAGACAATCATTCACACTCACATTCACACCTACGCTCAATTTAGAGTCACCAGTTAACCTAACCTGCATGTCTTTGGACTGTGGGGGAAACCGGAGCACCCGGAGGAAACCCACGCGGACACGGGGAGAACATGCAAACTCCGCACAGAAAGGCCCTCGCCGGCCACGGGGCTCGAACCCGGACCTTCTTGCTGTGAGGCGACAGCGCTAACCACTACACCACCGTGCCGCCCTGAATCAGTTTCTTAATGTGATACGAAGAAAGTGTCTGCTTTAAATGGATATATATATCCATTTAAGGCAGACACTTTCTTCGTATCACATTAAGAAACTGATTCAGGGAACGTTACGTATGAGCTCAGTTAGCTATCAGCTGAACAGCTTAAAGTGTTAGTCTTGCAAAAATGACATCACCACTGGAAATTATACCTCACAAAACTAGACATGTTAAATAGTTGACTGTCTAAATTGTATTTTAATACAAGACCGGGAACATGTTCTATTTAGCGGGTAAAGTTTGGCTCTTTGAGTCCGCCATTACACAAACGCGTTCCTGGTAAGTAATTCAAAGGAAGTGACATCATATGCGCAACGCTTGCAAGTTCGTGGCATTTCCGGCTTTTGCAAAATGTAGCACGTTTTTAATGATTTTTTTTATTCCAAAGCAAAATTAAAACCAAAGGATGCCTCCTAAGAGGTGTGTCGTTCAAGGCTGTTCAAGTGTAGACGATAAAAAAAGCAGAATTTCAATCCATTATAGCCCGAAGTCAGCAGGACACTTACGGAATGAATGAGTTCGATTTGTACAGACAAAGAGAGGTAACTTCGAGCCGACAGGACGGTTTGGTGTCTGCTCCAGATATTTTGAAAAAGATACATTTGTGAGGCAAATTCACATAGAAGGATTTGAGCGACGTCTAGTACGCGGAGCAGTTCCTACGATCTGGAAACAAAAGTCAGAAGTGCCATCCCAAAGAGCTCACCGCTACACAGTAAGGGTCGAGCTTGTGTTTAGGCTGTCGCTTGAATTTATTAGTTGTCCTTCATCAGATCAATAATGTTCTAGGGTAGTTTATATGTGGCCAAATACAGGGGTAATAGCATTCCGGCGCCGCGCCCGATTTCCGGCGCGCCGTGGCTGGGGAAAAAAAAAATAAAAAATCTAGTTCGCCCATTGTCCTGTGTCATTCTGAGATGCGCAGATAGACAGTAAAGGGAATTCCGAATTCCCTTTACTGTCTATCTGCGCATCTCAGAATGACACAGGACAATGGGCGAACTAGATTTTTTTTTTTCCCCAGCCACGGCGCGCCGGAAATCCGGCGCGCCGGAACGCTATCACCCCTGCAAATATAATACTTAGATAGATGACAGACAATTACTGATCTAAAAGCAAACCAAAACATGCTTACTCTGAGTCACTTCTTCGTCCTTGTTGTCGTAAAGTTGTGTAAAGAGCTTTACAAAAGAAGGCAGTTGCGCATACTGTATGACGTCACACATGCACAGAGCTGGACAGTAACGAAGTACATTTACTTGAGTACACTTTTTGAGTATCTGTACTTTACTCAAGTATTTTTTTTTTGGAAACTTATGACTTGAACTTGGGGTGGCACGGTGGTGTAGTGGTTAGCGCTGTCGCCTCACAGCAAGAAGGTCCGGGTTTGAGCCCCGTGGCCGGCGAGGGCCTTTCTGTGCGGAGTTTGCATGTTCTCCCCGTGTCCGCGTGGGTTTCCTCCGGGTGCTCCGGTTTCCCCCACAGTCCAAAGACATTCAGGTTAGGTTAACTGGTGACTCTAAATTGACCGTAGGTGTGAATGTGAGTGTGAATGGTTGTCTGTGTCTGTGTGTCAGCCCTGTGATGACCTGGCGACTTGTCCAGGGTGTACCCCGCCTTTCGCCCGTAGTCAGCTGGGATAGGCTCCAGCTTGCCTGCGACCCTGTAGAACAGGATAAAGCGGCTAGAGATAATGAGATGAGATGAGATGACTTTAACTTCAGTACATTTGAAAGGCAAATATCATACTTTTCACTCCACTACATTTCTGTCAAGGTCCTCGTTACTCATTACTATGAAGCAGCTTTGAAAATGGATGTTTTTTCTTTTCTTTTCTAAAACGTGATTGGTTTTTTTTCCGTAGGTGACACTGAGACAGTCTATGAGTAATCATTAGGTTCAAGTCCATAGATAGTATAAAATCAAGTTCAGTGATTTCTCAGCAGCGTTATTTGAACACGATCAGTCAGTGGCAGAATGGAAAGAGGCGGTTCTTCTGGGGAATGAATGCACCCAGGGCCATACCCGGAATCCATGTTTCAGTTTTCTGACAGGATTAAAGATTCATTTCGTTTTAATTGTTTGCTTTGTTTGCCTAAAACGAACCACATCACAGCCTACAAAAACTTGCCGCCCAACATGCGGAAGCATATTGAGGTCTGAAACCGTTTTATTCCAAGAGAAAGCTTGCAGTGACGTTGTCTGTGCTTTTAGAACTAGCGATAATGTTGCAATAGCTATGCAGTCTGGTTAGTCAAATGACTTTCTATGGATTTGTCCACCAATTTGCCATCGCCTTGTCCACAGCTAACAATAGCATATAGCTAGTTAACTTGGACACTGTTAGTTAGCATGTAAAAACGGAGTTACACTAACATGAATAATGTTGACTAATTTGAAGTCCTTTCAGAAATATATTTTAGCATAATCTTGCCAAATAAACAGAATGTAGAAATCTATGTTTATCTGTGATTAAAGGTGTTTATTCTACAGGTTCTACCAGCTAGTCAGTAAATCCAGAAGGTTGTTTCAGAAGCATGAGGTTTTGTAAGCGTTGTGGCAATAATACAACAATGCGTTGACAGAAAATGTACTTTTAATACTTAAGTATTTTTAAAAGCAAGTACTTTAACGGAAGTAAAAATTTGACTGTATCACTTGTATCGGAGTAATATTTGACCAGTGGGGTCTGTACTTTGACGTAAGTCATGAAGTTAGGTACAGTGGTGCTTGAAAGTTTGTGAACCCTTTACAACCCCGATTCCAAAAAAGTTGGGACAAAGTACAAATTGTAAATAAAAACGGAATGCAATAATTTACAAATCTCAAAAACTGATATTGTATTCACAGTAGAACATAGACAACATATCAAATGTCGAAAGTGAGACATTTTGAAATTTCATGCCAAATATTGGCTCATTTGAAATTTCATAACAGCAACACATCTCAAAAAAGTTGGGACAGGGGCAATAAGAGGCTGGAAGAGTTAAAGGTACAAAAAAGGGACAGCTGGAGGACCAAATTGCAACTCATTAGGTCAATTGGCAATAGGTCATTAACATAACTGGGTATAAAAAGAGCATCTTGGAGTGGCAGCGGCTCTCAGAAGTAAAGATGGGAAGAGGATCACCAATCCCCCTAATTCTGCGCCAACAAATAGTGGAGCAATATCAGAAAGGAGTTCGACAGTGCAAAATTGCAAAGAGTTTGAACATATCATCATCTACAGTGCATAATATCATCAAAAGATTCAGAGAATCTGGAAGAATCTCTGTGCGTAAGGGTCAAGGCCGGAAAACCATACTGGGTACCTGTGATCTTCGGGCCCTTAGACGGCACTGCATCACATACAGGCATGCTTCTGTATTGGAAATCACAAAATGGGCTCAGGAATATTTCCAGAGAACATTATCTGTGAACACAATTCACCGTGTCATCCGCCGTTGCCAGCTAAAACTCTATAGTTCAAAGAAGAAGCCGTATCTAAACATGATCCAGAAGTGCAGACGTCTTCTCTGGGCCAAGGCTCATTTAAAATGGACTGTGGCAAAGCGGAAAACTGTTCTGTGGTCAGACGAATCAAAATTTGAAGTTCTTTATGGAAATCAGGGACGCCGTGTCATTCGGACTAAAGAGGAGAAGGATGACCCAAGTTGTTATCAGCGCTCAGTTCAGAAGCCTGCATCTCTGATGGTATGGGGTTGCATTAGTGCGTGTAGCATGGGCAGCTTACACATCTGGAAAGACACCATCAATACTGGAAGGAATATCCAGGTTCTAGAGCAACATATGCTCCCATCCAGACGACGTCTCTTTCAGGGAAGACCTTGCATTTTCCAACATGACAATGCCAAACCACATACTGCATCAAGTACAGCATCATGGCTGCATAGAAGAAGGGTCCGGGTACTGAACTGGCCAGCCTGCAGTCCAGATCTTTCACCCATAGAAAACATTTGGCGCATCATAAAACGGAAGATACGACAAAAAAGACCTAAGACAGTTGAGCACCTAGAATCCTACATTAGACAAGAACGGGTTAACATTCCTATCCCTAAACTTGAGCAACTTGTCTCCTCAGTCCCCAGACGTTTACAGACTGTTGTAAAGAGAAAAGGGGAGTCTCACAGTGGTAAACATGGCCTTGTCCCAACTTTTTTGAGATGTGTTGTCATGAAATTTAAAATCACCTAATTTTTCTCTTTAAATGATGCATTTTCTCAGTTTAAATATTTGATATGTCATCTATGTTCTATTCTGAATAAAATATGGAATTTTGAAACTTCCACATCATTGTATTCCGTTTTTATTTGCAATTTGTACTTTGTCCCAACTTTTTTGGAATCGGGGTTGTAGAATTTTCTATATTTCTGCATAAATATGACCTGAAAGATCATCAGATTTTCACACAAGTCCTAAAAGTAGATAAAGAGAACTTAGTTAAACAAATGAGACAAAAATATTATACTTGGTCATTTATTTATTGAGGAAAATGATCGAATATTACATATTTGTGAGTGGCAAAAGTATGTGAACCTTTGCTTTCAGTATCTGTTGTGACCCCCTTGTGCAGCAATAACTGCAGCTAAACATTTCCGGTAACTGTTGATCAGTCCTGCACACCGGCTTGGAGGAATTTTAGCCCATTCCTCCGTACAGAACAGCTTCAACTCTGGGATGTTGGTGGGTTTCCTCACATGAACTGCTCGCTTCAGGTCCTTCCACAACATTTCGATTGGATTAAGGTCAGGACTTTGACTTGGCCATTCCAAAACATTAACTTTATTCTTCTTTAACCATTCTTTGGTAGAATGACTTGTGTGCTTAGGGTCGTTGTCTTGCTGCATGACCCACCTTCTCGAGATTCAGTTCATGGACAGATGTCCTGACATTTTCCTTTAGAATTCGCTGGTATAATTCAGAATTCATCGTTCCATTAATGATGGCAAGCCATCCTGGCCCAGATGCAGCAAAATAGGCCCAAACCATGATACTACCACCACCATGTTTCACAGATGGGATAAGGTTCTTATGCTGGAATGCAGTGTTTTCCTTTCTCCAAACATAATGCTTCTCATTTCAACAAAAAAGTTCTGTTTTGGTCTCATCCGTCTACAAAAATTTTTCCAATAGCCTTCTGGCTTGTCCATGTGATCTTTAGCAAACTGCAGACGTGCAGCAATGTCCTTTTTGGAGAGCAGTGGTTTTCTCCTTGCAACCCTGACAGGCACATCATTGTTGTTCAGTGTTCTCCTGATGGTGGACTCATGAACATTAACATTAGCCAATGTGAGAGAGGCCTTCAGTTGCTTAGAAGTTACCCTGGGGTCCTTTGTGACCTTGTCGACTATTACGCGCCTTGCTCTTGGAGTGATCTTTGTTGGTCGACCACTCCTGGGGAGGGTAATAATGGTCTTGAATTTCCTCCATTTGTACACAATCTGTCTGACTGTGGATTGGTGGAGTCCGAACTCTTTAGAGATGGTTTTGTAACCTTTTCCAGCCTGATGAGCATCAACAACGCTTTTTCTGAGGTCCTCAGAAATCTCTTTTGTTCGTGCCATGATACACTTCCACAAACATGTGTTGTGAAGATCAGACTTTGATAGATCCCGGTTCTTTAAATAAAACAGGGTGCCCACTCACACCTGATTGTCATCCCATTGATTGAAAACACCTGACTCTAATTTCACCTTCAAATGAATTGCTAATCCTAGAGGTTCACATACTTTTGCCACTCACAGATATGTGATATTGGATCATTTTCCTCAATAAATAAATGATCAAGTATAATATTTTTGTCTCATTTGTTTAACTGGGTTCTCTTTATTTACTTTTAGGACTTGTGTGAAAATCTGATGATGTTTTAGGTCATATTTATGCAGAAATATAGAAAATTCTAAAAGGTTCACAAAATTTCAAGCACCACTGTACTTTGTCCACCTCTGCACATGCAGTGCTGCTGACCAATAAATCGCTGCGATCTTATGGCGAACAAGCTTTTAGTGATTTTTGGAACAGAATTCAGATGCAAAAAAATTATTTTTTGAACCAATTTTTTATTTATCGGTGAACTTTACAACCTATTTGAGCATATCACACACACAAAACACGGGATTTTATGGCATTTTCGTAAGACTAGCACTTTAAACCTATTGCATTCAATTTACAAATTATTGCGGGATGATGTAGTACCAGGAAAAGTTTTGCCACAATGTCACTTGTGTCGATCTGTGACAGATTTGATCTATTTTGTTAAATGGCAGGTTTTTTGGATGGCAGGTGGAATTTCCAAGCTGCATATTCATGCATATTCACAGATTTTTTTCAGTGAGGGAGGATAAAAGCACAGAGATGTTTCAAGGTTTCTTGAGCAATTAAAAAAATTAAGCAGTAAAATTACTTTCTAATTAGATCATTTATACTTTCATAATATTAACAGTCAGTTAATAACTGTGAGTTGGCCTAGTGGTTAGCGTGTCTGCCTCTCGATTGGGAGATCGCGAGTTCTACTCACGGTCGGGTCATACCAAAGACCATCATAAAAATGGTACCTACTGCCATCTGGCAAGGCACGCTGCAATGCAGTGGGGAGTCAAACTCTTGCGGTTACCAGAGGACTAACCCCCACTGTAACCCTAGCTATGTAATAGACCCCTTTCACATGACGTCACCGCGCCGCGAGATTTTGTTAGGCGCCATATTGGGAGACCAAGTACATGCACTCACAATATAAAACAAAGTACGAGCGAGAGTAAAGTGACACGATGGATGATAATTCTGGTTATGTGAGTACATTACCAGCTGCAGAAAGGGCACGGTATGTGGAGAAACTGGCTGTGATTGATGGGTTTGACCCATATGATAAGACTCGCGGCAAGGGAGAATGGAAACATAAGGAGGACCTGACACCAATTCTGCCATCTGTTTGCTACCCAGACATTGTAAACTATTTGTTGTTTACACCCAGTGCCTACACTCAGTGTTCGAACTATGCCGATATTTTCGGGGGGTCCCTTTTTTTCCCTGGGGGGGGCGCTTGCGCTTGTCTCGGAGCGCGGATCTCCAAACACATGAGAAGCCTTGCGCTTGTCTCGGAGCACGGATCTCCAAACATGAGAAGCCTTGCGCTTGTCTCGGAGCGCGGATCTCCAAACACATGAGAAGCCTATCTTATGCACATATCACGCGGACTCCACACCTCCACACACGCATCGCGTCTGAAGTCATAACTCATCAGGGGAAATCGTGTCCGCATTGGCATGTTCAAAAAACAACCTCGCGTCAACAATGATACCACACGCAAGAAAAAAAAAAACAGTCAGGCTACTCAACAACCAACCTGGCAGCAGCGAGCAAGCCCCAAACCATCCTAAATTATTATTATTATTAAATTGTAGAAGTCTGGGAGGCTTGCTCCTCATACAGTTATCAACTTGGGGCCAATTTAGCATGTTTTAAATCTGAATTTCTTGCGTTTGCTTACCTCAAAGTGTCCACAGATCATGCACAGACTTATCCATTATATCCACAGTTTTTTGCCAAGTCTCACACAGGTTTCTTTCAAGTCTACTGTTGGGCCAATAAATCATAAATAAAACAGCTCAGATTTGTTTGTTTAAGTCGTTTGCCACTCCACTTTATTCTCGTGGGTTCACATACCGCTGCCGTTATTTCCCCCTAATCACGAGTTTGTTGGTCTTCCAAAATGGCGCAGGGTCTGTTTACTTCCGGTTTCGGGTGACGTCAGTGAAAGGAGTCTATAGGTGAGAGGCCGAGGGCTACAGAAACGGAGAACAGCGCCACATGGCATGGGAAGGGACTTTGAATAATAAATTAAACCATGCACTGAGAAGCTCCTGTTGAAGTTATGGATTGTCTGAGGTGACTGGCATTTTATAAGCCCCGAAGAAAACAGTACTACGCCAGTCACCAAAGAGTCCATAATTACCGGAGCCTCTCAGTGCATGGCATATTTGATTTAGATCCCTCATGAAAAATTTCAAACTAAAAGTATTAACTACAAAGAATTAGAAATAAACCTGAAAAAAAAAATTGGAGGTCTAACTCTGCCTCGCTAGGCATGATCATGATATGTAGATCTACCGTACACACACAGAAATGCTCACAGAGCCACAGCTGACTCGAGTCGGCCATAAAGCTTGAAATTGTGACGTCAGTTCATAGTACATCCAGGATATACCATGATTGACTTACACCATATCCTTTTCTCTTTTTTTTTTTTTTGACATCACGGGACACATTGTTTAATCAGTGGTGGAACTGTATTATGTCACATGAGCCATCCTTGGCCAATCCCTGCATGGGAATTTTTTGATGAGGAATATAATGTGCAATATACCGTAATGTAATATACTGTACATTCAGGTTGTAAGCTGATGACTATTCCTTATCTTGCAATGCAATACAAATACTCAGAAGAGAGCTCTTGAGATAGTTATAAACACAGCACAAAAATCACTGGCTGCTCCCGAACCTCCCTGGAAGACATCACCTGCTCCCGCTACCTCTGCAGGGCCACAAACATTATTAAGGACTCTTCACATCCTAGTCACCACCTGTTTGAACTGTTGCCCTCCGGTAGGCATTACAGGTCCTTCAAAGCACGGACCACCAGACTCAAAGACTGTCTTTCCCAGGACCATTAACACACTGAACTCAAATATACACTTTTACAGTACTTTTAAGACTGTACTTAGCTCTGTACTTACGCCAGATTGGAAAGTAACATTCTTTATACTGCTATTTGTTTTATTTAGTAGTGTGCAAAACTTTCACACTGGATGTATAAATTCATTCATACTGCTGCTGTTCTTGCGCAATATTCAGACTGGAAATAGCTGGCAATAGCTACATCCACTCATAAAATTTGCACTCTGGCGTCACATGCTATTTATTTTACTCATGTTTTGTTATTAGGTAGTACCTGTGTTCTTTTGGATTCTGCTGATTTCCTCTTTTTTTTTTTTCTTCTACTGCACCAAACAAGAGCAGTGCTCCTAATTTTGTTTTAGTGCTATACAATGATAATAAAGGCTTTCTATTCTATTCTATTCTATTCTCTAACTAAAGCTCTCCTGGCAAGAAGTGGCTCAAATCGGGGGAAACATCAGCATAAATATGTTTAATTCTTACCCCTGTATTGTAGTCACTGACCATCTTCCAGAGGTCCCTGACGACCATGCAAATTCAGGTCCAAGGCTTGCTACAGATTTCTCTCTCGATTTTCCCCACTGCTGAGGTAAGAGCTCCACACTCTTACACACTTCATGTATATTGTATTTTTTATTTAAACATAAATGATGTGATTTGTGCATGCATGTTTTAGAGAGATCTGTTAGGTATTCAAGGCCTCCTGAACACCACAGAAATCAGCTTGCACCAGCTCACAGCCTTGCTGGACTGCCGCAGTCTGCATAAGGTGAGAAGCAGTCTTTAGCACACGATTTCTGTCTCGCATAGTCGAATATGAAACAGCTTCTGTCTGTTTTGTGTATGTTTTCATGGCAGGACTATCTGGATGCCCTGGTGGGATTGTGTTATGATGGGGTGGAGGGGCTTCTTTACCTCTGTCTCTTCTCCCTGCTGGCAGCCTGTGCCTACTGTGCTATGCTGTGCATCATTCCCCGAGCGTTTATCCTCATAGCCAGCAGGTAAACCTCATCATGTCTTGGCAAAAAAACAACAAAAAAAAAAACCTTCCCTTCTGTTTACTGCTGCTAAAATGTTTCTGGTCACTTTATACACTTATAGTATATACACGTCGATGTATATACTGTAACTTTATTTATGTAAAGGTTCCATAATTGATTGAAATAATGGAAACGTAAGCCGATATTAATATCAAGGACGTCATAAGGAGTAGGATCACTCATTGCCTTCAGAACAGCTTTAATGCTTCTTGTGATGTTGTCATATATGTCATGAATGGCTAGCGTTGGAATGATCAACATTTTCAAGAAAAAAGAAATCTGTCAGTTATTTAAAGGATGAAGGAAGTGGATTGCTACTTCATAGTCTGTGCTCCATACGTTTCCATAAAGAGTCAACAGTGTTTAAATCTGGTGACTGGGAGGCCATGGAAGGACATCATCCTCATGCTAATCAACCCACTCAAAGGAATATTGAAACATTATCAGGAAAGAGTGACTGCAGTACAGGATGCACCTGGTCCTGTAAAATTGTTTTAACATTTGTTCCCCATGTATACAACCATGCAAATCACTGGATGCAATAATTTGCACAAGATGGCTGCCCATTTATTGATGGATCTCCACCATACTTACAGTGGTGCTTGAAAGTTTGTGAGCCCTTTAGAATTTTCTATATTTCTGCATAAATATAACCTAAAACATCAGATATTCACACAAGTCCAAAAACTAGATAAAGAGGACCCAGTTAAACAAATGTGAGAAAAAAAATTATACTTGGTCATTTATTTATTGAGGGAAATGATCCAATATTACATATCTGTGAGTGACAAAAGTATGTGAATCTTTGCTTTCAGTATCTGGTGTGACCCCCTTGTGCAGCAATAACTGCAACTAAACATTTCTGGTAACTGTTAATCAGTCCTGCACACCGGCTTGGAGGAATTTTAGCCCATTCCTCCATACAGAACAGCTTCAACTCTGAGATGTTGGTGGGTTTCCTCACATGAACTGCTCGCTTCAGGTCCTTCCACAACATTTCGATTGGATTAAGGTCAGGACTTTGACTTGGCCATTCCAAAACATGAACTTTATTCTTCTTTAACTATTCTTTGGTAGAACGACTTGTGTGCTTAGGGTCGTTGTCTTGCTGCATGACCCACCTTCTCTTGAGATTCCGTTCATGGACAGATGTCCTGACATTTTCCTTTAGAATTGACTGGTATAATTCAGAATTCATTGTTCCATCAATGATGGCAAGCCATCCTGGCCCAGATGCAGCAAAACAGGCCCAAGCCATGATACTACCACCACCATGTTTCACAGATGGGATAAGGTTCTTATGCTGGAATGCAGTGTTTTCCTTTCTCCAAACATAGCGCTTCTCATTTAAACCAGAAAGTTCTATTTTGGTCTCATCCGTCCACAAAACATTTTTCCAATAGCCTTCTGGCTTGTCCGCATGATCTTTAGAAAACTGTAGACGAGCAGCAATGTTGTTTTTGGAGAGCAGTGGCTTTCTCCTTGCAACCCTGCCATGCATACCATTGTTGTTCAGTGTTCTCCTGATGGTAGACTCATGAACATAAACATTAGCCAATGTGAGAGGGGCCTTCAGCTACTTTGAAGTTTCCCTGGGGTCCTTTGTGACCTCGCTGACTATTACACGCCTTGCTCTTGGAGTGATCTTTGTTGGTCGACCGCTCCTGGGGAGGGTAACAAAGGTCTTGGATTTCCTCCATTTGTACATGTAGCAGTTCTTACACAAGGGCAGAGCACAGAAGACGGCAGGACAGAGTTCAGGTTGAAAAAACGTTTTTTTATTTTCACACTTTTCAGTGAACATTCAGGATATAAACACAGACACACACACACAACCGGCGTCTGGTTCGGGGAAGAGCTTCCTCTGCTCTCGCTCTCCCTCCTTAAATAGGGCGCGGTCACTGGGGAAGACACACAAACACATTAATTCACATCAGGTGCAGTGATTCTGCCACTTACCTTCCCTGACTCCATCCTCCTGTCACAGACCGATGCTTGACCACGCCCCCACTGCCACATACCCCCACCGCCCGACTCAGGCCGTCTGGCATGCAGCCGACACCCCCCCCCCCCCCCCCCCCCCCCGACGGGAGAGGAAGTCCGCCACGACCATCTGCGCCCCCGGCCTGTGGATCACCTTGAAGTTAAAGGGTTGGAGTGCCAGATACCAACGGGTGATCTGCGCGTTGGCATCCTTCATGCGGTGGAGCCACTGGAGGGGCGCATGGTCCGAATAGAGGGTGAAAGGGCGTCCCAGCAGGTAGTAACGGAGGGCGAGGACCGCCCACTTGATTGCTAAGCACTCTTTTTCAATGGTGCTGTAGCACCCCTCACGCATCAACAGCTTCCTACTGATGTACAAGACTGGGCGGTCCTCCCCCTCCACCTCCTGGGACAAAACAGCCCCCAGCCCTCTGTCCGACGCATCCGTCTGTAACATAAAGGGGAGAGAAAAGTCAGGCGAGTGTAAAAGTGGCCCCCCACACAGTGCAGCCTTTACCTCAGAAAAAGCCCGCTGGCATTGCTCCGTCCACTGGACCGGATCTGGTGCCCCCTTTTTAGTGAGATCAGTCAGCGGGCTGGTGACGTCCGAATAATTAGGTATAAACCTACGATAATAGCCAGCCAGCCCCGGGAACTGTCTCACCCCATTTTTGGTCTTGGGCCTCGGGCAGGCCGCAATTGCTGCTGTCTTGTTAATTTGGGGACGCACCTGCCCATTGCCCAAGTGGAAGCCCAGATACCGTACTTCCACCCGCCCAATCGCACACTTCTTTGGGTTGGCTGTGAGACTCGCACGCCTCAGCGACCTAAGGACAGCCCTCAGATGTTCGAGGTGCCTCGGCCAGTCATTACTATAGATAATGATATCGTCGAGGTAGGCGGCCGCATAGGTGGCGTGGGGGCGGAGGACCCTGTCCATCAGCCACTGAAACGTAGCGGGCGCCCCAAGCAGCCCAAAAGGAAGTGTGACAAATTGGTGTAAGCCGAACGGTGTGGAAAAGGCCGTTTTTTCTCGGGATAGTGGAGTCAAGGGGATCTGCCAATAACCCCTTGTTAAATCCAGTGTCGAATAAAAGCGAGCCGTGCCTAGTCGATCGAGCAACTCATCAATACGAGGCATTGGGTACGCGTCGAATTTAGACACCACGTTGACTTTTCTATAGTCCACACAGAACCGGACCGAGCTGTCGGCCTTGGGAAACAAGACCACCGGGCTGCTCCAGTCACTGTGGGACTCCTCGACGATGCCCATTTCGAACATGGCCTCGAGTTCTTCCCGAACCACTTTTTTCTTGTGTTCGGGTAGCCTGTAAGGGCGGCTACGCACTACCACCCCCGGGGGCGTCTCAATGTGGTGCTCTATGAGGTTGGTGCGGCCGGGCAGGGGCAAGAACACGTCCAAAAACTCGGTCTGCAACTGGGCAACCTCCGCGAGTTGGGTTGGGGAGAGGTGGTCTCCACAGGGGACTGGAGAGGTACATGATGCTAATGTTCCTTTTTGAACCTCCGGCCCCAGCTCCGCCTTCTCCGGAACCACCGACACCAACGCCACGGGGACCTCCTCGTTCCAGAGTTTGAGCAGATTGAGGTGGTAAATCTGTAGCACCCCACCCCTGTCCGTTCGCCTCACCTCATAGTCAATGTCCCCGACTCACCGTGTGACCTTAAAGGGTCCTTGCCACTTGGCGACTAATTTGGAGCTCGATGTGGGCAACAGTACGAGTACTTTATCTCCCGGTGCAAACTCTCTAAGGCGCGTACCCTTGTCGTACAGGCGGGTTTGTCGTTCTTGGGCCTGCCACAAATTCTCCTGGGTTAGGTGGGTGTGTGGAGTTTTGCGCACAGGTCAATAACATATTGGATTTCATTTTTACTTGGTGAAGGTCCCTCCTCCCAGTTTTCCCGCAGCACATCTAGAATGCCGCGCGGCTTACGCCCATATAATAATTCGAACGGGGAGAACCCTGTGGAGGCTTGGGGGACCTCTCGCACTGCAAACAACAAGGGTTCGAGCCATTTATCCCAATTACGTGCATCCTCACTTACGAATTTTTAAATTATATTCTTGAGGGTGCGATTGAACCGTTCAACTAAACCGTCCATTTGTGGGTGATAAACGCTGGTGCGGATCGGCTTAATACCCAACAACCCATACAGTTCGTTCAGTGTACGTGACATAAACGAGGTGCCTTGGTCAGTCAGAATCTCTTTCGGGATTCCAACTCGGGAGATAACGCGGAAGAGTGCCTCCGCAATACTGCGTGCTGAGATATTGCGAAGAGGCACTGCTTCCGGGTATTGCATTGCATAGTCCACCAGAACTAATATAAAGCGGTACTCTTGTGCTGACCGATCTAATGGCCTGACGAGATCCATCCCAATTCTTTCGAACAGGGTCTCGATTAACGGTAGAGGGTGCAAAGGCGCTTTTGGAATGGCCGCTGGGTTTACTAACTGGCATTCGCAGCACGCCGTACACCACCTACGGACATCGCCGCGAATCCCTGGCCAATAGAACCGGGCCATTATTCGGGTTAGTGTTTTATCCTGCCCTAAGTGTCCAGCCATGGAGTTAAAGTGAGCCGCCTGGAATACCAATTCCCGGCAGCTCTTTGGAATCAAAAGCTGCGTGACTCGCTCTTTGGTCTGAGTGTCCTGCATCACTCTGTATAATCTATCCTTCATGATCGCGAAGTAGGGGAAGGACGGGGTGGCGTTTGGCTGGAGCATTTGACCATCGATTACTCTCACTTGGTCAAATGCATGTCGCAGAGTCTCGTCTCGCGACTGCTCGAATGGAAAATCCGCGAGGGATTCCCCAATAGAGAGAGGAGGGGCCGGTGGCTCCTCACTCTGACGCAGAGATGACGTAGACGGCTCTGTGACAGCTGCTCCCGCCAACGCGACACCGGGACCTCCCCTTATGACACTACGGCAGGACCCACTCTTCACTAGATGACTCATGAAATCCCGGCCAATCAGTCCCCAAAATTATAGAGTGGGTGAGGCGAGGATTAACCGCCACCTTTACTATAAATTTTTCCCCTCGAAAAAAAATGTGGACCGACACTAAAGGGTAGTTGTGAACATCCCCGTGCACACACAACACCTTCACCAATTGTGCTCCCCCAATGCCTCGTCTTGCACCAGGTTTTGGTGGATTGAGGTCTGATTACAACCAGAATCCACCAATGCCTGATATGTATCCCCTTGACTACTCACCGGTATGTGATACGCTCCGGCCCGATCGAGGGCGGCTCCTGGGACGTCGGGGATCCGAACCACCGCACCCACCTCCATTACTGTGCACTGCTGTTGGAGGTGGCCCGGCTCCCCACAGCGCCAGCAAACTGGCCCGGGCTTCCTCTCCGCACCGATGTTCTGGGGCTCACTCACCTGAGGGGGGAAGAGACAGACACAGAAGGGCGAAACGGGAGGGCACTGCGGGTGCGGTGGGCCGGCTGGGGTGGCGCCAGCCCCCGCCTCCGTGGTGGGGGAATGGGGCGAGGACGAGACACAGGAGGAGAGGGGGAGAGAGAGAGAGGAGAGGGGAGAAGAGGCTGTCTGCTGTCCTGCCGTCGGGACAGCCGCCAAATGGTCCTCCGCTAGCTTGATTGCCTGATCCAGCGACGCCGGGCGGTGGCACTGGACCCACTCTGCGGTTCCGGTTGGTAAGCGTGCGATGAATTGTTCCAGTACCACCTGGTCGATCATCCCCTCGGCGTCGCGGTTGTCGGCCCTCAACCATCGCCAGCAGGTGTCCCGGAGTTGCTGGCCAAACGCAAACGGCCGGCCGACTTCCTCCAAGCGCAAAGCTCAGAAGCGCTGACGTTGCTGCTCGGGGGTGCGCCCCACACGTTGGATGACGGCCCGGCGAAGGTCCGCATAGGCCAGCCAGCGGTCGGCGGGGAGCTGTAGCACGGCCAGCTGCGCCTCTCCTGTTAGCAGGGGGAGGAAGCGCACCACGTGCTGTTCCATCGGCCACCCTGAGGTCTCTGCGACTTGCTCAAAGAGCGTGAGGAATGCCTCGGGGTCGTCCTGTGGGCCCATCTTTGTTAGGGTGAGGGGGGACGGGCCCGCGGTGGGAGCATTGGTAGACCCCGCCGACGCGAGGAGGTGCCGCAACACCTGACGATCTTCTTGCTGGGCCAACACCAGGGCCTCGAACCGCTGTTCCTGCTCTTTTCGGAGGGCGACTAGTGCCTGGTGCTGGCTTTGCTGGGCCATGGCGAGGGCGTGGACCAGGTCGGCAAACGGGGAGGACTCCATGGGGCTGTTCTGCTTCTGCGCTCCAAATAATCCCGGGTTTCGGTACCACTGTAGCAGTTTTTACACAAGGGCGGAGCACAGAAGATGGCAAGACAGAGTTCAGGTTGGAAAACCGTTTTTTTATTGTCACACTTTTCAGTGAACATTCAGGATATAAACACAGACACACACACACACACACAACCGGCGTCTGGTTCGGGGAAGAGCTTCCTCTGCTCTCGCTCTCCCTCCTTAAATAGGGCACGGTCACTGGGGAAGACACACAAACACATTAATTCACATCAGGTGCAGTGATTCTGCCACTTACCTTCCCTGACTCCGCCCTCCTGTCACAGACCGATGCTTGACCACGCCCCCACTGCCACAGTACACAATCTGTCTGACTGTGGATTGGTGGAGTCCAAACCCTTTAGAGATGGTTTTGTAACCTTTTCCAGCCTGATGAGCATCAACAACGCTTTTTCTGAGGTCCTCAGAAATCTCTTTTGCTCATGCCATGATACACTTCCACAAACGTGTTGTGAAGATCAGACTTTGATAGATCCCTGTTCTTTAAATAAAACAGGGTGCCCACTCACACCTGATTGTCATCCCATTGATTGAAAACATCTGACTCTAATTTCACCTTCAAATTAACTGCTCATCCTAGAGGTTCACATACATTTGCCACTCACAGATATGTAATATTGGATCATTGTCCTCAATAAATAAATGACCAAGTATAATATTTTTGTCTCATTTGTTTAACTGGGTCCTCTTTATCTACTTTTAGGACTTGTGTGAAAATCTGATGATGTTTTAGGTCATATTTATGCAGAAATATAGAAAATTCTAAAGGGTTCACAAACTTTCAAGCACCACTGTAGCAGTTGGCAGCAGACACTGAGGGTTCAAGGCATCTTTTAGCTTCTTCCAAGCATAAATCCATCCAGATGTAGGAAATATAGTGAAAGCTGACTAATCAGACCATATTTCCTTCCATTGCTGAGGAGTCCAGAGTCATTTTTTGCTCCCTACACCAAGTTATGCATCCTCATGTACTGGCCTTTGATACAATATATTTCTTAATGGCAGCAAAGCTCATGAAATAAAGTAGAAATTAAAGCACTCTTCTCTTAATTTAGTGTATCCAATGCCAAAAAAGAGACAAAATGAAAGGGTTGATATGGAAATGCTAACGTCTCCCCTAAGCAATTATCACCAAAATGAAAAAGAGAATGAAAAAATGCGGCAAATTGATTTAAATTTATTAACTGCCAAAAAAGGAGACAAAGGTAACAAAGATTGGAGATGCTAATCTTGACAGCGCCTCAAGCCAAGCTTGCTGTCTATGCCCACAGGGACAGAAACTACGATGACATAGACGAGGAGGACCCATTTAACCCGCAGTCACAGCGCATGGCTCCGTACAACACAAGCCGCACAAACATACACAGCTTCTGCAGCTACAGCAGCAGCCTGGGCAGCCAGAGCAGCCTGCAGCCACCGCCACCAGCCGCCTCCACCGCTCCCCCTCCAGAGTATATGTGAGTTTATCCTGATGTAAATTTACCAAACAAAAAGCAAAATACATGCTAGAGTTATGTACTTTCCCTGAACTCTTGTAGCTGTGTGGAGCGTAATCATCAACGTGCTTCGACCTATACACATGCCTCACTCATTTTTGTCTTCTTTCATCAATTAGGAATCAGTCGATGCTGTTTGCGGGAAATCCTCGATATGAAAATGTGCCGCTGATTGGAAGAGGTTCACCACCGCCCTCGGTATGTTGGGGTAAAACTGTGAGGCATACAGTAGCCAAGCTTATCATTTTCGACCGAGTTGAAATGTTGAAATAATAAACATGAATCAACGTTTTAGGTCTAGTGCAAGACTGCCCCCTGCTGGTTTTAGGGATTAGCACCAGCCACGTCCTCTTTGTTTCTGGATGATTCTCTTTTACCTGACAGTTCCTCATCAATCCATGATGCATGTTAAATAATGAAAAGAGTAAAAAAAGAAAAGAAAATAGCAAATATAGAAATCTCATCTCATTATCTCTTGCCGCTTTATCCTTAAATATAGAAATCTATATGAAATTGTATAATAAAGCAATAAGCCACTTGAGGGTGTGTGTTACAGTGGCTTTATCAGGGGTAAGAGCATATTGCTTTCATACAGGCACACACCGTAAGCTTTGGCTGCTACAGTCAGCTTTGGTTGCTATTGGTTTAAAATCTGGTGAAATAATATAGAAAATACAGAATTCAATTATTGTTATGCGGCGATCAGAGGCTTGTGTATCATTTTATTGTGTTATTTCTTCTATATCTATGTGGTAAGTCATTTATCCACTGTGCTATGTTAACAGTAAGCTTCGGTTGCTATGCAACATAAAAGGCAAAGGCATTATATGGACAGAACAATGGCCCAAATGTGTAACGATTTTATTCATTTAAAACCTGGTGAATTAGTACAGAATTCAATTATTGTGATGCAGTCAGAGGCATGTGTATCATTTTATGATGTTATTTCCTTATCAAGGTCTTTACACGTTCAGTGCGATGCAAATGAACAGTGCAGAAGTATGATGAATTTAACGCAACATTAAAATTCACTTTAAATGCAAAGTGATTATGTGAGCATTCCACAAAAACAGTCATGTCACGATTGTGTAGACAAATGATGATGGGCTGGCCCTTTTTTTTTTTTTTTGGAAAAGGGACTTTTTTTGGGTACATCCTATCCTGAGAAGTAGGCAAGAACATGGGGCGTTTACAATCTATGGACCATGAACTGTACACCCACCGTTTTCATTGTCGAGCTTCTCTCCTTTTTTTTTTTCCAGACATTGTCTTGAAAGTCATTATCTTTGTCATTTCTGTTGCCCTTGACAAACAGCGCTGGGTTTTGAGACACAAAATGAATGAGAGACTCCGCCAAGTCTGCAGTAGTGTGATGATGTTTCCACAGCCTGCACCCTGAGTAGTTGAATGAATTCCTTTCGCAGATGAAATAATAGAAAATTCAAAATAAAAAAAAAAGTCACTTTTTCACATATGGACATTTGCCTTTGATGTGAAAGTGTTCACTTACAGTAAAAAAAAATAGTCATTCAAAAATATTTTATCAGATGAACAAAAATCATAACACGTTGTGCTGTATGTATAAAGACCTTCAGGCTACGAGAATTAAAACAACATTCCAGTAATACGATATCTGACCCTGAGTAAAAGGGTAAACTGACATTAAGTCTCAAGCTTTTCTTTAGATTATTAATGAGACTTAATTCGTCCATAAATTGATTTTCAGGCATGGGAGGTCATCTGGTTACTTACTGTACTACATTTATTTACTTCTGTCATTAGCAGAAATGAAAACTGAACTGAAGCAAAACCATAATACTCTTTTCATTGTACTTCTTTTAAGTTATAGGGTGATACATTACCAGTATTCATCCATCCATCCATCCATCCATCCATCCATTATCTATACTGCTTATCTGTCAATTACACATTACCAATCTATCACAGAGCTAATACAGAGACAAACAACCATTTACCAATTGAGGTTTTTCACCCACGTGACCAAGTCATGTGATGCATCGTTAGGCTGCCATTTTGGACGTCACGGCTCGAATCAGTTTGAATGCGAGGAAGGCGACAAACGAAAAACATAAGAAAAAGGAGCGAGATGCAGAAAACACCTTCACTATTCAGCGACGTAGGGCATTTACGGGGCGAGCAGAGGGAGAGGTATTTGCAAAAATTGAGGTTAGCAGGCTTAGAGAACGACGTTTACCTGCTTCCACCAGGATTGTTCACTGACGTACGGAAGTACACGAAGCCCTCGTCTTTACCTGACTTCGGCCCACATGATCTGTATACCTATGTCGTTAAAAACCCATCGCCATACACAGGTATTGATCTGAAAGCGTATAAGAGTTTGGATGCCTACAAATATTTTGTGTCAGGCTGGGTAACATGCCTACATCAGCGGGTCGTCCCTGGAGCCGGTGGTCGCCATCTTATTACAGCTAAGGTTTGTTCACATTTTCATTTACTTTCGGTCCTCAGGATAAACAAAATGTTGTTAAATGTCATTGAAATAACTTCTTAGTCTGTTGAGACATGGCCCGTTATAAATTTGCTGTTACCAGGCAATGACCAAGAACTGTATTATTAGGGTCGGTGTCTGTGTTGTAGCAGTGTACTAGCAGCTAGCTGTTAGCACTAGCTAATGTCAACAACATAGTAGCTAGTATGTTACTGTAGCAATGTTTACGTTCAGTCATTTGGATGACTGTTAAAACCTTTCAGTCTCAAGTTTTTGCTTTACTGTATTTACTAGTTTACTGTAATTATGATCCGGCAGCTATCTGAAAGGCCCTTGTTGGCCACTGGGCTCGAACCCAGAACCTTGTGGCTGTGAGGCGACAGTGCTAACCACTCCCATATGGAAATGTAATATATGGCATATATGGCCCTATATCAAGAATGATATTGCCATATATGTGACCTACAGGGTGATATATTATTATCACATATATACATCCTCTAAATATATGAAGATATAAGTTTATAACATATATGAAATACTCATAGTAAAATTTGTATATTTAAAACATGTATTAAAAATATCTATATGAGGATTTTTTATATGGTGTTATATGTTGCAACCATATATGTTAATTGTGTGTATATATATATATATATATATATATATATATATATATATATATATGTATGTATGTATGTCGATACATATATGTCAATGTATAAATACTTACATAAATTACACGTCAAAATATGCATTGTACGTACATACATACACAGCAAATTTTGTAGTGTTACATCAACTATGAGAGAGTCAGTTTTAACACTGTGCTGATATTTATTTTGTCCCAGTCTCTGCAGTGTTAAATACACAATTAACTCCTTCACAGTTAAATCAACTTTTTACAGCGTCATTCCAATTTTAACACTTTTGCTTAACACTGGGAAATTAACTCTGAGAATTTTGCTGTGTAAACATACATACTATTTGTATGGGCTAGACATACATGTCAAAATATGAAATTGTTCCAATTTCTAGCACGGTGGTGTAGTGGTTAGCGCTGTCGCCTCACAGCAAGAAGGTCCGGGTTCGAGCCCTGTGGCCGGCGAGGGCCTTTCTGTGCGGAGTTTGCATGTTCTCCCCGTGTCCGCGTGGGTTTCCTCCGGGTGCTCTGGTTTCCCCCACAGTCCAAAGACATGCAGGTTAGGTTAACTGGTGACTCTAAATTGACCGTAGGTGTGAATGTGAGTGTGAATGGTTGTCTGTGTCTCTGTGTCAGCCCTGTGATGACCTGGCGACTTGTCCAGGGTGTACCCCGCCTTTCGCCCATAGTCAGCTGCGATAGGCTCCAGCTTGCCTGCGACCCTGTAGAACAGGATAAAGCGGCTAGAGATAATGAGATGTGTGTATGTGCGTTTGTTTTTACCTCTTATGTACATATATTTCATATATGGAAATTTATATATTACATTTGCATATGGGCTACACCAGCGTGCCACCCTACCAACATTCATTTCAGTTAAATTTTATGTGTATAGCACTTTAATAATGGACATTGTCACAAAGCAACTTTACAGAAATCCGGATGTAGATTTAAATCCATAATGAGCAAGCCAAAGGTGACATTAACAAGTAAAAAAAGAAAACTTTTTAAGAACATCAGCAGCTAATATTGACAGGTCAATTCCAATCAGCGTTTCCAGTGCTTACCGCTGTTTGCTGCCTTTTGCTTTTCCGTAATTAACCCATCCAAAAATCTAATTATTTTCGTTCTTTTAGTTGACACTTCAAAGTGTGTGTGTGTGTGTGTGTGTGTGTGTGTGTGTGTGCAGTCTAGTATTTACCCCGCCTCAATGAAGGGTACGGTATAACCTCAGTCACACTAAGTGTGATGTACATGGGGCTACATGACGCATAAATATTTATAAAGGCTTATTCTAACAGGTGTCAGCGGTTATACAGCCTATAGAAAGTCTATAATGGAGGTGTTCATAAAGCGAAATGACAATTACATTTGCACCTTATGACCACTGATATACTCAATCGACATTATAAATGCTAATGTGTTTTATTGTAACCCGTTATCAGATTTGTTGTGCGATCTCCATAATGATAATTGCAACATGACAGGAGGAACAACAGTAGAGTGCACACAGCTGGATAATATAATATGAAATATGTAAAATGTATGCATACACAAATGCAATACAACAATAAAATTGCACTAATATGCATGTATCAATACACTGTGTGAAACTGTGTAGATATAAGGGGCGTGTATCAGGGTGATTTGTGTGTCGGGACAAAGAATCAAAATCCCATAAAGTGCAGTGTGCACATGAGTTACAGGTGCAAAATGTCTTGTTATGCATCAGCTCGAATTTTTATCCCCTGCTGGCCGAAAAGCCCAAAGGGTGATTATGTCATGGCGATGTCCATCTGTCGGTCCATCCCGGGAAGGGTGCTCACCTTCTGAAATCAACTCCTCTCACAATTTTTGGAGGAATTTCATGAAACTTGGCAAGATTCTTTGTTATATATAGATCATATACATATTGTAATTTCATTCAATTCAGTCACATTTTACCAGAGTTACAGCCCTTGATTAACAAAATTATACTTTGACAATTTCATGAGTGTGTTTTCCTTCTAAAATCAACTCCTCTCACAATTTGTGGAGGAATTTCACGAAACTTGGCAAAAGGCATTGTAGTGTGTCGGGACTACGCATATTGTTATTTTGTTCAATTCGGTTGCATTTTACCAGAGTTGCAGCCCTTGATTAACAACCTTGTACTTTCACAATTTCATGAAGGTGTGCTTGCCTTCTGACATCAACTCCTCTCACAATTTGTGGAGGAATTTCACCAAACTTGGCAAAGGCTTTATTTTTTGCATATTGAAATTTTGTTTAATTTGGGCAAATTTTCCCAGAGTTATGCTCTTGATTATTAACAAACTTGTACTCTGGCAATTTCATCAAGGTGTGCTTGCTTTCTGAAATCAACTTCCCTCGCAATTTTTATCCCCCGCTGGCCGAAAGGCCCGAAGGGGGATTATGTCGTGGCGATGTCCGTCCCAGGAAGGATACTCACCTTCTGAAATCAACTCCTCTCACAGCTTTTGGAGGAATTTCACAAAACTTGACAGGATTCTTTGTTATATGTCGGTAATACGCATACTGTAATTTTGTTCAATTTAGTCGCATTTTACCAGAGTTATGGCATAGTTGCCAACGGGGGATATTGTGCTCTCAGAGCACTCTTGTTTAAAAAATGTGCCCATATTAGATGTGTTATTGTTATTTTATATAAAGACGAAACGTAAACTTCACTCTAATGTTAAAAATCCATTCATGTGTAAACGCTGTTTTTCCTCTTTCTTTATTCATTTCTGGATTTATATCTGCAGACATGTAGATACAGTAAGTGGGCTTCTTAACACGTACAGTGTCTTCATTATGTGCCTTTGTCCTTTGTCTTCTCTATACTGCTTTTCACTTTGGTTATAGTATCTGGTCCAACAGTGCGGATGTTCTTCTCTCAACATCACTGTGTTTCACAGCACAGCCAAGCAGTTTGTTTGTTATGGATTAAAACAGTCATAATAAGTCTCGTCTTCTGAGTAGTGTGAGCTCTGACCTACTACTGCGTTCTTGTTGTTCAGTGTCATCTGTACTAACTGCCACAGGAGGGAAGAATCACGTAGATACCTCCTTGTGCACGTGCATGCAAGACCTTCCAAAGCCAAGTGCTTCCAACGAAATCACAAACTGTCTGTATGATGAAGTATTTGATATACAGTACATAATGTTTTTATACAGCCAGTGTTCCTTTTCTTCTTCTGACCCCTCATGGGAGATCATGTAAACCTGACACTATCTGTGTAACAGTTTATGGCTACAGTCGGAGTTACAGGTACCCTGTCCTCTAATAGTCAATAGTCATCTATTCACAGATGCAGTGAGTACATTTTCATACTTTTTGGAATGCATTCAGAACTCCAGGGCTACTATATTGGGTACTATTCTGTTGCTCAGTTTTGTGCTGGATTTGCTGGATAACCTCCAGGGTTCTTTGTCACTGTCCTTGGGAACCAGCGCCATTCTGGTGGAAACTTGGTGAGAAGACACCATGGCTGTATAACAATGGTATTTATATTAGTGCTGTCAAGCGATTAAAATATTTAATCGCGATTAATGTCGCGACTGTCATAGTTAACTCGCGATTAATCGCAATTTAATCGCACATTTTTGTCACATGAAAAACCATTGTAATTCTCTTATCAGCATAAAAAAGTGAATGGGCTTGCTCACCGTTCGAGCTACGGGGGTACACGGGGGATCCGAGATCCCCTGAAACAGACATGAGATCCCTTGAAAACATGATTTGGGAAATGTTGGGGGGTCTCTAAAATATTGGCAAAATGATGTTTATTGACATAGCAATCGTGTGTAACAGGAAGCATTTGCATATCCGAAGTGAGCGCGCGATGGAGAGCCGCGCTCTGAAACAAGCGCAAGCACCCCCCCAAGGGAAAATAAGGGACCCCCCGAAAATATCGGCATAGTTCGAACACTGGTTGTACCAATGGGTTTTTTTTAATTGCAGAGCATAACACGTCTGGTCACAGCCACTGCAAAGTGGGGCTGGAGCCGCCGATGGGAAAACGAAACTTAAGCCGAGCACCGTGGCTCTTCGGGGGAGGGCAGAGGACTCTGGCTGTGCGGGGCGTGGCATCATGTCACAGAGCGTTAATCTCGCGATAAAAAAATTATCGCCGTTAAAATTGAGTCAAGTTAACGCGTTAATAACGCGACATTTTTGACAGCACTAATTTATATCAAATTCTACATCATGTGGTCACTTTGTGACTTTATTGGAAGGGCTTGGTAAATATACACACATGCACAAGATGTTACCCGGTTCATTGTGACTTCCCTGAGAACCATAGCTGCATTCATAACTGGAGATTTTATTGCTGTTGTTTATTTTGTCTCAGAGTGCTCCTCACTCTCACATCTTCACCTCTGCTTGTCCTGCTTCTCAAAGTGTTTCGACCTGCCCTTGTTCATATTCTGAATTTCACAATGATCTGACAGCATATGCAGAATAGTGCTTTTAATGCTCATTGACTGAGATGAATTAAAAATATTTTATAGCATGTGATGATAGACAAATGGCAGCTAAAGGTGGTTCTGGTTATATGCTATTCCTTTATTCCTTTTCTTTTTTCTTTTTAGTATTCACCCAGCATGAAGACCACCTACCTGTCTATGACTGATGCCCAGACGCGACATTTTGGAAGTGACTACCAGGTGTAACGTGTGATTGCCTGAACCCTGAAGGAGCCGAAACCATTCTGGATGATATTTAAATCAGGTTTTTATCTCTGTAGATAATTTTCTCCCTTCTCTCCTTATTGAGGAATTCAAGACCTGCAGTTCAGTGTGTTGAATGACTCCACAAAGCCTCAAGAGACACTCCAAATAGTGTGTCCCAACCTCTCCCAAGTGGAGGCCATCCAGGCTAATGGTGTACATCAACCACCGTACAGTGGGGGAAATAAGTATTCAACATGTCAACTATTTTTCCATTAAACATATTTCCAGTGCAGCTATTCACAAGAAATGTTGAGCAGACATTGAAATTACTGCAATAAAACTACAAAGACAAAGAAATCATGATATTCCAATCCATAAAAAGGTTAGGTGCAATAAAGTGGACTTACACAGGAAAGATGTTATTGAACACAGTAACTGACATTTATTTCATATTTGGTGGAGAAGTCTTTGTTTGCGGTGACAGCTAAAATATGCTACGTGTAAGAAGAAAATAATCTCTCGCAATACTCAGGTGGAATTTTGGCTCATTCTTCGACACAAACAGCCTTAAAATGAAATGGTCAATCATGATCTTCAGTTCATTCTACAAATTTTATATTGGGTTTAATTGTGGTGATCGACTGGGCCGTTCCAGCACCTTTATTTTCTTCTTATGGAACCAGTTGGGAGTCTCCGTTGCAGCATGTTTTGGATCGTTGTCCTGCTGGAAAGTCCACCCATGTCTCACCCTCATCATCGTAGTGGACAGCAACAGATTCTTCTCAAGAATTTTCCAGGACGTGACTCCATTCATTTTCTCTTTGATAATTTGGATTTTGCTGGTACCATGAGAAGAGAAACAGACCCATACCATGATTATTCCATCTCTGAACTTTTCTGTAGGTATATTATTTTTAGGGTCATATGCCGAGTCAAACATGGTGCTTTTTTTTTTGTGAACAACTTTTTATTTGGAAACATAGTAAGTGACACTGGGCATAGAAAGAAACTTCCAAAACATACATTGTCAATAGGTGCAGATGAGAGGAAAATACACCAGTGATAGTCGTAATAATATCATAAAGGATTACAAAAATTGTCTCAGATGAATAACAAAGCATTAAACCATCAATAGCACTTTGAAAAGGTTGGGGTTTTTGTTGTTGTTGTTTTTTTTTGTCTCATCTGAGCACACTGCATTCTCCTCCCAGTAATCTACAGGCTTCTCCAAATTTTCTGCAGCAAACTTCAAACAAGTTTCCTGTCAGAATGGGGATTGTAGACGGATGTAAATGCAGGAAGGTGTTTATTTACAGGCAAACAGCACAAATGCTGAGGCAGGAAACGGGTAAGGGTCATCCGAGGCGCAAACAGAACTTCAGAGGCAAGGCTAAAGGCAGAGTCAAGAATAAACAAAACAAAGTCAAAACCAGAGTGAGCACAACACTAGTAGGCTTGGTAAACGGAGACACAGGATACTACACGTGTATTAGGGTGCATCAGTTGCCCCCTAAAAATGAAAAGTTCCTCCGATCATGATGCATTTTTGTTTTTATGTTCCTTTTGGTAAGAAAACACACTGGGTGAAATATTTTGACAAAATTCAAAAGTTTAATGGTGGCACCAGGAGCTCAAAGTTATGGAAAAAGCTGCTATTTTATGACTTTTATGACAAAATTTCGATCACTTTTCATGAAACATTATGGCACCTTATAGAGTATACCAGATATCTTAGATACACATTTTTAGTCCATATTCTAAATATATTATCAAGCACAGTTTGAGTTTTAGCTGTTCATTGAATCATTGTTCAACTACTTTTAAACAATACACATGTATTATGAATCACATTAATGCTTCTCGATCCCTTGCAAAGGTTCTTAACATGATCTCTGGGTCACAAGAAATCAATAAATGGAGTCCAACATTGTGATTCAAACCTTACGCGAAAACATAAAATAAGCATTTTTTGGCAAAAAATGAACCTCATGGTGCCACCATTAGACTTTTGAATATGGTCAAAAAATTTTACAGGATGTCTTTATTGGTGAAAAGGAACACCCAAACAAAAATGCATCAGATTTTATGAAAGTGAGGGCAACTGATGCACCCTAGCGTGTATACTTTGCAAAGTGCTAGCATGTATGTACGCTGCAAAAAATGATATCTTAGCAAGTGAAAATATCTTGAAAATAGTTGAAACAATCTAACATTTCCTATCAGAAGATTACAAGACACCAAATCTGAGATTATTAAACTTGGTTCTAGATTGCAACCAACTTATTCTGATGTCTTATCAAGTAAAAATATCTGTCCATGCAGCAAGATAATTTCACTAGTATTGAGTAATTTTCTCCTCAAATTCAGTTTTCAATTTTTTGCAGTGTAGTCCTTTTATGCGTGTGCTGATTGCACTCTACACAGGAACAGGTGCGTCTAATAATTAGTTCTTGCCGTGAGCGCGGCAAATGCACGTGGGTGTGAGCAACCGCTCAAGGTGCACTGATGTGACACATCCCTTTTCTTCAGTAATGGAATCTTCAGGGGTGATCGAGAATGGAGATATGGATGTGGAGTGCAGTGTCAATTATTTTCTCTGTGACAGCTTTATCCGTTGCTTCCAGCTCGTTCTAGAGCTCTTTTTAAAGTGGTCCTTAGCTCTTGGGTTACTCTTCTGACGACCCAATCGGATATTTTATGACGAGCTCCTGTGCATGGCCATTTGATGGTTGGGTGATGTTTCTTCCACTTGAAGATAATGGTCATGATGGTGCTTATAGGAACATTTGGGAGTTGAGAAATCCATTTGTAACCAGTGCCATTTCTATGCCGTTTAACAATATTGCTGTGAAGGTCTTGAGAGAGGTCTGTTCCTCGACACATCATGAGATATTTCTTGCATGACCGCTTGGTGCCAAATGGTTTTAGTTGCATTCAGAGGTGGAGTCCCCTTTTTCAAAGACCGGACATATTAACCTACCAACATGCACTAACTCAGCTGATTGTAATTAACACAAGCAGGAGAACTAATTAGTGCAATCAGCTGGCTTTCTTACTGTGTTTAATACTTTTTTCCTCTGTATCATTTAAATAATATTGGCTGGCATTGAGTGGTATATCAGATATATTCCATTCAGCTAGCATGATATTGAACGAGTCGAAGATGAGTTCAATATCATGCTAGCTGAATGGAATATATCTGATGTATCATGAAAAAAAGTCAGCCAATATTATTATCCATCCATCCATTATCTCTAGCCGCTTTATCCTGTTCTACAGGGTCGCAGGCAAGCTGGAGCCTATCCCAGCTGACTATGGGCGAAAGGCGGGGTACACCCTGGACAAGTTGCCAGGTCATCACAGGGCTGACACATAGACACAAACAACCATTCACACCTACGGTTAATTTAGAGACACCAATTAGCCTAACCTGCATGCCTTTGGACTGTGGGGGAAACCGGAGCACCCGGAGGAAACCCACGTGGACACAGGGAGAACATGCAAACTCCGCACAGAAAGGCCCTCGTCAGCTGCTGGGCTCGAATCCAGGACCTTCTTGCTGTGAGGTGACAGTGCTAACCACTACACCACCGTGCCACCCAAATATTATTATTATTATTATTATTATTATTATCTCATCTCATTATCTCTAGCCGCTTTATCCTATTCGACAGGGTCGCAGGCAAGCTGGAGCCTATCCCAGCTGACTACGGGCGAAAGGCGGGGTACACTCTGGACAAGTCGCCAGGTCATCACAGGGCTGACACATAGACACAGACAACCATTCACACTCACATTCACACCTACGGTCAATTTAGAGTCACCAGTTAACCTAACCTGCATGTCTTTGGACTGTGGGGGAAACCGGAGCACCCGGAGGAAACCCACACGGACACGGGGAGAACATGCAAACTCCGCACAGAAAGGCCCTCGCCGGCCACGGGGCTCGAACCCGGACCTTCTTGCTGTGAGGCGACAGCGCTAACCACTACACCACCGTGCCACCCAAATATTATTATTATTATTATACATTCCTTTCAGGTGTTCAACGTGTCTTTCTCTTTCAAAATTCTCTCAAAATCTTCCATATTTAACGAAGCAAACCTGGCAGCCATATTTGTTTCCAAATTGTCACAGTCGCTCGCTAACACAGAAGTTTTACGTCTCCGACGTATGACATCATGTTGTCTTGACAACCATGCAATATCGTAAACCATATTCAATGCTCATTCTCCACTGGTTAGAGTGACGTAATACACATAGGATAAGCGATATGATAACAATATTGCATGCTGTCAAACCAAATGAATGAAACCCACTAGAAGGGAACAGAACACGTTTTTATTCCATCGAAAAAGTGTCCTGTATGTATAATAATCTACTTTATTGAATACAACTGTTTTACAGATTGGAATATTATGATTTTTTTTCTGCGTAGTTTTATTGCATTAATACCAATTTCTGATCAACATTTTATGTGAATACCTGCACTGAAAATATGTTTCATAACAGAAAAGTTGGTGTGTTGAATACTTATTTCCTGCACTGTAAATACAACGTTTTGGTCAGTACAGGAAAAATAGGCAAACTGTGACGTGTTAAAAAAAAAAGTTAGATTTTCTACACAAATGCCACCATTTCCATAACAAGCCTTTCAGTTGTTTTTGATTTTGGTGTGGTGGGATACATTCACACAAGAACAAAACTGAGACGATTACCTGAACAGGATTCCGCAGCCAGACACACTGGTTGCTGTGCATTGTATAAAATAAATGGTGCTGCTACCTGTAGAGCTTCTGTATATAATTATGACATCTCAATGCAATGAAGTTTTACCTCATCACTGTTTGCATTCAAACCACTGTTATGTTTTCAAGCATCGAGAGCTGTATTCCAGGACTGTAAACGTGTTGAAAATTTTGATTTACTTTAGGCTCAGATTTGAGAGAACCTCTGTGTTGAAATAGCTCTGTGTTACTCAGTGCAAGGTCAAGGCTGAAGCAGTAAATACTTTAGTACATGTATGCTGATGTACTGTGTGAATATGATTGAGCTCCATGCATTAGCTTGTTGCTTTTTATATAGGCATTAGTTTTGAATAAGATGATTTAGCCATCACTCACTGAATGATATGCTGAACAGGATTGAAATTGTACTTATTATACTGTTAAAGATATATAGCCTGAATTCCAACATGGTTCCTTAACGATGTCTTTATTCTTAGAAGTTTTTCTATTGTTTATGTTTTGGACCAGTTTGGAAAATGCAAAACTTGATTCAATAAATGATTTGTTCATTTTGTTGTGGCTGTCTTTATTACTCTAAACAAGTTTCACTATTTGCAGATAGTTTCCACTCAGATCATAACAGTTTCCACTGAATTTGGACCCGAGGTGAAGTGCCAGATTGAAGTAATACAGTGGTGCTTGGAAGTTTGTGAACCCTTTAGAATTTTCTGTATTTCTGCACAAATATGACCTAAAACATCATCAGATTTTCACACAAGTCCTAAAAGTAGATAAAGAGAACGCAGTTAAACAAATGAGACAAAAATATTATACTTGATCATTTATTTATTGAGGAAAATGATCCAATATTACATATCTGTGAGTGGAAAAAGTATGTGAACCTTTGCATTCAGTATCTGGTGTGACCCCCTTGTGCAGCAATAACTGCAGCTAAACATTTCCGATAACTGTTGGTCAGTCCTGCACACTGGCTTGGAGGAATTTTAGGCCATTCCTCCATACAGAACAGCGTCAACTCTGGGATGTTGGTGGGTTTCCTCATATGAACTGCTCGCTTCAGGTCCTTCCACAACATTTTGTTTGGATTAAGATCAGGACTTTGACTTGGCCATTCCAAAACATTAACTTAATTCTTCTTTAACCATTCTTTGGAGCCCTGTGATGACCTGGCAACTTATCCAGGGTGTACCCCACCTTTCACCCGTAGTCAGCTGGGATAGGCTCCAGCTTGCCTGTGACCCTGTAGAACAGGATAAAGTGGCTAGAGATAATGAGGTGAGATGAATCATTCTTTGGTAGAACGACTTGTGTGCTTAGGGTCGTTGTCTTGCTGCATGACCCACCTTCTCTTGAGATTCCGTTCATGGACAGATGTTGTGACATTTTCCTTTAGAATTCACTGGTATAATTCAGAATTCATTGTTCCATCAATGATGGCAAGCCGTCCTGGCCCAGATGCAGCAAAACAGGCTCAAACCATGATACTACCACCACCATGTTTCACAGATGGGATAAGGTTCTTATGCTGGAATGCAGTGTTTTCCTTTCTCCAAACATAACGCTTCTCATTTAAGTCAGAAAGTTCTATTTTGGTCTCATCCATCCACAAAACATTTTTTCAATAGCCTTCTGGCTTGTCCACGTGATCTTTAGCAAACTGCAAACAAGCAGCAATGTTCTTTTTGGAGAGCAGTGGCTTTCTCCTTTCTCTGCCATGCACACCATTGTTGTTCAGTGTTCTCCTGATGGTGGACTCATTAACATTAGCCAATGTGAGAGGGGCCTTCAGTTGCTTAGAAGTTACCCTGGGGTCCTTTGTGACCTCGCCGACTATTAAACTCCAAGAGCAAGGCGTAATCTTTGTTGGTTGACCACTCCTGGGGAGGGTAACAGTGGTCTTGAATTTCCTCCATTTGTACACAATCTGTCTGACTGTGGATTGGTGGAGTCCAAACTCTTTAGAGATGGTTTTATAACCTTTTCCAGCCTGATGAGCATCAACAACACTTTTTCTGAGGCCCTCAAAAATCTCCTTTGTTTGTGCCATGATACACTTCCACAAACCCAATGTGGTCTTCTGCATGCTGAGATGCTTTTCTGCTCAGCACGGTTGTAAAGAGTGATTATACGAGTTACTGCATCCTTTCTGGCAACTCGAACCAATCTGGTCATTTTCCTCTGACGTGTTGTGAAGATCAGATTTTGATAGATCCCTGTTCTTTAAATAAAACAGGGTGCCCACTCACACCTGATTGTCATCCCATTGACTGAAAACACCTGACTTTAATTTCACCTTCAAATTAACTGCTAATCCTAGAGGCTCACATACTTTTGCCACTCAAAGATATGTAATATTGGATCATTTTCCTCAATAAATAAATGACCAAGTATAATATTTTTGTCTCATTTGTTTAACTGGGTTCTCTTTATCTACTTTTAGGACTTGTGTGAAAATCTGATTATGTTTTAGGTCATATTTATGCAGAAATAGAGACAATTCGAAAGGGTTCACAAACTTTCAAGCACCACTGTATTGCTAATATCATTGGATTTGTAATCGTTTATGTCCTTGGACAAATTTAATAACTCACCAATAATCTTGAGCTGCATGCTACTTACAAAATCTTTTGTTCTTGGACAATCTGTCAGTTAAACAGTCCCATAAATTCTTTCTCCACCTTTTGATTAACAAAACAATTTAATATCTGCCTTGCATTTGTTATAAAATTGTAAAATAAGAAAGGTGTTGGGTATTTGCAAATCCACTAATAATTCCTGTGTAAAAAAATATGCTTTATGAAATAAAGCTGTTTTAAGATTATAATTGAACTGTATTTATATTCATCTCCAAGTATTTGCCAGTGTGAGCAGTACCAGTATTTACACTCGTTTTATGAATGAATACTGGTTCTCAACATGAGACTCGGGGACTCCTGGGCTCCAACAGGGCCTGCATGATTTTTTTATTACCCGCCTGCTACAGAGTAAGCAGGGCAAGGTATTGTTTTCGGTGGGGTCTCTTTGTTGTTGTTGTTGTTGTTGTTTTGGGGGGGGGTTGTGTGTGTGTGTGTTAGCAACATTACGGGAAAACAGCTAGACCAATCTTCATGAAACTTTCAGGATAGATGAACATTGGTCTCAAATAGAACCTCCAACATTTTAAGGGTCATCCAGTCAAGGTCACCAAAAAGGTCAAAATCATTATTTTCTTTCACGATATCTTCCTTCATATTCATCATATTTACTTCAAACCAAATCCAAAATCTTCATCTTTCAATTCTGCTTCCATTGATATGCTACATGATTGGGGTATCTCTCATAGTTTTCTTAGTGGTTGGGGTCAAATGTCAGAGGGCAAGGTCATGGGTTTTCAGAGGCTCATAACTGGGAAAAGGTTCTAGATAGAGAGATACTTAATATTATCAACATATAGGAAGTCATATATGGACTTTCATTTGGCACCATGACCTTTGACCTTGAGTGACATTGAAAGGTCATACACAGGGTCACGGATTTGCAGAGGCTCATAACTGTGAAACGGTTCAAGATAGACAGATACTTAATATTACTGACATATAGAAAGTCATATATGGGCTCTCATTTGGCACCCTGACCTTTGACCATGAGTGACCTTAAAAGGTCAAACTCAAAGTCACGGGTTTTCAGAGGCTCATAACTTTAAAATGGTTAATGATAGACAGATATTTACCATTATCAACATATAAGAAGACCCATATGGGCTTTCAGTTGCCACCATGACATTTGACCTTGAATGACTTTGAAATGTCAAACTCAAGGTTGTGGATTTTCATAGGACTATAACCTGACAGCTGATGATTGAGAAATATTACCATTATCAACATATAGGTAGTCCCATATGGGTTTTCATTTAGCACCATGAATGTTGACCTTGAGTGACCTTGAAATGTCAAACTGAAGGTCACGGATTCACCTTGTAAGGTCAATAGGCCAGACTGCCAGGCAAGATTTGTTTTGCCTGGCAACACTTGTCGTCTTCTTCTTATTATTATTATTATTATTATTATCTCATCTCATCTCATTATCTGTAGCCGCTTTATCCTTCTACAGGGTCGCAGGCAAGCTGGAGCCTATCCCAGCTGACTATGGGTGAAAGGCGGGGTACACCCTGGACAAGTCACCAGGTCATCACAGGGCTGACACAGAGACACAGACAACCATTCACACTCACATTCACACCTATGGTCAATTTAGAGTCACCAGTTAACCTAACCTGCATGTCTTTGGACTGTGGGGGAAACCGGAGCACCCGGAGGAAACCCACGCGGACACGGGGAGAACATGCAAACTCCACACAGAAAGGCCCTTGCCGGCCATGGGGCTCGAACCCGGACCTTCTTGCTGTGAGGCGACAGCGCTAACCACTACACCACCGTGCCGCCTCATTATTATTATTTTTTTTCAGTGGAGGAAATCACAACTCTTCATTATTAAAGTTATTTATTTTCAAGTTCTTATAGTTATTTGTCTGTTTGGAATTTAATTAGTTTAATACAAAATGTATTGATTCAAAAACAAATAGACCAATAAATAATGAGTTCTGCTGATGGGAATGTCCAAAACAGAAACACAAAATAGATGACTCTAATCAACAGCCAACATACTGTATGTACACATTTAAACAATGTTTATGAAATAAATTTTTTCAGAGGGAGTCCATGAATTGATTTTTTTTTTTAAGTTAAAGGGATCCCTGGCAATAAATACACTATATGGCCTAAAGTATGTGGACACCTGATCATCACAGCCAGAATTGTGATGGTGAGGTATCCACAAACTAGTGTAATTTGAGAATCCTTGCACTCCAGTACAATCAGTACCAGTCCAAAGTTTGTACACCCCTACTCATTCATAGGTTTATCTGTATTTTGACTGTTTTCTACATTGTAGAACAATACTGAAGACATCACAACTATGAAATAATATATGGAACATACACTCACTGGCTACTTTAATAGGAACTTGTTCTTGATTCTAATTCCTGTTCTTGGCTGGAAGGAGTGGAACCCAATGTGGTCTTCACTCTGCTGACCCACGACTGCACACCAACATCCAACTCTAATCTCTTCATTAAGTTTGTGGATGACACGACTGTGGTGGGTCTCATCAACAATGGCGATGAGACAATCTACAGGAGTGAGGTGAGCCACTTGGCCATGTGGTGCAAGGACAACAATCTCCGCCTGAACATGGAGAAGACGAAGGAGAATGTTGTGGACTTCAGGAGAGAGCACACCCAGCATGCTCCACTATCTATCGACGGTGCTGCAGTGGAGAGGGTGAGCAGCACCAAGTTTCTGGGTGTGCACATCTCTGAAGACCTGTCCTGGAGCAACAACACCGCATCACTGGCCAAAAAAGCCCAACAGCGTCTGTACTTCCTCCGCAAACTGAGGAGAGCAAGAGCCCCGGCCCCCATCATGCACACTTTCTACAGAGGCACCATCGAGAACATCCTGACCAGCTGCATCACCGTGTGGTACGGCGCCTGCACCGTGTCCTGCTGCAAGACTCTGCAGTGCATCGTGAGAGCAGCTGAGAGGATCATTGGTGTCTCTCTCCCTTCTCTAATGGTATAACTCCCGCCTCACCCGCAAAGCCATCAGAATTGCAGGTGACCCCACCCACCCATCTCACAATTCTTCAGTGTGCTGCCGTTGGGGAGGAGACTGCGGAGTCTCCGGGCCAAAACCAGCAGGCTCAAGAACAGTTTCTTTCACCAGGCGGTCAGGAGGCTCAACTCCCTCCCTGTTCTGCCCCTCCTCCCCCCTCTGCCCCGTGCCACAGATTCTGCTCGCACACCCCCCTGCACCCCTTCAGCATCTGACATGTCATCCTCACAGTTTCCCCCCCCAAACACACACACACACACACACACACATCTCAACGTTCATTAACACACTGAACTCAGGGACCACACATCTCACTTTACCTCGCTCATTTGCACTATTCCGCACTACCTCACCTTAACAGCTGCTAGTTTGTTTATACTGCTTATTTCATGTTTACCTGCTATACCTCAAGTGCCCTTGACTGTTTGTTTATTTGAGCCAATTTATGTGTGTGTGTGTGTGTGTGTGTGTGTGTGTGTGTGTGTCTATATATATATATATATATATATATATATATATATATATATATATACAGTGTTGCTTGAAAGTTTGTGAACCCTTTAGAATTTTCTATATTTCTGCATAAATATGACCTAAAACATCATCAGATTTTCACACAAGTCCTAAAAGTAGATAAAGAGAACCCAGTTAAACAAATGAGACAAAAAATATTATACTTGGTCATTTATTTATTGAGGAAAATGATCCAATATTACATATCTGTGAGTGGCAAAAGTATGTGAACATCTAGGATTAGCAGTTAATTTGAAGGTGAAATTAGAGTCAGGTGTTTTCAATCAATGGGATGACAATCAGGTGTGAGTGGGCACCCTGGTTTATTTAAAGAACAGGGATCTATCAAAGTCTGATCTTCACAACATGTTTGTGGAAGTGTATCATGGCATAAACAAAGGAGATTTCTGAGGACCTCAGAAAAAGCGTTGTTAATGCTCATCAGGCTGGAAAAGGTTACAAAACAATCTCTAAAGAGTTTGGACTCCACCAATCCACAGTCAGACAGATTGTGTACAAATGGAGGAAATTCAAGACCATTGTTACCCTCCCCAGGAGTGGTCGACCAACAAAGATCACTCCAAGAGCAAGGCGTGTAATAGTCAGCGAGGTCACAAAGGACCCCAGGGTAACTTCGAAGCAACTGAAGGCCTCTCTCACATTGGCTAATGTTCATGAGTCCACCATCAGGAGAACACTGAACAACAATGGTGTGCAATGCAGGGTTGCAAGGAAAAAGCCACTGCTCTCCAAAAAGAACATTGCTGCTTGTCTGCAGTTTGCTAAAGATCACGTGTACAAGCCAGAAGGCTATTGGAAAAATGTTTTGTGGATGGATGAGACCAAAATAGAACGTTTTGGTTTAAATGAGAAGCGTTATTTTTGGAGAAAAGAAAACACTGCATTCCAGCATAAGACCCTTATCCCATCTGTGAAACATGGTGGTCGTAGTATCATGGTTTGGGCCTGTTTTGCTGCATCTGGGCCAGGACGGCTTGCCATCTTTGATGGAACAATGAATTCTGAATTATACCAGTGAATTCTAAAGGAAAACATCAGGACATCTGTCCATGAACGGAATCTCAAGAGAAGGTGGGTCATGCAGCAAGACAACGACCCTAAGCACACAAGTCGTTCTACCAAAGAATGGTTAAAGAAGAATAAAGTTCATGTTTTGGAATGGCCAAGTCAAGGTCCTGACCTTAATCCAATCAAAATGTTGTGGAAGGACCTGAAGCGAGCAGTTCATGTGAGGAAACCCACCAACATGTTGAAGCTGTTCTGTATGGAGGAATGGGCTAAAATTCCTCCAAGCCAGTGTGCAGGACTGATCAACAGTTACCGGAAACGTTTAGTTGCAGTTATTGCTGCACAAGGGGGTAACACCAGATACTGAAAGCAAAGGTTCACATACTTTTGCCACTCACAGATATGTAATATTGGATCATTTTCCTCAATAAATAAATGACCAAGTATAATATTTTTTGTCTCATTTGTTTAACTGGGTTCTCTTTATCTACTTTTAGGACTTGTGTGAAAATCTGATGATGTTTTAGGTCATATTTATATAGAAATATAGAAAATTCTAAAGGGTTCACAAACTTTCAAGCACCACTGTATATATATATATATACACACAACCCCGATTCCAAAAAAGTTGGGACAAAGTACAAATTGTAAATAAAAACAGAATGCAATGATGTGGAAGTTTCAAAATTCCATATTTTATTCAGAATAGAACATAGATGACATATCAAATGTTTAAACTGAGAAAATGTATCATTTAAAGAGAAAAATTAGGTGATTTTAAATTTCATGACAACACCACATCTCAAAAAACTTGGGACAAGGCCATGTTTACCACTGTGAGACATCCCCTTTTCTCTTTACAACAGTCTGTAAACGTCTGGGGACTGAGGAGACAAGTTGCTCAAGTTTAGGGATAGGAATGTTAACCCATTCTTGTCTAATGGAGGATTCTAGTTGCTCAACCGTCTTAGGTCTTTTTTGTCGTATCTTCCGTTTTATGATGCGCCAAATGTTTTCTATGGGTGAAAGATCTGGACTGCAGGCTGGCCAGTTCAGTACCCGGACCCTTCTTCTACGCAGCCATGATGCTGTAATTGATGCAGTATGTGGTTTGGCATTGTCATGTTGGAAAATGCAAGGTCTTCCCTGAAAGAGACGTCGTCTGGATGGGAGCATATGTTGCTCTAGAACCTGGATATACCTTTCAGCATTGATGGTGTCTTTCCAGATGTGTAAGCTGCCCATGCCACACGCACTAATGCAACCCCATACCATCAGAGATGCAGGCTTCTGAACTGAGCGCTGATAACAACTTGGGTCGTCCTTCTCCTCTTTAGTCCGAATGACACGGCGTCCCTGATTTCCATAAAGAACTTCAAATTTTGATTCGTCTGACCACAGAACAGTTTTCCACTTTGCCACAGTCCATTTTAAATGAGCCTTGGCCCAGAGAAGACGTCTGCGCTTCTGGATCATGTTTAGATACGGCTTCTTCTTCGAACTATAGAGTTTTAGCTGGCAACGGCGGATGGCACGGTGAATTGTGTTCACAGATAATGTTCTCTGGAAATATTCCTGAGCCCATTTTGTGATTTCCAATACAGAAGCATGCCTGTATGTGATGCAGTGCCGTCTAAAGGCCCGAAGATCATGGGCACCCAGTATAGTTTTCCGGCCTTGACCCTTACGCACAGAGATTCTTCCAGATTCTCTGAATCTTTTGATGATATTATGCACTGTAGATGATGATATGTTCAAACTCTTTGCAATTTTACACTGTCAAACTCCTTTCTGATATTGCTCCACTATTTGTCGGCGCAGAATTAGGGGGATTGGTGATCCTCTTCCCATCTTTACTTCTGAGGCTACGTTTACATTACGTCGAATCAGCGGATCATCAGATTAACGTTCTTAAAACGATTCGCGTTGACACTAAAACCGTTAGCCGTGCACACAGCAACGCCAATACGCGGATACGCTCGGCTCCGCAGGCATCCTGCGCTCCAAATCACTCCGCCCTGAACAGCGAGTGCCCTCTGGAGGGTGCGCACTCCGGCCCTGCGCAGCTCACACAGCGCGCGAGTGAAGTGAACAAGCCACGATTCGGGACTGAGCCGCTGTGTGTGAGATCCCAGCGCAGATCACTTATTACTTGCAAGTGGAAGGATGGCAAGCCTAAAGACAATCATAACTACACAATGGGCAGTATTTGCATCAGTATTTGCAGTATTTTCATACTTTTATACTCTTTAATGAAAGGTGATACAAGGCGGAAGTCTGCGCCGTTTTTCAGCAGTCGTGTCACATGACCAACGCCAGCGAATCAGGAAGGTGGATGTCACAGTGACGTTGTCCAATGAGACGCCAGCTAGAGCTCAGCACAGCGTATTCGCGTATTCTCAATGTTTACACAGCACCGGAGCTGATACGATCTAGATTGAATACGTGGACGCTGGCGGATTCCCGTTTCCCCGCTTTTTCAGGGGGGTTAATGTAAACGGACAGTGCGTCCGCGAAGAAAACGAGACAGATACGGTCTAGTGTAAACGTAGCCTGAGAGCCGCTGCCACTCCAAGGTGCTCTTTTTATACCCAGTCATGTTAATGACCTATTGCCAATTGACCTAATGAGTTGCAATTTGGTCCTCCAGCTGTTCCTTTTTTGTACCCTTAACTTTTCCAGCCTCTTATTGCCCCTGTCCCAACTTTTTTGAGATGTGTTGCTGTCATGAAATTTCAAATGAGCCAATATTTGGCATGAAATTTCAAAATGTCTCACTTTCAACATTTGATATGTTGTCTATGTTCTATTGTGAATACAATATCAGTTTTTGAGATTTGTAAATTATTGCATTCCGTTTTTATTTACAATTTGTACTTTGTCCCAACTTTTTTGGAATCGGGGTTATGTGTATATATATATATATATATATATATATATATATATATATATGAGTGTTTAGTCTATGTCTAGTTCTTATCTAGAGTGTTTATACTGTTTATATTGTTTGAGTGCTTAGTCGATCTAGTTCTTATCTAGTGTTTATACTGTTTATATTGTCTGAGTGTTTAGTCTGTCTAGTTCTTATCTAGAGTGTTTATACTGTTTATATTGTTTTTTTTTAATTATTCTATTTTTATTTGTATTTATTGCATTGCCTGTTTGCACTGTGGGTCAGAGAGGACTGAAATTTCATCTGTGCTGTATGTCGAGCATGTATAGCATATTTGACAAAGTTGACTTGACTTCTGCATGCTGAGATGCTTTTCTGCTCAGCCCGGTTGTAAAGAGTGATTATACAAGTTACTATATCCTTTCTGGCAACTTGAACCAATCTGGTCATTTTCCTCTGACCTCTCTTGTCAACAAGACGTTTCCACCCACAGAACTGTGGCTCACTCAATGCTTTTTGTTTTTGCACCATTCTGTGTCAACTCTAGAAACTGTTGTGTGTGAAAACCCCAGGAGATCATCAGTTTCTCAAATACTCAAACCAATCCATCTGGCACCAACACCCATGCTACAGTGAAAGTCACAGAGATTGCAATTTCTCCCATTCTGATGTTTGAAGTGAATGTTAACTGCAGCTCTTGATTTGTATCTGCATGATTATACATTGTGCTGCTGTCAAGGGATTGGCTGGTTAGATATTTGTGTTAATGAGCACTTGAACAGGTGCACCTAATAAAGTGGCCAGTGAGTGTATATGGAATAATATGATAAACAAAAATGTGGAGGGGAAAAGTAGACGGTGTTTACCTTGGTGACGCTTTGCACACTATTGGCATTATCTTAACCAGCTTCATGAGGTAGTCATATGGAATGCTTTACAGTTAACAGATGTGTCTTGTCAAAAGTTAATTAGTGCAATTTCTTGCCTTCTTAATGTGTTTGACATCAAATAGTAAATAATAAAAAGACAGTAAATGGCCCTGTTCCACAACTGTAGTAGTCCATATTATGTCAAGAACCGCTCAACTAAGTGAAGAGAAATGACGTCCATCATTACTTTAAGACACCACGTGTCTTTTAATTCATAAAAATAAAGAAAAAACATTGAATTAGAAGGCGTGTCCAAACTGTTGACTAGTACTGTACATCATTTTAACAAGCAGGAGTGCAGAAGGGCACCCATGTCATACATTTTACCATTTTCTCTTGAATTAGCTGTCAATTGTGCCAACCACCTCATATGTTGATCAGTTTCACTGGATGTATTTTGAGCATGGCTGCACTGTAAGTGATTTACCACGTTAGAATTTTATCAACACAGAACCAAAACAATCTTTTACAGCTCTTCAGATATGTAACTTGAACCCGGTGTTTACTGAAAACATGACTGAGTCGACTCATTTGAGATCTGATTAAGTGACTTAATTAAAGTGGGATCTGATGAATTAAATCACTTAATTTGTGGTCATTCACACTTTGGTTATTGACATTTCTGAGATATTCTTTCTTTAAAGCAATTCCTTATTTGCTGTCTTATATTGAAAATAACATTTTGCAACCTGTGGATTACATCTGAAATGAAATGAAAAAAATATATATACTCTGATGAACTTTAATACAGTAGACATAAGGTATTCAATGGACTCCTGGTCTCAATAAACACAATTTGTAAAATAAAAGTTCAGCAGAAATTTAAAAACTGACTCTAAATTGAGAATATCCGGTGACTTTTATTAATTAGACAAAACCTTTTTTATTTTTTCTTTATTATTATTATTATTATTTTATTTTTTTTTTTTCCTTACAAGACCTTAGCTTTTTCTGCCTGACAGGAAACCGGAAGTAGATGGATTTCATTGGCTCTCGGTGGGCGCTGGAGTTAGAATGATGCCTCTGATCTGAGGTCAGGTGTAATATTTAGTTTGAGTGTTTTGTGGGCGGGAAAACTGATCCTGTATCAGAATTAAAATGAAACTGCACTTCCGGCTGCTAGTTAACGGCGTTCTGCTTTGTTGTTTGCTAGCAGGTGGATTAGCGGTGTGACTCAGGCGATGTGAAAAGCATACAACAGTTTAATGTGATGCTTTTCGGAGAGAGAAAATAGTTTATATATATTTCAGAAAAGAGCCAGGTGTGCTCGAAGTGGCGGGGATGTGGGAAAAACGCAATGGGAAACATTTTCGCCAGGCAAGGACGTCCAAGCCGAGTAACAGAGCAGGACCGGGCTATCTTGGTACTGTTCATTCAGTCATGCTGATTCCTGCTATAAAAAACATGTAACATTTTATTTTTGTGTGTGTGTAACGCTAATTAAACACCACTAAAGGAATTACTATTCGTACATAAACAACTGCATGCGCTGGGGATTAGTCAGGTGCAGGGGCGTCACTAGACCCAAGACCATACTGGGGCACAAAAGGGGCACAGGAAATGTATGCGAAGCGCGCGAGCTAAAAATTTTGCATTATATTTATATTTTTTATATAATATATATTACATTTTATGTAATATATATTATATTTTATGTAATATATATTTATATATTGATATTTATATTTAGAAACGGCCTGCTTAAAACTAGTCACTAGAGCTGTAAAACTCAAAATGATTACGAGGACACTGAATCCAGGTCAATCATTTAATAATAACAGTATGAATATTTGCAACATTTGTGATAATAGCAATGTAATACTTATACTGTTGGTAATATTGTAAAAGAACATATTAACATACAATACAACACCGCCGAGTTTTTAAACTCAACCAAGAGTACTTAATGGCCAACAGTATTCACACTTGATACCTTTTAAATCACCAAACATATCTTTGTAAGCACACGCATTTTCAGCATTGAACATCTCTAAACACAATCCAAAAGCCTCTAAAAGCACCACTGTGTGTGTGTGTGTTACAAAAATGACAGTGGAATTACTGTCTACTAACCTGTAAACAGTTGAAAAACACGGAGAGATGGTTTCCCCTGCTCTGAATTTCATTGCATCTGAGGGCTGCTGGAGTCTGCGGTCCCCATAGCAACCAAGATGTTACTCATGTCACGCGCACACTTTTTTCACATTGCTTAGTGTGCGCGAGGCCAGCCAAAACTACCAATGTAAAAGCATTGTAGATGGTCTTCTTCGCGCATCGGTTAGCCTACCCCACGTTATGAATTCATTAAATTGCAGCTATTCCCAAGTTTAAAATTCAGAGCGTTTCGTCACTGGATTTTTTTTACTGGGGCACTACAGATCTATACTGGGGCACGTGCCCCAGTAAAATACCCCTGGCGACGCCGATGGTCAGGTGTCCTATTTAACAGACCCTGGGATTTAAAGGATAGTCAGGAACGCTGATCTAACTGAGCATGCTGTTATTGGAAAATAATCAACCACAAGGTGCTGTGATGCAGCCAGGAAGTGCATCAACACTGAAACTACTTATTTTCCAACAACAGCACGCCCCATTGTGTTTTATTCCTTTTATACCATATTAGTTTTCCAGCACTTAGAATTCTTGTTGTAATTTGAGAATCAATTGAATGAATGTTGCCCTACAGGGGAGAGAGAGGAGGTCACCCGCCTCCCTCCCTGAAAGCACGGCCAATTTTGCTCTCTTGGGCTCCCAGACACAGCTGGCTGTGGCATCATCAGGATTCAAACTAGCGCTCTACAGATAATAGGGAGAGCACTTTTCTGCTGTGCCACCCGGGAGACAATAAGGCAAAAAAAAAATTCAGCGACAACTTAAAGCGACAGATTTACATCTGAGTGCTGATACTAAAGACTCTTTCTATAAATTAAGTTAAATAAATATGTCCTCACAGTCAGTGTCACTATATCAATGATTACATACATGTTATTTACCAGCTGGGAGGTCCGTATCGTGAAATACCATGACCGAGGTCTTGAAAGTACTGAGCGAGACCTTCTGGGCCGAAGTCAGTATTCAAGGCCGAGGTCACGTTATTTCACCATACAGACCGACCTTAAGCTGGTAAATAATATATTTATTTTTTCTTTAACAAATTCTAACGGAAAATGAGAGCGCCCAAAAGGGAAAACCGAGCCGAGGCGAGCCGCCATTTTGAATCCTCATTCACGGCTGTAATGCAAATTGCTTCGTCCTCGGTATACAAGTGCACTTCCATGGCAGGAAAAAAAAACCTACATTTTGCCACCTATGTAGTTCCCTATTTAAGCCTCGGTCACAACCGGCTGTACGTGCTCCTATGACCGGTCTACATGCAAGAAACGCATGGAGGGCGCGCGTGACGTGCTGATTTTCGAGCCGCAGACCGGCTGCAGAGGTTCTTTGTCATGTCAAACTACGGGCGCTTACGTTTTTTTCAGGTTGCAAGACAAACTTACGGCCAACGTGCGTCTTTCTCCACGAACAAAAAAAAACCGCAGCTATTTGGGAAACGCCAAAAATCGCACCGCCAAAAAATCGTACATCCGATTGTGACCTAGGCTTTATACAAAATTGAGTCATTCAGGATTCAGCCATGTTTTTGCTCGGCGTTATCAAGTTAGAGGTTTTTAGCTTTCTCCTGAAATGTTTTCTTTTATTTCTTCTTCCTCAGGGTAGTAAAACTCGCTTTCACTGTGAAGACTGTCGTTATCGCTATCCATGCTGTAAAATTAATGCTATTCTCCTGAGAAATGCTGACAAAAATTTATAAGATTTGATAATCTTATAAATAAATCTTATAAAAAAAGATAAATGTTGACAAAAAATTCTACTACGTTTGTTGTTATTGTGAACGAGTGAGTCACCAGGGGTCTGTACCATAGGATACGGACCCGCTCGCCAGCCAATCAGAGCGCAGGATTTGATGAAAACTGCACTGGGAAAAAAATAAACCTAATTATTTAAAGAAATAAATTTTTACATTTAACAGTTATTCCATTAGATCAAGCCGTACATGAGCTGATAGCCGATGATGCACGTAGTGCTGAGTCGGCTATAAGCCATGTACGACGAGATTGAGTGGAGTGGGGATTAGGGGACGTTCCACCGAATGGGTGCCATTTGCTTGTTGTACCACTCCCAAATTAAACTTAATTTGTTATATCTTTTCAACACTGATTATAATAACACACATATTTAACTATTCAAAATGTTAAAAGGCTACGTTATTTTTTTTTACAAGGTTTGGAAGTCAAAGATGGCTGCATTTTTTTCAGTCCTGAAAATTAGCCTAGGATTAGCTAATACATGGAATTAAGCCACACGGCGTCATCGCTAATAGCATGACCACACTTAGCACATTCTAGTGATTTACCAAAAATCTGTATTTTTAAAATAAACAAATATCATCTAAGAAATAATTTAAGTAACAGGACAGTATGTTGACATTGACCTTATCCGTCAAAGTTAAAAAAATCATCAAATATACAAAAAAGTAAATGAGGGAACTAACTTTTGGTCTTCCCATGACCTTCAGAAGACACAACTGATGTAACTTCCTGTTGAGCATGTGATTTATGGAATGTTCCAAATTTGTCAGATGGGGTAATATGTTTGGGTAACAGGACTGAGTGAAAATCCAGGGACACGACTAAAATGTGTATTTTAACTAAGATATTGTGGATTTCTTATGAAAAAAATATATTTAAGCCATGGATAGGATATGGAGTCACACAACAGTGCAAAAGAAATACTGTTTCTGAAGGATTTTAATCATAATATTTCATAGTTAAGTATAAAGTTAGAGTGCGGGGACAGGTAACACATGCTATTTTTCAGTGTTTTAGGTAGTTTTTCTTAATCCTTACAATTATATATCTTAAATTTGAAATCAGGTCAATGCGCAGGACATTCTGCGTAATAAGGAAATGTATTTTAAAGTACATTTTTATGTGCATTTATATATATAATTTTCTAGGGACGGAAATGGCACCGGTGGAATGGCTCTTAGTTTCGATCCACATTCACTGGATTTTGAGAAACGGAGCATTTTTTTTTTTTGCAAATTTGATAAGTAACTTTATACAAAATGTCCAACAAAATTATTTCCGCTTAGGCAGACTTCTTAAAAACCTATCAGTGGCTGCACGAATTGACTTTTTAATTTTTTTGTTTTTGTAGAAAGTGCCGTTGTGCTAAGATATAGAATAGCTTCAGACATTTATTGCATTCTTGCTTGGACATTTCAGTTATGTAATTTTCAAACTTTTTTGAGCTTTTCAACGAGCCTTAAAAATAATTCCGCAAATTTTAATGCTTAAAGATGAAGAATACAAACAAACCGGCGAAATGATGGTAGCAATTTGTGAAAAATGCTATTATAATAATAATAATTCTTGAAAAATAAAAAAAGATATGTTCTTAGTATCAAATACTTTCATTTCATATTTTGTTGCTTTTTTTTGGGGGGGGGGGGGGGGGGTTATTTCTTCCTTGGTTGGTTTAGCAACACGCTCCGCCATTTTGTTTTTCTCTACTCATGGTATATGAGCCTAGTAGTAGAGTAGCCAATTTGAGTGTGCGATTGCTCATATCCAGTGAATGTGGAGATGTATATAATTAATACAGAAATGGTAATATTAAGAACAAGGGTATTAATATAAACCTGTGGAACTACCATCAGAGCCATTAAGAAAATTAATCAACACCTTCTGACCAATCAGAATCGAGCATTTAGCAGCACTGTTGTATAAAGTCAAGGTTCCACTTGCATGCTAGCAGGCTAATTCAATCAGAGTAGTTTAGTCTGTTTGAAAACTGCAGTGATTTGCATTATTATTCTGATATATTGGTTCCAGTGTCTCATCTTAAAAATGATTTCTATCACGTCCTTATTTTCCTTTCTTTTATTTTCAGCAACTAAAACAGCAGCGAGATAAACTGAAGCAGTACCAGAGAAAACTCACTGTTCAGCTGGAGAAAGAGAGGCTTCTCGCCAAACAGCTGCTAAAGGATGGGAAGAAAGAGTAACTTTAATAGAGTTTAATTTCTCTTCTCTCATATACTGTTAAATTGGGCCGTTCAAAGAGGACGATACTAAACGACAACATTACAGCCAAGTGTTTTAAAACCTTTTTGAAAGTGTAAATAACTGTAATAGTTATGTATTGTTCCAATTTCAGAGCACCAGATAAAACCTCATCCGAGCAACTTTACCAAGATGATCTGTGTGGCTCATTTCTAAGACCTTTATAATTATTAAAGTGTTGCATGCAACAAGGATCAAGATTAGTTTCCATTATAAATAGGTTTATAATGGATTATAGAGTGGATTATAATGGTAGACTATTCATGGCAAGTAGATTGAAGTTGATGACCGATTCCTGTGCTCTTGTGGTTGTAGAAGAGCTCTTCTGCTGCTCAAAAAAAAACGCTACCAGGATCAACTTCTGGACAAGACTGAGACCCAGATAAGCAACCTCGAGCGCATGGTGAGAATCGTCTCCTGCTCTCCTGAGACTGCACTAATGATCCAAATGAGCGACACGCTGAAGAGCACTTTACTCTGTGGACATGTCCTACTTTTTTTTTTCTTTTTTCCTTATTAAAGTAGCAGAACACAGTATGCCAAAAGATACTAATGTGCATACGTGCTCTCTTTGTAGGTCCAAGACCTTGAATTTGCTCAGATTGAAGTAAAGGTCTTGGAAGGTCTGAAGGTTGGCAATGACTGCTTGAAAAAAATGCATGAGGTGAGCAGCTCACGTGAAGGCTAGTGGGTTTTGTGTCTGTGTGTGCACGCTTAATCATGAATGAATTATGAAGTATCATAACTGTTTCTTGACAGATGTCTCTTGTTCCATATTCCAGAAAAATAATCTGTGGACTCAAGAAAGATTTGTTTGGCAGAGTCTCTGTAGGGGCGGCACGGTGGTGTAGTGGTTAGCACTGTTGCCTCACAGCAAGAAGGTCCTGGGTTCGAGCCCCGTGGCCGGCGAGGGCCTTTCTGTGCGGAGTTTGCATGTTCTCCCCGTGTCCGCGTGGGTTTCCTCCGGGTGCTCCGGTTTCCCCCACAGTCCAAAGACATGCAGGTTAGGTTAACTGGTGACTCTAAATTGACCATAGGTGTGAATGTGAGTGTGAATGGTTGTCTGTGTCTATGTGTCAGCCCTGTGATGACCTGGCGACTTGTCCAGGGTGTACCCCGCCTTTCGCCCGTAGTCAGCTGGGATAGGCTCCAGCTTGCCTGCGACCCTGTAGAACAGGATAAAGCGGCTAGAGGAGAGGAGACGAGATGAGTCTCTGTAGGGTCTACTGTTTCCAAATTAAGTGATTTATAGATAAAGAACACAGCTTTAAAAACCAAAAACACTTGCTAAAGAATTTCTAACGGAGCAGGGGTATGCTGGTTTACCCGTCCGTCTGAAACACCCTTTTCCTCAGCAACCACAATTCATAGCCACTTCATGCTTGGTTCTGAGCTTCGGCTTGGGGTTCTAGACCGTGTCACGGTTTTCAGGTCTGTTGCTCATCAACTTCTTGTTTACCGACTGAATGTATTTACAAAACATCGAGGGTGGATTTACAAAATTTTCGTAACACTTTTCTCAGCAACTACAGTGGTGCTTGAAAGTTTGTGAATCCTTTAGAATTTTCTATATTTCTGCATAAATATGACCTAAAACATCATCAGATTTTCACACAAGTCCTAAAAGTAGATAAAGAGAACCCAGTTAAACAAATGAGACAAAAATATTATACTTGGTCATTTATTTATTGAGGAAAATGATCCAATATTACATATCTGAGAGTGGCAAAAGTATGTGAACCTTTGCTTTCAGTATCTGGTGTGACCCCCTTGTGCAGCAATAACTGCAACTAAACGTTTCCGGTAACTGTTGATCAGTCCTGCACACCGGCTTGGAGGAATTTTAGCCCATTCCTTCGTACAGAACAGCTTCAACTCTGGGATGTTGGTGGGTTTCCTCACATGAACTGCTCGCTTCAGGTCCTTCCACAACATTTCGATTGGATTAAGGTCAGGACTTTGACTTGGCCATTCCAAAACATTAACTTTATTCTTCTTTAACTGTTCTTTGGTAGAACGACTTGTGTGCTTAGGGTCGTTGTCTTGCTGCATGACCCACCTTCTCTTGAGATTCAGTTCATGGACAGATGTCCTGACATTTTCCTTTAGAATTTGCTGGTATAATCCAGAATTCATTGTTCCATCGATGATGGCAAGCCGTCCTGGCCCAGATGCAGCAAAACAGGCCCAAACCATGATACTACCACCACCATGTTTCACAGATGGGATAAGGTTCTTATGCTGGAATGCAGTGTTTTCCTTTCTCCAAACATAACGCTTCTCATTTAAACCAAAAAGTTATATTTTGGTCTCATCCGTCCACAAAACATTTTTCCAATAGCCTTCTGGCTTGTCCACATGATCTTTAGCAAACTGCAGACGAGCAGCAATGTTCTTTTTGGAGCGCAGTGACTTTTTCCTTGCAACCCTTCCATGCACACCATTGTTGTTCAGTGTTCTCCTGATGGTGGACTCATGAACATTAACATTTAGCCAATGTGAGAAAGGCCTTCAGTTGCTTAGAAGTTACCCTGGAGTCCTTTGTGGCCTCGCCGACTATCACACGCCTTGCTCTTGGAGTGTTCTTTGTTGGTCGACCACTCCTGGGGAGGGTAACAATGGTCTTGAATTTCCTCCATTTGTACACAATCTGTCTGACTGTGGATTGGTGGAGTCCAAACTCTTTAGAGATGGTTTTGTAACCTTTTCCAGCCTGATGAGCATCAACAACACTTTTTCTGAGGTCCTCAGAAATCTCCTTTGTTCGTGCCATGATACACTTCCACAAACATGTGTTGTGAAAATCAGACTTTGATAGATCCCTGTTCTTTAAATAAAACAGGGTGCCCACTCACACCTGATTGTCGTCCCATTGATTGAAAACACCTGACTCTAATTTCACCTTCAAATTAACTGCTAATCCTAGAGGTTCACATACTTTTGCCACTCACAGATATGTAATATTGGATCATTTTCCCCAATAAATAAATGACCAAGTATAATATTTTAGTCTCATTTGTTTAACTGGGTTCTCTTTATCTACTTTTAGGACTTGTGTGAAAATCTGATGATGTTTTAGGTCATATTTATGCAGAAATATAGAACATTCTAAAGGGTTCACAAACTTTCAAGCACCATGGTACAAATCACAACTGCTTGATATTTGGTACTGAGCTTCAGCTTGGGGTTCTATACCATGTATACCATTTTCAGGTCTGTCCCACATCGACTTCCTGTTTACCGACTGAATGTATTTACGAAACATCTCATCTCATTATCTCTCGCCGCTTTATCCTGTTCTACAGGGTCGCAGGCAAGCTGGAGCCTATCCCAGCTGACTATGGGCGAAAGGCGGGGTACACCCTGGACAAGTCGCCAGGTCATCACAGGGCTGACACATAGACACAGACAACCATTCACACTCACATTCACACCTACGCTCAATTTAGAGTCACCAGTTAACCTAACCTGCATGTCTTTGGACTGTGGGGGAAACCGGAGCACCCGGAGGAAACCCACGCGGACACGGGGAGAACATGCAAACTCCACACAGAAAGGCCCTCGCCGGCCATGGGGCTCGAACCCAGGACCTTCTTGCTGTGAGTAGACAGCCCTAACCACTACACCACTGTGCCGCCTTTACGAAACATATAGGATGGATTTTGACGGTATTTCAAGAAGGAGAATGCTGTTTCAAAATGAGTTTATCAGGATGCTGTTTGAAATCCCTGGCGAGAACACTGCTCTTTTACTTACTTGTTTCAGAGTTAATTATTTGTTGAAGTCAACATTCATAATAAGCGTCCTATTCCTTTGATTGCTCGCGTTCTGATATAAGCGAGAGCAGCGGGATACGCAAGTGAGCAGTAGCTCACGGCTGATCTTTTTTTCATTAGTGAAGTCACGGTGCTTTATTTTTCCTGAGGAAATGCCTTGCGTTTAAAACATATCTCGTCTCCACAGGCACTGTCCATTGAAGAAGTGGAGAGAATAATGGAGGAGACGCAGGATGCCGTAGAATATCAGAAGGTTTGTCCTTTTTATAATCACTGACAGTATATGTGATGAGTGCTGCCCCAGCGTTGCGACTTTTCTCTTTTCTTTTTTTTTTGTCATGTTTGGTGAATAAAAAGGTTTTGTTACACGTAAAAATGAGCCGGTGGCGGCAGTGGTTTAAAGTAAAGAATAAAAAAAACAGGGTGTGCTGTTATGGGAAAAGAATCAACGACAAACTGGTATGATGCAGTTCCCACCCGGACGTTGATTATTTCCCAAGAACAGCACATCTCAAACTGTTTAATTCTTATTCCACAGTGAATTTGCCAATGAATACCTTTTTTTTTTTTAAATTAAAAAAAGAAACGTCATCCTTTTTAATAATTATTCAACGAAGGTGAAGTGAATATCCGTGAATAATAATCAAGACGAAGTCGAGCTTATTATTCACCGATATTCACTGAGCGTGAGGTGGATAATTGTTAAATATAAATACACAGGTGATTTATTTTTTAAAAATGATTTCAATATTCAAAAGCAGCATGCAAATGTAATAACGGCGCGCGAAGACTTGTGTCGCTTATCTCTGCCGAGTCACATAAAATACTTTGCTTTGAAATTGATAAAATAAATCACAATTCCACCTTCACTTTGAGTAATTTTAGAGCAAACTTCAGAGCATCTTTGGTGCTTTTACGAACAGCATTTTCTTTCATAATTTGTAATTCTTCCTCACTTACGGTGACGAAGCGATCGGCCGCCATTTTGCCGAGTCGTTTGAGGTGGTTATTGAGAAATAGTCTGAATCTCTTGACCAATCAGGACGCACAATTTTCTATAATCACCTCCGTATTTCTATTAAATCCATTTGTAATTTTTGGCATTCTGAAACAGTCACAAAACATTCCAGTATACAGCTTACATTATAGCAGCTATAAACAGCCGTTCCCTGACTAGTCTCTCTTTTTTTTTTTTTTCCTTCTCTCACTTAAAATGAATAAGACGGTTAAATACTGTACAGCTTGACGTGTTCGAGAATCTTCACACCCTTCCATCCTGAAGACATGGTGGAAAACCGAACGTTACAGCTTTAACTCTGACTCTGATAAAGCACCGACAGCAGAGACTCCTTCCAAAAATGCTATCGAAACATCTTACAGCAAATTTCACTATACCAACAATTACACCCAGGTTTAATCCGTTTCTGCGAGTCCCTGTGGAAGGTGTGAGTATAGAAATGATAATATGTTAGAACGAGCGCATTAATACAATATAAACCTTGCAGCTGGGACTACTGTCAGAGCTGCTGTTATTACGAATAATAATTGAAAATCAAATCAACACCTTCTGACCAATCAGAATCGAGCATTCAACAGCACAGCAGTATGACTAAGGTTTAAAGGAGAAATTAAGGCAAATTTTTTATCATCAAAATAATATTTCTCTCATTTTATTAAATATCGGAATGCATGTTTGATAGCTATTTTGTCGCTGCTATAGCAAGTTCTGAGTGTTTGAAATATGCTCTGTAATATCAGTCCATATGTCAAAGTGATGGCCGTAAACGAGATTCGTTGAGACCTGTGCGAGACATCGTAGGACGGAAGTAAAACGTACAGCGGAAATCAAATGCCGCTTTTCCACTACAAACGCGGCTGAGTTGGGCTGAGCCGTGCCGTGCTGAGTTGGGCTGAGTCGAGCTGAGTGGGGCTGTTGGAGTTGCATTTCGACTACCACCGCGCTGAACCGTGCTGGCTGGAAGTGGGTGGACACATTGGGTGGAGTTAGCGAAAGTGGGTGGACGTCATGTGATGTCGTTAAGCGGTGCAAACAGTGACGTCAGTGATCTTTTAAGCGGTAGTCTCACGACCCGGATAGTAAACAATAAACATGGAGGACATGGAGTCGTTAGTGTTGCTGGTCTTGGTGCTGTGGCTTGTTGTCACCGACAACGCCAACAGATACTGGCAAGAGCGTATAGATGAGGCGAGGCGCATAAGGCTTCAGAAATTCTCGTAATTCGTAATTATTCTTCTTCCGGGTTTACGGTGTTTACAGATCCCAGCGCGCTCGCGGGGCGTGTGTGGGCATGTGAGGACACTCCTCCTCACCAATCAGTGCACAGGGGAGTGTCTGCTCACGCCCCCAGCCCCACTCGGCTCGGTTTGGCTCGCTTCAGCCCCACTCCAAAACCGTGCGAGTTTTGGGTGCTAAGCAGGGCTGAAGCGAGCTGAGTCGTGCTGTTTTGAGATAGTCGAAACGCGAGCCGTGTCGGGCTGAAGTGAGCTGAAGTGAGCTGAAAAAGGGTAGTGGAAAAGGGCCAAAAGTGACCAACATCTGCCAACGTTGTCAAAAGATGTGCGCGTCCTCTTTCGCATGCTGGCGTAATCAAGCCGGAAGTTGTTTGTTTTGATAGCAATCAGGAAAGTTTGAAACAAGTAGGCAGTAATCGTCATTTAAACTCGTGTTTTGTGCAATATTTCGTTTGGGGAAAACAGTTTTCAAAATGGCAGCGCTGACACCTGGCTGACACTTCACGTTTCGAAGTCTCGCACAAGTCTCGTGAAGATCGCGCGGATAAGCGACGCCTGCCGTGGACCAAACTAAATAAATTCAACATGGCTAAAAACCGAACAGGCCGATAAGTATAATATTTAATTGCAATTAGTTGCCAATACGAGTCACGATATAAGGTTACTAAAACCGAAAATGTAATTGAATAACATGTTAATTAAGAAATAAAGCAAGTTTAAAAATGACTTCAGTTCTCCTTTAATACTAGCACCCACACAGTTGTGGATATAAATGCTTGACCTTTTCTGAAAGCTCTTGGACAAACACTTGTTTTAATTTCAAGCTTATACATGCATTATATTTTGGTCTTACTTCTAAACTGCTTTAAATAAAATGGCCTCTGAATGAACAAATATAAAGATGAACATTATACTGAGGATTTGTATCAGGGCTCCTGTTGGTGTAAATATCTTGGTACTGGTTTTAGATTAAATTGAACACGTTTGAAGCATTTCATACTGCAAACGTCCGACAGCACCGAAGACGTGAACATAGGACGTCTTTGTTAATGATTGATGTGGTTGTGTTATTATTCTATGGCATGAGCTACTTCCGGTAAAATCGTGCGCTCTGATTGGTTCCTTGGCGGGCAGAATTTTCCCGTCATGCCCGTGGGCGATTACGGACTTTCTTTCCAAGGCGCTGGCTTTCGATGTTACAAAAAAACAAAACGATCAAAAAAAATTAATCAAAACGAAATCAAAAACATCTGAACCACCAAAGGCAAACAAGTCACCGAGTTACTCAAGAAATGAGCAACAAAGAGCATTCAGAAACCACTAACCGCGAACAGAAATTCAGTTTTGAAACTGCTAGCCGTCTATTCTGCATGCGTGACTCAACTGCGTTACAAATGTGATGTGACTGAAAGCAGCATCACGCCTCATTATAATAACCGTCTATTTTAATTTTAGAAATAAAAAAGGCCATATCATAAACTCCTTTTTATTAACCTTGCTTGATCGGTCTTTATGTAAAGACCGATCAATCGATCAAGGGATCCCAGACGTCTGCTATTTAGCGGAATTCTGCTATTTTCTAGCGAAAGTTTTTTTTTAAATCTCTTGTATATCCATTAAAAATATGTTTAAGTAAAATGACCAGCAGAATACGTTCTGATTTGGTTTGCTTGTTTAGCGACGTTTTCGTCGGCTTCGTTTGTTCTCGTTGACATTCGGGAACGCTCTTCTTCTTCTGTCGATTTATTGGCGGTTAACAATCGATGTGTATTACCGCCATCTACCAGGCTGATCAGGAACACTCGGAAGTTAAATTGATGTAAATACCGCGAGACTATACGCGATAGAATGAGAAAACAATATGGCTGCGCCCATTTGCTAGAAAACATGTTTTAACTCCGTTCGTGCTTTTGTTTCTAATGTGCTGAACTTAATTCAGAGCACTGCAGGAACATCAGAAAAGCAGAAGGAAAGATCAGAGAAACAAAAACAGAGAAAACTGGAGGAAAGACAGAATGCACCCCAGAAAAGAGCATTAAATTCCTTTGCAGTGAAACCTTTCAAAAAGAGAAAGGTTTAAATCAAATATCTCCAGTATTTGCTGTACATGTATATACCTAATATTACTGAATCATTGATTTCTGCTCATATTCATGATTTTTGAAAAATGAATGTGGCTTATATTAGACTAGTTTTGACATTAACTTGAAACAAAAAAATAAACAAATGAGATGAACTATGGATACTATTGTTATATTATAACAAAATCAGTGGGATATTTAGGCAAGTATATTCTTCAAAGCTACATTTTTGTCTAATTTTTATAATTTTTTTTTTTGCCACTTACGTCATTGATTACAAAATATGGTATCAAATAGATCCACATTATTGTTAAATTCTGTTGCTTTTCTATGTTAAATCTATGTAAAAAATGTGTTCTATAGCATCTTTAAATGTTAAAATCTCAACAGCTTCAGGCAGCCCCCTTGACCCCTGCTGATAGTTTCTTACATTCCTCTATTTTTTTTCAATTACTGCTGGGATCCCTGTTTACAGGAAAATATCAGACCGAGGTATGATATTTTCCTGTAAAGACTTCGCGCCAAGTTAATAAGTAGTTAATATTCGTATAGCGATTTAGATATTTACAAACATTACAAATTGTCTCAATATTTGTTTACCAGGATAGTTTTAACAGATCAATATTAATGTGGCTTCCATGCATGTCTGAATGTAACCCCTCCAGCAAATCGATGACATGCTGGCAGGCTCCCTGAGTCAGGAGGATGAGGAGGCTGTGCTGGCAGAGCTGGAGGCCATCACTCAGGTGCGCTTATCCCCATCAGAGCAGGCGTCTGCTTATATTTCGGCTCTATTTTTTTCCTCTCACTGGCTCAAACAATCTGATTCTCTCTCTCTCTCTCTCTCTCTCTCTCTCTCTCTCTCTCAAAGGATGACGATGTTAAACTTCCTGAAGTGCCCACTGAGCCCTTGCCTGCAGTGCCCAAGCTAGAGAAGGGTGTGAAGCTTTTAAAGATTAAACGCAGCATTACTTAAAACTACCAGTATGTGGCTCCCTCTCCCTCTTTCTATCTTTCTAACTTTCTGCTCTGGTCTTGGTTTTAGAGAGAAAACCAGCTAAAGTGAAGCAGGATGGAGAGATTCTGATGGCATAGTAGCTGATGGTCTTGCGATATGGGTTGTGCTCAGCCTCCGCGCATACGAAGAAGAGAGCACACTGTAAACACACCATTCTTTCCTGTCAGCTCTTCCTGTGACTTTTCTTAAAACTGACTCTAAATGTATCGTATGTACTGGCTTTATTTATTAGCACGAAGGTAAAAATGTCTGATTTTGTACAGAACCACTGAGCTTGAACGGATCACCACCGTTCAGTTTGCATCTGTCAGCTGTGAATCATACACTTATGATTCACATAATTATGATGATGGTGGACCTTTTATACAACTATGTGTGTGTGTGGGGGGGTTGATATTGGAAGATAAATTAAATAGAAACCCATTACACAATCTTGAGGAAGAAAAAAAAAAATAACGGAGCCAGGAAATGAAGGAACTTTGTGATCTTGCACAACATGAGACTGTGATTTGAAGTAAATGATCACAGCTTGTTTTCTTTGCATACGACTCTGGCTGTGTTACCTTGTAATATGTGAAACTGACCCTTTCGTGTAAGTAAAATCCATGCCAATTTTGAGGAAATGAGCGTTTGGGAGTCTGTACTAATAATACGAGCACCTGAAAGATAGCGGTCCTTTCTGTCAAACAAATCAAAAGCTTCGTCTGAGTGTGTATGCCTTTTACGTGTACCGGTATATATAATTTTCCTTGCATGAATTTCTTGGCAAAACATCCACGGCTTTGTGGCTAAAGTAAGTAAGCTCTACGTAATTGCCGTCTTCTGCCGTGATTATTTTTCCACTCTCAGTCATCCTTGACCAGTAATCTGCTTTAATTATTGCTCTTTGCTTCGACCACTGGAGCCAGTATTCTTATCAGATGTCCATATTTGTTCTTAAGATAAGAAACGTACAACCCTGATCTCTAAGGCATAAACACAGTGCACTGCAGTAACATGGAAAAAAACAGTACGCCTGCTTCAGATGGCACTCCATCATACAGCTAGCAAAAAGCCTTTGAAGCTGGAGGAGGCACACAAGTTCATATTCAAATTTCAAGATGTTTATTGCATAACCCATATTCTTGGGGGATCCAAGAAATTTGAGAGTGTAAAGATTTGAGAGTTCTTTCCGTTTCCTCACTTCATTGCTACCATAGCAACAAGCAGCAGTATCAAATGTGATGGCAATGATGTTATGTTCTTAGCTGCTAAAGTGTCTCGTGGCGAAATGAAAAGTCCTTGATTCTAATGGCTGAGAGATGCTTGGCAAAACAATCAACTGATTTTTCAGGTTTCTCCAGTGTGGAGCACTTCTTAAAAGAAATGCAATAAACCCAATCCAGCAGGGATACATCAAGAGTGATGGAACATGATTAGTGATTGCACATACACCAGCCCGCTTTAATAGTGATAGCCCTGCTCTTTCATGCAATTATCCAATCATATAGTCTCAGAAAATAAAGTCCGTTACTGTACCTTTAGGGCTACAATGGCTTGTCAGTGCAGCAGGACCCTCTAAGGTACTTATTTGTACCATTTATATACTGCTTGGGAACATGTACTGTACCTTTTTGGCCCTACGAAGGTACACACAGTTACCCTGAGGTCCAATAATGAGCTCTAGGGGGTACCGGTGAGTGGCCTAGTGGTTAGCCTGTCCGCCTCTCGATCGGGAGTTCTACTCACGGTCGGGTCATACCAAAGACCATCATAAAAATGGTGCCTACTGCCATCTGGCAAGGCACGCTGCAATACAGATGCAAGTGGGACTCCCCACTTGCATCTGTATTGCAGCGTGCCTTGCCAGATGGCAACTCTTGCGGTTACCAGAGGACTAGTCCCCCACTGTAACCCTAGCTATGTAATATAGGTGAGAGGCCGAAGGCTACAAAACGGAGATCGGCGCCACCAAACCCGCCATGTATGGTGCGGGAAGGACTTTGAGGGGGTACATTAGTGCGAATTGTACTTCGGGGGACAGAAATGGACTCCCTACTGTACCCCTGTTTCTGACAGTGTACAGGTCACAAGTTTCAGTTTGTGTTCAGATCAGAACAAGACGTTGGGCTGTTATGAATATTTCAGAAACTGTTGATCATAATTTCATACAGAACTCTGTAGAATTTATATAGAATACTGTGGGGGGGGAACATCTAGCAAGAGGCAGCTCTGCAAACAGAAACACCTTGTTGAGAGGGTCAGAGGTGAACGTACTGAGCTGATGGGTCGAGCTGACAGGAGGACTACGGTAACTCAAATAACTACTGTTTACAGCTGTACTGAGCAGAAAAGCATCTCAGAATGTACAACATGTTAAGCCAAACGGGCTAAAACAGCAAAAGATGATCTGCAGCTACAATCCGAAGCCTTGATGGGCAAAGCTCATCATACTCAGGCAGCTCGTTCATTCATTTTCATCCATTGCAGGTGAACGGGAACCAGTTCCAGCTGACACTGGGTGAGGGGCAGGGTACACCTTGGATAGGTTGCTAGTCTGTCACGGGGCTAACACAGAGACACAGACAGGCATTCACGCCCACCTTCATACCTATGGGCAATTTAGAGTAGCCAATTGACCTAATCTACATAATATAGATAGATAGATAGATAGATAGATAGATAGATAGATAGATAGATAGATAGATATGTGAAAAGAAAAAGACACTGTACAACATAAAATAGAATTTTAAAACATCCCAAGAACAAGCCGACTATACAATACACAGATAAAAATATAACTCTCTCATATATATATATATATATATATATATATATATATATAAAATGTGCGCGTGCACTTTGTACATGTGACTGTGCCTCAATAGTGCTAAAAACTGCAAAATTGGCAGTATTGAATGGAAGATAAATAAAAACAAATAAACTCTAGGGTGGCACAGTGGTGTTAGCACTGTCGCCTCACAGCAAGAAGGTTCTGGGTTCGAGCCCAGTGGCTGACAAGGGCCTTTCTGTGCGGAGTTTGCATGTTCTCCCCGTGTCCGCATGGGTTTCCTCTGGGTGCTCCGGTTTCCCCCACAGTCCAAAGACATGCAGGTTAGGTTAACTGGTGAGACTAAATTGACCGTAGGTGTGAATGCGTGTGTGAATGGTTGTCTGTGTCTATGTGTCAGCCCTGTGATGACCTGGCGACTTGTCCAGGGTGTACCCCGCCTTTCGCCCGTAGTCAGCTGGGATAGGCTCCAGCTTGCCTGCGACCCTGCACAGGATAAGCGGTTATGGATAATGGATGGATGGATGGATAAACTCTAGTGGTCCAAAATAACTAATGGCAGTAAACAAATAAGCGGTGAGTTATTGTACAGGATGGTGGCTTGGGGCAGGAAAGATTTCTTGTATCGGTCCCTCTGACAGTGAAGCTGTAGGAGAAGGTGCTCTGCTCTCTGTCCAGTGTGTGGTGGAGAGGGTGATCAGGATTATCCATGATGGATAGCAGATTGTGGGAGACAACCCATACAGGCACAAAGAGAACATGCAAAGTCCACACAAAAGGGCCACAGTCAGCCATGAGGTTCGAACCCAGAACCTTCCTGCTGTGATGTGACCACGCTAACCACTGCACCACCATCTCACCCACCTGGGCAGTTGAAGACTGAAGGGAAAAACAAAACAAAACACCATCCCATGTTCCTTGTCCAATCTTTTGACCCTTAAGTTTCAAACTGCAAGCCATTTTCACCTCGTGTGTTTATTCACTCCTCTGACTTCAAGAAACTCTTTCTTCAATATTATTGTTCCCTCATGGTTGCCATGGTTACTGAGCCTAAGCAGGTGGGGAATGTGAACAGGTACCGTGAAGACACGCCTTGTGGGTGGAGCTAAAGCAAAATGGGTGTGTTTTCCAAACTGAGAGATGGTGTTCCATCCATCCATTATCTCTAGCAGCTTTATCCTGTTCTACAGGGTCGCAGGCAAGCTGGAGCCTATCCCAGCTGACTATGGGTGAGAGGCGGGGTACACCCTGGACAAGTCGCCAGGTCATCACAGGGCCGACACACGGAGACAAACAACCATTCACACTCACATTCACACCTACGGTCAATTTAGAGTCACCAGTTAACCTAACCTGCATGTCTTTGGACTGTGGGGGAAACATGCAAACTCCACACAGAAAGGCCCTCGCCGGCCACTGGACTCGAACTCAGAACCTTCCTGCTGTGATATGACAACACTAACCACTGCACCAGCATCTCACCCACCTGGGCAGTTGAAAACTGAAGAAAAAAACCCCCACCATCCCATGTCCAATCTTTTGACCCTTAAGTGTCAAACCGAAAGCCATTTTCACCTCGTGTTTATTCAGTCACCTGACTTCAAGAAACTCTTTCTGCGCGGTGGTGTAGTGGTTAGCACGCTTGCCTTACAGCAAGAAGGTTCTGGGTTCGAGCCCGGTGGCCAACGAGGGCCTTTGTGTGTAGAGTTTCGCATGTTCTCCCCGTGTCTGTGCGGGTTTCCTTCTCCAGTTAATCCGGGCTGAGGGGCCCTTGAGCGAGGCGCTGTTCGCATGGCTGCTCAGTGCTCTGGGTATGTGTGTGTGTTCACTGCTTCAGCTGGGTTTCACAAGTGTGTCTCATCTCATTACAGGGTCGCAGGCAAGCTGGAGCCTATCCCAGCTGACTACGGACGAAAGGTGGGGTACACCCTGGACAAGTCGCCAGGTCATCACAGGGCTGACACATAGACACAGACAACCATTCACACTCACATTCACACCTACGGTCAATTTAGAGCCACCAGTTAACCTAACCTGCATGTCTTTGGACTGTGGGGGAAACCGGAGCACCCGGAGGAAACCCACGCGGACACGGGGAGAACATGCAAACTCCACACAGAAAGGCCCTCGCCGGCCCCGGGGCTCGAACCCAGGACCTTCTTGCTGTGAGGAGACAGCGCTAACCACTACACCACCGTGCCGCCTTCACAAGTGTGTGATGAATAAAGTTGTGCTTGCTTTCTTTTTCAATATTATTGTTCCCTCATGGTTGCCATGGTTACTGAGCCTAAGCAGGCGGGGAATGTGAACAGGTACCGTGAAGACACGCCTTGCGGGCGGAGCTAAAACAAAAAGGGGGCGTGTTTTCCAAACTCTGTGTGTGTGAGAGAGAGAGAGAGAGAGAGAGCGTGTGTTGTCCTTTTCAATTACCGCAGGCAGCACGCTGGGCGCTTCTGAGCTGCAGCTCCTGTAGAGCCAGAACAGCGAGTTTCTGTAGATATTACTCAGCTTTATTCTATTCCTATCGCGTTTAGGAGGTGAAAAACAAACCCAGGACGTGTTTCGGATAAGCCTTTTTTCTTTAGAAGAGAGTGTTTATGGTTTGGACTGAAGATCTCACCATGTCTCGTACCGACGACGTTCACCGCGTTACGGAGAATGTCTACAAGGTAAAGGAGCTGATGATGCGCTCTCGGTCACACCTCACAGAGCAGGCTTTAGGAATTACTGAGGAGTTAATTTAGACCTAAGAACATGTGGAAGAATAAGAGTGCTCAAGTAGTGTGGCTGCAGGGTGCGTGCGTGCGCGCGCGCGTCCACATGTGTCCACATGTGTCCAAATATCAATAATGTTCTTGTTGGGTGTTGGGGGAAACAAACAAACAAACACAAGCTGTTAACTGGACAAACTTGTTCGCATAGCATACCTTATTTTCTATTAGGATGTGAGAAGGATTTAAAAACAGCTTCATTTGCTTTTTTGCTTAAATGTCTTTTTTTTTTTTCCTGCCTTCATGTCAAGCTCAGGGCTTGGCTTGGCTTGGCTTCATTCCTGCCGTTCCTTTACAGGTGTGTTAGAAACGACCTGCTGTGTTGCAACAGGTTTTTTTTTTTTAAAGTCAGTTCAACTCTGCCCTTAGGCAGTTTCACATCAACTCACTCACTCCCCAACTTGCTCCTTTCTCTTGATTAAGCAGCAGTCCTCCTGTGAGAGCTACATAAGCCTGTTTAAATAGGGCAGCTGAAGTCCAACACCTAAAACGAGGACAAAGGAACTATTCTGAGAGCTCAACCCCAAGCGAACGTGTCCTGTATCCTGTAGGGTGTTGCCTTGTGCGTTCCACTGGACACAAAACACCACCTCGGCGTTTCCCTTCTGTATTTACTTTTCTAGCACTGTCGCCTCACAGCAAGAAGGTCCTGGGTTCGAGGGCCTTTCTGTGTGGAGTTTGCATGCTCTCCTCGTGTCTGTGTGGGTTTCCTTCTACAGGCCAAAGACATGCAGGTTAGGCTAATTGGTGGCTCTGAATTGACCGCGAGTGGGAATGGTTGTGTGTGTCAGTCCTGCGATGAGCTGGCGACTTGTCCAGGGTGTACCTTGCCTCTCGTCCATGGTCAGCTGGGATAGGCTCCAGCTTGCCCGCGACCCTGCACCGGATAAGCGGTTACAGATAAAACAAAAACTTTTATCAGTCTGTGTGATCACTACATGAATTCAGCTCTATTTGAACACGTTTTCTTGGCTGACAATTTTTTCCAGCATCAGGCCCAAATACGAACAGAGCACCAGGAATGACGTGTTTTTGTATTTCCTCGCCTAGCTTGACAACTACGATGTATTCCTAGATGGTGACGATTGAGAAGTTCTAGACCCTCCTCCCCAGTGACATGAACGATGATTGGTTGAGGTCAAACTTGTACTGTTTCCAGTCTCCTGACCAAGAATTGACAAGAATGTATGGCACTATGATTGCCTAATCTGACCTGGTGACTATCGCGAAAGACAAAAATGTTATGTAGTCTGATCCTGGTATGAGTCATGTCATAGCCTTTGTCAGATACTGTTTGAGGAAAGGAGACTGTACGCTCTCAGAAAACAAGGTACGTTATTGTATCTTTATGGGTGCGACAGCTTGTCAGTGGTGCAGCACCATCTAAGGTACTTATTTGTACCTTTTTATATACAGCTTGGGAACATATATACGTACCTTTTTGACCCTAAAAAGGTACAGATACCCTGTGTCCGAAATCGCTCCCTCCTTATTCACTATATAGTGGGGACGCCATTTTGTAGTGCTGTCTGAAATGATAGTGAGGATTATTTCCACCCTATCTAGCACACTCAAAGTATCCCACAATGCATCATGAAAAGTAGTGTACAACCGATGGTCACTAACCAAAGCAATATATCCCATCATGCATTGTGCTCGCGCTGAAAGAAATCAAATTAAGTGTCTCAAATTTGATTTAATAAAAGGCAGCAACAAAGAAGAAAGCCTTGATTTAAAAAAAAACTGAAAGATGCAGGTACTTTGTATTGATTGATGTGGGAAAGACGCTCAGTATAATATGTATTTGTTTACAAAACTACATGCATCTATTAATTATTTTGAAAACCCAACAGCCGACTGATCTGGCACGTTTTAATTGTGCGATAGTAATGATGTAAATACCAGCGTGATGGACTAGTGTCCAAAAGCGTTTTTTCACTTTACCAGTGAGCTCACTATATAGTCCTCTATATAGTAATCCCCTCTAAAGGGAGTAGTGAACGAGTGAGCGATTTGGAACACAGGGATAGTTACCTTGAAGTACAGTAATGAGCCCTTGGGGGTACATTAGTGTAGATTGTACCTTGGGGGCAGAAATGGATTCCTACTGTACCCCTGTTTCTGACAGGGTATTGTTTTACACATTTCCATGTTTTCATTTGGAAGATGTTTGTTTTTTCCCCTCCAAGTGAGGCAAGTGCTTACTGCTGAGGAACTTGAGGGTGAATGGTGGACCTCACAGATCCAGGCAATCGTGACATTTTCACTGAGCAACACCATACTTCTCTATTATAACACTTTGACAGCACTGATCTGAATCCAGAGCTGTCCATTCCCGTGTCTGTTTCCTGTTGCATAATGATACCTGGGAAATTGTGTTCACTGCTTCAGATGGGTTAAATGCAGAGGATGAATTTCACTGTGCTTGAAGTGTGCACATGACGAATAAAGGTTTCTTCTTAGCAGGGCTTTGAACCAGAATTTTTTTCCTATTGGTTCGTTCCGAACAGAAATGGAATTTTAACGTTTCCGGTTTTGGGTTCCACCATTAAACAGACGTTCCCGAACCGGTTAGAACAAAAAAAAATTCGTTCCCAGCACGGTTAATTACGTTCCCTGTCAGCTGTTTAACAAATGGCTATAAAATTATGTCTCTGTCTCATCCAGCTTAAGCCAAATGTAGGCTAATTCTATTACAACCTTCATTAAATAAGACAAGAAATAATTCAAAACAATTATTTCAAATGTTGGCGATTTGGATTCTCAGTATGTCTTCCCATCTACACAAACAGAAAAAGTGCCAAAAATGAAAGATTATTCATTTAGTGTGTTACCAAAGGCGAGTCAGGCCCTATGCATTGATAGGCTAACAGAGGTTAACGTAATTTAAGGTTCGCGAGCCTCTCATTAACGTGGACAAATATATTGATATCGTGTTTGAAATTGACGTTTTTGAATAACGATAGACTGCAATATTTACCTCTTATTTAAGATGTGGAGACGTGATAGTAGTCCACCCTCCCGCTCTCTCCATTCAGTCAGCGAACGTCATACAGGAAGTGAACCCCAGCGGGTCATAGAAACTTGCGCAGGAGAAGAATGACTTTTTTATTTGTAGGCTACGGAAACTCTGAGGAACGAAATAAAAACCGGTATTAACCGGTTACCATTATTTTTAATAAGCGTTTCTGTTCTGGAACATAAAAAATAATAAAGTTTCTGGTTTCGTTTCTGTTCCATGTGAAATAGAAAAAGTTCCCGGTTTTCGTTCCTTGAACCGGTTCAAAGCCCTGCTTCTTAGTTTCTTATCAGGAGGTTAAACTGTGATGTGACCGTTTTCTACCCAACACTAGTGCTAACAATGAAGCATCAAGGCCTAATTTACCTTGTGTTTGGCATCAGGGTTCGTGAGCTGACCAGGATAAAAAGTCATAGCTAATGTAATGTAGTAATGTATTGTGATCAAGCTTGCTAATTAGGTTGCATTAATACAGACATACAAGTTTGAGTAAATGTGGTTCTCGTTGCACTTAAATGATATTCAAGTCTGGCTGATGCCTTTGTTTCCTGTGTTTAGCCACAGTGTGGAAAACAGGAATGTTATCTGCACCTCGCTTTAGCCATCTTGTGCCTTGTCTGATGTATGTAGTGCAGCAGGGTGTGGGATTTGGAAAGCGTGCCATAGCGCACTCCTTGGTGGTCTCATAGCTAGGATTTGGCACTCTCACAGTTCGATTCCCGGTCAGGGAAAAGTCTTTAGGGTGGCACGGTGGTGTAGTGGTTAGCACTGTTGTCTTACAGCAAGAAGTTTCTGGGTTCGAGCCCAGTGATCGGTGGGGGCCTTTCTGTGTGGAGTTTGCATGTTCTCCCCGTGTCTGTGTGGGTTTCCTCCGGGTGCTCTGGTTTCCCCCACAGTCCAAAGACATGCAGTTAGGTTAATTGATGGCTCTAAATTGACTTCAATTGCCTTGGGCTGAAGTGCCCTTGAGCGTGGTACCTCACCCCTGACTGCTCCCAGGCGCTGTAGTATGGCTGCCCACTGCTCTGGGTGTGTGTGTGTGTGTGCGTGCGTGTGTTCACTGCTTCAGATGGGTTAAGTGCAGAGGATGAATCTCACTGTGCTTGAGTGTGCATGTGACAAACGTTTCTTCTTTATAGTTACAGCATTGAGGGTTAAAGGAGAACTGAAGTCATTTTTAAACTTGCTTTATTTCTTAATTAACATGTTATTCAATTATATTTTCGGTTTTAGTAACCTTATATCGTGACTCGTATTGGCAACTAATTGCAATTAAATATTATACTTATCGGCCTGTTCGGTTTTTAGCCATGTTGAATCGAGTTCGTATGGTCCACAGCAGGCGTCGCTTATCCGCGCGATCTTCACGAGATTTGTGCGAGACTTCGAAACGTGAAGTGTCAGCCAGGTGTCTGCGCCGCCATTTTGAAAACTGTTTTCCAAACGAAATATTGCACAAAAACGAGTTTAAATGATGATTACTGCCTATTTGTTTCAAACTTTCCTGATTGCTATCAAAAGAAACAACTTCCGGCTTGATTACGTCACCATTCGAAAGAGGGCACGTGTGTCTTTTGACAACGTTGGCAGATGTTGGTCACTTTGATTTCCGCTGTACATTTTACTTCCGTCCTACGATGTCTCGCACAGGTCTCAACGAATCTCGTTTATGAACGTTGCTTTGAAATATGGACTGATAGATTACAGAACATATTTCAAACACTCAGAACTTGCTATGGACCCTTTTCACGTGATGTCACGACAAACGCGGCCGCCATTTTGGACGTGTACTACCAGTAGTTTACCACAGCCAACATTGAGGAACGGCAGCAAAGAAAGTTTTTACTTTCAGCAAGACTTCCATCATGCCACTATATTGTTGTGCACCTGGATGTAGTAACCATCAACAAACAAGGCAAGGTTTATCATTTTATCGGATCCCGACGGAGAAGATGGATAGCGGCCATTAACAGATTGGCAGCCCTCGGCATACCAACGCTTGTGTAGTGACCACTTTGTTGGAGGTAAGACGAATAAAATTAGCCAGAAAAGGCATTACATTGCTGTTAACATTCTGTGGCGGCGAGTGTGTAACCAAATAGGCTAAAATAACCCATTGTAACCTCTTTGTTCTTCTGTAGTAGCTATTGTTGACTAGCTAATGTCAACAAGTAGCTGGTATGTTACTGTAGCAATGTTTACGTTCAGTCATTTGGATGACTGTTAAAACCTTTCAGTCTCAAGTTTTTCCTTTACTGGATTTACTAGTTTACTGTAATTATGATCCGGCAGCTATTTACACCGGATCCAGTGTAAATAGCTGCCGGAGCCGACGTCCAAGGTTCCGGAGCGCGCGCCGGCTTGCTCTCCCTCAAATTAAGGAGCGCGCGCCGGCTTGCTCCCGGAGTGCTCCGGCCGAGGTTCCCCTCAAATTAAGCAGCGCGAGCCGGCTTGCTCCGGGAGCAAGCCAGAGCGCCCTCCGGAACCTCAGCCGGAGCACTCCGGGAGCAAGCCGGAGCGCCCTCCGGAACCTCGGCCGGAGCACTCCGGGAGCAGGCCGGAGCACTCCGGGAGCAGGCCGGAGCGCGCTCCGGAACCTCGGACGTTGGCGTGTATGTGTATGGCGATGGGTTTTTAACGACATAGGTATACAGATCATGTGGGCCGAAGTCAGGTAAAGACGAGGGCTTCGTGTACTTCCGTACGTCAGTGAACAATCCTGGTGGAAGCAGGTAAACGTCGTTCTCTAAGCCTGCTAACCTCAATTTTTGCAAATATCTCTCCCTCTGCTCGCTCTGTAAATGCCCTACGTCGCTGGATAGTGAAGGTGTTTTCTGCATCTCGCTCCTTTTTCTTTTATGTTTGTCGTTTGTCGCCTTCCTCGCATTCAAACTGATTCGAGCTGAAGTCCACTACATGTCCAAAATGGCGGTCGCGTTTACGAAGGTCACGTGACTGAAAAGGGTCCATAGCAGTGACAAAGTAGCTGTCAGAAATGCATTCCGATATTTAATAAAATGAGAAATAGAATTTTGATTAAAAAAAATTTGCCTTCAGTTCTCCTTTAAACATACAGTGCGTACAATACTGACAAATTGAGTGAAAAGTAGAATCTTTGAAGTGTGTATATGGTTTATTTATTTATTTATTTATTTTATTGCGCAAAATCTTATGATCCATTTTGGATAAAATCCATGCAGAGTCAGGGGCGTAGCTAAGGTTTTTCAAAGGGGGAGTCCCACACTGACTGGCAGTCTGAGTACATTATGAATTACCATTGCTAGTTTTAGGTAGCTTAGAAACCGGCTCTTCCATTATTGCTGTTTCTTCCACGTTTTCTTGATGTGTTCTAGAAACAGTACACTAAACCTTGGCTTCGAAGACACAAAATACAACTTTGATGGAAAAAAATATCTAATAAATTGCTTACCTCTCTTCACGTTGAAAGAAGGAGGAAAGTTTCGCTTGTTTTGACTCATAATTTGCAACTAAAGAGACTGCAGCTACACTGGTAGCTTGACCATGCTTTCTAGTGCGATCGTGTTGTGCTTGCGCAGGACCGCGTCAGTCCTGCGCGCCTTGGCTTGTGCACCTGAAGGCGTGCCTTGGGTTGTGCGTGTGCCGTTAACAAAGAACACCTGTCTTTAATCAATGAACAATGTTTAGGCTATTTAAGGACTGCGCCCATGCAAGGATGATGTGAAGTATTATGCTCCGTCGAGTGTGTCTGATAGAGCCTTGTTCCCTGTCCTTGTTGACCTCCTGGTTTTTCAACTCCTGTTTCTCGTCCCTTGATCTTGTATAGTTTTGCCTCTGATATTCTGTCCGCACCTCGATTGACCTCCTGCCTGTTTCCTCGATTACGACTTTGCCTGCATTTCACGCACTTCATGCTCATATAGCACTGTGTATTATTTAGCGTATCTGCACTTACATCTGCCTCTCCCGCACACACTCTGACAAACTGGGTTTTCGTGCCCAAACCACAGGAAGCCAAGGTTATAGAAACCCTAATGAGGCTGAGGTGACGATCTAGTTTAAAAAAAAAAAAGTTAGAAAAATTGCAGTGGGTGCTTTTCTAATATTCTTATGCAGCTATTGAAAAAATGTATGGTCCAACAAGGGGGGGGGTCCTGAGTGTCGTATGAACGCATGCTTCAGTAGAAGAGATTAGCCATGAGGAAAATCTAACCATTTATACAAAGCAGTTAGCATGGTCACTAGCACAGATTTGCTTGCATTTAAATAGGGACATAGTGCAGAATATTAAATATTCAAAATATTTAAAGTTTTTTTTTTTTATTATTTCAGATATCTTAAAGCTTCTGTTTATTTCCAGTTTTAACTGATAAAACAAGCCTCGTGGTCATGTGGTCTCAGAACTTTAGACCCCACTGTACATACAAAACAACTTTTTTTTTTTTTTTTTTGGCATAGGTCAGCGGTAGGATTAACACCCCCCCCCCCCCCCCCCCCCCCCCCGGGGGGGGCTTGTCCACCAGGCAATTATCAATAACCGTGACATGATATCTGCCTGTTCTGGGCTACTGATCCTCCCCATCCCTGTTTTGTACCCTGACAAAAAGGAAGATGACCAAGATCAGCACAGTATGTTCAGTTCAGTTGGTCGGGTTCAATGCCCGAACTAATGATCACATCATCAGTTTTTCTTTGGCTAATCAGACACAAGGTACGCCACCACTCTTGCCGGAGCGGTTGGGGGTTAGGTGCCTTGCTCAAGGGCACTTAAGTCAATCCTGCTAGTCTGGGGAATCGAACCAGCAACCTTTTGGTCCCAAAGCTGTTTCTCTAACCATTAGGCCATGACTTCCCCACAGTATGGATCTCTAGGGAACAGAGAGAAATTGACAAAAAAAGGATTTTTAGGTTCTTTTTTTTTTTTTTTTTAAAACACTGCAGAGTGATTTTGTTAAATTATCAAAAACATTTCCACATTTAACGTCCCAGATCTTCTGGAGCCCCAGAGGCCTTGTAATCTGACTTCTCAAATACACAGTCCTACCGTTTCTGTTGTGTTGGGTAAATCAGGCTGCAGAGGAGTGTTGGGGAGGGTAAAATGTGGAGGCGGTTATTGGAGATGGTAGAACATTCACTCAGCTGCTGAATAATCGCAGGAGAGCGGAGAATGATGAACACGGCACTCTGGCTGGTAAGGTGTGTTCCTGTTTAACCACAGGGTGTGGGAGTAAATCCACCCAAGACTCCGTTATGCACACAAGCGTACGCAGGTAAACAAGACACTCCCTACCTGCGGTTACAGCTGGCACCTCGGTTGGGAAACCAGTCTACAGCATGATAAGAGGTCCCCTCTTTGATCATGATGTTCAGTCTGCTGTCACGGTGTTGCAGGATTGAGCCGGGTGAGAGGAGAACATCAGCAGTCTTGCATTTCCTGCCTGGTTGAGCAGAATTCTGACAAATATCGATGTGCTAATGGTGTGGGGTTTTTTGAGCCAATCAGTCCGTATGCAAATTCACACCTGTTTGTTGACTTTCTAATTGGCGTATTTATAGAATCTGGCTTTCTCGATGATGTTTTTAGTGGATCTGCCAGGTCAAACAACTTGGTAAAGAAAACGATGCCCTGGAAAACAAGCTGACCAAGGTGACTGTAAACTAGGGCAGTTCCAGCATTATGGAGACGTCGTTTGCGCACATCGTGACCTGCAAAATGTTTCACTGCCTACTCAACCTCATTACGTACATCACTGAGAGCCTTATTCTACACTTATGCTGCACACAGTCTCGTCTCTGGTTTCTTGGTGCTGGTTGCCATGGTTTCACCGGTAGCACCCGGGTTAGTGTGATATCGCCACAAGTTACCTACAGAACATGTACAAAGCCGACCATGTGACGACAGCTTGGATGTCTGGAGAGAAAATGTGTATAGAGTGAATCACTGCTTGCTAGTGAACCTGAAACATGCTGGAGGAGACCTATCCCTTCATTGCTAGACACCATATTGCTTTACATGAAGGTCAACTCTCACTACCTCCGCTCACTCAGGGTATCAAACAGTTTCAGCTCAGAAACGAGCGCTTTCCGTTCCCACGTTTGCATTACGATATGAGTTTCACGTAATGCAGAAATTTTAAAGGAACAGTCCACCGTATTTCCATAATAAAATATGCTCTTATCTGAATTGAGACGAGCTGCTCCGTACCTATCCGAGCTTTGCGCGACCTCCCAGTCAGTCAGACGCAGTCAGACGCGCTGTCACTCCTGTTAGCAATGTAGCTAGGCTCAGTATGGCCAACGGTATTTTTTGGGGCTGTAGTTAGATGCGACCAAACTCTTCCGCGTTTTTTCTGTTTACATAGGTTTATATGACCAGTGATATGAAACAAGTTCAGTTACACAAATTGAAACGTAGCGATTTTCTATGCTATGGAAAGTCCGCACTATAATGACAGGCGTACTAACACCTTCTGCGCGCTTCGGCAGCGCATTGATACGGAGCTCAGATATCAATGCGCTGCCAAAGCGCGCAGAAGGTGTTAGTACGCCTGTCATTATAGTGCGGAATTTCCATAGCATAGAAAATCGCCACGTTTCAATTTGTGTAACTGAACTTGTTTCATATCACTGGTCATATAAACCTATGTAAACAGGAAAAACGCGGAAGAGTTTGGTCGCATCTAACTACAGCCCCAAAAAATACCATTGGCCATGCTGAGCCTAGCTACATTGCTAACAGGAGTGACAGCGCGTCTGACTGACTGGGAGGTCGCGCAAAGCTCGGAGAGGTACGGAGCAGCTCGTCTCAATTCAGATAAGAGCATATTTCATTATGGAAATACGGTGGACTGTTCCTTTAAGACCTTCATTAGATGAAACAAGTGATATGCAGCAAACAGTAACCCAGACTAGTGTTTCATTGGACAAGCAGGTTGAGCAGGCTGCTGATCTAACGGTTTTCAGGGTTGTTTTCGACTTTATTCATCCAAAAACCAGAGAAAGAATAACTTTCCATCCTATAGCTCCTTTTCATTTAAACATACCCCGCTCCAGTTGGCTCGTATTCTCAATTGCTTGATTTTCCAAATCCTGTCGTCTGCTACTCTATGCAGTATACGTGCTCAGAGGGTGTGTTCTGGCTGCTGGTAGGAATGATTTTTATGAGGTGTATTCAGGGCTTTCCCCTAAGCGTGGATACACAGCACTCCGCCGCGCTGTGCGACGTCAGCACCCTGCTGTCACTTGCGCGCACAAAAAAAAAAAATCAATACTGTAAATTGAACAATACAGAGTACTTTCTGCACCTAAATATCTTATATTCCCCACTGAAAATGAGTAATAACTCTCTCAAAATAGGAAGATATTGTAATATATAGGTCGAGACTATCCTGGTACTCAACTCAGAAGTGAAAAAGGCTTTCGCTGTGCACTGACTGCCATTCACGCCATACAGAAAACCACGCTCTAGACACTGGCCGTTAGATGGCGCTGTTGCGTGATTTGACCTTGATTCTCTTCCTGGCATCCTGGAATTGGAAAATGAAGACGTGTGCTACAAAGTGTTTTCATTTCAAATCTAATTTTGCCCCTTGCATATTTGACAAGATAAAAAACAGCACGTTTAATCATGTTGAGTTGTGCCGGAATCAGCCCTAGATGCCACCACAATGCACCATTTTGAAGTCTCTAATTTCGTAATTTTTCGGGGGAGCACCCCCCTCGCCCCCAATAGCCTTCAGGGCCGCATTAGTAGCACCGCTCTGATATTTTAACCCTGGGTGTATTAATTATCTTGTATTATTATCTAGACAAGCAAGTGACACGGCGGCACGGTGGTGTAGTGGTTAGCGCTGTCTCCTCACAGCAAGAAGGTCTGGGTTCGAGCCCCGTGGCCGGCAAGGGCCTTTCTGTGTGGAGTTTGCATGTTCTCCCTGTGTCCGCGTGGGTTTCCTCCGGGTGCTCCGGTTTCCCCCACAGTCCAAAGACATGCAGGTTGACCGTAGGTGTGAATGAGCGTGAATGGTTGTCTGTGTCTCTGTGTCAGCCCTGTGATGACCTGGCGACTTGTCCAGGGTGTACCCCGCCTTTGGCCCGTAGTCAGCTGGGATAGGCTCCAGCTTGCCTGCGACCCTGTAGAAGGATAAAGCAGCTAGATATAATGAGGTGAGATGAGAAACAAGTGAGCAATGAGCACATACACATACCCAGAGCAATGGGCAGCTATACTACACTGCCTGGGGAGCAGTTGGGGCTTCGGTGCCTTACTCAAGGGCACTTCAGTCATGTATACAGAGGGAGAGGAAGAGTGCTGTTCTTTCACTCAACTCCCCTCACGTTTTTCCCTGCTGGTTCTGGGAATCGAACCAGCAACCCTTTGGGCCCAAGGCTGCTTCTCAAGCCTGCCCCCATGATTTATGGGTGATAGGCAGTGGTGGTTCGAGCTTGCATAGTGAACCCTCCTTCAACACAAATCGCACACAAATAATCAAAACATTTAACACTATATAAATATAAAAAATGTATATACAAAAATGGTGCTCCAAAATATTTCAGAAGTTCCCCTGAGTTTCTGATTTAGCTTCAGGTGACACACATCGTCAAACTGTGTGAAATTTTATGCAGTATTATGTAAGCTAGCTGAACAGAAAACACAATATTGTCACCCTGTGTGCAAGAGCATAGCAAGAAATGAAGCAACGTAGACTAAAGGCCAATTTATGCTGACAACGCAGTCCTCGCAGATGGCGTCGCAGATGGCGTCTGCGTAGCCCCCCCACCTTCGCAGACGCTCTGCGCGCACCTCCCAAAAATTGTGACCACCGCAGAAGCCTCGCAGACAGCGTCGCAGACAAGAGGGCTCTGATTGGTCCACTCTACATCCGCTGTACACGCACTTCCGCTTCCCTACTTTCCCGGTTTGGTTTGTTTTCACGACCGCCATTTTTAAAAACACGAGCGAAGATGGAGCAGCACGAAGAGCGGTTGATCGAGGAAGTGAGGAAGTACGTACGTCTATACGACTCCAGTACTAGTCATTATAAGTAACCGGAGGATAAACACTCCACTAACCACACCCACCAACTACTCCTAGCGATTTCGCGACTTCGCGCCCCCTTGCGTTGTGGCGGTGAATAACATTGCGCATGCCTATTACTCCCCGCTCAACGATAAATTACAACTGTCTGCCAAAAGCTATCTGCGAAAGCCTTGTCGCAAGAGCATGCAGAGGCCCTAACAGGCGCAAGTAGGATACCAGGGCTTTCCACTAAGGCTCGTACTAGCCAGCCATGACAAATAAGTAGCCAGCCCGGGGGGGGTAAACACAAAATAAACTCCTGTGCATGCAGCTCCCAGGATTAAATGTATTTTCCACAGACCATTTATTTATTCACTTTACTCAAATACAAAGTAAAATGGCAGTAAATCTTTTCTTTTCTTGCGTATTGCATCATGAGGCGTTCCTGGCTTGTAAATCTCTTATTTTCGGTGCATGACACATTCACGCAACTGAGCATGCTATGGATTAACAACGACAATGGTCTGCAGTGGGGCTATACAATCAAACACTCAGCCAACATTTCTCCATTTGTGTATGAAAATACACTCCAACCACTCAGTTTGGTTTCATTTACAACCAACGGTGTCTTTTGATGCCAGCACGTAATTGAACGAGAGAAGACTGGTTTACCGGAGACAAAATAAGCGTTATCTCTGCTTCTGTTCCCTCCGACGGCCCCGACACACTACTGCCTCCGCCGAGTGCGCGCACACACACTGCATGTCGGGGCCGCGGATGAGTTACTCTCCCTTGATTAACGAAGTCTGCGGGGAATTTGTGGTTATTATCGGTACAAACAGCGCGAATCACAACTTAAATGAGTGCGGTTCAGTTTGACATTATTGTCAGTCCGTTAGATAAACATTTAACTTTATTAAAATCGAAAATTAATATTTGGAGCCTGTGGGCTACAAAAATAAGTCATTAAAGTAGCCGGCTGGACTTAATTGTGTAGTCGGCTGTATGGCTGGCAGCCGGCGCTTGTGGAAAGCCCTGATGACACTAGCGAATTTTATTACCTGTGTAATATTATACTCGTAAAGAGACGCCAGCTGCAAAGCTTTTTATCTTATGCAGGTTTCTCTTCTGATTTTACAAGTTGCATTTGTCCTGTACAAAGTTTAAGGGAATTGATTCCATGACTCCCCTTACCTCGGGCTTCCAGTGGGGAGAGCTGAGATCACCTTACCCCCACCCACCTCCCTGTCTGGTGCTTCCGAGTGGGAGACCAGGAAGTAACCTGCCTAGCTCACAAACTCAAATCAGGGTGCCGCTCTCCCTGTGTCCGAAATCGCTCCCTACTCGCTATATAGGGCACTATATAGTGAGGACGCCATTTTGTAGTGGTGTCCAAAACCTTAGTGAGGATTATTTACACCCTATATAGTGCACCCAAAGTATCGCGCAATGCATCACGAAAAGTAGTGTACAACCGATGGCCACTAACCAAAGCAACATATCCCATCATGCATTGCGGTCGCGCTGAAAGAAATCAAATTCTCAAATTTTTTGATTTAATAAAAGGCAGCGGCAAAGTAGAAAGTTATTGAACCTTGATTTAAAAAAAAACTGAAAGATGCAGGTACTTTGTATTGATTAATGTGGGAAAGACGCTCAGTGTAATATGTATTTATCACAAAAATACATGCATGTATTTGTTATTTTGAAAACCCACCAGCCGGCTGATCTGGCACGTTTTAATTGTGCGACAGTAATGGCGTAAATCCCAGCGCGATGGACTAGTGTCCGAAAGTGTTTTTTCATTTTACCAATGAGCTCACTATATAGTCCTCCTGTATAGTAATTCCCTATACAGTGAGTAGGGAGTAGTGAACGAGTGAGCAATTTCAGACACTCTTAATTCACCCATGTGGTGACGCATCCTTTACATGCAGATGCATGATAGAAATCCAATCGCACAAATATTATCTATCAAGCCCACCCCATTTTTGTTTGTTCAGGTGTATTGCCCCGTCCATGGTCCATGTCACCCGTACCTACAGTAAATCTGTCACCGGTAATGTGCAGCATCGAGGGTAAATCAGTGTTCCCTTCTACTGGGGGCAGGAAATGAGAATTCGGTCAGTTTCGAGCAGTCGTTGATGCCTCGCTGTCTTGTTCGACATCCTCCTGAGGCAGCATTGTCCCCGTTTTGAACGCAGCCAAAGACTACAGTGATGTAAAGTTGCCCCTCATGGGGACAATGTTTATTTTCCATAGTCTGTATTAACGCATATAATTATTTCATTATACATTTGAGTTAAATAGTGTTTTTTTTTTTTGGCTTTGCTAATTGGACTTTTAGGCATATGTAAATAATGTGAGTAGGAAGCACTTTGGAGTCTTTGTCGAGTGGGCTAGCTAACTAATTTATGATTTGTCCACCACTGTGATTGACATTTTAAGAGAGCAAGTCAATGTAAATGACTGACTGCCCAACCTTCTTTTATGGTTTATCCATCCATCCATCCATTATCTGTAGCCGCTTATCCTGTCCTACAGGGTCGCAGGCAAGCCGGAGCCTATCCCAGCTGACTATGGGCGAGAGGCGGGGTACACCCTGGACAAGTCGCTAGATTATTGCAGGGTTGACACATGGAGACACAGACAACCATTCACACTCACATTCACACCTACGGTCAATTTAGAGTCACCAGTTAACCTAACCTGCATGTCTTTGGACTGTGGGGGAAACCAGAGCACCCGGAGGAAACCCACACGGACACGGGGAGAACATGCAAACTCCACACAGAAAGGCCCTCATCGGCCGCTGGGCTCGAACCCGGACCTTCTTGCTGTGAGGCAACAGTGCTAACCACTACACCACCATGCTGCCCCCTTTTATGGTTTACGCTGTTATTATTTTTCATTTGGACTACATTTGAATTAAAAAAACAACAACTTGTATTGCTTTCAAGACTTCTTTGATCGGAATGATCATTCGCAATCACTCTGGTAAATTCTCTATTTATTTAATACTGCTGCACATATTTGCAAATGCTACCAGATGGGGGAGGGGACAAAAGAATCACCTTGCACCAACCAAATCCTGCCCAGAGTGCACGCAGGCATTGTGAAGGGTATGTGTGTGGATAAACACTACCTGGTTGCTGAGCACTGGGGCAGGGTGTGACTTGCCGGGTCCTCGATTGGGAAGAACAACACTCCGAAGAGAGGTGTGTCCCAGCACCCCTCCCAAAGAGTCAACCGTGGACAGGTTTTCCTGTTTGGGTATGGCGCTGATGTATATCCCAATGTGGAAATTACCAGGTGTGGCTCTGGTTTCACACATACCAAACCTGTGATGATGTTGGCCTTGATCCCTCGGGCTGTCTTTTGTTTTGAACTTCTCTCTGTAGTCCAGGTCTGTTTACGGCATCTTCTTAATCTGGCTGATATTAGATCTCGCTCGTCCGGAGACGCGTTTTATTAGTTCTCATCACTGCAGGGTGATTTTTAAAAAGATGAGGACTGCGTCTCAGTGTGGATATGGCGAAACCTAGACAGGTGGTTTCTTAGCAACAACATGCCATTATGTGTTTGTCACTCTTGTGTCATATGAGTGAGAGAGAGAAAGGAAAAAAACAGTGGTAGGAATAGCTGGGCAATGTGGAGGAGGGTTTTATAAAGGAATTCAGAATAAACAGTGAGAGTAGTGTTTTGTTTTGTTTTTTTAAATGCCTTAGAGGCAAAACCATAAAGTCTGCTTTGTTGTGAAAAGCTTTTAGGGAGCAAAAGGTCTTTTATGTCCACTGTAATTGCTCTCTCGACAGCTTTGACTTGCAGGACATTTATGGTCTTACATCAGCCGTTTGTTTGTTCCTGATTTACTTTCGTATTCATTTAATTGTTAAATATGACGTCTGCCTTAAGCCAATGAAGGTATAATAGACATACATTTGTGCCCCCTCCCAAAAAAAAAAAAAGTTGTCTGTGTTTATTACCAGCTTCCTGGCAGTTTGTTGCAGAAGCGTGTCTCCATGAAGTGGGTTTTATAAGCAGAGGCACCGTTTGAATCTGTACGCCCACATTCTGGGGGTGGATGGCTTGGAGCCACTGCTGCGTCTTATTGTCAGATCTCTCTCTCTGTGTGAAACGCGACAAGCTTATGAACTAATCTCATGAAGCAATAAGGAAATCTGACTCGGTGAAGCTCAACTTTACATCATAGTTCTGCACGATATTGATGAAAATGATAAACAGGACTGTTGCACAAATTTCATTTCGGAAGATTATTTTTTTCCTCAGTCTCCAATTTCAGAAACTTTTTCTAAGCACAATTAGGTCAATCAAGCAAACTTGAATAAATAAGCACACCAGCAGGAAAGTCAATGAAGAGCTTTAATGTCAGATTCAGTAATCACCAATAACACAATCTACCTATCAGTTAGTTAGTTAGTTAGTTAGTTAAAGCAAATACTGTGCTAAAATTAAAATCTGATGTTTGTTTACAGTCTGAGTATTTCATTGACTTCTCATAAGGGATGATGATTATTATTATTATTATTATTATTATTATTATCTCTTTTCCCCAAGCCCGTATCACTGGTTCTGATCTGTAGTTGAGTTTGTGAATGCCAGGACAGAGTGGGATGTCAGCGGTGGCCTTTGCAAAGAAAAGCGAGTGTGGGAGCGAAACGGAGCGAGGGTGAGAGAGCGAGGGTGGGGAGTGTTTCTCCATCCTTGTGGAAATGGCCTGTAATTGCTACGTGAGACTGTGGGTCTGTAATTAACCAGAGAAAAGGAGCCTGAACAGAGGGGCAGGCAGCTCTTTACCCAGGCTGCTGACGGCAACCTCCTCGCTCTGCTTTCATTTTTAAAAAATTACTGAGAAATGTGTTCAGGTGAGCCAAGTGAAATAAGCCTTTGGGAAAAAGTGTGTGTGGGGGGATCTTTGGTCTCGGTCACATCCACACTAGCCTTCAGGAGGATCCTCAGAGGTGTTCTTAGAACTATTCACAATAACACGGAAAGCTGCTTTTTTTTTTCTTTTTTTTTCCTCTTCTGATTAACTAGGGCTGGGTAATATGACAATATAATGTCAGTAGTGTGACAACATGGGTCCTGATGCACTTTTTGTTTTGAGTATTTTTTTTAATGACTCTTGAAGCAGATTTGATGAGTTTTCTAATGTACGAGTCTTTGTCATAATCTTTTCAAGTTTTTGATATTTTCCCCTCCTTTTTAGTGAGACTTTGAATTAATGTGTACAAAAATAAGCACCAAGCTACTGTTTTGCTGTAATGTTGGTTAAATTGTTATGCATACCGTGTACCATAGAAATATTTCTAATGTCATGATATTTGTCATATTACACTCTAGGGCTGTTAATTTAATGGTTTAGATTAAAAAAAAAAGTATCAAAGTTTACTTTGGTTTGTTTTTGTTGATCAAACACTACTGTATTGAAGGTAGCTTGTTAAAAATCTGCAACCCCAAATCAGAGAAAGTTGGGACAGTATGGAAAATGCAAATAAAAAAAGAAAGCAGTGATTTTTCTAAATTTACTTTGACTTGTATTTCATTGCAGACAGTATGAGCCCAAGATATTTTATGTTTTTGTCTGGTCAAGTTCATTTCATTTGTTAATATACAGTCATGGCGGCACGGTGGTGTAGTGGTTAGCACTGTCTCCTCACAGCAAGAAGATTCTGGGTTCGAGCCCAGTGGCCGGCGAGGGCCTCTCGGTGTGGAGTTTGCATGTTCTCCCCGTGTCTGTGTGGGTTTCCTCTGGGTGCTCCGTTTTCCCCCACAGTCCAAAGACATGCAGGTTAGGCTAATGGAGCACTTGGATGTGACGTCACAGCCGATCCAGATTGTGACAGACGCCATCTTGTCGGTCAAACGCCATATTTCCGCCTTCTACTTCTACCTTTTCTTCTGGAAAAACCTACTATATACAATTCTACTACAACGGCTGCAAGCTCTCCCTACCTGTGCACGTTTTTTATGGTTTTTGTGTGTATTTTTGCGTGTTGTTCGTCTGTACCGGACTTCAATATCCACTACAACCGTATGGACTTACTGGACATTGGTTTCCAGCAGAAAATGACGGTTTGTAGCGATTTCCATCGCATGCACAACATTCCGGACGAGAGAGAAAAAAAAAAAAACATTCCGGACGAGATAGCGAGACCAGCGGGGTCTCCATGGATTGTTATTGGAAGCAAAGCTAAGGAGGCGGTGCCGGGAGAGGAAGCAAAAGCGAGTCAGAGTTGACTAAGCTCAGAAAACAGCCACTCAAATCTCCACTGCTAAGCCTCTACCTCTCCAACGCCAGGTAAACAAGATGGACGATTTGGAATTACCTTATTCTATTCTATAATCGGCTGGTCAGTGCTATACTCAATACTTAAGTGACTTACCCATCCAGTGAGGATCATTTTCTTGTTTACAAGATGCCACATCTGAGTCGCTGACAAATCCTGAATTTCTGTAAAGATAACTGTCCAGAGATTTATAAGCACGCAGTGCTTCACCACTGAACAGCGAGGGAAAGTTAATGAGGTAATTATACACGTCTGGGTATTCCACCTCTGACAGTTCAACATCCACTGACACGGTCGTGAAAACTCCGTCCGGAAAGCCATAAGGGTCACTAATCTGTAGGTCGTTTATTTTAGACATATATCTAGTTATCTGCTCATTAGAAAAATGAGCCGTGTAGTCCGTCGGTTGAAATTGATCCATTCTGTACACAAGTGCAGCAGTATTCAGCTGTGCTGTTGACCGACAAGATGGCGGCTGTGTACTTTTCGGTCACGTGACTGCAAGATCTCTATTGATGGCTCTAAATTGACCGTAGGTGTGAATGGTTGTTTGTCTCTGTGTGTCAGCCCTGCAATGACCTGGCGACTTGTCCAGGGTGTACCCCACCTCTCGCCCATAGTCAGCTGGGATAGGCTCCAGCTTGCCTGCGACCCTGTAGAACAGGATAAGCAGCTACAGATAATTGATGCATATACAGCCATTTCTGTTTCAGACCCGCAACACGTTCCACAAAAAGTTGGGACGAGGGAAATTTAGGGTTAGTAATGAGGTAAAGCAATTAAATAATGATGTGATTTGAAATGGAGGATGTCAACAGGTGATTGTAATCATGATAAGGTGCAAAATCAGTATCCAGGAAAGGCTGAGTCTTTGAGGAGTAAAGATGGGTTGAGGATCTCCAGGTTGTCATCAAATGTGTGAGAAAATTATTGAAATGTTTAAAAACGGTGTTCCTCAAAGAAAGATACAAAGGTATTTGGATATTTCACCATATCATTAAACAATTCAAGGAATCTGGAGGAATTTCAGTGCGTAAAGGGCAAGGGCACAAGCCTAAGCTGAACATCGTGATCTCCGATCCTTAGACGGCACTGTGTCAAACCGTCATTCATCTATAACGGATATAACTACTTCGGCAAACCTTTGTTAAGCACTACAATCTGGAGTTACATCTACAAATACCAGTTAAAACTTGACTGTGCTAAAAGGCAGCCTTATGTTTACCGTCAATGTTTGTTTGTTTTCTGATTTGGGGTTGTATATAACTGTAAAACTACTGTGAGTGATAGCAGTATTTCTACAATGCATGATAAATGGAATATTAAATGTATTTAATCAATAAAAATTGTAATCATTGGCCATTTGCTGTGATGTAAGAGGCTGGGTGTGCTGTTACAGTGGTGCTTGAAAGTTTGTGAATCCTTTAGAATTTTCTATATTTCTGCATAAATATGACCTAAAACATCATCAGATTTTCACACAAGTCCTAAAAGTAGATAAAGAGAACCCAGTTAAACAAATGAGACAAAAATATTATACTTGGTCATTTATTTATTGAGGAAAATGATCCAATATTACATATCTGTGAGTGGCAAAAGTATGTGAACCTCTAGGATTAGCAGTTAATTTGAAGGTGAAATTAGAGTCAGGTGATTTCAATCAATGGGATGACAATCAGGTGTGAGTGGGCACCCTGTTTTATTTAAAGAACAGGGATCTATCAAAGTCTGATCTTCACAACACATGTTTGTGGAAGTGTATCATGGCACGAACAAAGGAGATTTCTGAGGAGCTCAGAAAAAGCGTTGTTGATGCTCATCAGGCTGGAAAAGGTTACAAAACCATCTCTAAAGGGTTTAGACTCCACCAATCCACAGTCAGACAGATTGTGTACAAATGGAGGAAATTCAAGACCGTTGTTACCCTCCCCAGGAGTGGTCGACTAACAAAGATCATTCCAAGAGCAAGGCGTGTAATAGTCGGCGAAGTCACAAAGGTCCACAGGGTAACTTCTAAGCAACTGAAGGCCTTTCTCACATTGGTTAATGTTCATGAGTCCACCATCAGGAGAACACTGAACAACAATGGTGTGCATGGCAGGGTTGCAAGGAGAAAGCCACTGCTCTCCAAAAAGAACATTGCTGCTCATCTGCAGTTTGCTAAAGATCATGTGGACAAGCAAGAAGGCTATAGAGATCTTGCAGTCACGTGACCGGAAAGTACACAACCGCCATCTTGTCGGTCAAAAACACCGCTGAATACTGCTGCACTCGTGTACAGAATGGATCAATTTCAACCGACGGACTACACGGCTCATTTTTCTAATGAACAGATAACTAGATATATGTCTAAAATAAACGATCTACAGATTTGTGACCCTTATGGCTTACCGGACGGAGTTTTCACGACCGGATTTTGAACTGCCAGCGGAATACCCGGACGTGTATAATTACCTCATTAACTTTCCCTCGCTGTTCAGTGGTGAAGCACTGCATGCTTATAAATCTCTGGATAGTTATCTCTACAGAAATTCAGAATTTGTCAGCGACTCAGATGTGGCATCTTGTAAACAAGAATCCTCATTGGATGGGTAAGTCACTTAAGTATTGAGTATAGCACTGACCAGCCGATTATAGAATAGAATAAGCTAATTCCAAATCGTCCGTCTTGTTTACCTGGTGTTGGAGAGGTAGAGGCTTGGCAGTGGAGATTTGAGTGGCTGTTTTCTGAGTTAGTCAACAGGCCGCTTTGCAGCCTCGCTTTTGCTTCCGCTCCCGGCACCGCCTCCTTCGCTTTGCTTCCGATAACAATCCACGGAGACCCCGCTGGTCTTGCTATCTTGTCCGGAATGTTTTTTTTTTTTTTTTTTTTTTTTCCTCGTCCGGAATGTTGTGCATGCAATGGAAATCGCTACAAACCGTCATTTTCTGCTGGAAACCAATGTCCAGTAAGTCCATACGGTTGTAGTGGATATTGAAGTCCGGTACAGATGAACAACACGCAAAAATACACACAAAAACCATAAAAAAAGTGCACAGGTAGGGAGAGCTTGTAGCCGCAGCCGTTGTAGTAGAATTGTATGTAGTAGGGGTTTCCAGAAGAAAAGGTAGAAGTAAAAGGAGAAGTAGAAGTAGAAGGCGGAATATGGCGTTTGACCGACACGATGGCGTCTGTCGCAATCTGGATCGGCTGTGACGTCACATGCAAGTGCTCCATTGGAAAAATGTTTTGTGGACAGATGAGACCAAAATAGAACTTTTTGGTTTAAATGAGAAGCGTTATGTTTGGAGAGAGGAAAACACTGCATTCCAGCATAAGAACCTTATCCCGTCTGTGAAACATGGTGGTGGTAGTATCATGGTTTGGGCCTGTTTTACTCCATCTGGGCCAGGATGGCTTGCCATCATTGATGGAACAACGAATTCTGAATTATACCAGCCAATTCTAAAGGAAAATGTCAGGACATCTGTCCATGAACTGGATCTCAAGAGAAGGTGGCTCATGCAGCAAGACAACGTCCCTAAGCACACAAGTCGTTCTACCAAAGAATGCTTAAAGAAGAATAAAGTGAATGTTTTGGAATGGCCAAGTCAAAGTCCTGACCTTAATCCAATCGAAATGTTGTAGAAAGACCTGAAGCAAGCAGTTCATGTGAGGAAACCTCCAACATCCCAGAGTTGAAGCTGTTCTGTATGGAGGAATGGGCTAAAATTCCTCCAAGCCGGTGTGCAGGACTGATCAACAGTTACTGGAAAGGTTTAGTTGCAGATACTGCTGCACAAGGGGGTCACACCAGATACTGAAAGCAAAGGTTCACATACTTTTGCCACTCACAGATATGTAATATTGGATCATCTCATCTCATTATCTCTAGCCGCTTTATCCTGTTCTACAGGGTCGCAGGCAAGCTGGAGCCTATCCCAGCTGACTACGGGCGAAAGGCGGGGTACACCCTGGACAAGTCGCCAGGTCATCACAGGGCTGACACATAGACACAGACAACCATTCACACTCACATTTACACCTATGGTCAATTTAGAGTCACCAGTTAACCTAACCTGCATGTCTTTGGACTGTGGGGGAAACCGGAGCACCCGGAGGAAACCCACGGGGAGAACATGCAAACTCTGCACAGAAAGGCCCTCGCCGGCCACGGGGCTCGAACCCGGACCTTCTTGCTGTGAGGCGACAGCGCTAACCACTACACCACCGTGCCGCCCCAATTTGGATCATTTTCCTCAATAAATAAATGACCAAGTACAATATTTTTGTCTCATTTGTTTAACTGCATTCTCTTTATCTCTTTATCTACTTTTAGGACTTGTGTGAAAATCTGATGTTGTTTTAGGTCATATTTGCGCAGAAATAAAATTCTAAAAGGTTCACAAACTTTCAAGCACCACTGTAGATCATCATAAAGACAGTTTGATAAAGGCTTGTAGTAGGAATGTTTGGATGACGTGTGGGGAGTGAAGTTAATTCCCCATATATTAAACGTATTGCTGAAACAAAATGTATTTTTAATTAGCAGGTTTTTGCTGAATATTACATCTTCTCCAAACAAGCCGTTTTAAGAAAAGCCTGCTGGGTGAAGCCCCTTCATAAAGCTGCATAATGTGTTATTTCATAGTCATAATATCTGTTATTACTGTAAAATATTACAGGGCGTGAAGAAAACACTTCTGTGAATAGGTGGATCCAGACTGGTTGTATATGGATTTATTTAATTGTGGGGTGTAATGACTGACTTCAGGATGTGTGTTCATCGGAAACTGTGTGGTGTGATGCTGTTACCACCGTAATGTTTATTTTCCTATAACAGCATACACCAAAGTGTTTTATTACTTTTATACCAAATCAGTTAGGTGAGAATTACAGATGTATATATTTTTAACCTGCTTATTGTTGCATGTAATGTTGTACAACATCCATGAGCAGTTAGTTTCTGTTTTCACTTGGATCAGGTTTCGGCAGCCAGAGGGTCACAAACCCCATGGGGTTTGTTTTGACATTGTAGCAGGTTTGTGAGACTATACTGGAAATGTCAAGTTAAATTTTAATGTTGTCATCCTGCTTAACATTTCTGTGGCTATTTTCGGCAAATGCCTTAGAATCGGAGTGAAATTGATACTTTTGGGTCGTTTGCTATTTGGTTTGGTTTGTTTTCTCACTGTACATAATTAACCTGGTCAAAAAGTGAAAAAAGGTTGGCTGAGGAGCGCATGTGGAAAAACATTCATTGGTTGGGAAAGCAAACAAGCCTATCCCAGCTGACTACGGGCGAAAGGCGGGGTACACCCTGGACAAGTCGCCAGGTCATCACAGGGCTGACACATAGACACAGACAACCATTCACACTCACATTTACACCTACGGTCAATTTAGAGTCACCAGTTAACCTAACCTGCATGTCTTTGGACTGTGGGGGAAACCGGAGCACCCGGAGGAAACCCACGCGGACACGGGGAGAACATGCAAACTCCACACAGAAAGGCCCTCGCCAGCCACGGGGCTCGAACCCGGACCTTCTTGCTGTGAGGCGACAGCGCTAACCACTACACCACCGTGCCGCCCCCATAACTCAATATATTTCAAGATAATTATAGAAAAGAGACAGTCAATGATGGCGTAGCTCACTCCGGCCCCGTCTAGTCCAGAAGGAATGATCTAAAGTGGGCCGCCTTGCACAATAAATGTTGCAAGCTATATACACTATATAGAAGCTATATGTACTCTAGGAATACTGACCTATTTGCCAGAAAGAATCCAAATCGGTGATGAACTGACTGAGAAGAAGCAATTTTTGTTGAACTGCTCATGAAGGCTTAATTAATCCATAACTTCATTAATAATTGTAACTATGCAAATTTGGGTAGAAGCTATATGCACCCCAGGCAGACCTACCTTCCTGCCGAAAAGAAAGAAGAAAAATCAGTGAAGAGAGAAGCGATTTTTGTGAAACGCGGACGATGGATGGATGCGAACAACACATGATGATGGCATAAGCTCATCACCTATCGGCCAGATGAGCGAATAACTAGTTTAAAACATTTGTACGTCATAGCTACCTTTTTTTCCCTGTCTTTTTTTGTTCGTCAATCCAAATCTCCAGAGCCATCACATTTCCGCAGAGCATAGCTCTTTTTTTGGGGGGGGGGCCTCAGTTTAGCATCTCACATGTCCAGAAAAATGTCATATGCAGTCTGTCTCACCTGCACAAACGAACCTCACCAGACAGGAAAATGCACCAGGGTTCGATTTTAAACAGGCTAAAAAACGCTGCATATCTGAAAGCAGCCTTAGGTTGAAGAGGCTCAGCAAACAAAAAAGGTTGGAAATGTCTGACTTTCGTTATAACGGCTATAAACGTTAATTCCCTCACCAGCCTCTCATTTTCTTTCTTTTCTTCTTTCTGAGAAACAAAATCACTAAACTCTGTGCCCTGAAAACTTTCCCGGTGACAGACTTAAAGGAACAGCTTTTGTACTGATGTGGAGACTTCTTTCATATATTTAAAATAAATATTCAAAATAACAGCACGTGTGGTTTAGTTTTTATTTATTTTTTCTTCCCCCTCTGTTTTTATTGCTGGGTTTAAATTAGCCGAGCGTCCTCCAGATAAGTCCCTGTGAATTAGCTGTTACTATAGAAACGCTGACATTTTAGAGCAAGTGCATTTGATATAAACCTGTGAATTCAAGTACAGCCAAAACTCCTGTTAGAGCTGCTGTTATAGGAAATTAATCAACCCCTTCTGACCAATCAGATTTGAGAATTCAGTACTACTGGAGTATAATTGCAATCACTGTGACGAGCTTAGTGTGCAAACGTGAATAGTTTAATTCCAGCGCGCACACGCGGCGTCTAAATTTTGAAGTCCATCCGTGACTGAATGGAGAGTACTTCCTGTCTGTGAGGTGGCGGGAGTTTATAGCACGTCTGACTTTTCCCACTTCAAGCCAGGCCTCGATAATGCCACATTCTCACATTTTAGAAAGATAAAAAATGTGATGAGGGCTGCAGTCAACTCTGTTTTGGAGCAAAAGCTGCAGTCGTAGCTGAGACTGTGTGAAAGAAAGCACATGATGTACTGTACAATAGAGATCTGTTCCTCACCAAGCCTCTGAGTCATACGCAGGTCCTAAAGTTATCCGTACAGATTTAGGATCGCTGAGTTTCCAAAAAGCTGTGTGTGTGTGTGTGTGGAGTGCTGACGTTCAGCTCGATATCTCTCCACACCTGTGTGCTGTACTGATTTCACTCCAGCTTTGTTCGAGAGCCAGGATTAGATTTCTTTTGTTTGTAGATATCCCGAGCGTTCTGCTGCATAAGGGTTCGAGGTACAGCGTTTTAATGCACATGTGACTTCAGTTACAATCAAGATCACAGGAGAAATGCCTTCACCATGCCATTATGACCCAGCTGTTAGTCATGAAGGCATTCACAAGCTGTTCCTAATTAAATAGCCAAAGAATCAATCAAGCAGGGATGAGACGAACTAAACACGCTGCTGTTTCCATGGATACCGATACTGGTGTATGTGTGTGTGTGGAGTGTTGTGCACAGGGGTCGGGAGGTTACAATGCTGAAGAGCTGTGACTAATAACTGCTTCTGTGGACAAGGACGCAACAAATCAAAGTACAGTCCCGGATCATTTCCCACTCATCTCACACAGTAGTCTGGCTAACGCGACAAAGCTCTACGAGCTATTGGTCTGGCCAAGATATTAAGCCCAACCGTTTCCCAGAGCCCGTGGTTGACCCGCCTCCCTGAAATGCCTCAGTTTGCTACTGGTCAAAGCCAGAAAAGGCTGTGACGAAGCTTAAACCAATCACATCACTCTTTCCTCTGACGTATGCGATGCAACGAGGCTAACTGGTAGATTAAACTCTTACCGAAGCCGGTCGGGAGCAAGGCTAAAACGTCCTTCCTTTCAATAAATACCTCCAGGGCTGCTCTTTGCTCCGTTTTCAATGAGAACTTCCCGTTGAATGCTTTCAATACAGCATCTATGCGTAATAGATGCGGAAGCGTGAATGAAGCGCTTCCGGCATAGATTCTGTAAACAATCTATGGCTTCCGGTCGCAGTTCTACTTCGTCAGTGCCTTGAACAGGCCTCTACCCAGGGCCGTTGGAGATGCTCAAAGTTGATTGGTTCCCGATTTTTCGGGAGCTTGGAAGAGCTGTAGATAGCTTGCCTGGCCAGACTAAGCTCACAACAGGCCCTCGTGTTGCGTCACGCTTAGGATGGGCGGGCCCAGGCTACTCTCACAGTAAAGTGGAGCATCCATTAGCACTTCTTCTGTTATGTGTTTAAAATCTCAACCATGACTTGATGTTTAGAGACGGGGCATTGGTCGAAGAAATCAGCACTTCCAACATTTTCAAGGTTCTGTCCCTTAGGTATGGGAATGGATATTCTCTCTCTCTCTCACACACATATATCTGAATATCCAGACTCCACTGTATTTCTTTAGCTAATCAGGTGTTAAATCATATACAGCTACCAAGTGGGAAGGGTACGTCCTCCAAGCCCTCCCCAGTCGTACCTGTCCGAACTGCTGCCCATAGCATGTGTGGCAGTATGAGGAAAGTGCTATCCACCCACTTCTGCATACATGACCTTACAGATGTTTGTGATTTGGCTTGTGGTGCCATTATTGACGGTGGCGAGATTAGAGAATCGAGCACAGACAATTTTGCTTCCTTGGCTCCCAGTCACGAGTAACAGTAAAATCATAGATTTTGAACTCACGACCTCCTGACAATAGGGCGACAGCATTTCTATTGTACCACTCTGGAGCCTATAATGTTGGTGGCTTTTTTTTTTTTTTAAACTTTACTATGTAATACAGAATACATTTTATATAATTGCGTGTTGTGTCCATTGCGGTTTTGCACAACATAGAAGTGGTGATTGATTTGATGTGAAAAAAATTTGATAAAACACAGTAGCGAATGGTCTCGGTTTTCATTGAGTGATTTAAAGCTGGGTTGTTTTTTTTTTAAATCCCCGCTGGCCAAAAGGCCTGAAGGGGGATTATGTCGTGGCGATGTCTGTCTGTCTGTCTGTCTGTCTGTCTCTGCATCCCAGAAGGGTGCTCACCTTCTGAAATCATCTCTTTTTCTCAGTCTTTGGAGGAATTTCACGAAACTTGGTAGGATTCTTTGTTGTATGTTGGTAATACGCTTATTGTAATTTCGGTCAATTCAGTGTAATTTTACCAGAGTTATGCCCTTGATTAGGGCAGCATGGTGGTGTAGTGGTTAGCACTGTTGCCTCATAGGAAGAAGGTCCTGGGTTTGAGCCCAGTGGCTGATGGGGGGGCCCTTTCTGTGTGGAGTTTGTATGTTCTCCCTGTGTCTGTGTGGGTTTCCTCCGGGTGCCCCAGTTTCCCCCCCCAGTCCAAAGACATGTAGGTTAGGCTAATTGGTAGCTCTAAATTGACCATAGGTGTGAATGTGAGTGGGAATGGTTGTCTGTGTCTGTGTGTCAGCCCTGCGATGACCTGACGACTTGTCCAGGGTGTACCCCGCCTCTCGCACATAGTCAGCTGGGATAGGCTCCAGCTTGCCTGTGACCCTGTAGAACAGGATAGTGGCTACAGATAAAGGATGGATGGATGCCCTTGATTATTAACAAACTTTGGCAATTTCATCAAGTGTCCTTGCTTTCTGAAATCAACTTCCCTCACAATTTTTATCCCCCGGTGGCCGAAAGGGGATTATGTCGTGGCAATGTCTGTCTGTCTGTCTGTCTGTCTGTCCATCCTAGGAAGGGTACTCACCTTCTGAAATCAAATCCTCTGACAAGTTTTGGAGTAATTTCAGGAAACATGACCGGATTCTTTGTTGTATGTCAGTAAAACGCATATTGCAATTGCGTTCAGTTCAGTCGCATTTTACCAGAGTTATGGCATAGGTGCCAGCGGGGGATATTGTGCTCTCAGAGCACTCTTGTTTTCTCTCACTGTATGAGTTCTTACAGAGTGCTTTTTTTTCTGAAAGGTACCGTTTCCATTTGCTCATGTCATGTGACTTAAACGTGAAAACGTTTCCATTTTAATTGTATGTAATTTTGCTTTATCAGATCATCTGAAAACCAAGTCATGCGATCTTCAAAACTTTTTTTTTTTTTAAATTCACGTTTGTTACTTGTGTTTTGTGCAATTTGCAATTTCAAATTGTGCATTAATCAGATTCATGGAAACACGGCTACTATCAGGACACGTACAGCTAATATAGTGTGTCATGTCCAGCTATAAAGGCACCTGAATGGAAATGCCATAGCAGCTACTTTTCATACTCCTCTGTGTGGGTTTTCCTATACTGGGACCAGTTACTAATAATCATTCCAAACTTGCATTATGTCTGAACAAGTGACCATATTTTTATTCTTCAGATGAACAAGGTGACAGTGTGACAAGAAGCTTGCTGGCCTTTTTATGTACACGGCCAGTTGGATGATGGATATTACAGATAGGCAGTACAGCACTGCAGGGTGCTCGGTGCGATCCTGAATATTGGTTACTGTCGGTGTGAAGTTTTGTAGGTTTTCTGGTTTCCTCTCGCCTCCCAAAAAAACCATGCAAGCACTGGCTACGCTGACGCGCACACGTGTGTTCATGGTATATGCTCTGGATCTGCTGCAATCCTGACCCGAATGATTAAGTGAATAGAACAAATATGAAGGGTTTTTTTATTTGTTCATAGAAATGGAGAGTTTCAAAAGATTTCTTTCTGACAGAAGGGCTCTTCCTATTCAGATCGGTTTGAAACCGTTTGCTTGTTTAAATCCAGGTTTCCAGAAGTTTTTGCCAGCTAAATCTAGTAGGCCCACTTCTTGAAACTTTAAGTAGGCTATCTGAAACTTTTATAATAAATGGCAAAGCATGTTGCTTTTCAGGTTGTGAAATGCATTAACATCTTTTACTATTGAGTGTTTTTATTACTACAATATTAACTTTCAGTTTCTTCTAGTTTAATCAGTCTTATGAACCCCTACAATGCCTCCATGAACCCTGAGCATTTCAGGAACTCTCAGTTGGCAAACCCTGGTTTAAACAGAAATGTTTTCTCCCTTGTTTAAAAATGGCGTTTCAAATAGCAAACATGATTAAAATACCTATCTCTAGTATCTCATGCGCAAGGTGATACGTTTAACTGTATTACAATTGAACATCAATATGACTGTGAAATCAAGCTGAAGCCGTTCTGTAGCTCCTGTAGGAACACAGTCATTTGCATCAAATTTAGCGAGTCAAACCATGAAAAAAATGGCAGTTACTGCAAAGTAATTAGAGTTAATGCATGCGATCGTGCTGAGAATGCGTCATGTTGATGCTTCTAGTGAAGGTTGCTTATCGTTACCACGGTGCTCTCCATGTTCCCAAATGCAGACCTGCGCTTGCTATCTGCGATGCGATTGTGAACCCAGTCCTTGGCAGCAAGGTTGGTTTGGCACTCATTTAGGAAAACAAACTGCGCTCCCAGCCCAATGTAAAGCTAGAAGCGATGCTCATGCAGTGCACACCGTGCATTACTACACACTGAACAAGCTGTACAAGTGCTCTTAATACGAGCTGAAGCCTGACTTACAGTGACTGGTCAAAGACGGAGTGCATTGTGGAGTGAATGCAGCAGAAGACCTTTCCATTTTCTGAAGTTATGTTCATACAGAGAGACGCATACAGGACATGCACTGGCCACTTTAACTGGAACACCTGCACACCTAACAGTGGTGCTTGAAAGTTTGTGAACCCTTTAGAATGTTCTATATTTCTGCATAAATATGACCTAAAACATCATCAGATTTTCACACAAGTCCTAAAAGTAGAGAAAGAGAACCCAGTTAAACAAATGAGACAAAAATATTATACTTGGTCATTTATTGATTGAGGAAAATGATCCAATATTACATATACTTTTGCCACTCACAGATGTGAACCTCTAGGATTAGCAGTTCATTTGAAGGTGAAATTAGAGTCAGGTGTTTTCAATCAATAGGATGACAATCAGGTGTGAGTGGGCACCCTGTTTTATTTAAAGAACAGGGATCTATCAAAGTCTGATCTTCACAACACGTTTGTGGAAGTGTATCATGGCACAAACAAAGGAGATTTCTGAGGAGCTCAGAAAAAGCCTTGTTGATGCTCATCAGGCTTGAAAAGGTTACAAAACCATCTCTAAAGAGTTTGGACTCCACCAATCCACAGTCAGACAGATTGTGTACAAATGGAGGAAATTCAAGACCACTGTTACCCTCCCCAGGAGTGGTCGACCAACAAAGATCACTCGAAGAGCAAGGCGTGTAATAGTCGGCGAGGTCACGAAGGACCCCAGGGTAACTTCTAAGCAACTGAAGGCCTCTCTCACATTGGCTAATGTTAATGTTCATGAGTCCACCATCAGGAGAACATTGAACAACAATGGTGTGCATGGCAGGGTTGCAAGGAGAAAGCCACTGCTCTCCAAAAAGAACATTGCTGCTCGTCTGCAGTTTGCTAAAGATCATGTGGACAAGCCAGAAGGCTTTGTGGATGGATGAGACGAAAATAGAACTTTTTGGTTTAAATGAGAAGTGTTATGTTTGGAGAAAGGAAAACACTGCATTCCAGAATAAGAATCTTATCCCGTCTGTGAAACGTGGTGGTAGTATCATGGTTTGGGCCTGTTTTGGTGCATCTGGGCCAGGATGGCTTGCCATCATTGATGGAACAATGAATTCTGAATTATACCAGTGAATTCTAAAGGAAAATGTCAGGACATCTGTCCATGAACTGAATCTCAAGAAAAGCTGGGTCATGCAGCAAGACAACGACCCTAAGCACACAAGTCGTTCTACCAAAGAATGGTTAAAGAAGAATAAAGTTAATGTTTTGGAATGGCCAAGTCAAAGTCCTGACCTTAATCCAATGGAAATGTTGTGGAAGGACCTGAAGCGAGCAGTTCATGTGAGGAAACCCACCAACATCCCAGAGTTGAAGCTGTTCTGTACGGAGGAATGGTACAAAGATATACACAATATAGCCATCCATCCATCCAGTGTGTTACAGATCAGAGAGAGGTCAGTGTGCAGGACTGATCAACAGTTTCCGGAAACGTTTAGCTGCAGTTATTGCTGCACAAGGGGGTCACACCAGATACTGAAAGCAAAGGTTCACATACTTTTGGCACTCAGATATGTAATATTGGATCATTTTCCTCAATAAATAAATGACCAAGTATAATATTTTTGTCTCATTTGTTTAACTGGGTTCTCTTTATCTACTTTTAGGACTTGTGTGAAAATCTGATGATGTTTTAGGTCATATTTATGCAGAAATATAGAAGATTCTAAAGGGTTCACAAACTTTCAAGCACCACTGTACAGTTTCATGTAATTCTCCAAGCTTCCAACTGTGCAAAGGTCATTCAGTGCATTTAATCATGCAGACACGAGTCAGTGTGCACATGTGCACTGGGATGCTTTTCTGCTCACCATGGTTGTAAAGAGTGGCTATTTGAGTTACTGTGATTTGATTACCTTGACCAGAGTGGTTTGAACTGACCTCTCTCTGATCTGTAACACACTGGATGGATGGATGGATGGCTATATTGTGTATATCTTTGTACCACTGTGTAATGTTCTTTATATTATATGGACACAGCCACAAAAAAAGGTTAAGGAAAGGAATTTTAATTTTGTCCAGATTCACCATTTTGACAAAATGCATTTTGACAAACACTGGGAGTGATGTCATCGGAGTGAAATATGATGAATTATTCTACATACAGGACACTTTTTCCATGGAATAAAAACATGTGTTCTATTCCTTTCTAGCAGGTTTCATTCATTTGGTTTGATAGCATGCAATATTGTTAGCATATCGCTTATCCTACGTGTATTATTTCACTCTACCCAATGGAGAATGAGCACTGAATTTGGCTTACGATATTGCATGGTTGTCAAGACAACATGTCACATGTTGGAGCTGATGCAAATATTCAGTGAGTTTTCTGCTCCGCATACGCACAAGCATTTCTTTGTTCGCCAGCGGCGCCCACAGTAAACTGTTGCAGTGAATTGAAAATGCCATAAGATACGTATTACATGTAAAACTTCCATGCTAGCGAGCAACTGTGACAATTTGTATTTGCCACCAGGTTTGCTTTGTTAAATACTTAAGATTTTTGAGAGAGAGACACGCTGAACACCTGAAAGGCTACCAAAACTTCTTTAGATATTCTTCGCGCATAATTGCAAGAGAAAAACATACCAATGGACATTGTGTGTGTATATAATGGTGGTGGTAGTAGTAGTATTTTAAATAATATTGGCTGGCTTTAAGTGGTATCAGAGATATTCCATTCAGCTAGCATGATATTGAATGAGTCGAAGATGAGTTCAGGATCATGGTAGCTGAATGGAATACAACCCCAATTCCAAAAAAGTTGGAATGCTGTGTAAAACATAAATCCAAACAGAATGCGATAATTTGCAAATCTTGAAAACCCTATATTTCATTGACAGTAGTACAAAGACAACATATCAAATGTTGAAAATGATACATTTTTACTGTTTTTTGAAAAATATATGCTCATTTTAAATTTGATGTCAGCAACGCATTTCAAAAAAGTTGGGACGGGACATGTTTACCACTGTGTTGCATCACCTCTACTTTTAACAACACTCTCTGTAAACGTTTGGGAACTGAGGAGACCAACTGCTGTAGTTTTGAAAGAGAAATGTTGTCCCATTCTTGCCTGATATACAATTTCAGTTGCTCAACAGTTTGGGGTCTCCTTTGTCATATTTTATGCTTCATAATGCACCTAATGTTTTAAATGGGAGACATATCTGGACTGCAGGCAGGCCAGTTTAGCATCTGGACTCCTTTTTTTTTTTTTTTTTTAAAAACTGTGGAGCCATGCAGTTTTAATATGTGCAGAAAGCGATTTGGCATTGCCTTGCTGAAAGAAGGAAGGCCTTCCCTGAAAAAGATTTTGTCTGGATGGCAGCATATTGCTCTGAAACGTGTATATATCATTCAACATTAATGATGCCTCCCAGATGTACAAGCTACCCATGTCATGTGCATTAATGCACCCTCATACCATCATAGATGCTGGCTTTTGAACTGTGCACCTATAACAAGCTGGATGGTCCCTCTCCTCTTTAACCTGGAGGACATGGGGTCCATGATTTCTCAAAAGAATTTCTATTTTTGATTTGTCAGACCTCGAAACAATTTTCCACTTCGCCTCATTCATCTCATCTCATTATCTCTAGCCGCTTTATCCTTCTACAGGGTCGCAGGCAAGCTGGAGCCTATCCCAGCTGACTACGGGCGAAAGGCGGGGTACACCCTGGACAAGTCGCCAGGTCATCACAGGGCTGACACATAGACACAGACAACCATTCACACTCACATTCACACCTACGGTCAATTTAGAGTCACCAGTTAACCTAACCTGCATGTCTTTGGACTGTGGGGGAAACCGGAGCACCCGGAGGAAACCCACGCGGACACGGGGAGAACATGCAAACTCCGCACAGAAAGGCCCTCGCCGGCCATGGGGCTCGAACCCGGACCTTCTTGCTGTGAGGCGACAGCGCTAACCACTACACCACCGTGCCGCCCCACTTTGCCTCAGTCCATCATAAAAGAGCTCAGGCCCAGAGAAGGTGGCGGTATTTCTGGATATTGTTTATATCTAGTTTTAATTTGCATTTGTGGTTGCAATAATGAACTGTTTTTCCAGAAGATGGTTTTCTGAAGTGTTCCTGAGCCCATACAGTGATTTCCACTACAGACACGTATCTGCTTTTAATGCAGTGTCTCCTGAGGGCCTGAAGATCACAGGCACCCAATGTCAGTTTTCAGCCTTGTCTCTTGCATACAGAGATTTCTCCAGATTCTCTGAATCTTTTAATGATATGTGCCATAGATGATGTAAGCCCCAAATTCTTTGCAATTTTACATTGAGGAACGTTATTAAATTGTTGCATTGTTTGCCCACGCAGTCTTTTACAGAGCGGTGAAACCTTCTCCATCTTTACTTCTGATAGACTCCACCTCTCTGGGATGCTCTTTTTATACACAGTTGTGTTACTTACCTGTTGCCAATTAACCAAATTATTATTATTATTATTATTTTTAGCATTATTTTTAGCATTACACAACTTTTACAGTCTTTTGTTGCCCCTGTCCCAACTTTTTCTGAAACGTGTTGCTGACATCAAATTCAAAATGAGCATGTATTTTTCAAAAAACAATAACATTTCTTAGTTTCAACATTTGATATGTTGTCTTTGTACTATTTTCAATTAAATGTATAGGGTTTCCATGATTTTGCATATCTTCACATTCTGTTTTCATTTGTTTTACACGGTGTCCCAACATTTTTGGAATTGGGGTTGTATATCTGATAAACCATGGGGGGAGGCTATTATTATTATTATTATTATTATTATTATTATACATAATGTACACAGTGGTGTAGTGGTTAGCACTGTCACCTCACAGCAAGAAGGTTCTGGGTTCGAGCCCAGCTGCCGGCAGGGGCCTTTCTGTGTGGAGTTTGCATGTTCTCCCCATGTCTGTGTGGGTTTCCTCCTGGTGCTCCGGTTTCCCCCACAGCCCAAAGACATGCATTTTAGGTTAACATAAGGCGGCCTTAGGCTGAAGTGCTCTTGAGCAAGGTACCTAACCCCTAACTGTTCCCTGGGCGCTGTCGTATGGCTGCCCACTGCTCTGGGTGTGCGTGCGTGTGTTCATTGCTCCAGATGGGTTAAATGCAGAGGATGAATCTCGCTGTCCTTGGTGTGCATGTGACAAAGGTTTCTTCTTAAAAAACAAACAAAAAAAATACACATTCAATGGAATAATTAGATTTTACAAAAAGTTAAGAACAGAGGAATGTTACCAACATTGAATGCTGATACTGATCAAATGTAATTCAGTGTTCTGTCAATCTAATGTACAAAGTCAAAGTTCTAACAATAAAAATGGTACAAGTCCAAAAAACCTGAACAACAACCCAACTTGTATACAAGCTATATCCAGGTTGACAGTTCAAGTTCAAAGTTACTTTCGGTAGGAGTTAATTGTTACATTGCAGTTGTTCAAAACAAAAGAGCTTTGCTGAGTGAAGTCCATGAGTGAAGTCCTCTTGTAAAAGTCTCAGTTACTTTTCCTCACTTCCAAGTAGAACTTTTATATTTCCGCTATTGCTCTCTTTTCCAGTTTTTCGATATCTATTATGTTTTTCTTTTCTCTTGTAAATATGCATGAAGAATATTCAGTGAAGTTTTTGTAGTCTCTCGGGTATTCAGCACATCTTTTAGTTTCACTTTTTTTTTTTTTTTTTTAAAGATATTTTTTTGGGCTTTTTGCACCTTTATTGGATAGGACAGTGTAGAGACAGGAAATGAGCGGGAGAGAGACGGGAAGGGATCGGGAAATGACCTCGGGCCGGAATCGAACCCGGGTCGCCCGCATTCATGGCACGGCGCCCTAACCACCTGAGCCACGACGCCCCCTTTTAGTTTCACTTTTGAGTATTTATTTAGTGCTTAAACCGAGCACTGAATTAACCCCGTCTTCTCTCTCTCCCAGCCGATAGAGAAATGATTGTGCGCATGCGCAGCAAAAAAGTTGTCATTGAATCTTCACATGAGCTCCATTGTGTGACGTCGTGTTGTCTTGACAATGTGCAATATTATTAGCAATATTGCACGCTCATTCTCTATTGGCGAGAGTGGCGTAATACATGGAGGATAAGCGATTATAACAATATTGCGTGCCATCAATAAACCCACTAGAGGGGAATAGAATACATGGGGGGTTTTTTTCCCCATGGAAAAAGTGGCCTGTATGTTGTAGTAGTAGTCGTAATAATAATGATGGCTGGCTTTGAGTGGTCTATCAGATATATTCCATTTAGCTAGCATGATATTGAAATGGAAAAATACGGGTTTTCCAACACGAGAAGAGAAACTTCATATCTTCAAGCTAATGTGTGATTTTTCTTTTTATGATGCACGTTAACAAACAAAGTCCAGACATTTATCAAAACAATTCATCGATTTCCTCACGAGTGACAAAGATTTGTCATGGTTTTGGTTCGTGTCCTGGATGTAGCGCATATGAAAATACGAGTGGTGTATTTCCCAGTAAAACACTCGTGTCTATATAATGTGTGTGATGTTTTTTTGCACCATTTGGTGTAAATGTGTGAAAATCTCAGGAGATCAGCAGTTTCTGAAATCCTCAAACCCAGCCCATCTGGCACCAACAACCATGTCATGAGATCAGTCCCCCTCCTCCCCCCCAATTCTGATGTTTGAAGTGAACATGAACTGAATAGATGACTGGTATTAAAGGGCTGCCCTGCATCTGTGTATCTGCACAGTCATGTGTTTGGATAATCTGCATTCCTGCATACTGAAGCCTACCTTTTGATCAAAAGTAAGCATCGAAAAATTCTATGTTTTGGAAATGTGTTGGATTCTGGCCACCTGGCAGCCCTCATCGAAACCGCGTGTGTGCGTGTTGTATCTTGATGTGATTAAGTCATGGGGCTGAGCAGAAGGCCTGGTGATATACAGCTGCACTACTCTGTGTACCTCCATCCTAATTGCGCATATGTGCTCTGGGCTTGTTCATGCAGCCTTGCTACATTCCATTAACTCGCCGACGTTGCCAAATCACTCATTAAACTGGGCTAAATTGCATCACAGGTGGCCACGGTGGTGCAGTACAACTATCTTCAGTCTCTTGATGGGATGGTAAAACGAACCGAGCCAGATGGAGACAGAAATGGAAACACTCCTGGAGGAAACATTTTAGCAGCATGACTGGGATGAAATCACACACACACAAGCAAGTTATTTCAACATTTTCATCAAGAGCGCAACCAATAAGAAACGTAATTTTGGCTATCGATGAGGGGGTGGAAAATTCCTAAACAACGTCCTCCTGTGGAGAAAAGCACATGCACTCTGAAGCCTCAAGTGCTAAAGCGTTCCTGCTCTTCTCAATCCTCTCATTATAACCAGATGTAGTGGAATAGGACAAATCTGTGAGAATTTCACTCCCATTCGGTACCTCTGGTTATTTCCAACACAGTACCCAGTGCATACTTGGGGGGGGGGGGGGGGGATGAAGGAACCAGTGATGATATTGTAAGCTTTTTTTTTGTTGTCTTGTTAAATATACTGTACACTCCTGCACCAGTACAGTTACACCGACTTCAGTGATATTTCTATTATCGGGTCTCAGCCAGTAACCTTGACAAGCAGGGGGTTGTTTATCAAGCCAGTTCTGAACAATGTTTTGCACTTAAGTTTGCTGGATGTTTCTGTAGAAAGATGGATGGTGGCTTAAATCTATGATGGGGAATTTCAGAATGATTGATTCGGCACCCTTCAAAAGAAAAATGCGAATAAGTTATTCCATGAAATCGAGTCGTACATGAGCAGATAGCCAACGAGGCACGTAGCACTGAGTTGGATATAAACCATGTACGATGAGATTGAGTGAGTGGAATAATGGTTTTATTATATCCACATTGACTGGGTTTTGAGAAACAGAGGTTTTTTTTTTTTTTTTTGGTAAATTCGATAAAAACTTTTATACAAAATGTGTGACCAATCGCATACATGCATAGAATAGGGTGACCAGATTTCCCAAGTCTGAAACCGGGACACTTTTGCACGCGACCATGCTTGTGCACGCACACCTTTTTTTTTTTACGTAAACGTGACACTCGGAGAGGTGCTCTTATCATTTTGTTGAAGCTCACATTTATCAACATCTCACATGAAATAAAACAAACAGGCATTTTGTTATCTAGTAGCATAGTGGTATACAGATCAGTTAAATTATGGTCAGACAACAGATTTTGTAATGGCTGAGAATAGGCCAGGCTATGTCCATAGGCCAAATTTAAACTGATTTATTTCACCTGTTTGTGAGAACACCAAGAAGAATGCATATGCACATGTAGGCTATATCTCTAAAATTGTATGCACTATAGCATGAACTTAAAAAGTAGATATGCGACCTCAATATAGCCTAGGTCAGAATCAACCTTACTAACCATTCCGCACAACTGAATGAATAAAGCAAGATGATGTGTACAAAAGTGAACACTTTAATGGAAGGTGCAACAAGCTGTTCAACACAGCAATATGGCCAAACTGTCAGAATGGTATGTTAAACAGAGACAAGTGATTTGAGAATATATACTACGGAAGCCGAGAGAGGATATAATCCTTTTTTAAAATTTTTTTTATTCACTTTGTTATCCCGAGATAACGACATAATTAATTCAGGATCTCGAGAAAACAACACAACTAATTCGAGATCTCGAGAAAAAAAAACAACGTTATTTCATGATCTCGAGAAAACAGCTGAGAAATGGTTAATTCAGGTGCGCCAAGAGACTTGTGATATGCTGACTTTGGGGCTATTTCTCATTCTGTATAGACGCAACTTTGGTCATTAGAATGTCTGGAATAATCGATCACCTAATAAGGCAATATTTTGATCAGGGGTTGACACAGGGAGAGATTGCATTAAGTCTTTTAATAAGGGATAATTTCAAAATTAGTCCGCGGCACCTCCGCAGAAGACTGGCCCGGCTTCGTCTCTACCGACGGAGATATAGTGATCCAGCTGAGATCATGAAATAATTGCTTTGTTATCTCGAGATCTCGGAATAATGGTTTTGTTTTCTCGAGATCTCGAATTAGTTGTGTTGTTTTCTCAAGATCCTGAATTAATTATGTCGTTATCTCGGGATAACAAGGTGAATAAAAAAATATTATATGAAGGGCCTCTTGCGGCTTCCGTAAATATACACTGAAACAAAACAGCAGTAAAGGAGGAGAGGGGAGACAGCCCGAGGAAAGCCCCCACAGGAGCGCACAGCATTTGCAACATAAGCTACCCAACTCAGTACAAGAACAAAACACAGTCACTACGTTTACATGCACATAGAGAGAATTGAATTTCTGCCGTTGCTCGACTGAAATCGAAGTTCAAAATGCCATGTATACACCTTAATTCGGCTGAAATTGAACCGAACTTGATTTCTCGGAATCGAGCTACACGACCTAGTTTATGCGATTTCTGCCGAGCTACTTTGTGCATGTATACCCTATTGAGCTAGTTGTCGAGCTACTTCCGGAAGTGACGACTGATGAGACCACAAGTGGGAAACACAACAGCCTCGGTCGGCATGACAACAGTAGTAGCGAGCAGCAGAAGAGGTCAGGAGGAACAAACGAAGAAGACAAAATGGCGATGTAGAGCTCTCTGAAGTGTGGGTGGAGCACAGAGGACGGCAGGACAAAGCTTCTGGTACTAATAGGCTTTTTATTGTCAGACTTTTCAGTTTAACAGCCTACTTTTATTCTTAAGAGAAAAAAACACACGCGCGTGCTGTGTTCTAGTCCTGGGATGAGCTGTCCCCTCTGCTCTCCCTCTGCCTCCTTAAATAGGGCGCGGTTACTGGGAAGACACACAAACACAGGTTAATTACCGTCAGGTGAAGTGATTCTGCCACTCACCTTCCCTGGCTCCGCCCTCCTGTCACAGACCGGCGCTTGACCACGCCCCCACTGCCACAGGCAAGCAGAAACGTGCACTTCTGGAGCAATGAGGAGACAGAGTTCATGCTCATTCAGCTTAAGGAGTTGAATATATTAAAATTCATGGACGGGAGAAAAACGCGCAATGGAGAACACGGAACTGATAACTTTGTTTACACTCTTGAATAGCTCTTCTTCATGACGACAACCGGAAGTGTACCAACACGATGGGGCGTGTTGCGCCACCTGTGGCTCGGGTGCACAATGCACCTCACACAATAGCCCGATTTCAGTTGTGTGCATGTCCGATTGGATTTCTCTGGCACCCTGCTGGGACCTTCAGCTCGATTACCGACAGCAGCTCGATTTCGATGTGCATGTAAACGTAGTCACTGTGTGCAGTCGGCTTCGTGCGCATTGTTCTGCACCTCTCGGAGGAAGGGGTAGGTGCCCTGTAAAATCTTTGGAAAAGGTACATTTTCTTTTCGGCATAATTGCTGCGGCATTACTGCTGCTAGCTGCTGCTAGCTGCTAGACAAAGAACATTCGTGCCAGTTAATGTTTATTTTATTGTTGCATGGCAACACGTTCTGTTGTCTGGAATAATGTGGCTAAATAAACACCCATGCCACAGGGCCAGGGGGCAGTAATCAGGAAAGTTTGCGATTCCTGTCAATTCATCAAAATAGTAAATGCAGACATTTCTTCGCTAATGATTCCCACGCTGCTAAGTCGCAAACGTCGTGAGTGGCGAAAACCGGGACATATCCATGTCCCGACAGACTTTTGTCGGGACTCGGGACACACAACCCCAAATCGGGACTGTCCCGGTAAAACCGGGACGTCTGGTCACCCTAGCATAGAAAAATTTTTTTATTTTTCTTTGAGCTTTTGAACCAGTCTAAAAAATAACTTTTAATGCTTAAAGATGAAGAATGTAAACAAACCGGTGACGTGCTATAATAATAATTCTTGAAAAATAAAAAATGACTCTTGCCATCAAATGTTTTGCTTTTTTTCGTATTATTTTGGGGTTTTGTTTTTGAGTGAAGTTTTTATTTTGTCCTCAGTTGGTTCAGCAACACGTGCCGCCATTTTGTTTTTCTCTACTCATGGTATATGAGCTGATATCCTAGTAGTAGAGTAGCCAATCAGAGCGTGCGATTACTCATCCAGTGAATGGGGATAGAATAATAAATGCTATTCACTACTGAAAACTTCCTTTCACATTTGGAAAAACTTCTTACCTGTTATCTAACAATGATTCTTACAAGAATTCTTAAATAACTCTCTTCCTCAAAAATGGAGAAAGATCAGTGGCACAACTAAAGAAGATTAACTTGTCATCTTTGGCTGAAAATGGTTTTGTAAACTGTTCATGACTGGTGTCGAGCATTCTATACCACCAACCAACCAAACAGCTGTTTGGAAGGGTCACATAAAAGAAGCCCTTCCTGACAGCAGCTCGCGAGAATGCACTCTGAACTTCACCAGGCTTCATTGGAAATGGTGTGTTGTGGTCAGATGAGCACAAAATCAAACCGGTTGATCATGAACACTCTCAATGTTTGCTGATTACAAGAAAAGTCTCCCGAACCCACTGTAGAACAAGCTGGTGGTTCACTGATGCTTTGGGGCTGGTTGCAGAGAGTGGTCCAGCAGCACTGTGAGGACTGATGGTGTCATGAAGTCTATGGACAAGGACATTTTCATTTCCAAACCTGGTTGCCTCCATCAGGAAATTAAGGCTTGGCTGTATTCAGCATACATCACCAGTACTACATATAGTAGCTTGCGCTGTGCTCAGATGAGGATAAAACTGAACTATTTGGCCATGAACACCATAATAGTTGTTGAAAATTGGACTGCGGGCAAGAACAAGCCCTCAAACCCATTTTTAAATGGTGGGGAATCATTGATGCGATGGGGTTGTTTTGGTCTAACTGCTCTTCTGAAGTCTCATGAATATTTCAATCCAAATCCTAGTTGTCTTTGCCAGGAGGTGAAGACTTGGGCTACATCCACACGACAACGGCAACGAGATTTTTTTTTTTTTTAAAATATCGCGTCAACATGGGCAACGGATCAGTAAAATATCAGGTCCATATGGCAACGCAACGCTTGCTGAAAACGATGCAATACACATGCCACACCACTACGTGCGCTGTAAGACGGTCCCATCGGAGACACCAGAACAATAGAAGAAGTAGACGCATGCGCATAAACCCCTTCTTCTGTAGCATTAGCCACATAAAGTTTTGATTATTAATCAGTAGTGTAAAATGAAAGATGCGGAAAGAGGAATGAATGGGGGTAGATGGAAGCTGGTACGCCAACATTCTGATATCCTCCAGAATTCTTTAATGGTCCGGAATAAATTGAATGCTACACGTTGATGGATTACTTTGTTGTTCTACGCCCTTTTTGAGGAATGTATTGTCGGACTTAAACCAACATCTGAAGAGGTGAGATCGCTCCTTTTTTTTTTTCCTATGTTTGCTGGCGGGATTGTTTTTGGAAAGCACACGGGCGGTGCGCGGTTTGGTACTGCTTCTGCAGTGTTTGGACTAAAGACTCTACCCTAAGGGCTATTCTCTCTCTCTCTCACTTTGCACCATTACACAATAAATATTCACAGTGAAAATATTTTGTAAGCGCGTTTCATGAACCAAGTTATAGGATTTGTTGACAACTCGCATCGAGTTCGTTACACTTCTACCCGGCGTGAAGCACTGACAGTCATGTGGTTGTGACGTCATCATAAACAAATCCGTTCTACTCATCTAGATGACTTCGCAACGGCGCCGTTGCCAGATTTTTTCACTCTGGAACCCGTTCTCAAAAGATTTCGTTTTGGGGCACCCAAAACGCCAGTGCCATGTGGACGCCAGGCCGAAACGATAAACAATTTTATCAGAGTCACCTGAATCCGTTGCCGTGTGGACAGGGCCTTAGCTGTAGGTTGGTCTTTCTAGATAATGACACCAGCATCATGTATTCAGACCCACACAGAAAGGATGGGACAGGGATTGAAAATCTGTGGTGGGAATTCAAGATGGACGTCCACATCCACGAATCTAAGACTATAAAGGAGCTTGAAAATGTATTAGAAGTGAAAGAGACTCCAAGAGATGAAGACTTTTTTTTTTTTTTTTTTTTAATCCAGTGTTTTGCAGACAAAATGGCACACCTTAGGAATCGTTAACGTTTGGAATAATATTGCATTAAACTATATACTATACCATGATTCCATATGTTTAAACAAAGTGTTGTGTGTTCATTTTCAGGAAGGGTGGCAGTTATTCTGGAGATATTTATGTCCATGAAAGCACTCCGTCTCAAATACTGATAGCTGAATATATAATATAGCGTAACAGAACAGCAGTCAGGTAAATGGCGCTAATCATAACGGGAATAAACAGCGCTGGGATGAATACTGCTCCCGAGGTGAATGTGATCTGACTGATTTCCAAGTGAGGTATAAAATGAAATCTGACAGTATTGCCAATCGAAATGTTATTAATGCATCAGCTTCTCAGATTGGTTGCTAAAAGCTCGAGTGCACAGCCATCTGCATACAGCAAGCAAAATGAGTGTGGCACGCTGGCGGAACAAGTCTGTCAATCAGTTTAAAGCAATGACAATGTGTTTGGGTCACGCCTGAATGAAAGGAGCGTTAAAAATGAAGCATGGTCACGGTCACATCATGATTAGTGTGAGCATGTAGTGCTGTCAGAGCTCAGAGAAATACCTGTCCATTTTACTGATCTGTGATCAGATTTATTGCAGAGCAATACACATGTAGTTCACTCGGTTACTGCAAAGAATTTTGGCGTTCTTAGTGTTAATTTTTGTGGTCGAATTTATTTATCATCCGTCCATCTGGTCACGTTTTCGTTTCCAGGCTATATCTTTAAAACTACTGAAGATATCTTCATGAAACTTTTGTATACATATCAAGCAACATGTGAACTGGTGCCTTTTTGCTATTTTGGATTTTTGAAAAAAGGTATTTTTGAAATTTTTACATAAATAGATTTTGACTTAATTTCTAAGAGCAATGTTCGTTTCCAGAGCATATATCCAAAACTATTGAGAATATGGATTTGAAATTTGGTACACATGTTAACAAGGTGATATAGATGTGCCTTTTCATGCTAAGAAACATGAGAAATTTAAATATTTCCAGAGCAGAACTTGAAAACTATGAGTGGTATGGTCTTGAAAGTTGGTATACGTGTTGATGTATATGTGCCTTTTGATACTAAGAAATGTGAGAAATTTTAATTTTTAGCTCACCTGGGGGCGGCACGGTGGTGTAGTGGTTAGCGCTGTCGCCTCACAGCAAGAAGGTCCTGGGTTCGAACCCCGGGGCCGGCGAGGGCCTTTCTGTGCGGAGTTTGCATGTTCTCCCCGTGTCCGCGTGGGTTTCCTCCGGGTGCTCCGGTTTCCCCCACAGTCCAAAGACATGCAGGTTAGGTTAACTGGTGACTCTAAATTGACCGTAGGTGTGAATGTGAGTGTGAATGGTTGTCTGTGTCTGTGTCAGCCCTGTGATGACCTGGCGACTTGTCCAGGGTGTACCCCGCCTTTCGCCCGTAGTCAGCTGGGATAGGCTCCAGCTTGCCTGCGACCCTGTAGAAGGATAAAGCGGCTAGAGATAATGAGATGAGATGAGCTCACCTGGGCCAAAGGTCTGGTGGGCTTATGCCATGGGCTGCTAAGGTCAGTGTAAAGAGGTAGGGTTGGTTTCCTGCAGCAGAACTTGAAAACTGTAACACATAATATCTTGAAACTTGGTATATAGTTGGTATACAGTATAGGGTGGGGGATATAGATGACTGTCTTGTGTTTTTTGTGTGAATCCTTCAAATGATTGCGGTGGCTTGTCTTATTAAACATCAGATTTTATTCTGTCCACACTGACTGGATATGAGCAATTGCGTACACTGATTGGTGACTCTACTACTCTATCAGCTCCTATACTGGGCTGCCAACTCTCACGCAATGAGCGTGAGACACACGCATTTGATTGTCTTCACACGCTCACATGCCATACCTCCAATTTCTCACGCTAGAAAAAAAATCTAGTTTATCTATCTGATCTAGGCTACCCATTGCGTCGCGCCAACCACTTGCGATTGATCAATTACGCCTTACGCACGGCTAAACAGGCAGAGAGGTGTTCCCTTCTGTACACACTCCCCTATGGTAGGTGGCGCATCTAATGATGCTGCACTCGCCGGAAGTTGGATAATTGCCTACCGTCAATTTAAAGGAAGAGGAGAGAGAAGAAGGTATCCGAGTTGAAGACTGGTGTCTCGGACAGGTTTGTACATATGCACGCCAATGTGTGGTGTTACTGGCGTAATTATGAACTTGTATAAAGTTTCTTAATCGTTTTAGCCTATAAGTGTTGTGAGAATATTTAATGCCATATCGAGAGCTGTGTACTAGGCATGCTAAATCATTATAGGCCTACTGCCGTGCCACAGCCTCTATCTTCCCCAACAAGCAGCACGGGAGAGCACCTCCTTAGCACACGTTTATTAAGGCGCATTTTTAGTTTGTTTACTGTATGTTATCATACTTTATGACTTTATTTGAAGCCATACTGGAAATGTTGTAAAATAAAGCAAGTAAGAGATAATATTACAAATGCAAGAAGAGCCATTAGCCACCATACCTATTGTTTATTTACAGGGTATTTATTTTTAATTATTTATGATGTATGTAATTGCTCAGTTAAAGTAAATAAAGCATGGTCACCTGTAATATCAAAGAACTTGAACTTGTGAATAATTAAAAAAAAAAGACAGAGAACAATATACTGAGGAGACAGGGTTTCAAAGAGGGCAAGACAGGTAGAGAATATTTGTCAGATAACAGGCCCTGACGAATGCTCTGTTACTAATAAGAAACATAGATAAGAAATAAATTAATAAGAAATATATTAATATAGCTTATTTAAGTATGACCAAAATTTTTAAGCCCAACTTTGTGTGCACATTCCCACCTATGGCCAAGGTTCAGCTTTTTGTGTTTCAATACTGTTCAGACTTAATCATTTTAATGTTTCTTGTAGCACATGCACATTTTGCTTACTGTTTAAGCATTTTATTTGTTCTTTTGCTGTTGATATTTTTCCCCATGCCAATCTTCTGCTGAACCCAGTGGTGGGGAAAGCCCTTAAATGCATAATGAATAGTCAGTGAGAGACAATCTTATTTTTTGCAACAGTTATTAAAAGCTTAACATTTAGTTTCAATTCCGAAGGTGTTTAGGCTTAGCTGATGAAATATTTTCAAACATGAACTTGCCTTTAAATCTGAAACACAGGTCTATAGGGCTACAGGAACATTGGCAGTCATCTGTAGTTTTCTAGTGTGGGGGCTTTTAAGCCAAAACTTGGTGCTTTTGTTGGCCACAAGCTGAAGGCCTGGCAAGTCAGGGCATGTAAGAATGTAGGTATGGCACAGCAGGCCACTCCAAAAATCCACCAGAATGCAGGAACATCTACTAAATCCAAAATCTCAACACACCCCCCCCCCCCCCCCCCCCCCCCCCCATTGTCCATCTCCAGCTGGACAACCCACAGACAAAACACCAGAATGCAGGGGGACAAGTGAATATCAAACTGAATACAAAATTCCCACTTACTGCATGGTGTGCGGAAAAATTTTGCCGTCGAAAAAAATCTCACTCCAAGGAATTTTGAAAAGTTGGCAGCCCTGTCCTATAACGTGAGTAGAGAAAAACAAAATGGCGGAGCGTGTTGCTGAACCAACTGGGGATGAAATAAAAACTCTACTTGAACCCCCCCCAAAAGAAAACAAAAACGCAATAAAATATGGAATAAAAGGGTTTATTTTCCAATAGTTATCGCATTTTTCACAAATTGCTCCATCATTTCGCCGGTTTGTTTACATTCTAAGCAGAAATAATTTTGTCGGACACTTTATACAAAGTTTTTATTTATCAATTTTGCAATAAATTAAAATGCTCTTTCTCAAAATCTGTGACTGTGGATAGAATAAAACAGTTATTCCACTCAATCTCGTTGTACACGGCTTATAGCCAACTCGGAGCCATGCGCCTCGTCAGCTATCAGCTCATGTACGACTTGATTTTGTGGAATAACTGTTAAATGTTCAGACTATAACACAAAATTCCTTTTCAAAACTGGACTGAATATACGTGTTGCGTTGCATTTAGCAGATGCTTTTATCCAGAGCAACATACATCTCCCATCAACTTTATTAGGGATACCAGTGCAAAAAAAAAATCATAGATATTTTTGCACAGATACACACACAAAAATTGAGCTTCACTTATTGTTCACATCAAACATTAGTGTGGGGGGTAAGTGTGATCTCTGTGGTCTGGGTGTTGTTGCTAGGTGGACTGGTTTGAGTATTTCAGAAACTGCTGATCTCCTGGGGATTTCACACGCAACAGTTTCTAGAGTTTACACACAATGGTGGACGCACACGCGCGCACAGAGTGAGTGACAGTTCTGTGGGTGGAAATGCCATGTTGATAAGAGAGGTCAGAGGAAAATTACCAGATTGATTTGAGCTACTAGGAAGGATATAGTAACTCATCACAACCATCGGTGAGCAGAAAAGCATCTCAGAACACACAACACATCAAACCTTGAGGTGGACGGACTACAACAACAGAAGACATCATCAGGTTCCTCTTCTGTCAGCCAAGAACAGGAATCTGAGGCTATCGTGGGCACGGAGTTAATGAAAGTGGACAGTTGAAGACTGGAAAAAGATCAGGTGGTTATTTTATTTTATTTTTTCTTCTCCCTAATCTTCAACTGTCCATTTTAGGGGACTCTGTGTCCACAATAGCCTCAGATTCCTGTTCTTGACTGACAGAAGAGGAACCTGATGTCTTCTGCTCTTGTAGTTCATCCATCTCAAGGTTTGTGTGTGTGTTCTGAGACGCTTTTCAGCTCATCACGGTTGTACCAAGTGCTTATTTGACTTGCTTTAGACTTTGTCAGCTCATACCAGTCTAGTCATTCTCCTCTGATCTCTGTCCTCAACAAGGCGTTTCAGCCTGCAGACCCTGTGTTCACACGATGTGTTTGTTTTGTACCACTGCGTAAACTTCAGAGAAGGCTGTGTGTGAAAATCACAGGAGATCAGCAGTTTCTGAAACCGAAACTCAAGCCAGCCCATTTGGTACCAACAACCATGCCACAGCTAAATCACACTTTGTCTTCATTCTGATGTTTGATGTGAACATTAACTGACTATCTTGACCTGGATCTGCATGATGTAATGCATTGTGCTGCTACAACATGATTGGCTTATTGGACAACTGCATAAATGTACAGGTGGACAGATGGGTTCCTATTAGAGGATTTTTTTTTCTTCCAACCCTCTTAAAGAGACTAGGGGAGGGTGTTGTAATGTAATATAATATCAGCTGTGCAATCTGGAACTGTGGAAGTGGTGTTTTTGTTTTAAAAGTGATTTTGCTATAATGTGTTTAAAAAAAAAAAAAATCGCTAGAATATTTTTTCCAAACGTCTGCATAGCTGACATTCTCTGTTGATGCTAATCCTACTGAGCAGGAGAGAGCTGGCCAAACCCCCCCCCCCCCCAGCATATTTAATTACTTTCTAATTATCCTCACCATTAACTGCATTCGTGAAATGTGAGATGTTAAGTATACTTGTTGGTTAATTGTTTTTACTTCACGGTAATAAACCATTCTCCATACACCTTTTCTGAATGGGAGGGAGCCTTTGGGATTCGAGAGCATGCGAGACGGGGGAAGGAGGAAGCGGCGATGCTTCCAGAAGGTGTTGGTTAATGTTTGAGAGTTCATAACCTGTAATGTGGATCATTCCAGATTCATTTCTGTTGGCTCATGTTTTGTTGTATTGGAGAGGGGAAAAAGAGGCGTATTTTTGAGCGTACTCTGCTCTGAAACTGAGGAGCTTCTAGGCAAAAGGTGTAAAGGTTGGCATAAATTAATGAGCTCGTTTTCTTTAATAGAACACTTTAACTGTCTTTAATCTTTCATTTAACAATCCTGTAAGATGGCTGGAAATTTAAGTTAACATTTAAGCCATGTACGATGAGATTGAGTGAGTGGAATCATTGTTTATTTTTTTCGCGGTCTGGTTTCCAACAAATCCTGCGCTCTGATTGGCTGGTGAGCGGGTCTGTATCCTACGGTACGGACCCCGGTTATGGACCTCTGGCGACTCGCTTGTTCACAACAACGTGGTTATATATATATATATATATATATATATATATATATATATATATATATATATATATATATATATATATATAAATAAATACAATTTTTTTTTTTTTACAAGATTTATTTATAAGTATCAAAAATCTTAAACTTTTGCCAGCATTTCTCAGGAGAATAGCATTAATTTTACAGCATGGATAGCGATAATGACAGTCTTCACAGCGAAAGCGAGTTTTACTACCCTGAGGAAGAAGAAATAAAAGATTGCAGGAGAAAGCTAAAAACCTGTAACTGTTGCTAACACCGAGCAAAAACATGGCTGAATCCTGAATGACTCCTTTTTGTATAAATAGGGGGCAAAATGTAGTGGTTTTTTTTCCTGCCATGGAAGTGCACTTGTATACCGAGGAGGAAGCCATTTGCATTGCAGCCGTGAATGAGGATTCAAAATGGTGCCTCGGCTTGGTTTTCCCTTTCGGGCGCTCTCGTTTTCTGTTAGAATTTGGTAAAGAAAAAAATAAAAATATTATTTACCAGCTTAAGGTCGATCCGTATGGTGAAATACCGTGACTTCGGCCTTAAATGCTGACCTCAGCCCAGAGGGCCTCGGTCAGTACTTTCAAGACCTCGGTCACGGTATTTCATGATACGGACCTCCCAGCTGGTAAATAGTATTTTATATATAGCATTAGATCACTGGATCTTGAGAAACGGAGCATTTTATTTATTTATTTATTTATTTATTATTATTATTATTTTTTTTTTTGCAAATTCAAAAAATAAAAACTTTATACAAAGTGTTTGACACAATGACGGTAGCAATTTGTGAAAAAGTTATAATAATTCTTGAAGTGTTTTTTTTTTTTTTTTTTTAAATACAGAGACGTTCTTACCATCAAATACTTTTATTCCATATTTTATTTTAGCATTTTTGGGGGTTTTGTTTTCAAGTAAAGTTTTTATTTCGTCCGCTGTTTGTTCAGCGACACGCTCTGCCATTTTGTTCTTCTCTACTCCCGGTATATGAGCTGATATCCTAGTAGTAGAGCAGCCAATCAGAGCATGCGATTGCTCATATCCAGTGAACATGGATAGAATAAACTCTGGACATATTCTCAACCCAAAATTAAGATTTCTTGGTCATTGTCAGGATAATTCTTTGCACCAACAGGATTGATCATGTACAATAATAATAACCACGTGTTTATTCTGAACCTGAGATGCCGTTACTGCTATACGTCACTTTGTGTCATTGCTGTAGTTTCAGTCCATGTCCGGGCCTAAGTGTCATTCCGGAGGGCTTTAATATCGCTCCTTTTGCTTGTTTAACACACCTGTTTCAGCTCATCAATTAATGACTAGCCTTAGTGGAGCTAGTTGGAGCAAAGAGCTGCATGATACAGAAGTGCAGGTGAACACACTGTTCTTCATCTGCTGCGACGTGTTTAAGGAACTAAACACGGCTTGTGTTTTGTTTTTTGTGCCTGTTTCATTGAGTATCTACACTTGCCTGTTCCATTTTATTTATTTATTTATTTATTTATTTTCTTTCTTGGCTTATTTTTTCAGCTTTCCTGTCATGTCACTGAAGTAGAAATGTGTGCATGCCCCCCTTAACGCGAGTCAGGAATAACCCAGCTCTGCCAAAGTGCCTGCCGGCCTCGGGTTCCAATTAGCTCCTGCAATTAGCCTGGCAGATGTAGCACAAGAGGACTGGGAGGGATGATAAATTTAGCAACCCTGACAAAATATGGAGAATAAAACCCCTGCTTCCACCTCCTCCTCCCTTTAAGCTCGCCTTGAATTATAGCACACTTGTGAATTAAGCTCATGGGATTCATATTGCACCTATGTCACATTAAACTGTTTCTTAGCCACGGTGATGCCGGCAAATGTTCTGGGCGAGATAATGATGCTCTTTGTTAAAGAGCACGAGTGTGTTTGCACATCTTGTTCAGCAGGGAGCGGAGCGCGGCTGCCGTCCCCCTCACTGTTCTAACTGAAGCCCAGTACGTTTGTATGAGCATATAACAGGAGTAATGCCATGGAGTCTGCTGGCTGTTATGTAAACCTCCCACCTTCTCTCTCTCTCTCTCTCTCTCTCTCTCTCTCTCTCTCTCTGTCTCTCTCCAATAAAGCTTGTTAAAACTAATGTTTTATAGGCAGCTTGTTTCAAGAGGGAAGTACTGAGCGAAAGCATTAACGACAACCCTAAAAGAGAGGAGGGAGGAAAAAAGACCTTCAAGTCCTCGCAGTCCCCTGCGGACATAGACGGGTCTTTCATCTGGCAGTGAGATTTATTGAAATGCTACTTCTGTCTGTTTTGACTGGCACACACTTCCCTTCTCTCCACATTACTGCTTTTTATTCGATATCGGGCTGAGCTAATAACAACCGTCTCAACACCTATTAAGCCCTGTTTTTAAAAAAATAAAACCCACCATGCATTATTCCTGCAACTCATTTTAGCTCATGTTGAATAAATTCATGCTGAACTTGTTTAAAAATACATGACCATCACATACTTTTGTGCCACTTCTCAATGCCTTTCATCCAGCATTCTAGAGACCTGTCATTCGTCTCATTAATATTCAGTCTGAACCTGAGGAACACTGTGGGAGTTCTCAAGCTCAACATTTTCTCCACTGTTCTAGAGAACCGTCTAAGGTTTCGTTAGTGTTCACACTCCTCGTTGTGACTTTGGGTGATGGTTTATTTTCTATAGCATTCTGATAAATATGTTTACATCCAGTCTAATAGTTCTACCGATCACTCAATTAGGATATAAAATGCTTGTACGTCAGTCACAGAGGTCTCAAAAGTAGCCGGTCAGCAGCGGCAAATCGCCGTCTGTCGTAGGGTTTGCCATCATCTGTTTTTCACTGAGTAACAAAATATTTTTGTTTGCATATCTGTACAAAACTAAGCCATGTGCGCTGTGAAACTAAGTTTTATTCAACTAAATAATGGCCAAATACTAACACGTCTGTAGGAAATAGAGGCAGCCATTATGCTGCCGCATGCTGTAACTAAGATGTAATCTGACTGGCTGACAAGGTGTTGACAATGTTTTTGTGTACTGTGATTGAGCTGCGCTACCACATGGCTAGAAATGGCGACTGAGAAGCAGAGCTGCATGTTAGAAAATTTCAGCATGAGCAAACTGGTCGTAAATGATTTTTCCATTTTTTAATCAGTATTTTTACATCCCTTCATATTCCTGCTTCAGAAAAGATAATCTGGCATCACTGCATGCTAATGACTCTGATTAATCTTAAAAATTAGTCTACGGTCAGCCAGATTGTGCCCCAGCTGATGTGTGTAGTGCAGCAGGCGGTACAGAATGGGCAGCTCATGCTATAGTTGCAGTATTTGGGATGGATCGTAACACAATGATCTGAATCTGAATTCTCAGTATGTACTAACAGTCAAGTACCTGCTACCTGACCGATCATAGTATGTTCTGTGAGTAAGAGAGTGAGTGGTAAGGACAATTTGGATCTGCTTCGCTGCTGTCTGACCAGATGTTCACAGATGGTGTATACCCACGTATGCTGTGAAATATATTTAAAAAAAAAAACAAAAAAAAAAACCTCCAATGTTGAAATAATTCCTGACATTTCTACACCGCAGCAAGAACCGGCTTCCCTTCAGATAACAATCTTTCCGTTTTTCCCCAGGGGAATTCTTCTTCAGGTATTTGGAAGCTCGAACTGAATTGTGGGGTCGCATATGTTTATATACTACAGATGTAGTAGATCATCCAGGTACCATTCAACTACTATTAAATGCTTACTGAGTATTCAGATACCCTGCATCAGGGTTCTCTAGAAAATCTGAAGCAGCTGGCAAAAAAAAAAAAAGGCGGCTCTGGAATTTGTAGCAGCAGAGCCGCCATGGCGAAAATGCTGGGGGGGTCTGGGGGCATGCTTCTGCAGAAAATTTTTAAATTTACATACCTTCTGGTGCATTCTCCGCTAATAAATTACTTGCCATTTGTGTGTGTGCTTGGCTTTCTCAGTTACCCTCTGTAGTACGCTGCCTGGCTCTGTAACATAACCATGCCGTAGCATATGTAGTTATGTGGTCCAGAGGTGGACAAAGTACCCAACTTCATTACTCAAGTCAAAGTACAGATCCCACTGGTCAAATACTCCAGTACAAGTGAAAAGTTGTACAGTCAAATTTTTACTCAAGTTAAAGTACTGAAGTCAAGTCAACTTTATTGTCAAATATGCTATACATGCTCGACATGCAGCACAGATGAAATTTCAGTCCTCTCTGACCCACGGTGCAAACAGGCAATGCAATAAATAAAAAATAGAATAATGGAAATAAACAATACAAACAGTATAACCACTCTAGATAAGAACTGGACATAGACTAAACACTCAAATAAAAATAGAATAATTGAAATAAACACAAACAGTATAAACACTCGATAAGAACTAGACATAGACTAAAGACTCAAACAGAATAATTGAAATAAGCAATACAAACAGTATAAACACTAGATACGAACTAGACAGACTAACACTCAAAAATAGAATAATTGAAATATACAACACACAGTATAAACACTCTACATATGAACTAGACATAGACTTAACACATGTGTACACACTCACACGCGCATGCATAAATTGAAGCAAATAAACAGTCAAGGGCACTTGAGGTATAGCGGGTAAACATGAGAAGCAGAATAAACAATAAACTAATAGCTGTTAAGGTGAGGTAGTGCAGAATAGTGCAAATGAGCGAGGTAAAGTGAAATGTGCAGTCCCGGAGTTCAGTGTGTTAATGAACATTGAGAGTGTGTGTGTGTGTGTGTTGGGGGGGGTGGGAACTGTGAGGGTGACATGTCAGATGCTGAAGGGGGGGCAGGGGTGTGTGTGGGCAGAATCTGTGGCACGGGGCAGAGGGGGGAGGAGGGGCAGAACAGGGAGGGAGTTGAGCCTCCTGACCGCCTGGTGAAAGAAACCGTCCTTGAGCCTGCTGGTTTTTGGCCCAGAGACTCCGCAGTCTCCTCCCCGACGGCAGCAGGCTGAAGAGGCTGTGAGATGGGTGGGTGGGGTCACCTGCAATCCTGATGGCTTTGCGGGTGAGGCGGGAGTTATATATATCCATTAGAGTAGGGAGAGAGACACCAATGATCCTCTCAGCTGCTCTCATGATGTGCTGCGGAGTCTTGCAGCAGGACACGGTGCAGGCGCCGTACCACACGGTGATGCAGCTGGTCAGGATGTTCTCAATGGTGCCTCTGTAGAAAGTGTGCATGATGGGGGCCGGGGCTCTTGCTCTCCTCAGTTTGCGGAGGAAGTACAGATGCTGTTGGGCTTTTTTGGCCAGTGATGCAGTGGTGTTGTTCCAGGACAGGTCTTCAGAGATGTGCACACCCAGAAACTTGGTGCTGCTCACCCTCTCCACTGCAGCACCGTCGATAGATAGTGGAGCATGCTGGGTGTGCGCTCTCCTGAAGTCCACAACAATCTCCTTCGTCTTCTCCATGTTCAGGCGGAGAGTGTTGTCCTTGCACCACATGGCCAAGCGGCTCACCTCACTCCTGTAGATTGTCTCATCGCCATTGTTGATGAGCCCCACTACAGTCGTGTCATCCGCAAACTTAATGAAGAGATTTGAGCTGGATGTTGGTGTGCAGTCGTGGGTCAGCAGAGTGAAGAGGAGGGGGCTCAGCACACATCTTGGGGGGGCCCCCTGTGTTCAATGTGATGATGCTGGAGGAGTTGCTGCTGACCCGTACAGCCTGTGGTCTCCCTGTCAGGAAGTCCAGCAGCCAGTTGCACAGGGAGGTGTTGAGTCCCAGCTGGTCCAGTTTATGGATGAGCTGCTGAGGAATGATTGTGTTGAATGCTGAGCTGAAGTCCATGAACAGCATTCTGACATCCGAGTCTTTTGTCTCCAGGTGGGTGAGGGCTGAGTGGAGGGCAGTGGAGATGGCGTCATCAGTCGAACGGTTGGACTGATATGCAAACTGGAAAGGGTCCAGGGTGGGGGGGAGGGAAGACTTGATATGTCGCATGACTAGCTGCTCGAAGCACTTCATGAGGATGGGAGTGAGTGCAACAGCGCGGTAGTCATTGAAGCAGGAGGGAGACAGCTGCTTTGGGACCGGGATGATGGTGGTGGCTTTGAGGCACATGGGGACAACAGCCTGGCTCAATGAGATGTTGAAGATGTCTGTAAAGACATCTGTGAGCTCCTCGGCACAGTCTCTCAGGACACGACCAGGAATGTTATCAGGACCCAGGGCTTTCCGTACATTTGTCATCCTGAGAGCTCTCCTCACGCTGTCTGGGGACAGCGTCATCACCTGGTCGCTGGGAGGTGTGCCTCTTTTCCACCAAATCAGTTCCAGGGCTGGTTCGGGGTCAGTGCTGGTGCTGGTTCACAACTCATTCAACTCGCGAGCCAGCTGAGAACCAGTTTACTTTTCCATAGCTCACAGTGCTAAGGGAAGACACGTCATTACATCGCTGTATACATCAGTTACGTCGCCGTATACGTCATTGTCGCTGTGTACGTCAGTTACGTCACTACGTTTGCATAAACCTTGCCACGAATATCAAAGCAAAAACAACACGGAAGAAGCAGCAGTAACAACAATAATAATAATGGATGACTTCGCATTTGTACAGCTGCTGCTTCTCGTCGCTTAAAAATGGCGATCTTTCGCGGTCTTGTTATTGTTGTTGGTCTTAATAACTCCGCCCCCCTGCTGATGTAAGCGGTTCTTTCCTCTGGCCCAGCAGAGAGTTGGTGCTAGCCTGGAACCGGTTTTTCTGGCCCCAGAGCCAGTTCTTTGTCAGTGGAAACAGAAAACCCGGTTCCAAACTAAGCACCGGCCCCGAACCAGCCCTGGAACTGCTTTGGTGGAAAAGGGGCAGTGGTGGGGTCTTCCGTGCCGTGTTGCTATTGTCTGTCTCAAAGCGAGGGAAGAAGTCGTTCAACTGATTCAGCAGAGATGTAGAGTAGTCACAGGTCAGCGACAAGGGCTTGTAATCTGTGATGAAGTACTTGCTTTTAAAAATACTTGCGTATTAAAAGTACATTTTCTGTCAACGTATTATTGCCACAATGCTTACAAAACCTAATGCCTCTGAAGCAACTGACTGGATTTACTGACTAGCTTGTAGAACCTGTAGAATAAACACCTGGTAGAACTTTACAAAATGAAGCACAGCTGAACTGAAAAAGAACCGTTGTCGTCTTTATTTTATTTTTTATTTTTAATTGTAACACTCCTCCCCACCCCCACAAAGTAGCATGGTTGTGTTCTGACCCAGCTCTGGCAGTGTGTGTATGGAGCACTTGCATGTGACGTCACAGCCGATCCAGATTGTGACAGACGCCATCTTGTCGGTCAAACGCCGTATTTCCGCCTTCTACTTCTGCTTCTACTTCTACCTTTTCTTCTGGAAAAACCTACTATATACAATTCTACTACAACGGCTGCGGCTACAAGCTCTCCCTACCTGTGCACGTTTGTTTTTTGTGTGTATTTTTGCGTGTTGTTCGTCTGTACCGGACTTCAATATCCACTACAACCGTATGGACTTACTGGACATTGGTTTCCAACAGAAAATGACGGTTTGTAGCGATTTCCATCGCATGCACAACATTCCGGACGAGAAAAAAAAAACAACATTCCAGACGAGATAGCGAGACCAGCGGGGTCTCCGTGGATTGTTATTGGAAGCAAAGCTAAGGAGGCGGCGCCGGGAGCGGAAGCAAAAGCGAGGCTGCAGAGCCGGCCTGTTGACTAAGCTCAGAAAACAGCCACTCAAATCTCCACTGCTAAGCCTCTACCTCTCCAACGCCAGGTAAACAAGACGGACGATTTGGAATTACAGCTGGAATTACCTTATTCTATTCTATAATTGGCTGGTCAGTGCTATACTCAATACTTAAGTGACTTACCCATCCAGTGAGGATCATTTTCTTGTTTACAAGATGCCACATCTGAGTCACTGACAAATCCTGAATTTCTATAAAGATAACTGTCCAGAGATTTATAAGCACGCAGTGCTTCACCACTGAACAGCGAGGGAAAGTTGATGAGGTAATTATACACGTCCGGGTATTCCACCTCTGACAGTTCAACATCCACTGACACGGTCGTGAAAACTCTGTCCAGTAAGCCATAAGGGTCACTAATCTGTAGATCGTTTATTTTAGACATATATCTAGTTATCTGTTCATTAGAAAAATGAGCCATGTAGTCCGTCGGTTGAAATTGATCCATTCTGTACACGAGTGCAGCAATATTCAGCTGTGCTGTTGACCGACAAGATGGCGGCTGTGTACTTTCCGGTCATGTGACTGCAAGATCTCTATATATACATATATGTACAGTATGTTAATCAGGAAGACTGTGGAATAGCTGTAAATGCAGCTTGCTCAGAAAATAAAAATGTGCCCAAATCCAGAATCCAGGGACACGTCTGCCTGGGGGCATTTTGAGTTATTGACAGATTCAGAAAGTACAGTTTCTAAGCTTTCCAATGATGTCTTCCATGTGGAGATCTGACAATATTTGAAGAATGTGTGGCCTTTTGAAAGTGTATACCTCTTAAAACAGAAAAGGGAGAAAATCGCCCTCAAAGTTGTCCATCTCAGCTACTCTGGGTGTAGGGCGGGCACATAATGGTGCTCATTTGCATGACATTAAGGAAAGCCCTACCCCCTACGAGCTAGCACGATACTACTTTCATGTAAACAAAGATCACCACGTCAATTTTCCTTCCATGCAAAGTATGCCCAAAACAATTATGAAGTACAAAAATAAGTCCTAAAGTATACTTTAACGTTTTGTGGTTGAAAAATTACTCACACCGTAAGAAAGATAGCACGATGATGACACAACTAACACAACACTAGTTTCATGTAAAGCCTCGGTCACAACTGGCCGTACCGTGCTCCTACGGCCGGTCTACATGCAAAAAACGCAAGAAACGCACGGAGGGCGCGTGAAACGCACGAGAGCGCGCGTGACGTGCTGATTTTCGAGCCGCAGAGTGGCCGCAGAGGTTCGTTGTCATGTCAAACTCTACGGGCGCTTACGTTTTTTTCAGGTTGCAAGACAAATTTGCAGCCAATGCATGTCTTTCTCCATGAAAAAAAAAAAATGCAGCGATTTGGGAAACGCCAAAAATCACACCGCCAAAAAATCATACGTCCGGTTGTGACCTAGGCTTAACCAAACCACAACACTCTCCGTTACATGCAAAAATAACCACACAGCCTTAGATTAATAAACTTACCCCATCAGAAAGAGAAACGGCGCCTTGCACACACCAATGCCTCCGATGGAATGTAATCCTAGCTTCCTTTTGGTTGCGTTTTTTTGCTAGAAATGGTTATCTCCGATGTAAATACCATGTGTCTGTTTGCTTCGCAGTGTTTCAGCTCCTCTGCGCTCTGTTTAGCTTCCTCATTCCATAGTGAAATTACACGCCTGTATGCAGCTTAAGTAGCCACGAGTTCAGCTCGTATCATACAGCTGATTCGCGAAAAAAAACAAACAAAAGACTTAAATCATCATGTGAATGGCCCATATGGTAATTTACCCACACCCCCCAGCAGGCTACAGTCCTGACAAAAACGAGACAATTTGCAACAAAAAATGTATGCTTTTCCAACAAAACAATCTATTATCTGAAATACTGATTGCATTCTTCAAGATCTCAACTTGCACATGATGGAAAAAACCGAAAATCACAAATTTCGAAAAAAAAATGCTTCTTTTGCGATTATCTCGGATTCGTTTCGGCCGACGTGTTCCTGGTTTTGGTGAGGCGTCACAAATACAATCCAACCTGCTTAAAACCCAGGTCCACACCTCTAGCTTAATAACTGCCCAACAGCAACACTGCTTTAAGCAAGATTAAAAAAAATGCAAGACAATCATCTAACATCAAAGCACAACAATTCCAATAATTTGTTGTGACTGACTAGTACAATACTGTCCATCTCACAGGTCTCGTGCACATGTAATTGTATGCATTCATGCACACAATCTGCCTGTGGAATCATGGGGATAGCTCCTGACATGCTAGCAAACTCTTTTCAAACTCTAAATCATATTGGATAGCTAAAGTTATTAGAAAAGAGAGATTTCTACATTTTTATTTGGCAAGATTATCCTAAAACACATTTCTGAAAGGACTTCAGATAAGTTAACGTTATTCATGTTAGCGTAACTCTGTCTGTACATGCTAACTAACAGTGTCCAAGTTAACTATCTATGTATAAACGTTAGCTGTGGACAATGCGATGGCAACTTGGTGGGCAAATCCATAGAAAATCATTTGACTAACCAGACTGCATAGCTATTGCAACATTATCGCTAGCTCTAAAAGCACAGACAACTTCATTACAAGCTTTCTCTTGGAATAAAATGTTTACATTCCTCAATATGCTTCCGCAGGTTGGGTGGAGAGTTTTTGTAGGCTGTGATGTGGTTTGTTTTAGGTAAACAAAGCAAACATTTAAAACGAAATGAATCTTTAATCCTTTCAGAAAACTCAAACATGGGTTCTAGCTATAGCCATGAGTGCATGCGTTCCCCAGAAGAACCGCCTCCTTCCATTCTGCCATCAACTGATTGTGTTCAAGTAACGCTGCTGAGAAATCATTGAACATGATTTTATCCAGTCTGTGGACGTGACCCTAGTGATTATGGGCTCTCGGTGTCCCCTGCGAAAAAAACAAACAAAAAAAACCAATCACGTTTTAGAAAAGAAAAGGGAAAAAAACCATCCACTTTCAAAGCTGCTTCATAGTAACGAGGACCTTGATAGAAATGTAGTGGAGTGAAAAGGACGATATTTGTCTGTCTTTCAAATGTCGTGAAGTTAAAGTTGTAAGTTGCCAAAAAAAAAAATACTCAAGTACAGATACTCAGTGTACTTAAGTACAGTACTCAAGTAAATGTACTTCATTACTGTCCACCTCTGATGTGGTCTGGCTCAGCCAATCAGAGCGCAAGAATCGATCAACAAATATGGCGTCACTTCTGGTCATGCTAAACCCGAATCGAAAACAATTTCATGATGGAATAATTGGATTTGCAGCAAATTATGGGCAGCAGAGACTATATAAATCGCTTGAATATTGAAAGGATTTTTAAAAAATTTTTCTGAGATCAAGTTGCCGGCGCAGACTGTTTATGTAAGCAGAGAAAACCGCCGGTCACCAGTGCTTGTGGACATCTCTGCTACATACTGCTTTGTGCATAATAATAGTATGGAAGTATGTGTAGTCAGATGCAGCCCATGAAGTGCATTTAAGTTTAAAATCAGCCTGCTTGCCAAATGAAAATTTACAACTGATTTTTGTGAAGGAAAGGTAGGAGTGACGTTTGTCATTTCCTGATTGTTAAACCGACTTATCCACTGAGCAACGATGAAAATGAGACCCTGGATGGACAAATTAGTAGCCTGGACATGAACTCAGCTTCTATCCATGCTAATCCAGTAAAAATCAAAGAATAATGGCCAAGGAAACCTTTTATTTGTATTGAACGGGGATATACGCGTGTGTGTGTTTTGAGCTACAGTGTGCACATGGTGCCAAAAATGTTCATCTGAGTAAACGTAGTTTATATCGGTCATTAATCTTCTTAAAATCGTTGTGGTGGGATGTGCATCAAACTAACATTTAGAGGCAGATGTGGGACGGGAAAGTAAAGTTGACACAGTGTCTTGGAGGATGCTGAGGCTTTTTTTGGGGGGGGGGGGGGATAAAATGTGCTTTTTTTTTTTTTTTTTTTTTTTTTAATAAAAGTTATTTCTTTGGCAGTTTTCCCAGGCAGTGGCTCTTAATGTTGGTAACATTTGAAGATGATTAAAGCCAATATATCTGGGTTACTGATTTGATTATTTGCTGAAGTAATTTCTGGATTTTCAAAAAGAGGAGCCTTCTTGCTGCTGAATATGAGGTAAATATCAAATAATGAGCAGTTTTACTGTGGCCTTCGCAATTTTTATTTATTTATTTTTAAATACTCGTATTTGGATAACGCTGTGCAGAGATGGAACTCACTTACAAACACAAACAATAAGACTGCTATTGTTGTATTCATATTTACACACCCGACACCTCAAGGTTTGAGGTGGTGTTATGCGTTCCGAGATGCATTTCTGCTCACCACGGTTGTAAAGAGTGACTGAGTTACTGTAACTGTGGTAGCAGGGGCGCGGTCGAGCGTCAGCTGTGAACGGCAAGGAGGCAGGTTGAACCAGTAGGTAACATGATGAAGTGCACCTCTGTGTAATTACTGGCCGTCTTTTTAACCTGTGTGTCTTTCAGACAGCCAGGAGAGCGAGAGCAAGGCCAAGTTTACATTAGACTGTATCGGTCTCGTTTTCTTCGCGGATGCACTGTCCGTTCACATTAAAACGCCGGGAAACGGGAATCCGCCAGGGTCCACGTATTCAATCTAGATCGTGTCTGGGCCGGTGCTGTGTAAACATTGAGGATACGCTGTGCTGAGCTCTAGCTGGCGTTGTCATTGGACAACGTCACTGTGACATCCACCTTCCTGATTCGCTGGCGTTGGTCATGTGACGCGACTGCTGAAAAACGGCGCGGACTTCCGCCTTGTATCACCTTTCATTAAAGAGTATAAAAGTATGAAAATACTGCAAATACTGATGCAAATACTGCCCATTGTGTAGTTATGATTGTCTTTAGGCTTGCCATCCTTCCACTTGCAAGTGGTAAGTGATATGCACTGGGATCACACACACAGCGGCTCAGTCCTGAATCACTGCTCGTGCACTTCACTCGCGCGCTCTGTGAGCTGCGCAGGGCCGGAGTGCGCACCCTCCAGAGGGCACTCGCTGTTCAGGGCGGAGTGATTTGGAGCGCAGGATGCCTGCGGAGCCGAGCGTATCCGTGTATTGGCGTTGCTGTGTGCACGCGAATCGTGTATTGGCGTTGCTATGTGCACGCTAATTGTTTTAAAAACATTAATCTGATGATCCACTGATACGGTCTAATGTAAACCCCACGTAAGCTGCGAGACCCCATCACATGTGCGTATAGTGTGTGGCTTTTTTTTTTTTTCTCATTATAAGTCACTGAAAAGTGCCAAAATAAAAAGAACACGCCTGTTCTGAAACCTGCTTCCAGTTCTTCTGTTCCCCAAAGTCAGAGAATTGTTGCAGTAGCCTTCTGGTCAACTCAAACAAGTCCATTCTCCTCAGGCGTCTCATCAACAAGGCCCTTTTGCTTAAGAACTGCCTCGAGCCAAATGTTTGTTTTTTGTTTATCACACTATTCCGTGTAGACCCGAGAGCCTGCTGTGTGTGAAAAAACGAGATCATCAGCGGTTTCTGAAATGCTCAAGCCAGCCTACTGGTTACCTCACCCGCGACAGAGGTATTGTAATCAGTGTGGTTTGTTTTTGTTTGTTTGTCTAACAATCTAGCGTGTAGATGGTTGCACTGATTGACTTCAAATTTTCAGGGTAGGTGGGCAATGGTCCATAGATTACCTGATTAAATTTTGGGGGTAATTGGATCAAGGTGAAGGTCACCGGAAAGGTCAATCTTTCGGACAAAATAACATTTTCCATTATAACTCAAAAACGGTTGCTGATAGATGTTTACGATTATGATCATATAGGAACTCCCATATGGGCTCTCATTTGGCACCATGACCTTGAATGACTCCAAAACGTCAAAGTCATGGATTTTTATTGGACTATAACCTAACAGCTGCTGATTGAGAAATATTACCATTATCAACATATAGGTATAAAATAAGTGCTGCCGGGTGAGGTTTGTTTTGCCTAGCAACACTTTTGATGTTTGATGTGATTGTGTATCTCATCTCATTATCTCTAGCCGCTTTATCCTGTTCTACAGGGACGCAGGCAAGCTGGAGCCTATCCCAGCTGACTACGGGCGAAAGGCGGGGTACACCCTGGACAAGTCGCCAGGTCATCACAGGGCTGACACATAGACACAGACAACCATTCACACTCACATTCACACCTACGGTCAATTTAGAGTCACCAGTTAACCTAACCTGCATGTCTTTGGACTGTGGGGGAAACCGGAGCACCCGGAGGAAACCCACGCGGACACGGGGAGAACATGCAAACTCCACACAGAAAGGCCCTCGTCGGCCACGGGGCTCGAACCCAGAACCTTCTTGCTGCGAGGCAACAGTGCTAACCACTAGGGGTGTGCAAAAATATCGATACGGCGATATATCGCGATACTTTGTCTTCCGATTCAATATCGATACTCAATTTGAATATCGATATTTTTTCAAATAATAAAATCATGTTTCAGACGGGTTGTAAATCCAGTATGACTTCCGCACCTCCGCTCCGCGAGGTGTTGCTGTGCCGCTACCTCACTGCAAGGCACTCTTCGTCTTCTCTTTTTTCCCCGGCGGTTGCAGTGAGGAAAAAAAACAGGCAAGCATGGCTGTTAACATAAACCTAGAGACGCCGCCGAACTTTAAGGCAGATGTTTGGAGGCACTTTGGATTCCAAAGGAAAGGAGAAAAAAAAAAACAGTGAGCCGGACAAAGAGATTGCACTTTGCAAAACCTGTTTCGCTCCAATTAAATTAAGATGCTCCAATTAAGATGCCCACTGCACTTTTCAGTGTGTTTCAGACAGTGTGTTGTTCCTGCAAAATAAGCACAAGTTAAATGTTCTCAGGTATATGTTCTCGAGTTTACAAAGAACAAATTGATATTAGTGTTAGCACTGAAATGTATGTGCAGTCTGCAGTGCAAGTTTTAAGTTTTCATAAAACAATTTGATTCTGCTTGTTAAGCAGCACTGATGTGTCCATGCTTACAGAAAAGTTGATAATACTAGCACAGAAATGGGAATTTTCTGTATGTTGTAGTGAAGCAACTCTTGGTTTTGCCAGCAGTAGAATAGAGACAAATATATGTCTGGCAAGAGTGTGTAGTTATGTATGTGAAATGTAATTTTACAGTGGTCAATAAATTCTGATTTTCTTCAGTGACACAGATATTGTGATGTGGTTGAAATTTCTTGCAATATATCGATTATCGCAGAATCGCTGTACCGTGATATTATCGTTATCGTGGGCAAAATATCGCCATAGTATCGTGAGGTATCTGGTGATACCCAGCCCTACTAACCACTACACCACCGTGCCGCCCTGACTGTGTATCTGCATGATTTTATGCTCTGTGTTGCTGCTACATGATTAGGCAGGTATACAGGTGTTCTACCTCACTGTTCTTCCTATGGTGCTCGTATAAGTTTATCTTAAGGATTGTTGTTATGACTGCATGGTAACAGTGAAGCCTGAAAATCCTTCCATTTTAAACATCACCACTCCTGATCTAAGATTTGAAAGCATCCCAAGGACCAAAAGTATTTAATCGCATCTCCTCTGCACTCAGATGTCAACATTGAGTGAGTGTTAGGATAAGAATGTCTGCGCAAGGAGGTCATTCAGGGGAGTCTTCCCTCATACAGCTGTTTCATCCAGCGTCCTTTTCTCAATCACTCTTCCGCCTTGCTGAAGCACACTCCTCCTCAATGTGCTGATTTGCTGAGCCATTCCAGGCTTCTTCGTCTCCGTCAGGGCCAGACCCACTTTCTGAGCCGTGCAAAAACTTCAAGGTGACCTTGCTCTCCGGTCCGTTAAGGCAGACAGGAATGAACTTGCCTTTATGCCGACAGTAAATATGCTCTGCCTCTTCATCCACAGGCGACCATGTTTGTGTTTACGCCCCTGGTAATGCAAACTACATTGTAAAAACCATTAAACTAAACTAGCAGCACTGAGTACTCTAGTATCTATAAATACCTGACCTAAATCGGCCAACTCCATTCGGCTCAAATCTGTCTTCCGCTCTCCACATCCACTATGGGTTTTGACCTGCTATTTTTCAACCCATCGACATGTACTAATGATGCAGCTAGCGCTCAGGTTTCCAATCTATTTCTGTTCTGTTTTGGTGCTGTGTACGCCTGCATTCACAAAATCGGTGCTGCATAAAATTTTTTTTGGCTCGGGCTCTTTTTTTTTTTTTTTTTTTTTTTTTTTTTTTAAAACCACTCCAGTGGAAAGCCATATTATGAGTAGGGGTAGAGATCTCTAGGGATCTCGTGACTTGATCTGATTTCAATTTCAGGGCATTTGTAAATTGATTCTATATACATCTTAATGCTTCTCTCACTTTTTAAAAAAAAATCTTTAATAACCTACATTGTTCTTATCATGAAAAATAATCCATTTTTCTTCTATTAAGGCTGTGAGAACAAACATTTGCTTGAATTTCAATTAAAAAAAAAGAAAAAAACGCACTGTAGCCCCTGTTCTGCCTTTAGTCTGTTGAAATATTTTACTGTATTTTCCCTTCAATAAACTAACCAGTCGAAGTAACCCCAGATAATATACAGTACTAGTCAAGTTTGGACACACCTTCTAATTCAATGTTTTTTTTTCTTTATTTTTATAAAGTAAAAGACACTTCCTGTCTTAAAGTAATGATGGATGTCGTTTCTCTTTACTTAGTTGAGCGCTTCTTGATGTAGTATGGATTACTCCAGTTGTGGAATAGGCTTATTTACCGTTTTTATTATTAACTGTTTGATTGCAACACATTAAGAAGGTAAGAAATTACACTAACTTTTGACGAGGCACAACTGTTAATTGAAAAGCATTCCAGTTGACTACCTCATGAAGCTGGTTAAGATGATAATAGTGTGCAAAGTGTCAAGATAAACAGGGACTACTTTCAAGAATCTGAAACGTTTTGGGTTTAACACTTGTTTACCACATAATTCCATGTACAACCCCGATTCCAAAAAATTTGGGACAAAGTACAAATTATAAATAAAAACGGAATGCAATGATGTGGAAGTTTCAAAATTCCATATTTTATTAGAATAGAACATACCGTAGATGACACATCAAATGTTTAAACTGAGAAAATGTATCATTTAAAGAGAAAAATTAGGTGATTTTAAATTTCATGACAACAACACATCTCAAAAAAGTTGGGACAAGGCCATGTTTCCCACTGTGAGACATCCCCTTTTCTCTTTACAACAGTCTGTAAACGTCTGGGGACTGAGGAGACAAGTTGCTCAAGTTTAGGGATAGGAATGTTAACCCATTCTTGTCTAATGTAGGATTCTAGTTGCTCAACTGTCTTAGGTCTTTTTTGTCGTACCTTCCGTTTTATGATGCGCCAAATGTTTTCTATGGGTGAAAGATCTGGACTGCAGTCTGGCCAGTTCAGTACCCGGACCCTTCTTCTACGCAGCCATGATGCTGTAACTGATGCAGTATGTGGTTTGGCATTGTCATGTTGGAAAATGCAAGGTCTTCCCTGAAAGAGCCTTCATCTGGATGGGAGCATATGTTGCTCTAGAACCTGGATATACCTTTCAGCATTGATGGTGTCTTTCCAGATGTGTAAGCTGCCCATGCCACACGCACTAATGCAACCCCATACCATCAGAGATGCAGGCTTCTGAACTGAGCGCCAATAACAACTTGGGTCATCCTTCTCCTCTTTAGTCCGAATGACACGGCGTCCCTGATTTCCATAAAGAACTTCAAATTTTGATTCGTCTGACCACAGAACAGTTTTCCACTTTGCCACAATCCATTTTAAATGAGCCTTGGCCCAGAGAAGACGTCTGCGCTTCTGGATCATGTTTAGATACGGCTTCTTCTTTGAACTATAGAGTTTTAGCTGGCAACGGCGGATGGCACGGTGAATTGTGTTCACAGATAATGTTCTCTGGAAATATTCCTGAGCCCATTTTGTGATTTCCAATACAGAAGCATGCCTGTATGTGATGCAGTGCTGTCTAAGGGCCCGAAGATCACGGGCACCCGGTGTGGTTTTCCGGCTTTGACCCTTACACACAGAGATTCTTCCAGATTCTCTGAATCTTTTGATGATATTATGCACTGTAGATGATATGTTCAAACTCTGCAATTTTACACTATCGAACTCCTTTCTGATATTGCTCCACTATTTGTTGGCGCAGAATTAGGGGGATTGGTGATCCTCTTCCCATCTTTACTTCTGAGAGCCGCTGCCACTCCAAGATGCTCTTTTTATACCCAGTCATGTTAATGACCTATTGCCAATTGACCTAATGAGTTGCAATTTGGTCCTCCAGCTGTTCCTTTTTTGTACCTTTAACTTTTCCAGCCTCTTATTGCCCCTGTCCCAACTTTTTTGAGATGTGTTGCTGTCATGAAATTTCAAATGGGCCAATATTCGGCATGAAATTTCAAAATGTCTCACTTTCGACATTTGATATGTTGTCTACGTTCTATTGTGAATACAATATCAGTTTTTGAGATTTGTAAATTATTGCATTCCGTTTTTATTTACAATTTGTACTTTGTCCCAACTTTTTTGGAATCGGGGTTGTATGTTATTTCAGAGTTTTGTTGTCTTCAGTGTTCTACAATGTAGAAAAGTCAAAATACAGGAAAAAAAAACCCTTATGAATAAGTAGGGGTGTACAAACTTTTGAATATCGTATATACTGTAAAGATTCCATTCTATCTTATGAGAAGAGTGATTTTTTTTTTTTCCTATTGTCCTGTGCTGAAACTAAACACAGTATTGTTCGAGTTTAAGAACTTGCAAAATAATGAAATATAGACTATGTTTAAAAGGAGTTTCTAGCACAGGTAAAGTTTATATACCTGTAGTGGTCATGTGATCTAGTAATGATCAAGCACAACATGTGTGACTATGAGCCCTACAGTAAGGGCTCAAAATTATGAATTTGGGTCTCAAGAGAGACAAAGCACAAGTGTTCACCCGGTCATCAGGAGATCACTAATTCAAATCCCAAGCATACAACAGCCCAAGACTAGCCAATCACGTGTTTGTGAGATCATGTATGCAGAAGAGGGCAGATAGAGCCTACCTCTGAATGTATTGCGATGCACAGTGACTCAAAATGAGCAGCAGTTCAGAAAAATGTGGTTGGCTGGCCTCAAGTGTCTCAGAGGAAGCACATGTTAGCCTTCATCCTCCTTAGTAGGTAGCTGTTGTTGGATCGGAGAGAGCTGGATGGTGGGTGGAAACTGGCAGGTGACCAAACTGGTGATTCTGATTTGTATTGAAATGACATGTACAGTCCTGTGCTAAAGTCTTAGGCACCCTATTTCTTTTTTTTTCATTCAAACTTTTTGTTATAGATTTCTATTTTACATTATCTTCTACGTTATCAAGCCAGTACAGAGACATTTTAGAGTCCAAACGTTCGTTTTCCAGCACAAAATTAAATGTTACAGGGAAACAAAATGGTTGTATCTGAGCAGCATATTACATAAGAGAGCATGTTTCAGATTAAAAAAGAAAACTTAATGAAGGCTACTGGGTTTTGGTGCAAAAATTAAGAAGCGAGTGTGATGGTGTCCAGAAGAACTGTGGCTGGTTCTGTAAGATGCTCGGTAAAACCTAACTGCACTCATTGTACCTGAGACTTTTTTTTTTTTTTAAGCAAAGGGTTGTCTCATGCAAAATATTGACTTTTGTTTCATTTATTATGGCTTCCTGTGGTTTATAGTTTTGGGGGGTTTTTTCGTTTCATTATTTTTAAGCCATTTTTGTTCTGCTGCATTTCTTTACAATATTTTTTTTTTTTGGGGGGGTCATGCTTTCGATTACAGAGACAGCCTGTGTCCTGTCTGCCAGTCATCCCAAATTCTCAGTGAAGTTTCCTGATCAAAAGCAGAGTCTCAGACAGCTGACCTTCACCTCACGCAAGGACGATCAGGAGTTGAGCCGTGTTAGGGCTGAGTGTGTTTACATCTATTCAGGTGGTACAGAGAAGGAATAAAGGAAGGGCTAAAGATTACTGAGGAATTGATCTAACCCTCATAGTAGGTTTGAAGCAAAGTGTGAGAATGGGAACAAGAGGGCGGGACAGAGCAGTGATATGTACTCTTAGCTCTGGAAGTTGGTTAACCCTGCGGCCCTGGCACTGCTGCCACTCTAATTGGAGAAGGGCCTGAAGGGAAAGCGGATGGAGCTGGGAGTGTTATGGCAGGTGCCAACACAACTGAGCTTCACTTCTACAATTATGTGAAGGGGTGTTTATTTTGGTCACTTTTTTTTTTGTTTTTAGAGCGGTTTTTCGTTTCGCCTTTTCCGCCTCGTAAGAGAGAAGTTCTTTAACGTGAATGTTAAGATTAAGACTTCCATCTTATCTCAAATACCACCTGACTCAAAGCTCAGGAATTGATCAATCAAAGCCAGCTCTCAGTTTCTCTGTCTTCCACCCCCACAGTCAGCGGCTGGATGCCTCCTTTAGGAACAGGCGCACACAAATAGCATGATGTGGATCGCGGCAAAGCACAGTGGGGTTGAGGCGTAATGGAAAGGGACATGAGCACATCCTGTTCACTTGAACATGAAGTTTGTGCCCAAATCTCAGCCTTTCCTCAGCGTAGGACTTGACCTAAGAACTGCTGCTGTAACCGTAAAAACTACGATGCTTGTACTGAACATCCTTTTAACATTCTTCGCATTGTTTGACTTTATATTTTCACATTTGTATCATATAATGATGAATGGGTTTCCTTTTGAGTCTGGTTCTTGCCTTTTCGGGGAGATTTTTCATTACCACTGTTGCCTCTGACTAGCTCGTTTAGAGCCTCCTATTTTCCGTTTAAAAAAACATGAAATTCCGTTTCAGAGAATGGATAATTCCGTTTCAGACAATTTGTTTCAGTTATATGCTCATGACAACTAAATTGGCATTTTTAGATTTTGAGCATATAAAATACATAATTCAGAATCAGAATTCTTAAGTACATGTAATAAATGCATGAAATTTTAGGTTTCAGGTAACTGGTGTTGGGAGGCATCTGCATGTTTATTGTCCTTGTGCATCCATCCCTGTAATCCTGCTTTACTGGCCTGCTGTAGTACAACTTCATATAAAGCTTTAAACTTAATGTACACAGTCTAATATCTTAATGCACCTTAGAATCAACACTGAATTTCACTTCACTGAAAATGTGTTTCATTTATTTAAGACTGTAGTTAATTAGTGCTGTTAACTTGATTGTTGACTGGCTCCTGCTATTTTCTTTAAAACTTTATATTGTATATTTAATACTTTTACGGTTATCCTTACTCTTTATACATGAACATTTAAATAAAACAATCTCAGTTATCATTTTATCCATGTTTTTCAAACTTTTTTTATTCGTTGTTATGCTTAATGTTTTCAGTGCAACGACAGGTCTAACATAGTGTGTGACAGTGTCCATTTAATATATACTTCAAATTATTTAACAGTTAACACTCTTATGAGTTTAATTTGCATTTTCCTGTAAATTATTCATTTAATAATGCACAAGTCTTCAAACTCCTTTATATAGAAAATCATTCTTCGGAACATAAATTCTTATTTAAGAACATAAACCATTAAATCATGAAAATCAGTTGCTATTATATAATGTTAAACTGAAAAGCCTTGGTGCAAACTAGTAATGGAAATCTGACTGTTCAAAATCTGCCTTCAAGATCACCATTGTAATACAGCATTAGGAGTTCCTTTGTGCTTGAAGATATTCCGTGGCCACGCGTTAATAATGCGTGGGAATGAGATCCTATTCCGTGGCCACGACTTGTTTAATGCGTGGGAACGAGATGATTAGGTGGTCACGAATTAATAACGCATGGCCATGAGAAGTGTTAAGGCCTCTGCATGCTCTTGCGACAAGGCTTTCGCAGATAGCTTTTCGCAGACAGTTGTAATTTATCGTTGAGCGGGGAGTAATAGGCGTGCGCGATGTTATTCACTGCCACAACGCAAGGGGGCGCGAAGTCGCGAAATCGCTAGGAGTAGTTGGTGGGTGTGGTTAGTGGAGTGTTTATCCTCCGGTTACTTATAATGACTAGAACTGGAGTCGTATAGATGTACGTACTTCCTCGATCAACCGCTCTTCGTGCTGCTCCATCTTCGCTCGTGTTTTTAAAAATGGTGGTCATGAAAACAAAACAAACCGGGAAAGTAGGGAAGCAGAAGTGCATGTACAGCGGATGTAGAGTGGACCAGTCAGAGCCCTCTTGTCTGCGAGGCTTCTACGGTGGTCACAATTTTTGGGAGGTGCGCACAGAGCGTCTGCGAAGGTGGGGGGGCTATGCAGACGCTGTCTGCGACGCCATCTGCGAGGACTGCGTTGTCAGCATAAATTGGCCTTTAGTCATTTCATCACTGAGACTGTTGACTTTCTGGCATCAGTAGCTTCAGCCACAAATATGGACAAGTTTGATCTGATTTCGTTTTATTTTAATCTAGGAATGAATTATAATATCCTTAAATCACTTGCAGTTAGACATGGAGTAATTCTGAGCAAGAGACACTTAATTCGGCTGCTCAAAAAGCACAGGCTCAAACGTAGATTATGCTGACCTTGGGGAAGTTATAGATTTCATCATACAGGATAAATCCTGTATTTATTGTACAATTAAAGGCCACTCAAAAACTGGACATCATCCCATCAGGCTGGAACTTGAATCATCTCGTGGCCACCCAATAATCATCTCGTTCCCACGCGTTAAGCAAGTCATGGCCATGGAATTTTTTTTTTTTCCCACCCATGTCACCAGAGGGGCTCCGTAGATTCCGTTTCTGACCCCAATTTCCGCGATTTCCGTCCGTTTTTCGCGATTGCGGAAAATCAGAAGCCCTACTCATTACAGATCTAAATATAAATTTGATTTTCTGAGAAGCTACTTTGACAACGTGTGTTCAAATCATATATAATTTTTTTTTTTTCATTCTTTTATTACAGTCTTGCATTCCTCTTACTTCGCAACCAGGTTTGCATTGTTGCCAAGATTCTTCGAAGACTGAGACTGATCTGTTAAAGCACAAATCTGAGTTCTTGAATTTGGGACGAAATCCGTATGTCTGTATAACGTGTACCACTGAGGATATGATGAAAGTCATGGCTTATCAGAGGTTAATTCCTAGTGCTGCTGTTTCCATTACTAACAAGCAAATCTCTTCATCCTTTGCTTTTCAGACCATCATGGAGCAGTTCAACCCCTGCTTGCGGAACTTTGTTGCCATGGGGAAGAACTACGAGAAAGCTCTCTCCAGTAAGTACGGCACCATTTTCTCCCATTCTGTCCTCATTTAGCTGCTCCTTCTGGGCAGCCAGCCAGCGCCTCCCGCCTCTCACCTCCTGCTCGCACCACTTCTTTTGAAAAACAATCATGACAGCAACGCCATTCAATTTATCATCCTGTCACTTGCAACAACCACAATGAGCATTATCAGCTCCAGCCCAGCTATCTTCAGCACCACAGAGTTGTTTAGAGGAAGAGGGAGAGACAAATTCTTTGGAGGCTTTTCAGATTGAAATTGATGCATACCGCATGTCCGAGAAAGTGGTGTTTAGTCAATGGATGCATGGTAATGGAGCCATGAGAACTTGTTATATAGGTTGAGCTTTTAAGCTCCAGATAATCAGCTGTTGATGTCTACATTTCCATTCTGGCTCATTTACTTCTCCTAATCTCTGATATAATGACAAGCAGCTCTTTGACTCCAATACCTTTGAGAAATGATGAATGGACCTGTATTGAAATAAAGATGTGGTTGTATGATGTGGTTGTTATTGTTTATTATTGTTTTATTTTTATTTTTTTTAAATAGCATTTTCTCCAGTGAGACATAATCACATGCTATTGTGCATGTTCTCCCAGCTGAGAGAACCAGAGCTGAGGTTTTCAGTGCAGTCTTCCATGACCACCACTTAATGATGAATGCTGTTCTGAGACATTGTAGATATGACGACATCTTTTATTGTGTGTGTGTGTGTGGGGGGGGTTAAAATAAGTTAATTACATTGCAGACTGACTGGAAGTCACTGATTCGATGTTACAATTTTGTTAAAATCCCTCCTTTTATATAAATATAAATATTTTTAATTTTTAAAATAAAAATTATATTTTAAATAAAAAAATAAGATTTTTGTGGACCTGTATCTCAAACGCTTTGAAACTGAAACAGTCAGTAAAAGTTCTCAGTCATTAGTCGTCATATTCCAAAGCCATATTAACCCTCTGGGGTCTGAGGGTGTTTTCTGGCACTCTAATGATTTTGGTATGCTCTGATTTCAATTGTCAGTTTCAACAAATCCTAGCAGTATTTTCAAAGTCATATGACTTTTTTTTTTGTATTCAGCACAAGTTCAGCTACAATAATATCCATGTAGTATTTATGTCATGATTGTACTTTAAAAAAAAAAACATAAATGAAGATGTTGTAAAAAGCAGCTTTAGAACTGTTGGAATGTGTGAAAAACCATGACCTTACCCATTGTGACGAATCGTTTTGATCACTTGAGGTGATTTCTGTTCAGTCTTGGGCTACATCCACACGACAACAGCAACGAGAGTTTAAAAAAAAAATATCGCGTCCACATGGGCAACGGATCAGTAAAATATCAGGTCCATATGGCAACGCAACGCTTGCTGAAAACGATGCAATACACATGCCACACCTCTAGGTGCGCTGTAAGACGGTCCCATCGGAGACACCACAACAATAGAAGAAGTAAGGACGCATGCGCATAAACTATTATGCGCGAGACTTCATATTAGCCACAAAGTCAGAAAAATCTGTTCGTAAAATTACGTTATAATGACCAAATACAATGAAAAGTATTTTTCCAGTCTCACCTGTGAAAGGTAATCCCATGTGATCTCGTTTGGACGGCAAACCTGTTGGTACAGTTAAACGCAGCACATGAATGAGGCATCTTTATTCTCTGCTTTGACCCATCCAATATGGCGGCGAGGATGACGTATGATTCTACGCGGAAGGCGGCGTCTTTAATGGTCCGGAATAAATTGAATGCTACACGTTGATGGATTAATTTGTTCTTCTATGCCCTTTTTGAAGAATGTATTGTAGGACTTAAACCAACATCTGAAGAGGTGAGATCGCTCCTTTTTTTCCCTATTTTTGCTGGCGGGATTGACTCTCTCTCTCTCTCTCTCTCTCTCTCTCTCTCTCTCTCTCTTTGCACCATTACACAATAAATATTCACAGTGAAAATATTTTGTAAGCGCGTTTCATGAACCAAGTTATAGGATTTGTTGACAACTCGCATCGAGTTCGTTACACTTCTACCCGCCGTGAAGCACATGTGGTTGTGACGTCATCGTAAACAAATCCGTTCTACTCATCCAGACGACTTCGCAACGGCGCCATTGCCAGATCTTTCCACTCTGGAACCCGTTCTCAAAAGATTTTGTTTTGGGGCACCCAAAATGCCGGTGCCGTGTGGACGCCAGGCCGAAACGATAAACAATTTTATCAGATTCACCTGAATCCGTTGCTGTGTGGACAGGGCCTTAGGAACAGATCAAGCACAAAAACTTAAACCTACTCCATTGATTTGGACAATTAACAGGCCATCAAAAAAAATATGTCCTATTGTTTTGGGATAAAGGGTTGGCAGTGGGAGGGGTATTCAATGAAGAGTAAAAAAATTCCATTCAATGAGAAGAGTGAAAACCCCTCCCACTCCAACTCTTAATCTCATCAGATTAACTTTTAATCCCCATAAGGTCAAGTAGTCAAAACAGCTCGTCACAATGGGTAAGGTCATGTTTTTTCACATATTCCAACACAGTTCTAAAGCTGCTTTTTACAACAGCTTCATTTATCTGGTATTTGACTTGATTTTGGTATTTGACTCTCTTCAGTGTGTCTTGAAATGAACTCTTGTACTATTTTACTCAGTTCAGAGCCACAACCTACTGTTACACAATTACTCTGTAATTTTGCTCCAACTCCAAATTTTACTCTCTAAACTCCAAAATAGAGCAAAACTAACAATTTTCAAGGAAAATACTTTTAACTCTGGAAAAACTGCTCAGTCATTTTTCCTGTGTATGCACTACAGCACACGCATATCAGCCGATCTGCTCATCAGAAATAGAAGAAATATTCACACTTGCTCAAGTTGATCTTTGGTTGGATCGAGTCGAAGTTATTAAAAAAAAGGCACTGTTCATCAGTTGTCGCAGTTCTCAAGATTGAATTGCTGTCCTGAATCATCCGAAGCACATAAAATCCGCATGCCATCTTGCAACAAGTTTTACCTCCAAACAGCCTAAACTATGGCTGACAGATTTTATCCTGTTTACGCTGGGCATTCCCACTGCAAAAGGAAAACCAATCAAAAGTATGAATGTGATTATCATGCCGTTACCATGGGAACAGTCTTTTTATGAATGTGTAAGTGGGCACTCAGTTCCCTGACTCTGGTATGACTGAGTAAGGTGACAAGTTTTATGTTTCATCTAATTTAGGTAATTTAAAAAATATAATATTTGGCGGCGGCACGGTGGTGTAGTGGTTAGCGCTGTCGCCTCACAGCAAGAAGGTCCTGGGTTCGAGCCCCGTGGCCAGCGAGGGCCTTTCTGTGTGGAGTTTGCATGTTCTCCCCGTGTCCGCGTGGGTTTCCTCCGGGTGCTCCGGTTTCCCCCACAGTCCAAAGACATGCAGGTTAGGTTAACTGGTGACTCTAAATTGACCGTAGGTGTGAGTGTGAATGGTTGTCGGTGTCTGTGTCAGCCCTGTGATGACCTGGCGACTTGTCCAGGGTGTACCCTGCCTTTCGCCCGTAGTCAGCTGGGATAGGCTCCAGCTTGCCTGCGACCCTGTAGAACAGGATAAAGCGGCTAGAGATAATGAGATGAGAATGAGATAATATTTGGCAGTGGGCGCACAAGAAAGTATATAGTTTGTCAATATGTTTATCATGCTTGTATGATAACTCATGAAGATATTTATCAAAATCCATGACCTACTCATTCTAAACCTGCCGAGCTTCACTGGCGAAGCTCTTGACCCCAGAGGGTTTAAACAAGCCCATTTATCCCTAATTATGACAGCTTATCATTTCAGTGCCACTAAATATGTGAAACTGTAAATCGACTGTTCTGCAAATACCATTTTGTAACCTGCAGTAGTCAACTCCGTGAAGGTTCAGAGGGAAGCCATTGCTGCAGGATACGATATACCAGAACAAGTTTCCTTTCAGGAAGATGGATAAGAAATAAAACATATCTGACTGTACTGGAAAGTTAGTGGATGTTTTTCGATTTTAACAATACGTTGTCCCAAACACCTTTACAGAGAAACAGATTTTGAACAGATGAATTTATAAGTTTATCCCGAATGAACAAGCCTGAGGTGACGTTGGCAAGAGAAAAACTCCCTAAGACGACCTGAAAAGACCTTGAGAGGAACCAAACTCGAAAGGGAAGCCATCCTCATTTGTGTGATGAGAGGGATGGCGTAATTTTATAAATGACTCACTTTTATAAGTGTTCTCTATATGGTCACAAAGTGCATCTTGAAGACTTTCCTGTGGTGGAAAACCTACTGACTGACTATTCGAAAGCTCTCCCACCATAAGTGTTAAATATCTCCTTACAGAAAATTTCATCATATCAATTATCCTTTTTTTTCCCCTCCCCTTTGCTTAAATAGAAACACTTTTTTTTCATTTAATTATTATTAGACTTGAAGTGTATAGAGCATCTTGGTATAGAAATGATAAAATATTAGAGTACATTAATACTCTAAATGTAAATAGTACATTTATTCTACGAAATCGAGTCGTACATGAGCTGATCGCCAATGAGGCACGTAATACCAAGTCGGCTATAAGCCACGTACAACAAGATTGAGTGGAATAATGGCCCTTTTCCACTACCCTTTTTCAGCTCACTTCAGCTCACTTCAGCCCGAAACGGCTCGCGTTTCGACTATCTAAGAACAGCACGACTCAGCTTGCTTCAGCCCTGCTTAGCACCCAAAACTCGCACGGTTTTGGAGTGGGGCTGAAGCGAGCCAAACCGAGCTGAGTGAGGCTAGGGGCGTGAGGAGACACTCCCCTGTGCACTGATTGGTGAGGAGGAGTGTCCTCACACGCCCCGCGAGCACGCTGGGATCTGTAAACACCGTAAACCCGGAAGAAGGAGAATTACGAATTACGAGAATTATGAAGCCTTATGTGCCTCGCCTCATCTATACGCTCTTGCCAGTATCTGTTGGCGTTGTCGGTGACAACAAGCCACAGCACCAAGACCAGCAACACTAACGACTCCATGTCCTCCATGTTTATTGTTTACTCTCCGGGTTGTGAGACTACCGCTTAAAAGCTCACTGATGTCACTGCGCCGCCTAACGACATCACCTAACGTCCACCCACTTTCGCTAACTCCACCCAATGTGTCTACCCACTTCCAGCCAGCACGGTTCAGCGCGGTTGTAGTCGAAATGCAACGCCATCAGCCCCGCTCAGCTCGACTCAGCCCAACTCAGCACGGCTCAGCCGCGTTGGTAGTGGAAAAGCGGCATAACTGTTTTATGACATCCACATTTACTGGATTTTGCGAAACAGAGCATTTTTATTTTTTGCAAATTCGATAAATAACTTTTGTACAAAACGTCCAGCAAAATAATTTCCACTTAGAATGTGAACAAACTGGTGAAACGACAGTAGCAATTTGTAAAAAATGTGGTGATAATTCTTGAAAAAAGATGCGTTCTTACCATCAAATACTTGAATTCCATATTTGTTGCTATTTATTTATTTATTTTGGTGTTTTTTTTTCTTCATTAGGGTTTTTTGGCGGTTGGCAAACCAACTTAAAGGTGTATTACTGCCACTGACTAGGCTGGAGTGTGGAACAGGAGATTTTATTTATTTATTTATTTATTTATTTATTTATTTTGGGGGGTAGTTCTTTGTCATTTGTTTCTTTTAAATACTTGATAATTTTTGGGGTTTTGTTTTCAAGCAGAGTGTTTTATTTCATCCTTGGTTGGTTCAGCAATATGGTCCACCATTTTGTTTTTCTCTACTCATGGTATATGAACTGATAGCCTAGTAGTAGAGTAGCATGTGATTGCTCATATCCAGTCAATGTGGGTAGAATTTTATATATTATATAATATATAATATGAAAACAACATGATTAGATTGACTGACTTCCCGGGCTGAAAAGTGACCTACAAGTTTCACACAGGACGATAAATCCCTCCAAAGTGCTCTTGGAGCATCGGTGCTCCTCAGAGGATTGCTCCATGAAAGATGTACTGCAGGACTCAGGATAAGTGGATGCACATTTTACTACGTATGACACCCAGCACCAAGATCTAGAGCAGACAGTCATCAGAGGTGAGAAAAGTCAAGGTCATGTCAGAAGATGCTCTGGTTCATACACTCAGGCTCTTAAAGCACCATTTAAAGTAAGGGACCCATGAACCCTGAGCGCAAGGCTGAGGGCTAAACACTGAGCACTTGGAAGATCAGGAGTAATCTTCTTTCAGACATGCCATCAGCTAATCACCCCTCAGTGTGTGCGCTGTTGAGTTGATAAAGCACCAGGAGGAGGCAGCCAGGAGGGGTTCCCCTTATGTGTTTGGGGAGGGAAATTTGTAGAGATGGTCCTGGGGAAATAATGGGCTGCTATAGACTGATTGATTTAATTAGTCAGCATATGAACATGTGGCTCTCTCCAGCTGCTAGCACTGATTCAGAGAGTCTTCCAGAGCAGGACTTGCAGCTCTACTCAGGCACTGGTCCCATCTGTTGAAGCATTTCAGCATAACACACTATCAAATGAATTCGGAACAATTGCCTGCCCTACTTTCGATATCGTCGGAGACCCGTCTGATCAGTCTGATCCGTGAACTGCTGTCGTCGTTTAGCCATCGGAGAATACAGGTGCTGCGTCTCATAGTGAATTGATGCAGTATGTGCAAGTTCCAGTTCTGTTGACTTGAAAGTACAGAGAGGAGGCTGAGGAGCCGGGCTGAGCAACTTCAAAGGCAGGAAAAGGCTTTCTGGGGTGTGAACAAAGTTTTATATGAACTGAGCACACATCAGTCAGCCAGTATGACTCTCAACATAGCACTAGTCATGACTCATTACTCTGTCTTTTTGTCTCTTCATGCAGTAATGATACTGATCTATTCTTTCTTATCTCTCAAGTTGGTAATTTGTTGCTTAATGGGGTGTGTTTGAGTGTGTGTTGATTTGTTTGAGCGTGAGAAGTTTGTGTTTTATATGCGTATGTTTGTGAGTAATCTGTACAGTTAAGTCCTTCCTTTAAAGTGCTGATGACACGAACATGACTATGCAATTTCTTAAATAAACTATACAACATGGCAAACATGTTAGATTTCTGTTATAATTACGTGAAAAGAAGCTGTTGTTACGCGAATATCCAACTTTTAATTGCACAGCACAAGAAAACTGGGTCCGTGGCTCGCGGCCATGTTGTGACGTCAGCGGAAGAACACGCTGCGGTTCACTGGCTGTTCTACTCTGGTACTACTCAATGGAAATGGTGCATGAAAATGCCAGTGAACTCTCTAGTGCTAGCTCTTCCTCTTCTGGGAGTCTAGAATTGTGTTGATCTCTTCCGAATAGAATCTATGATAGTCTACCCTCTTTACCCTTTGCCTCTCGTTGCTAGGCGGCAGTTACATGAAAGCCGCAAGCTTTCACAAGCAAATAAACATGACTGATATCACGCCGACTTTATGATTACATTTATGATTATCATGTAGAATCTATAGCTCTACGTACCTTTATCTTATGTCGTTTCACAACACATGTTCTGACAGGAGGACTGTCTTTGGATCCGGCATAGCTACTAGTAGACCCCCTCCGGAATACTGGCAGTGTTGCCAGATTGGGAGGTTTCCCGCCCAGTTGGGCGGTTTCAAGTGCATTTTGGTGGGTTTTGAACATATTTTGGGCTGTAAAACTTGAGCAGTATCTGGCAACAGATACTGCTGACGTTTTCCAGCCCAAAATATGTTCAAAACCCACCAAAATGTACTTGAAACCGCCCAACTGGGCGGGAAACCTCCCAATCTGGCAACACTGTGTAGGCACTGCTGATGGTAGTAACACACATTTGTGCTGAACTGAACACCCAGGAGATTCTTTTAAGCTGGGAAGGGTGTCAAAACAATCCAAATCGAAGTGTTCAGAGCACAGGACGGATGTTGGTGAGGGCTCCCACTTGTCACGAGTGCGCCTGACTTGCTTCACCCATTTCGCATGCAGCTCGGGATCTCTCTGGGAAACTTGAATAAACTTACCCCATCCTTGTGGGTTTTGGAGCAAAAGCCAGCAACACAACCCGAAGGCATTTTTTATATATATATATATATATATATATATATATATATATATATATATATATATATATATATATATATATTACACACTAATAATGACAAACTGAACACCTGTCGCATCAACAACAAACTGGTAAGTTAGGAGGAAGGTTCTTTCGCTGACGTCATATAGCTCCTCCTCCTCATTCGTCTCCTGGGTGCTGCAGCCCCGTCAGATTTGCCCAAATAGCCGCGTTTTTTATCATAACTTGTAAAATAGGCGCCTTTGTGAATTAATATATGGATCATTGGGAATTACTTTTTATGTTATAAAACATCGCCAAAAATGTCAAAAACGTGTCATCAGCACTTTAAACGCTGAGTGCGGAGTTGTGGCCAAGGCTGAGCAGCAGTTCCAGCAGGCTGATGAAGAACCATAATGTGTTTTACATCAGCAGTGCTTTTACACAACCAGCAGGAAGTGGAATAATGAAGTTGACGATTAGTGTGTTATTTCTGACCTTGTTACACACACTGACCGTAAATGTGTTTCCTTTGCAGCTGTGACATTTGCAGCCAAGGGCTACTTCGATGCTCTGGTGAGGATGGGAGAGCTGGCTAGCGAGAGCCAGGGATCCAAAGACCTTGGTAAGTCTCTCTCTTTGTTTGTCTCTCTGGGTCATGAGCCTGAAAACACGTGACTAGACGAAGAAAAACACAGCATGAAATTCTGCTTAGCTGTTTATGCTTGGGCAGAAATGTCAGGTCTGCTGAGAATTAAATTTGCTCTTTGGAAAATATTTTATACACTGATCTTTGTGTATTCATCGGGGGGCGGAGGCGACGGGGTTGACGCAAATGGCTGGAAATCTCCCGATGCTATACTGCAATTCAGTTATACATCAATTAGTTTAAAAAGAGACAACGGACATTTGACACCACTTGAGACAAAGTTTTGTGTTCCTTCCCCCAATACTTTACTGTTGCTTTGGTTGTGTTCGGCTTGTATAGAGACTCTGAAAACCATGCCCATTGGAGGGAGAAACCTCATCACTCTCCATTGACTCTGTATTGCGTGACAGTGCCTCCTGGTCATGTTCATCTGCTACCAAAAACTGAAACCTATTTAAAAGCTGCTGTGTGATGGGATGCACTAGCAGCAAGGTCAAAAACTTGGTATGACATTTTTATAAGCTGACAAACAAAAAAAAAAATTGCTGCTAGGCAAAACAAACCTCGCCCGACAGCACTTTTTTTATACCTACATGTTGATAATGGTAATATTTCTTAATCATCAGCTGTCCGGTTATAGGCCTATGAAAATCCATGACCTTGAGTTTGACATTTCAGAGCCATTCAAGGTCAAAGGTCATGGTGCCAAATGAAAGCCCATATGGCACTTCCTATAAGTTGATAAGGGTAAAGATCTGTCTACTATCAACCGTTTTCAAGTTACAGCCCTCTGGAAATCCGTGACCTTGAGTTGGTGCCAAATGAAAGGCCATATGGGAGTTCCTATATTCGCATAATAGTAAACATTTGTCTATCATTTTTGAGTTATAATGGAAAATTTTATTTTGACCAAAAGGTTGACCTTTCTGGTGATCTTGACCTGATTTACCTCCAAAATTTTACTCCGGTAATCTATGGATCATTGCCCACCTACCCTGAAAATTTGAAGTCAGTCAGTGCAACCGTCTAGATGCTAGATTGTAAACAAACCGCACTGATTTACAATACCTCAGCCTGCTTATTCCATCGTGGGTGAGGTAACAGAGCCTTTAAGGAGACAAAAGTGGATAGACCGGGTGCAACACGAAGTCATCTATGAAAGTTACACCCACTGAGGATTAAACAATTGGCTCTACAATATGCAAAATGCCGGTCCCGAACTAAAAACATCGGCTATTTCACCTTGTCAAAGGATTATTTTAGTACCCCGTGCCTACTAGAGAGGAAGAGGTATATTGATTGACAAACTCAAGATTAGTAGTCTGTCTCAGTGGCCCTTCTGTTTACTGGAGAAATGATCCCACTGAATGGCCAGAAGTAAAAAATTCCAGGCTGTACATTGCTTGGTTAGCTTCAACCTCTAACTTATTTAACAATTATTCACCAAAGGCAAGGTGAATATCAGTGAATAATAAGCGAAATGAGCAGAGGTTATTATTCACCGATATTCACTGAGCCTGGAGCGGATAATTGTTTTAAGTATATAAACACAGCTGGTTATTTAAAAAAAAATTGTATTAAAAAAAATATTTCAAACTTCAAAAGTGGCATGCAAATGTAATAAAAGTACGCACAGACTTGTCGCTTATCTGTGCCGACTCACATAAAATACTTTGTTTTGAAACAGATAAAGTAAATCACAATTCCACCTTACCTTTGAATAGTTTTAGACCAAACTTCATAGCATGTTTAGTGCTTTTAGGAACAGCGTTTTCTTTCATAACTTGTAATTCTTTCTCACTTATGGTGCAAAGCGATTGGCCGCCATTTTGCCGAGTCACTCAAGGTGATCATCAAGAAATAATCAATCTCTCAACCAGTCAGAGCGCGTGATTACAGGAAATCACCTCTGTATTTATATTAATTCTCAAGCCACGTAGCCTCAGCTTTATGAAAGTTGCGTGATGGGACGGTTTTCTTTTAGAAAGCTAACGTTAACTAGGTGTTGGTGAGCTACTGCAGTTAGTGAAGGCACTTGTGTATGTAATAAAGTTACTGCACAGCTTTCTGAGTTATCCACATTCCGCTAGAACACAACTTGCATACGATCAAACTGCTTTAGATTAAAGGAGAACTGAAGGAAACTTTATCATAATTCTATTTCTCTCATTTTATTAAATATAGGAACACATTTCTGACAGCTATTTTGTCACTGCTATAGCAAGTTGAGTGTTTGAAATGCTCTGTAATACATCAGTCCATATTTCAAAGCAATGGCCGTAAACGAGGTTCGTTGAGACCTGTGTGAGACATCGTAGGACGGAAGTAAAACGTACAGCGGAAATCAAAATGACCGACATCTGCCAACGTTGTCAAAAGACGCGCGTGCCCTTTTTCGAATGCTGACGGAATCAAGCCGGAAGTTTTGTTTGTTTTGATAGCAATCAGGAAAGTTTGAAAAAAGTAGGCAGTAATTGTCATTTAAACTCGTTTTTGTGCAATATTTCATTTGGAAAACAGTTTTCAAAATGGCGGCACTGACACCTGGCTGATGCTTCACGTTTCAAAGTCTCTCACAAGTCTCGTGAAGATCGTGCAGATAAGCGCCGCCTGCCGTGGACCAAACAAACTCAATTCAACATGGCTAAAAACCGAATAGGCCGATAAGTATAATATTATTTAATTGCGATTAGTTGCCAATACGAGTCATGTTATAAGGTTACTAAAACCAAAAACGTAATTGAATAACATGTTAAGAAATAAAGCAAGTTTAAAAATGACTTCAGTTCTCCTTTAACTAACAGGAATATAAAGGTGTAAAACTGACATTGATATTTGATTTAAAAGGCTTGCTGCATTTCAGCATACGGAGTGTCAGGATCGCACAGTCTTCTAATTCTTCCTGCTCACGTCTTATTGATTACTTTCACATACTCATAATGCTTTGCACCTTGCGTGGGGTAATCAGGTGCTATATTTGTTTACAAAGTCAGATAACCGGGCGGCACGGTGGTGTAGTGGTTAGCGTTGTCGCCTCACAGCAAGAAGGTCCGGGTTCGAGCCCCGTGGCTGGCGAGGTTTCTGTGCGGAGTTTGCATGTTCTCCCTGTGTCCGCGTGGGTTTCCTCCGGGTGCTCCGGTTTCCCCCACAGTCCAAAGACATGCAGGTTAGGTTAACTGGTGACTCTAAATTGACCGTAGGTGTGAATGGTTGTGTGTCTGTGTCAGCCCTGTGATGACCTGGCGACTTGTCCAGGGTGTACCCCGCCTTTCACCCGTAGTCAGCTGGGATAGGCTCCAGCTTGCCTGAAACCCTGTAGAACAGGATAAAGCGGCTAGAGATAATGAGATGAGTCAGATAACCTCAGTCATTTCTTCGAATTCACATGGGGGGGGGGGAGAAACGACTTTTTTCTTGATTTTAAGTTAAAGAATACTGAAAGAAGCTAAGCATCGAAAAGCACGGTTAGACAGAATTTGCCGTCAAAATTTTACACCGACAGACAACACGCGACTGTGTTCTACGCACTTCAGCGGTGGAGTAAAGTCTGATGACCCGAGTCACGAAGCCTAGAACCTTTCTGTCTTTGTGTTTAGTCATAAAAAGTGCGAAAACCGAAAAACAAGGACAAGTCAAAGAACTGAAAAGGACGACCTGATTGAAGGATCGACTCCCAAAACAAAGCGCAAACGATGCAGTGTAAGAAAGATTACATGTACGTCCCCTTTGTGTTTCTGTAAGTAGATCGAATGTAGTATTTGACCCTGTCGTCCGAACAGCTTCCTCTAACAGCCCAAAGATTGTCATAATCTGGTCGCATGTGAGCTCGAGGAAAATCAGAGGGAAGGAAATTAAAATCGACTTCAGAAAGAAATCTGACAGTCCTGCTGTGTTTACAGTACTTACTCGACTAGTGAATATTCCTTGCTTGTGTTCCCACGCACGAAGGGTTTTGTATTTTCTTGCGACTTTCTCGTCGTAACCAGCACCCAGCGAAAACGATTTCACTGTGTGGATTCTTCTATGATCAGCGTCGATCTTTCTCAGCTCTTCTGCCAATCTTTTAACTTCTGCAGGTCAGTAATTGTTGGAACCCTGTGTTGACAGACGAAGGCGGCTGCTGACCGTCACCCGAAGTAGAGATGTTCAAAGCGTTCGGGACGATATTTACAAGCATTGATTACTTAAAGTCCACAGAAAAGGCTTTGCGGATTTCTTTAAGCTTTGGTTTAGTTAGTTTTGACACTTCTTTGAAGGTTTTAGAGAGATTTAAATTCGAAAGATTACGGTCCATGTGAGACGCCGTGTTTGTTTGTTTTGGTTCCCCCCCCCCCCCCCCCCCCAGGTGCAAAGCATTATGGGTAATGTGAAAGTGGTCAATTCCCTGTATCCAATTTTGTCTCCTTAAAAGCTTTTTTTGGTTTGGCAGCTTATAAAGACTTTATTAGTTCTGTGTTTTTTACCTTGTTGGTTGTGTATCCTGTCACAGCAGCTTTTAGGCATGATTTCAGTTTTTTCTTAGCCCAAAAAAAGTGACCAGAAGGCTCTGTCATGCAATACAAAGTTAATGGAGAGTGATGAAATGTTTTCTCTTCTGGTGTGGGCGGGACTTAATTATGCTTGGTGTCTATCTGTGTGACCTCAGGAATATTACTCATACCCTGTTTGCTTGTCAGGTCCTCAGTGATCATTTAGTATTCACAGCAGACCTGCTCTCCTACTGATTGAACATTTCGAGATTTGAGTGAACGTTCTCATTTCCTGGCTGTCACCGAGTGTGGGCGAGATTCTGATTCGAGAGTTTGGACTCGTCATGATTTCTTTCCGTAAAAGAGAGCCACATCTGCACAATTGGGTCTCTGGAGGGATCTTGTCAGACTGGCAGCTGGTGATTTTCAGGTTTAAAATGCCTCTCACGGAGCAATATTCGGACTCTCTTCCAGTTGTTCGTTTTAACTCTAAAAAGCCAATTAGCACTTGACTTTTCAGTCTTGCTCTCTTGCACTTTTTTTTTTTTGTTCCTTGCATTTTCTTCCTTGTGCACACAGCTCAGTCTCGACCTCGGTGACTCATCACAGGTCCTGCAACACGCATCACTTTATACAATTCATGTTTGCCTTTGCACAGAGTCTTGCTCATATGATGTTTAGTTTCTTGTCCCTGTGTAATTATTCTTTACCACAGCCTGATTTCAGAAGCATGACTGAGCGACGATGCCCCACTGAGCTTGTGACTAGCCTCTTTAAGCTGTGTGTACCAGCCTGTTCCTAAAGTTCTCTTGCAGAATGACTCATTATTGTCTGATGAAGACATCCGTGTGTCTGTGCGCACACAACTTACATTATTCAATGTGGGGTAGAAACCACTTATAAAGCACATCTGAAGCATGTATAATGAGGAGCAATGTCTTTAAAGGAAATACATTTTGTGTGTGTGTGTGGTCAGGATAATGACAGGACAATAGCAGTGTTTTATTTTTCCCCCCACAACGAGCGCTCCACACCCTGGTTTGGAAACTTTCCTGACCAACTCCCGCACTCTAACCCTGACCTTAAAGGATATACGCAGAACCTTTATTTTTAAATAAATTTCTGAGTGGATAGTATCTCCATCCCTGACTCTTGTATGCTGCATAAATGGGAATAAAAAAAAAATATTTTTGAGAGTTAAAATCGACCACAAAGTTGGCATTGGAGCTGCCCCGCTGAGCCAGCCAGCCCTGAGTGCGTGACGTCACAGCGGTAACCGGTTTTAAGGCCGAGGCCTTTGACAGCTATAGACCAAAGTCATAAAAAATTTATGATGAAAGTAAGAAATACCGTTACTGACTTGCTCAACTAAGACTGATTTGACGTCATTGATTGTGGGTTGACTCTCATTAAAACAGGATAGGCGTTATAACTTCTGCAACATACTGTACATGTACATGCATGCATTTTCACTGATAAAACGTAAAAGGCTAATTAAATAATCAGATGAACTGAGACAATCACATTCTGAAGCTAATTAAATAATCTTGTACTGGTAACTTAAACACACAATACAAGTTACATGTATTAATCTAAATGCAGGTAAACAACGTGTTGTTTTTCTATCCAAATGAGAGTTGGAGCTTACCCGTCTGTGTTCTCGCTTCTTGAAGGCCGATTTGTTTTAGAAACAATCTGACTTTCAGTTGTTCGTTCAGTTCTTTGTTCATTCGCTTCTTCCACATAAGGGCGAGATATTGCTGCTAAGGTAAGCATATCCAGCGGAGAAATCAGACAGCTGGTCCACTCATTCTCCATTTTCTCCATACTGAGTTACTCCGCTATTACCGCTCAGCTCAGGCAATTACTAAAACCCGGGACAGGAAGTCACCGGTTTTGGCAACAACCGCGGGGAGGTCACTGCCCGAGCGATAATATGTCACGTCCCATTCCGTCCCGGGTTTTAGCAACAACCCTCGGCTCACGCTCCAGGAGGACTGGTGCGATTGAACTTGCTTTCCTTTTCTTGTAGTTTTCCTTTAATTGTTGGTACTGCACCCTCTTTCAGTATGGGCTTATAGCCAACACTCCTCAACAGATCAGAGGTCTCGTATAAGTCTTCAGTAAAATGTGCAGAGCAGAGGAGAGACCACTTCGTAGGCGCCCAATGTGCCTGTGAACTTCTTGCAAAATGTGTCCAAATCTTTGCAGTTTGAACATTCTTGGGCCATGAATGCAACGTAAATCCACCTTCTGTTGTGTTGCTGCACCCGCCAGCAACACATCTACGTGGCATGGTGATAAATTAGCTCAAAATAGAGGATCGGAGTTGCAGTCAGCTCTGTGTTTTAGTATAGCGGAAATGGAGATGAGATCGATATGGCCCTTTTTCCACTACCCTTTTTCAGCTCACTTCAGCTCGCTTCAGCTCACTTCAGCCCGACACGGCTCGCGTTTCGACTACCAAAAACCAGCACGACTCAGCTCGCTTCAGCCCTGCTTAGCCCCTAAAACTCGCACCGTTTTGGAGTGGGGCTGAAGCGAGCCAAGCCGTGCCGAGTGAAGCTGGGGGCGTGAGCAGACACTCCCCTGTGCACTGATTGGTGAGGAGGAGTGTCCTCACATGCCCACACACGCCCCGCGAGCGCGCTGGGATCTGTAAACACCGCAAACCCGGAAGGAGAAGAATTACGAATTACGAGAATTTCTGAAGCCTTATGCGCCTCGCCTCATCTATACGCTCTTGCCAGTATCTGTCCGCGTTGTCGGTGACAACAAGCCACAGCACCAAGACCAGCAACACTAACGACTCCATGTCCTCCATGTTTATTGTTTACTATTCGGGTCGTGAGACTACCGCTTAAAAGATCACTGATGTCACTGTTTGCGCTGCTTAACGACATCACCTGACGTCCACCCACTTTTGCTAACTCCACCCAATGTGTCCACCCACTTCCAGCCAGCACGGTTCAGCGCGGTTGTAGTCGAAATGCAACTCCAACAGCCCCGCTCAGCTCGACTCAGCATGGCACGGCTCAGCCCAACTCAGCCGCGTTTGTAGTGGAAAAGCGGCAATAGACTGCCTGCTGTGACGCCATGGATGTCAAGGTCATTCACTCAGACCGCTACTTATATGAATAATTTTAATCATAAAAATGACTATATTAGATTTATTGTTAATGCTCAAAACTATTCCTGCGCCATTCTTGAGGTTTCAGGCATTTATAAGCAAAAAGTGAGGCCATAGGTCTGCGAATCTCCTTTAAACAACAGTCATATACACTACCGTGTGGAGACGTTTTTATTATTGATTAACGTGAACAAAATCTGTCCATATGTCTGAGTAAATTCCTTGCACAAATGACACTCATGGAACAGTTTTTCAATATGGGGTTCGTTTTACTCTTCTGTAAATGCAAAAATGTCCTGTTCTTTCTGCAGTGAGGTGACCCTTCTTACATGATGCCAGTCAGATGTTACATTAAGGTTAACACTGCCTGAGACTTTTTAAATAAAGAAACCAGTGATTCAGTCAAGAAGTGTCCTTGATCACAGACAGAAGCATTTTCCTTCCAGGCTGCAGGTATAAAATGTTGCCGAGCTTGTTCCCTGGGGGGGGAACAAGTGGCAACTTCAGCTTGCAAGGACATGTCGAACTTTAATGTTAGGTTCTCTTCAGGTTGTATCTGTATTAATGCTACTCATTAACTTTTCACTTGGCTAGCATGCAGATAGCACTACACATTAACATTCTTTCACAGGCGAGTCCTGTACCTTCTGTTTTTATGTAATACGTGTACGTTTACTTTTAAGTCATTTGACTCTTCGTTTACACTGAACGCTTTCATCATAATCGCTCGTTTCAAAATTAAAATCTCATCCTGAGGCCTGTTCAAAGAATTTCACTGGTGATTTGATTATCTGAATAACTGTGATTGATTGATTAATGATTTAACTGTCTTTCGTATTATAGTATGTAGTAATAGTAAGCCTAATAGTTCTGTAACTTGTTTTTTTTTTAACTTAAGCCATTTTTAAGAAGTTAGCCCAAATTCCAAATAGCTGCTTATTCACTGAGTGCTCACTACATAGTGAACTATATACGCAGTACAACTGAAAATCCACCAAGTTGGATTTGATAAATACGTCCATCTATAGTATGAATGTATGGAACAACCAATACGTCGTTCCTTCATTTTTTTTTTTTAATTTGTAATTAGGCAATTAATACATAGTTGTAGAATTAAGTAGCAAATTGCTAAGTTTAAATATTTTCAAAATGTAGTACTAAAATTAAGTATTTAACCCTTTCACTACTGCAAACTGCTAGATCGGGCTGTAAAATATGGAATCTTTCAGCACCGCAGACTGTGAAGGCAGTCTCGTTTACTGCTCACCATTATCACAGAATAGCAGACTGCCATTCTGGTCTCATTGGAGTAGAAAAACCCCTGTGTATTGTGTCTGACGATTGGTTGAGAAGTCTGATTCTTCAGGTTTTCCGATGACGTAATTTAGATAAGCACAATGTTTTATGTTAATTAGGGTTGTGCATCATTCTTTTGGTAAATATTAGTACATAAAATGTGAATTTCTTCAGTTTATGGTCATAAGTGTGACACATTCTCGAAGCAGGATTCCTCTAGTTTCCAACGGGACCAAATGCGACACAATGTACACACTAGTTGTGTACTGATGTGGAGAAGTCTTGGGGACGTACAACCCCGATTCCAAAAAAGTTGGGACAAAGAACAAATCGTAAATAAAAACGGAATTCAATGATGTGGAAGTTTCAAAATTCCATATTTTATTCAGAATAGAACATAGATGACATATCAAATGTTTAAACTGAGAAAATGTATCATTTAAAGAGAAAAATTAGGTGATTTTAAATTTCATGACAACACATCTCAAAAAAGTTGGGACAAGGCCATGTTTACCACTGTGAGACATCCCCTTTTCTCTTTACAACAGTCTGTAAACGTCTGGGGACTGAGGAGACAAGCTGCTCAAGTTTAAGGATAGGAATGTTAACCCGTTCTTGTCTAATGTAGGATTCTAGTTGCTCAACTGTCTTAGGTCTTTTTTGTCGTATCTTCCGTTTTATGATGTGCCAAATGTTTTCTATGGGTGAAAGATCTGGACTGCAGGCTGGCCAGTTCAGTACCCGGACCCTTCTTCTACGCAGCCATGATGCTGTAATTGATGCAGTATGTGGTTTGGCATTGTCATGTTTGAAAATGCAAGGTCTTCCCTGAAAGAGACGTCGTCTGGATGGGAGCATATGTTGCTCGAGAACCTGGATATACCTTTCAGCATTGATGGTGTCTTTCCAGATGTGTAAGCTGCCCATGCCACACGCACTAATGCAACCCCATACCATCAGAGATGCAGGCTTCTGAACTGAGCGCTGATGATAACTTGGGTCGTCCTTCTCCTCTTTAGTCCGAATGACACGGCATCCCTGATTTCCATAAAGAACTTCAAATTTTGATTCATCTGACCACAGAACAGTTTTCCACTTTGCCACAGTCCATTTTAAATGAGCCTTGGCCCAGAGAAGACGTCTGCGCTTCTGGATCATGTTTAGATACGGCTTCTTTGAACTATAGAGTTTTAGCTGGCAACGGCGGATGGCACTGTGAATTGTGTTCACAGATAATGTTCTCTGGAAATGTTCCTGAGCCCATTTTGTGATTTCCAATACAGAAGCATGCCTGTATGTGATGCAGTGCCGTCTAAGGGCCTGAAGATCACAGGCACCCAGTATGGTTTTCCGGCCTTGACCCTTATGCACAGAGATTCTTCCAGATTCTCTGAATCTTTTGATGATATTATGCACTGTAGATGATGATATGTTCAAACTCTTTGCAATTTTACACTGTCCAACTCCTTTCTGATATTGCTCCACTATTTGTTGGTGCAGAATTAGGGGGATTGGTGATCCTCTTCCCATCTTTACTTCTGAGAGCCGCTGCCACTCCAAGATGCTCTTTTTATACCCAGTCATGTTAATGACCTATTGCTAATTGACCTAATGAGTTGCAATTTGGTCCTCCAGCTGTTCCTTTTTTGTACCTTTAACTTTTCCAGCCTCTTATTGCCCCTGTCCCAACTTTTTTGAGATGTGTTGCTGTCATGAAATTTCAAATGAGCCAATATTTGGCATGAAATTTCAAAATGTCTCACTTTCGACATTTGATATGTTGTCTATGTTCTACTGTGAATACAATATCAGTTTTTGAGATTTGTAAATTATTGCATTCCATTTTTATTTACAATTTGTACTTTGTCCCAACTTTTTTGGAATCGGGGTTGTAGACCAAAAATGGCTTAAAAATAACGAAATGAAAAGTTTCAACATAAACTATAAACAGCAGTAAGCCATAATAAATAAAACAAAGTCAGTATTTGGTGCGAGACGACCCTTTGCTTTAAAAAATAAATAAATAAATAAATAAAATAGTAGTCTCGGGTACAGTGAGTGCAGTTTTATAAGGAAATGAGCTGTAGGTTTTACTGAGCATCTTACAGAACCAGCCGCAGTTCTTCTGGACTCTTTGACTGTCACACTCGCTTCTTCATTTTGCAGCAAAACGCAGCAGCCTTCATTATGTTTTTTTCTTTTTTAATCTGAAAAGTGCTCTTTGTATCTGAAGCATATTACATAACTTATTTGTTTTTTTCCTCTCTATCATTTAATTTTGTGCTGGGAAGTGAATGTTTGGAACTCTAAAATGTTTTTGTACTGACTCGATAATGCAGAAGTCATAAAATATAAATCTATAACGAAGTTTGTATGGGGGGAAAATAGGGTGTGTAAGACTTTTCGTACAGTACCGTATATGGCATTTATCACAGTCACTGAGTGTTAATTGTATTTCTTATGTAATGTTATACAGTGTATATAGCAGTCTGTATATGTAGTGGTGAAAGAGTTAACCCTCTGGGGTTTGAGGGTGCCTTCTGGAACTCTAATGATTTTGGTATGCTCTGATTTTGTTGTCAATTTCAACAAATCCTAGCAGTATTTTCAAAGTCATACGACTTTTTTTTAATTTTTATTTTTGGTATTCAGCACAAGTTCAGCTATACATGTCATGATTTGTACTTTTAAAGGAGAACTGAAGTCATTTTTAAACTTTATTTCTTAACGTGTTATTCAATTACGTTTTCGGTTTTAGTAACCTTATATCGTGGCTCGTATTGGCAAATAATTGCAATTAAATATTATTCTTATCAGTCTATTCGGTTTTTAGCCATGTTGAATTGAGTTCGTTTGGTCCACGGCAGGCGTCGCTTATCCGTGCAATCTTCACAAGACTTGTGCGAGACTTCGAAACATGAAGTGTCAGCCAGGTGTCAGTGCCACCATTTTGAAAACTGTTTTCCAAACGAAATATTGCACAAAAACAAGTTTAAATGATGATTACTGCCTGCTTGTTTCAAACTTTCCTGATTTGCTATCAAAACAAACAAAACGTCCGGCTTGATGACATCAGCATTCGAAAGAGGGCGCGCGTCTTTTGACGACGTTGGCCACTTTGATTTCCGCTGTACGTTTTACTTCCGTCCTACGATGTCTCTCACAGGTCTCAACGAATCTCGTCTACGCCCGTTGCTTTGACATATGGACTGATGTATTACAGAGCATATTTCAAACACTCAGAACTTGCTATAGCAGTGACAAAATAGCTATCAGAAATGCATTCCGATATTTAATAAAATGAGAATTTTGATGATAATTTTCCTTCAGTTCTCCTTTAAAAAAAACAGATAAATGAAGATGTAAAAAACAGTTTTAGGACTGTGTGCGCACGGGGGGACATGACCTTACCCATTGTGACGAACCGTTTTGATTACTTGAGGTGATTTCTGTTCAGTCTCAGGGAACGGATCAAGCACAAAAACTTAAACCTGCTCCATTGATTTGGACAATTAATAGGCCATCAAAAAAATTGTCCTGTTGGTTTAGGATAAAGGGTTGGCAGTGGGAGGGGTATTCAATGAGAAGGGTAAAAAATTCCATTCAATGAGAAGAGTGAAAACATCTCCCACTGCCAACTCTTAATCTCACCCAGTCAAGTCACAATGTGTCAGGTCATGTTTTTTATTTTATTTTATTTTATTTCCCCCTCCACATACACACATTCCAAAACAGTTCTCAAACTGCTTTTTACAACATCTTCATTTATCTGGTATTTGACTTTATTTTGGTATTTGACACTCTTCAGTGTGTCTTGAAATGAACTCTTGTACTGTTTTACTCAGTTCAGAGCCACAACCTACTGTTACACAATTACTCTGTAATTTTGCTTCCACTCCAACTCCAGATTTTACTCTCTAAACTCAAAATAGAGCAAAACTATTTTTGAGAAAAATACTTTTAACTCTGGCGGCACGGTGGTGTAGTGGTTAGCGCTGTCGCCTCACAGCAAGAAGGTCCTGGGTTTGAGCCCCGTGGCTGGCGAGGGCCTTTCTGTGCGGAGTTTGCATGTTCTCCCCGTGTCCGCGTGGGTTTTCTCCGGGTGCTCCGGTTTCCCCCACAGTCCAAAGACATGCAGGTTAGGCTAACTGGTGACTCTAAATTGAGCGTAGGTGTGAATGTGAGTGTGAATGGTTGTCTGTGTCTATGTGTCAGCCCTGTGATGACCTGGCGACTTGTCCAGGGTGTACCCCGCCTTTCGCCCGTAGTCAGCTGGGATAGGCTCCAGCTTGCCTGCGACCCTGTAGAACAGGATAAAGCGGCTAGAGATGAGATGAGATACTTTTAACTCTGGAAAAACTGCTCAGTCATTTTTCCTGTGTATGCACTACAGCGCGCGCATCAACCAATGTGCTCATCAGAAATAAGAGAAATATTTACATTTACTCGAGTTGATCTTTGACTGGATCAAGTTGAAGTTTTAAAAAACGAGGCACTGGTTGTCATCAGTATTGCAGTTCTCAAGATTGAATTGATTTGCTGTCCAACAAGTTTTGCAAAGTTTACCTCCAAATGGCCTAAACTTTGGCTGACAGCTTTTATCCTGTTTACGCTGGGCGTTCCCACCACGAAAGGGAAATCAATCGAAACCGAAAAAGTGAAGGTGATTTTATCATGCCGTTACCGTGTGAATAGTTTTTTTTTTTTTTTTTAATTAATGTGTAAGTGGGCTCTCAGCGTTCCAACTCTGGTGTGACTGAGGAAGGTGGCAAGTTTTAGGTTTCATCTAATTTAGGTAATTTAAAACTAATAATATTATTTGGCAGTGGGAACATAGGAAAGTGTAAAGTATAAAGGTCCTGTCAATATGTTTATCATGCTTGTATGATAAACTCGTGAAGATATTTATCTAAATACATGACCACCTCATTCTAAACCTGTCGACCCCAGAGGGTTAAAGTGGAATCCCTACCCATGACGTTTTCCTATATCAAGGTTATACAGAAAGGTTGTATGGCCAAAAAGTTGAGGAAACTCTTGTGAGACAAGTAAAGGCAGTCTTCAAATATGTAAATGTCTCATCTCATCTCATTATCTCTAGCCGCTTTATCCTTCTACAGGGTCGCAGGCAAGCTGGAGCCTATCCCAGCTGACTACGGGCGAAAGGCGGGGTACACCCTGGACAAGTCGCCAGGTCATCACAGGGCTGACACATAGACACAGACAACCATTCACACTCACATTCACACCTACGGTCAATTTAGAGTCACCAGTTAACCTAACCTGCATGTCTTTGGACTGTGGGGGAAACCGGAGCACCCGGAGGAAACCCACGCGGACACGGGGAGAACATGCAAACTCCACACAGAAAGGCCCTCGCCGGCCCCGGGGCTCGAACCCAGGACCTTCTTGCTGTGAGGCGACAGCGCTAACCACTACACCACCGTGCCACCCTATGTAAATGTCATTCAAAAAAAAAAAAAAGTATCGATAGCCCTACTGTAGGCTATGGCCAAGCTTCAGGTTTGTGGTATTAGCATGTTGGGTGCCACATCCTTCAATCTGTCCTTCAGCCCCATTAGTAGTTGCTGCATCAATTCACGCTCAACTTTTTTTTTTTTTTCCTTCACATTGTACGCAGATGTGTACACATTCTCGCTCGCACTTTTTCCTGCAAACCAGGGATGTAAAAATATTGGCTGCATGGCCGCTGTCCTGTAGAAAGAGCGCTAGGTTAATGGTTTGTTGTTAAATTGAGTGCTTTTGTCTCTCGCGTGGTCGCTCACTGTGCTGCCGTTGTATAGAGATGTATGTTTCTGTCAGTCTTGGCAGTGTACAGCCAGTCTTACGTGTGTGCGTGCGTGTTATATACTCGGTGAGAAAGCCACAGGGGTTCAGTTAGAGCCCACCTGGAAATGCGTTCCACCTACACAATTCTGTGCTCCTCTCTCTCTCGGTTATTCCCCAATGCCCCCTCTTTCTTTCACATGCAGACAAGTGCTTGTGCCAGCATTGTGCATTCAGAAAATGTCCTTGGGTATGAGCGGCTCTTCATTCTAAACCGAATCAGACGAGTTTTATGTTTGTGTGTGTTTTTTGCTCTATTCCTCCCCAACTCCTACACACTCCCCCACACACTGTGCTGTTTAGGATGATGATTGCTCCGTCACTGTCCCGCCCACTCAAACCCTCTCCAAGCTCCTTCTCACTCTCTCACTCTGTCTTTCTGTCTCAGTTCACCTCTTACATCATTCTGGCACAGCCAGCAGTGTGGACAGTAATTGGACCACTGATAGGTACCATATCATAGCTCACCGTCTCTTGACTCTGACTGCTACTCTACATCTAACAAGGTTGTACCATGTTCTGCTCGTCTCTCCATCATCTTGTTTCTTGATAATCCGGACCTTCTGCCCAGTTTGAAGTGTAGCCATTGCTGTATTTATATGGATTGGAGCGTCCAGTTATTAGGTTATTGTATCACGAAGGGGGGTGTTTTGTGAGACTTTATTTATTTATTTAAATTCTGGATGCAACAAAAGACCACAGGGATGTTTGTGAGTCGAACTGCATTTATTAGACTCCATGGTTGACAACCGACATCCTTGTTAGACAAGTTAGATGACACACCCTGTTTAAAACATGACCAGCAACAGCAGGATTCCCTCAACAGTATCTCCTGAACTTTGAGATAAAATGAATAATTAATGGCACTGCTCCTTATTCAAATCAAAGTCCTTCCCACGCCATGTGGCGCATAGGGCGGCGCTGATCTTCATTTCCGTAGCCCTTGGCCTTTTGCCTATTACATAGCTAGGGTTACAGTGGGGGGCTAGTCCTCTCGTAATGGCGAGAGTTTGACTCCCCACTCGCATCTGCATTGCAGCATGCCTTGCCAGACAGCAGTAGGTACCATTTTTATGATGGTCTTTGGTATGACCCGACCGTGAGTAGAACTTGCGATCTCCTGATCGAGAGGCGGACACGCTAACCACTAGGCCAACTCGCGGTACTGCTCCTTATTAACATAAATCAATTACAAATGATGGCTATAACAAAAGCTTTACAGTTACAGGAAGACATGGAATGGCGTCACATACAGTTTTCTCAGGGCTCATGTCCACTAACAAAGCCTTACCCTGCATTCACACTGTTTGTTACATTTACACTATATCCAAAAGTATGTGGACACACCTGCCTATCACACCCATATGCGGGCCTTCCTCAAACTGTTGCCACAAAGGTGGAAGCACATAAATATATAGGATGTCTTTTGTATTACAGTTGTAGCATTTCCAATTTCCCCAAACGTGTTCCAGCTTGACAATGCCCCTGTGCACAAAGCAAGATCCATGAAAGCATGGTTTCTCAAGGTTCAAGTGGAAGAACTCGAGTAACCTGTGCAGAACCATGATCTCAGCCCCACTGAAAGCGTTTGGGATGAACTGGACCACCAAATGCACCCCAGGTTTCCTCGTTCATCTTCACTAATGCTCTTGTGGCTGAATGAGCACAAATCCCCCATGGTCTGGCATGCTTCAAAATCTAGTGGAAAGCCTTCCCAGAAAAATGGAGGTTTTTATTACAGCAGCAGGGGAACTAAATCTGGAATGGGATGGTTAAATCAGGTTATGGTCAGATTTCCGCAAGCTTTTGGCAAATTTTTGTCTCTTGTGGGTGTGTAGCGACTTATTGTTGGGCTTGCATTGTCCAGAAATGGTAGCAACCAAAATGTATAGCCCACTATACCATTTATACACATTACTTTTATTCAAAATAAATCTAAGTTTGAATTTTTTTTTAAATGTACTAGGCGTCATACTATCTTTATTAGCTTCGTAAAGGAAGTTGATTTGTACTAGTTATGTACACTCATCAGAGGAATCGATGACCTTTGCCACATCCTTCCATTGTATATACCAGGATAAGAAACCATGGTCACCCCCCCTTCTTCTCCTTCCATTTTTGAATGTTAAACAGTAAATGGGAACTAATTGCAAGTAGGAACTAAAAGTTGTGCTCACATATGCCGTGAGCGATACGCCATCATTTTGATCTGGAAGATCCAGCACAACCTTGTACCCAATTGTATCAATATTGAGTTCAATGAATCTGCTAGAAGATGAATGACCTGTATCAGAGCTCTTGGAAATTCATGGTACAACAGTGTCAACACAATGATATTCAACTCTTTCATTGGTCACACCAGCTCTCTACAATGTGGTGTCAGTGAACATCAAGTCAGTCCCTACCGTGATGAGGTTCAAAACAGAACTTGATAAGTGGCTCAGATCGTTCCCTGACATCCCACCTACACCCGGGTACCTTGGAGCGAATAGGAACTTGTTGTTGGAGTGGGTTGGTAGCAAGTGTTAATAGCTGCTACCCTGGGAATCGGCAGTGGAGATATGAGAGATGCTTGGCCTGAGAGATCAAGCTCGAAGCCAGTCCAAGGAATTATTTGAGCCATTTATTTGGATTATATCACTTTTTCATACATAACTAATTTGAGAGCATTTCAACTCATGGTGGTTAGCACTGTCGCCTCACAGCAAGAAGGTTCTGGGTTAGAGCCCAGTGACCGACGGGGGGCATTTCTGTGTGGAGTTTGCATGTTCTCCCTGTATCTGTGTGGGTTTCCTCCGGATGCTTTGGTTTCCCCCACAGTCCAAAAACTTGCGGTTAGGTTAACATGGGGTGGTCTTGGGCTGAAGTGCCCTTGAACAAGGCACCTAACCCCCAACTGCTCCCCAGGTGCTGTAGTATAGCTGCCCACTGCTTCAGATGGGTTAAATGGAGAGAGAGAATTTCACAAGTGAACGTGTGATGAATAAAGTTGTTGTTGTTCTTCATGGCATTGCTGCACTCTAACTTTGCCACTTGACGTAGGGTTTGGTTAATGCACCTAATCTAGCTGTGGGGCGGCACGGTGGTGTAGTGGTTAGCACAGTCGCCTCACAGTAAGAAGGTTCCGGGTTCGAACCCAGTGGCCGGCGAGGGCCTTTCTGTGTGGAGTTTGCATGTTCTCCCCGTGTCTGCGTGGGTTTCCTCCAGGTGCTCTGGTTTCCCCCACAGTCCAAAGACATGCAGTTAGGTTAAAGTGGGGCGGCCTTGGGCTGAAGTGCCCTTGAGCAAGGTACCTGACCCCTGACTGCTCCCTGGGCACTCTAGTGTGGCTGCCCACTGCTCTGGGTGTGTGTGCGCGTGTTCACTGCTTCAGATGGGTTAAATGCAGAGGATGAATTTCACTGTGCTTCAAGTGTGCATGTGACAAAGGTTTCTTCTTCTAATGTGTGTAAAATTGCTTCCCCTGTCATTGTGCTCTATTTATGATACGGAGATTGTTCCGTATAACACGCCACAGTATCAGAGAGACCAGATCCTACGGTATTATGCCACTGCTCATCATTGACCATTTAAAATTCAGAAGAGAGCTAAATTTCCAAATTTTTTCAGCAAGTATGATTTCAGTTAACGTGTTCTAAAATCATGTATTAGAACCTGTCAGTACGCACGAAGCAAGTTTCAGTTTGCATGATGAGCCAATGGTTGAATTATACATGAATGTTAATGTACCCTCTGTAGGAACCAAAGCTGTGTCTAAAACTGTGCCTTATTCACTATATAGTGCACTTTGTCATTTTATAGTGCTGTCCAAAAACCTGGGGAATATCCATTGCACTGCTTTAATTCCCTAATGCCCCATAGGGTACAAATAATCTCCCCTGTCAGACACAAAATACCCAAAATGCACTGCATTATTGGGTTCAGTTCATACACACCTCTAAGAAATATAGCCAGTTACTATAGCAACATCTTTTCATACTTCTCCTTATAATAATAAAAAAAAAAAAAAGCACACACAAATGGTTTTGTGAATGCATTTCTCGTCACACACATTCTGTCTGTAGTCTGCTCACTTCCTTTAGGTTTGAGATCATGTTGATTGGTTTTGAATGACTGGTGAATGCAGCGTTCCTGATGTTCGGCTCTAGAAAACAGGGTTTAGGGGATCATTTCGGACATGGCACGGTTTTATGACTACATAATCATATGCAGATGATGGGAAATGATAATGCAATCTAACTAGCTATGTACTTAAGATAACGTCTATCTGAATCGCCTGCTGAAATGAAAAACACAGTGTCCGATTAGCGCTTCAATACCTCATGCAGCTGTAATTTAGTTACGTCATGGCGTCTGCTGAAATCAAGAGAAAATGTCGAGCTACTCATTTCACAAATGATCATGAGGTTCTCCGGAGGTGAGAAACCAGTTCGCCTGAATCTGATGGATGTAAACACATCAGGCTACAGTTTCTTCCTGTTATGCTTAAAAATAAATGCACCCCTTTCTTTCTGGACGAGAGCACGTCTCTTGCACATGTGCGTTAAGAAATATGTATACAAAGGGTTAATGTTTTTGGTAATTTCACATAGTGTGCACTTGTTGTTTTGTGTGCCAAAAATGAAAAAAGCATTCCCTTGGGGAAAGACTGGATCGATTCTGGAGAATGAATTGGGACAACAAAACTCAAATATAAGACTGCTATCGGAAATGTGGGGCAAGTCCTCACCTTATTCATTCCTCCAGTCAATCTTTCAGTTTCTTCATAACCAGTGATGAATTCGAGGATGACTCTGGTGTTCTGCTGTCGTGAATGCTCTGAAAGTGAAAGAGGAACCCACATGCGGTTACCATGAGAACAAAGCTGCTCAAAATGAGGCTCTGTCTTGCGCTCATTAAAGTCAGATTTGCCACTTGTTTTTGATGTCAGCCGTCGGTTTGATACGGTACACGAAGCAATTTTGCTCCCTGTCCCCTTCTATTAAACATCTTTTAAATCCGCTCACAGGCAAACAGGATGTCCTGGTCGTCTTTTTGAGATGGTATCACTGATGTTTGGTCCCAGAAAACCGACAACACTGACTGAAGGCTCATGAAAATTTTCAGCCCTGCAAACACAACATGGAGTATGAACTCCTCATAGAGTCGGAGTAAATGAGTAGCGGTATGTAAGGAATAAAACATGACCGGGTGTGCTGTTGGAGGAAAATAATCAGCAGTGGGGCAGTGTGATGTGGAGCGTCGTGAAGAATAAGTGGATTATTTTCCAGTAGCGGTGTTGTATTGTTCTGATGCCGCAGCAGTTGGCCAACAATTTTTAATTTATTGAAGAATGTCATGCTTTTTAAACATTTTAATAATAATATTAAATGCTGTGCAATGTTCGTGATCCAAGTTAAATACTGTTCGCTCTTGTAGCTATAAACACTCATGCTGTTACGTACCTTTCTTTTTTCCCCTCTCTCTTTCTCTCTGTATTTTTGTCTTGAAATAAGGCAACAAAAATAAGAGCGGGGGGAAAAAAAACCCCTCAGTTTGTCACGTTACCAAGAAACCAAAAAGCTCAAAGTCCTCTATCCTGAAGATGCTCTAATAGTGGAAGACTTACTATTACGAAGCACTGACACTGGAGACTCCTTCCATATGAAAATATTAAGTAAACATAGCCAAACATAAAGCTTAATCGTTGTCAAAGACGAGACGTCTTTCTTTGTTAATGTGTTTTAAAATTTTTTCGCGGCCCAAATCCTGCGCTCTGATTGTCTGGCGAGTGGGTCCGTATCCTACGGTACGGACCCCGGTTACGGACCTCTGGCGACTCGCTCGTTCACAGCAACAAACATGGTAGCATTTTTTTTTGTCAACATTTATCTTTTTTTAATAAGATTTATCTCATCTCATTATCTCTAGCTGCTTTATCCTGTTCCACAGGGTCGCAGGCAAGCTGGAGCCTATTCCAGCTGACTACGGGCGAAAGGCGGGGTACACCCTGGACAAGTCGCCAGGTCATCACAGGGCTGACACACAGGTGGTGTTTACATTAGACCGTATCCGTCTCGTTTTCGTCGCGGATGCACTGTCCGTGCACATTAAAACCCCGGGAAACGACTCCACAGGCGGAACAACTTGAATCTGCCAGGGCCCACGTATTCAACCCAGTTCGTATCTGATCCGGCGCTGTGTAAACATTGAGATACGAGGAAACGCAGTGCTGAGCTCTAGCTGACGTCGTCATTGGACAACGTCACTGTGACATCCACCTTCCTGATTTGCTGGAGTAAAGAGTATAAAAGTAGGAATTAAAAAAGTATAAAAAAAAAAAGTATATTAAAGAGTATAAAAGTAAGAATATAATGCTTTGCTTTGTCATTCTTAATGTTGTTCATGGTAAGATGCAAATACTGCCCATTGTGTAGTTATGATTGTCTTTAGGCTTGCCATCCTTCCACTTGCAAGTGATGAGTGATTTGCGCATGCCCGATATGCACTGGGATCACACACACAGCGGCTCAGTCCCGAATCACTGCTCGTGCGCTTCATTCGCGCGCTCTGTGAGCTGCGCAGGGCCGGAGTGCGCACCCTCCAGAGGGCACTCGCTGTTCAGGGCGGAGTGATTTGGAGCGCAGCCGCTGAGGAGGAAGCGCTGAGCCGCACTGACACATTTCAACTTGCATGCCGTCTAATTAGTCATGTGATTAGCGTATCCGTGTATTGGCGTTGCTGTGTGCACGCGAATCATGTATTGGCGTTGGTGTGTGCACGCGAATCGTTTTAAAAACGTTAATCTGATGATCCGCTGATACGGTCTAATGTAAACACCACCACAGACAACCATTCACACTCACATTCACACATACGGTCAATTTAGAGTCACCAGTTAACCTAACCTGCATGTCTTTGGACTGTGGGAGAAACCGGAGCACCCGGAGGAAACCCACGCGGACACGGGGAGAACATGCAAACTCCGCACAGAAAGGCCCTCGCTGGCCATGGGGCTCGAACCCGGAGAAGATTTATTTATAAGATTATCAAAAATCTTATAAATTTTTGCCAGCATTTCTCAGGAGAATAGCATTAATTTTACAGCATGGATGGTGATGATGACAGTGTGCACAGCGAAAGCGAGTTTTACTACCCTGAGGAAGAAGAAATAAAATAAAACATTTCAGGAGAAAGCTAAAAACCTGTAATTTGCTAACGCTGAGCAAAAACATGGCTGAATCCTGAATGGCTCCTATTTGTATAAATAGGTGACTACATAGGCGGCAAAATGTAGTTTTTTTTTTTCTGCCATGGAAGTGCACTTGTATACTGAGGAGGAAGCAATTTGCATTACAGCCATGAATGAGGATTGAAAATGGCGGCTCGGCTCGGTTTTCCCTTTCGGGCGCTCTCGTTTTCTGTTAGAATTTGGTAAAGAAAAAAATAAAATAAATATTATTTACCAGCTTAAGGTCGGTCTGTATGGTGAAATACCGTGACCTCAGCCTTGAACACTGACCGAGGCACTCTGGGCCGAGGTCAGTACTTTCAAGACCTCAGTCATGGTATTTCACGATACGGACCATCTATCTATCATATCTATCATATCTGTTTATTATTAGTCTTTGGTTATGTAGACATTACTGTGTATGCACCGTTACTACAGAAACGGTAACCTACTAGAATACGGGCATTAATATAAGCCTGTGATCTGAATTATAGCTGGCACTATGGTCAGTGATGCGGTTATAAAATATTAATAACACCTCCTGACCAATCAGAATGCTCTGCCGTATTATGAGCAATTTTTTAAAATAACAGGGTTATGTTCATGTCCTTCATGTTAAGCAGGTCTCCTAGTACTTCAAGATGGTATCTCAAACAGTATATGCAAGTCTGCTTCATTTGCCCTTAGATGGATTAGAAAGTTTTTGGACCAGCGCAATACTGAAAAACTTATCCATGAATTTGTAACTTCTAAACTTGGTTACTGTAACAGTCTTCTGTATGGCCTTCCTGACAAATAAGCCAACAAACTTCAACACATCCAGAACTGCATATCAGTCCAACCGTTCGACCGATGACGCCATCTCCACTGCTCTCCACTCAGCCCTCACCCACCTGGAGACAAAAGACTCGTACGTCAGAATGCTGTTCAGAGACTTCAGCTCAGCATTCAACACAATCATTCCTCAGCAGCTCATTCATAAACTGGACCAGCTGGGACTCAACACCTCCCTGTGCAACTGGCTGCTGGACCCTGATGGGGAGACCACAGGCTGTACGGGTCGGCAGCAACTCCTCCAGCACCATCACATTGAACACGGGGGCCCCCCAAGGATGTGTGCTGAGCCCCCTCCTCTTCACTCTGCTGACCCACGACTACACACCAACATCCAGCTCCAATCTCTTCATTAAGTTTGTGGATGACACAACTGTAGTGGGTCTCATCAACAATGGCGATGAGACAATCTACAGGAGTGAGGTGAGCCACTTGGCCATGTGGTGCGAGGACAACAACCTCCGCCTGAACATGGAGAAGACGAAGGAGATTGTTGTGGACTTCAGGAGAGAGCACACCCAGCATGCTCCACTAACTATCAACGGTGCTGCAGTGGAGAGGGTGAGCAGCACCAAGTTTCTGGGTGTGCACATCTCTGAAGACCTGTCCTGGAGCAACAACACCACATCACTGGCCAAAAAAGCCCAACAGCATCTGTACTTCCTCCGCAAACTGAGGAGAGCAAGAGCCCCGGCCCCCGTCATGCACACATTCTACAGAGGCACCATCGAGAACATCCTGACCAGCTGCATCACTGTGTGGTATGGCGCCTGCACCGTGTCCTGCTGCAAGACTCTGCAGCGCATCGTGAGAGTAGCTGAGAGGATCATTGGTGTCTCTCTCCCTTCTCTAATGGATATATATAACTCCCGCCTCACCCGCAAAGCCATCAGGATTGCAGGTGATCCCACCTGCCCATCTCACAGCCTTTTCAGCCTGCTGCCGTCGGGGAGGAGACTGCGGAGTCTCCTGGCCAAAACCAGCAGGCTCAAAGACAGTTTCTTTCACCAGGGGGTCAGGAGGTTAAACTCCCTCCCTGTTCTGCCTGCACAGCCCCCCCTGCCCCTGCCCCCCCCCCCCCCCCCCCAGCATCTGACATCATGTCACCCTCACAGTCCCACCCCCTCAGCACGCGTGCGCACACACACATACACATATATATATAAAATACTCTCAACATTCATTCGCACACTGGACTCAGGGACTGCACATTTCACTTTACCTTGCTCATTTGCACTATTCCGCACTACCTCACCTTAACAGCTATTAGTTTGTTTTATACTGGTTATTTCATGTTTACCTGCTATACCTCAAGTGCCCTTGACCTGTTTATTTTATGTCCTTTTGCTCCAATTTATATAAAGTTGGGACAAAGTACAAATTGTAAATAAAAACGGAATGCAATGATGTGGAAGTTTCAAAATTCCATATTTTATTCAGAATAGAACATAGATGACATATCAAATGTTTAAACTGAGAAAATGTATCATTTAAAGAGAAAAATTAGGTGATTTTAAATTTCATGACAACACCACATCTCAAAAAACTTGGGACAAGGCCATGTTTACCACTGTGAGACATCCCCTTTTCTCTTTACAACAGTCTGTAAACGTCTGGGGACTGAGGAGACAAGTTGCTTAAGTTTAGGGATAGGAATGTTAACCCATTCTTGTCTAATGTAGGATTCTAGTTGCTCAACTGTCTTAGGTCTTTTTTTGTTGTATCTTCCGTTTTATGATGCGCCAAATGTTTTCTATGGGTGAAAGATCTGGACTGCCGGCTGGCCAGTTCAGTACCCGGACCCTTCTTCTACGCAGCCATGATGCTGTAATTGATGCAGTATGTGGTTTGGCATTGTCATGTTGGAAAATGCAAGGTCTTCCCTGAAAGAGACGTTGTCTGGATGGGAGCATATGTTGCTCTAGAACCTGGATATACCTTTCAGCATTGATGGTGTCTTTCCAGATGTGTAAGCTGCCCATGCCACACGCACTAATGCAACCCCATACCATCAGAGATGCAGGCTTCTGAACTGAGCACTGATAACAACTTGGGTCGTCCTTCTCCTCTTTAGTCCGAATGACACGGCGTCCCTGATTTCCATAAAGAACTTCAAATTTTGATTCGTCTGACCACAGAACAGTTTTCCACTTTGCCACAGTCCATTTTAAATGAGCCTTGGCCCAGAGAAGACGTCTGCGCTTCTGGATCATGTTTAGATACGGCTTCTTCTTTGAGCTATAGAGTTTTAGCTGGCAACGGCGGATGGCACTGTGAATTGTGTTCACAGATAATGTTCTCTGGAAATATTCCTGAGCCCATTTTGTGATTTCCAATACAGAAGCACGCCTGTATGTGATGCAGTGCCATCTAAGGGCCCGAAGATCACAGGTACCCAGTATGGTTTTCCGGCCTGGACCCTTACGCACAGAGATTCTTCCAGATTCTCTGAATCTTTTGATGAATATTATGCACTGTAGATGATATGTTCAAACTCTGCAATTTTACACTGTCGAACTCCTTTCTGATATTGCTCCACTATTTGTCGGCGCAGAATTAGGGGGATTGTGATCCTCTTCCCATCTTTACTTCTGAGAGCCGCTGCCACTCCAAGATGCTCTTTTTATACCCAGTCATGTTAATGACCTATTGCCAATTGACCTAATGAGTTGCAATTTGGTCCTCCAGCTGTTCCTTTTTTGTACCTTTAACTTTTCCAGCCTCTTATTGCCCCTGTCCCAACTTTTTTGAGATGTGTTGCTGTCATGAAATTTCAAATGAGCCAATATTTGGCATGAAATTTCAAAATGTCTCACTTTCGACATTTGATATGTTGTCTATGTTCTATTGTGAATACAATATCAGTTTTTGAGATTTGTAAATTATTGCATTCCGTTTTTACTTACAATTTGTACTTTGTCCCAACTTTGTGTGTATAGATAGATAGATAGATAGATAGATAGACTAAACACTCATATATCTCTATTTCTTATCTAGAGTGTTTATACTGTTTATATAGTTTATTTCAATTGTTCTATTTTTATTTATTGCATTGCCTGTTTGCACCGTGGGTCAGAGAGGACTGAAATTTCATCTGTGCTGTATGTCGAGCATGTATAGCATATTTGACAATAAAGTTGACTTGACTTGAACTGTGCTGCACGTATTCTAACCATGATGAGGAAATCTGACCACATTACTCCTGTTCTCCATGATCTTCACTGGCTCCCTGTTCACAAGCACATTATCTTCAAAATACTTCTGCTGACTTTCAAGACGGTCAGTGGGTTTGCACCGAAGTACCCAAGTCAGGGGTGGGCAATTATTTTTTCCATGGGGCCACATGAGAAACAGAAAATTTTGTGGAAAGCCGGACCAAAAGGCTGAACTAAATTCTGCATAATATTAATTGTATTTCTTTCTATAAAGCAGTAAATAACATTGTTTTTACAAGCTGCTGACTGGTAAGAGTATGAAAAAAATGAGGTTGCCTTACAAAAAGTCATTTATTCAATCAAATTTCCCAAAACAATGGTTAACAAAATGTGAACGTTTGTACCTTTTTTTTTCCCCCCAGTCACATTCACCCCAAAACACAATAAAGACATCACAATATTGTCTTTCTACTCCACATATCAAGCAAGATGCATCATATTATAATAATGATGCCGTGTCGATTCGGTGTAGGAATCAGATCTACAGATCGGCTCCGGCGCCTGCTGGTGACGTCACACTATGTGATTGGCTGGACCGTTTGAAGGATGACGTACAAGTTTGTGGTTGGTCTGGACAAATTACGGAAGTAGTTATCGCGGGATTAGGTTTCGTGGGATTTCATGTCATGTTCATGTCATGCGCATTGCTTTTTTGTTGAACACAACTTCAAAATAAAAGCAATGCACTTTCAGTCTATGCATGAGGTAAAATTCTAATTAACCTTTCGCGGGCTGGTCAGAATGAACCAAAGGGCCGGCTGCGGCCCACGGGCCGTAAAATGCCCAGGTCTGACCTAAGTGATCTCTTGAGGCTCCACTAAACAAGATGAATGTTGTATTCGAGCAAGGATCCATCTGCGCTCGTCAAGTCCTCAATTCAAGACCAACAGCTACGGAGCATGAGCATTCTCTACATGTGCCCCCAGACTGTGGAATGCTATTCCATTGGAGATACATGAAGCACCGTCCTGTGAAACTTTCAAGAAAAAACTAAAAACGTACTTGTTTAATCAAAGATAGCCATTCGACATTGTTGATCGATATTTTTAGATACAGTGAATATTTTAATATGATGTATTTTTTTCATATATCTCTTTTGTAAGAGCATTGAGATTTACATGGAATGCGCTCAAAAACTTTATTAGTAGTAGTACTAGTCTGCATCATGACTTTAATAAGAGTGACGTGTGGTGAGATGGGAGCAGCACCATGCTCCCCTCTTAATTACACTGAAAGAGTAACGAGTCGAGGTATATAATTGCCTTTTGAGGCTAATGGATTATGGTAGGCCAGGAGTGGGAGATTTGTGCTCACTAATGGAAGGTTGTTTGTTTGTTAGCAGGGAAATGGCGTTTACTTGTTTGAGGGGAAGAAGAGCAAGAGTGTGCCGACTGCGGTCATCTTCCACTTTCTGGTCTTGTCTTGCTTGTAGAAGTGTCCTTCCTTCAGTCTTGCGCACCCAGTTGGAAACGTTGGCCCGGTTGGAACGAGAGCAGTGGGGCTCTTTTATTAGCCCTGCGCTGTGGTCCCAGGAGCTCCTACTTTCTGCTCTATTTCTGAGCCTCATGCTACATGCTGGGAAAGTATGCAAAACCCACATAGTCCCTGACTCTGGCCTTGATTATTCGCTTCCTTCATACAAGAAGCATGTGTACGAAAACACAGTGGCGTGACGAGTGAGCAAAGTGAACCAGTGAAATATTTTTCAACACAGGAAGATAAACTTGATATCTTCGCACCACTGTGTAATATTCTTTTTATTATATGGACACAGCCATAAAAAAATATGCAAGTTAATCAAAAGAATTTTAATTTTGAACTGGTTCACCATTTTGACAAGGTGCATCCAGTCAGCGGGAAAACACTGGACGTGACGTCATTGGAGTGAAATATCGAGAATTACACGTACAGGACACTTTTTCGATGGAATAAAAAGCTTTCTCAAAGGTTTCATTAATTTGGTTTGATAGCATGCAATATTGTTAGCATATCGCTTATCCTACGTGTATTATGTCGCTCTGCCCGATGGAGAATGAGTGTTGAATATGGTTTACGATATTGCATGGTTGTCAAGACATGATGTCACATGTTGGAGCTGATGCAAATATTCAATGAGATTTTTGTGCTGCGCATGTGCAGAAACATTTCTTTGTTCGCCGGCGGCGCCCACAGTAAACTGTTGCAGTGAATTGAAAATGCCATAAGATACGTCGAAGTCCCTTCCCACGCCATGTGGCGCATAGGGCGGCGCCGATCTCGGTTTCCGTAGCCCTCGGCCTCTCGCCTATTACATAGCTAGGGTTACAGTGGGGGTTAGTCCTCTGGTAACTGCGAGAGTTTGACTCCCCACTTGCATCTGTATTGCAGCGTGCCTTGCCAGACGGCAGTGGGTACCATTTTTATGATGGTCTTTTGTTATGACCCAACCGTGAGTAGAACTCGCGATCTCCCGATCGAGAGGCGGACACGCTAACCACTAGGCCAACTCGCAGTCCATAAGATACGTATTACACACACAACTTCTGCACTAGTGAGTGCACTGGATATTGCTAAGTAACCCCCCTGCTCTTAATTTTTTGTAGAATTGATAATTGTTCCATCAAATGTGTATGTATAATAATAATAATAATAATAATATTGGCTGGCTTTTTTTGTGCTATATCAGATATATTCCATTCCGCTAGCATGATATTGAACTCATCTTTGACTCATTCAGTATCATGCTAGCTGAATGGAATATATTTGATATACCACTCAACGCCAGCCAATATTATTTAAATGTGACTCACATCCATGATGTATTTTAATATGAAAAATGCGAGTTTTTCAACACGAGAAGAGAAACTTCATATCTTCAAGCCACAGTGTGATATTTTTCTTATTATATAGACACCTTCACAAACAAAGTCCCCAAATTTATCTAAACGATTCCTTGATTTCCTCACGAGTGACAGAGATTTATGTCACAGTTTTGGTTCTGCACGTCCCAGATGTAGCTCATATGAAAAATACGACTGGCGTATTTCCCAGTAAAATGCTTGTCGATATAATGTATGATTATATGACGTGCTTTGCCTTGATGCAAACTCTTGCTGAGCACAATAAGTGTGCTGTAAACCGCTCCTCTCTTTAAAATTAGAGCCTTTCTCCTTTTCATCCTGTAGTGCTTTATTACAAAGATGCCTTTTCTTCATAATTACTGCTATTTTTCTCTCTCACTCTCTTGCGCGCGCGCGCACACACACACACACACACACACACACACACACACTCTCTTTGTCTTTCTGGCTCCAATGTTTTCGTGCACTCTCTTGTTCTGTCTCTTGCAACTCTCACTTCCTGGTCTCTTTCTCTAACTTTCTCAGAGTTACTCATTTTTAAACAATGAATAAAGAATGCAAGGAAATAATTTGCCTTTTGAGACCAATTTGGACTGGTTTAATTTTACATGCGGAGGTGGGGCAACGTAATTAATACTGGTGAATCTGATTTTTCATCCTGTCTGAAGCCATACTGTCAGGATTCTTTCTTCTGACTTTGCATTCCTGCATCTCCCATTGTTTACCTACTGAAAAGGACATGTTGAACCACCCCTACTAACGTACAAGTCCATTGTGTATAAATATTCAGGCATTTCTTGGCGGCACAGTGGTGTTAAGTGGTTAGCACGGTCGCCTCACAGCAAGAAGGTTCTGGGTTCGAACCCAGCGGCTGGTGGGGGCCTTTCTGTGCGGAGTTTGCATGTTCTCCCCGTGTCTGCGTGGGTTTCCTCCAGGTGCTTCGGTTTCCCCCACAGTCCAAAGACATGCGGTTAGGTTAATATGGGATGCTTTGGGCTGAGGTGCCCTTGAGCGAGGTACCGAACTCCCAACTGCTCCCTGGGCACTGTTAGCATGGCTGCCCACTGCTCTGGGTATGTGTGTGTGCTCACTGCTCACGTGTGTGTGCATGTGTATGTTCACTGCTTCAGATGGGTTAAATGCAGAGAAGAATTTTACAAGTGTGTGATCAATAAAGTTGTGCTTTCCATCCATCCATCCATCCATCCATCCACCAATTAAACCTTTTTACCTCTAGAATGTTCCAAACCAAGTATGTTTGTTTGTTCTGTAAAAACAAAGTTTATCAGTTTGAACATTAAATATCTTGTATTGTATTCCATCAACTATAGGTCAAAAAGGATTTGAAAATAATTCATTATACATAATACATAGTGGGTGGCACGGTGGTGTAGTGGTTAGCGCTGTCGCCTCACAGCAAGAAGGTCCGGGTTTGAGCCCCGTGGCCGGCGAGGGCCTTTCTGTGCAGAGTTTGCATGTTCTCCCCGTGTCTGGGTGCTCCGGTTTCCCCCACAGTCCAAAGACATGCAGGTTAGGTTAACTGGTGACCCTAAATTGACCGTAGGTGTGAATGGTTGTCTGTATCAGCCCTGTGATGACCTGGCGACCCTGCTTTTCACCCGTAGTCAGCTGGGATAGGCTCCAGCTTGCCTGTGACCCTGTAGAACAGGATAAAGCGGCTAGAGATAATGAGATAATACATAGCTCGATTAAACAACACTTGAAGGGGGGGACCTTAAACATTCCTGTTAGGAGAATTGGTTTGATAATGCGCTGATGGAAACTTTGTGGATTCACAACTAAGTGTCCTCTGACATGTGGAAGCTAGCTATCACTTGAAAAGAGTTGCAGGACGATCTGATAGCAGCAGGAACAATAATTACACAGAGAACAATAAACGGCACCACAACAATCACCTCCATTCCAACGTCCCAAGCAAAACTTCTCTGCTAAACAAGATGTACGGAGTACATCTCAAAGCATTTAGACACATCATAACTCTTTGGGAACAATATAGTCTGATCAGACGAAAGAAAAATAGAATCCTCTTATAGTTAGTCACTGAGTCATATTTGCAAAAAGGGTTGCACATATGAGCCTAAGAACAGCATACCTGCAGATATGTATTTTGCAGTGTGTCCCCTAAGTTTACTGTGGGTTTTTTTTTTTTGGGGGGGGGTTGCTGGATGAGGATGGTCACCTGCAGGACCCCTCCCTGCGGCTCCTTTACAGAGTGTTTGGACCTGAACAAAAGTTAAAGAAATCATATTTAAGTCTTCACATTTATTTTAGAACAATAATTAGGACAATTTTTACAATAGAACTGCACTCCTGTTTTTATCCCCCGCTGGCCAAAAGGCCCGAAGGGGGATTATGTCGTGGTGATTTCCCGGGACAGACAGATGGACGGAAGGGTTGATTTCACCTTCTGAAATCAACTCCTCTCACAATTTTTGGAGGAATTTCACCAAACTTGACAGGATTCTTTGTTATATGTCGGCAGTACGCATATTATTTTGTTCAATTCAGTCGCATTTTACCAGAGTTACAGCCCTTGATTAACAACCTTGTACTGTCACAATTTCATGAAGGTGTGCTTGCCTTCTGACATCAACTCCTCTCACAATTTTTGGCTGAATTTCTCGAAGCTTGGCGAAAGGCCTTATGTGACGGTAATACACATACTGCAATTTAATTTTGTTTTGTAAAAATTTTACCAGAGTTTTGACCCTTGATTAAATAACTTGTACTTTGACAGTTTCACAAGGGTGTACGTTCTTCTGAAATCAACTTCTGTCACAATTTGTGGTTGGAATTTCACCAAACTTGACAGGATTTTGTTATATGTCGGTTATACGCATATTGCAATTTCGTTCAATTCAGTTGCGTTTTACCAGAGTTATGGCACAGTTGCCAGCGGGGGATATCGTGGTCTCGGAGCACACACCTGGCTAGCCCAAGACTGGACGAGATGGAGGAGGGAGATCGTCGATGGCCTATGCTCCAGGAGGAGCTAAGCTTGCTGTGCCACAGGTCCTCCAGGAAGCACTTTGAATACAGTTCAAAAGAATTAGTTTGGAGTAAAGATGTGATGCGTACGTAGTATGTATGGAACTTCAGTATGTTGGCAATGAGTGTATTGTGAAAACGCGCCTTTTCTTTTTCTCTGCAATTTGTATGATTTGCTGTCTAAATCGGTCACAGTTACTCTAGAGATCCTCCAGCAACATTTACTTAACCAACACGCTCCCAGAAAACCTGCAGTCTGTCCTCTTTTCACACCAGTAGCGGACACGTGGTATTTTTTTTTTTTGCCACCTTTCACACCTACTTCTCTTCATAACTCTAGTGTGTGTGTGTGTGTGTGTGTGTGTGTGTGTGTGTGAGTGAATTTGTTGCAGGCGTTTCTCTGTAGACTGCTCTCGTTCCTGCTCATTGGTGTAGAACTCTCTTCCTTATTAGAGTCTCACCGCTGGCATTTGGCACCTTGTATGTTTTTTTTTTTTTTTTTCCTCCTCTCTCTCAGTAGAAGAGTTGTACGCGCTGTATATCGTCCCTCTCTCCTCCCTTCTGTCAGGGTGCACAGGCTGTTCTGTGAGGATCCGTCATTCTCACCTTCACTCCTAAAATCCATGCATGCTGTATTTTGAGCGTAGGCATTCCTTAATTGCTACAATCACGCACAATGTGCCTGAGAGAGACACTTTGATCTTCCCTTCTCTTTCCTGCTTTAGGTCTGTCATTTCGTTGGTATTTCTCGCTCCGTTTTTGTGTCTCTTTGTTACTTGCAATAACGCCACTTCAGAGGAGTCCTACGAGGCTAGTAGGGCATGATGATTGACCTACTCGAACCTCAGATACTTTGACAGTTTCCAAAACCTTCTGAAGACCTGAATGTCCGATCGTTCCGACCGTTCAGTGTGTGGTGCAGGATAAGCAGCAGTAACGCACCAAACATGGATGAAGTTGAGCTTTTTATTTATTGATTTTTTTTTTCTTTAATGACCTTTTTAATACATATGACACTGTTTTATTTCTGTGAAGCTGACCTGACAGAGTTGTGCGGTTATTGGGAAATAGTCCATGATGTGATTCATTACTACCCTGAACAGCACATCCTGAAGTCTTTCATTTCTCCTGCATTACAGTCATTAGCCAACAATTGCAGTTTTAATTTATTAATGAATGACATCTTGCTTTTTAACAGTTTATAGTAACATTTCGTGTTGTGGAACATCCAGGGAACAAGTTGGTTCCTGTTATCACTTACATTATGGCAGCTACAAACAGTTTTCATCACTAACCTCTCTTTTTCTCTGTTATTAATACAACAGACTGAAATTTGTCATGTTACTGAGATACTGGAGAAGCAGTGTTGTAGTCAAGTCACTGAGGCCCTGTCCACACGGCAACGGATTCAGGTGAATCCGATACAATTGTTTATCGTTTCGGCCTGAATTCCACATGACACCGGCGTTTTGGGTGCCCCAAAACGCAATCTTTTGAGAACGGGTTCCAGAGTGGAAAGATCTGGCAACGTTGCCGTTGCGAAGTCGTCTGGATGAGTAGAACGGATTTGTTTACGATGACGTCACAACCACATGACTGTGAGTGCTTCACGCCGGGTAGAAGTGTAACGAACTCGATGCGAGTTGTCAACAAATCCTATAACTTGGTTCATGAAACGCGCTTACAAAATATTTTCACTGTGAATATTTATTGTGTAATGGTGCAAAGTGAGAGAGAGAATAGCCCTTAGGGCAGAGTCAATCCCGCCAGCAAAAATAGGGAAAAAAAGGAGCGATCTCACCTCTTCAGATGTTGGTTTAAGTTCTACAATACATTCCTCAAAAAGGGCGTAGAAGAACAAATTAATCCATCAACGTGTAGCATTCAATTTATTCCGGACCATTAAAGACGCTGCCTTCCGCGTAGAATCATACGTCATCCCCGCCGCCATATTGGATGGGGCAAAGCGGAGAATAAAGATGCCTCATTCATGTGCTGCGTTTAACTGTACCAACAGGTTTACCGTCCAAACGAGATCACATGGGATTACCTTTCACAGGTGAGACTGGAAAAATACTTTTCATTGTATTTGGTCATTATAACAATTTTACGAACAGATTTTTCTGACTTTGTGGCTAATATGAAGTCTTGCGCATAATAGTTTATGCGCATGCGTCCTTACTTCTTCTATTGTTCTGGTGTCTCCGAAGGGACTGTCTTACAGCGCACCTAGAGGTGTGGCATGTGTATTGCATCGTTTTCAGCAAACGTTGCGTTGCCATATGGACCTGATATTTTACTGATCGTTGCCCATGTGGACGTGATATTTTTTTAAATAACATCTCGTTGCTGTTGTCGTGTGGATGTAGCCTAAACCTAGAATCCGAGAACAAGACTCCATCCGCACCATTTGACGGTGGCCGTTGCTGCCTTTTATGTGAAACCGTCTCTGCTGCTGTGTTGGACTAACGTTACTGCTCGACTGCCCTATTTTAGTTAACAGGCTACAGATAAAAAGCTTGTTCATCGCTCAGCAAGCCCCGCCCACTATCAACAGGGCAAATAACATGAGAGAGGGTTAACACTAGTTAGTTCATCGCTCAGCACGCAAGCTCTGCTATCAATAGAGCAATGAACGTAGTGTGTTCCTTCCTTCTCTGGGTGAAGTCTTGCCAAATGATGAGTGAAGTTTGAGGTCGTCCCCGTCGTCTCCCTCAATAGTTCTTCTACATATGGAACACATAGCAGTGCACTTTTTCCCACTGTATGAGAAGTTTGTATAAGTAAAGCGGACAATCCTCGGGGCTTCTCTCCAGGCATTTTAGCGCCATTGATGTTAGTTTGTTCCTGAACATGACGTATGAACAGGTGAATGTGCATTCTCTTGCACAAAATTAGTCTAAAAATTCATGTAGATATAAATATCTTATGCCAAATTATTATGGCATGTTATTAAAAAAAATTTCAAGTCCTCGTCTCCAATTTACAAGTCCAAATGCAGTTAATGCACAAGTCTAAGTGCAAGTCATCAGTGCAGAAGTCCTTAAAATTAGGGCACGAGTCGGACTCGAGTACTACAAGCCTGTGGAGAACACAAGTACTCTGTTCTGAAACTGACTAGCTGTTACAAAGCATCGACACTGGAGACTCCTTCCATAAATGTGAAACATTCATCAACAACGATTTTAAATCTTGGTTAAATATAATTTATTTATTTGTTTAAAAAAAAATCTGACTATCATACAAGTCCTTGTGAATTAGTTGTTACTATAGAAACGATACCACATTACAATGATTTGCAATGATAAATATTTTATTTAAACAAACAAATGAGCTAAAAGGGCAGGATTTCAACATTTTTTTGCTGCTACTTTTTTGACTCCGTGTTGATGTAAAAATAACGTTCCAGAAATGTTTTCCCGACCAGTCTACACCAGCTCGAAAACGAGCTTTAGTTATTGATTGACCAGCCTGAGTTTATGCAACACTCTGTACACTTTATGCTTGAATGCACCACTGAATGATGTTCAGAGCAGCAAGATCCATCTCAGTAGTTGCTGGTATACAAAAATAGTTAATAATAGAACAATGAAGCAGGAGATGAGCAGCTTCTGGAGCTGTGAGCTGGATATAGTGGTGTCCGATTGTGATGCTGTCATCAGATCCACCTGATGTGAAACAGGGACACGTTTTCTAAAACTGAAACCTCTTCTCAGAAGAACGGGCGTATTTCTAGCAAAGGAATCTGTACTGGGTCCAGTACATCTTCAGTCTCTTTGCTGACAACTGCTTGGTCAAGGATACATGGCTGTGTGACCTTTGCAGTGTGATCTCGGCCCTTTGAAAGGAAGGCAATCCTTTTGAAGTGGTGGGAGAGTTCAGGGCGCGTTAGGCATTACTTACTTCTGACATTTCATTCTTCGGGCTTCAGACATTACATCCTAATGCATGAACACCTATTTGCTGGAGAAGGGCTTTGTGGGTAAGAGCTGCATGCGGAGGTGCTTTTTACATTCTTGCAGTCTGTGCGGTCCTTCACAAGCTAAATGCACATTGTGTGTGTATGGTGCTTGCATGCACCAGCCTTCAGGTTGATGGAGATGCATGTCTGGTTGCATAACCAGAAAAAAATTTACTTTTTTCTTCTGTTGGGTTTATGAAGTGTTTTGGAGTAATGTTGCAAGTACATGTGTAAAAGAGAAATCCACCACCTTTATTTATCAAGCACAGACTTGAGCACAGTGAAATGTCAACATTTAACCCATGTGAAGCAGTGAACACGTACCCAGAGCAGTGGGCAGCTATGCTACAGTGCCTGGGGAGCAGTTGGGGGTTATGTGCCTTGCTCAAGGGCATTTCAGCCCAACCTTCAGGCCATAGCTGCCTGCATAGAAACCCACACAGACACGGGGAGAACATGCAAACTCCACACACAAAGCCCTCCATCGGCCCCTGAGCGCAAACCCAGAACCTTCTTGCTGTGAGGCGACAGTGCTAACCGCTACACCACCGTGCCGCCTTCCTCCTGCATTTCATGTTTGTCAATTTAAATCTGCAGCATGACATTTCAACCCCCACCTTGTTTGTTCTGTTATTATTCGGTGTCTTCATGTGACACTGCCCCTTAGTGTACACACTCGCATTACGTACAAATGTAAGCGTGTCCACACACAACCGTGATGTGTTTGAGATGTACGCGCTCAGGGAAGACTCAATCAGCCCTTCTGCGTCAACTGCATCAACTCTGGAAAGGCGGACGCTGGAGATGCATTCAAGACGCATGTCGGGACATTTCAGGTTTGAACAGCTGTCTGTCTCAGTTTGGTCAAGATGGTGGTTAAAGCCAGGTCTAAACCCGGTTATATTGATCCTGATGCACCACAAACGCACTCGGTTCATCCATCCGCAACCGCTTAAGGCCAATTTATGCTGACAACCCAGTCCTCGCAGATAGCGTCGCAGACAGTGTCTGCGTAGCCCCCCCCACCTTCGCAGACGCTCTGCGCGCACCTCCCAAAAATTGTGACCACCGCAGAAGCCTCGCAGACAGCGTCACAGACAAGAGGGCTCTGATTGGTCCACTCTACATCCGCTGTACACGCACTTCCGCTTCCCTACTTTCCCGGTTTGGTTTGTTTTCACGACCGGCATTTTTAAAAACACGAGCGAAGATGGAGCAGCATGAAGAGCGGTTGATCGAGGAAGTGAGGAAGTATGTACATCTATACGACTCCAGTTCTAGTCATTATAAGTAACCGGAGGATAAACACTCCACTAACCACGCCCACCAACTACTCCTAGCGATTTCGCGACTTCGCGCCCCCTTGCGTTGTGGCGGTGAATAACATCGCGCACGCCTATTACTCCCCGCTCAACGATAAATTACAACTGTCTGCGAAAAGCTATCTGCGAAAGCCTTGTCGCAAGAGCATGCAGAGGCCTTTATCCTGTGCAGGGTCGCAGGTAAGCTGGAGCCTATCCCAGCTGACTATGGGCAAGAGTCAGGGTACACCCTGGACAAGTCATCACAGGGCTGACACACAGAGACAAACCACCATTCACAATCTCATTCACACCTACGGTCAATTTAGAGCCACCAATTAGCCTAACCTGCATGTCTTTGGACTGTGGTGGGGGGAACCCATGCAGACACGGGGAGAACATGTAAACTCCACACAGAAAGGCCCCTCGCCGGCCCCTGGGCTCGAACCCAGAACCTTCTTGCCATGAGACGACAGTGCTAACCACTACACCACACTGTTCAGCGAAGCCTTTTACTCTTTTGGTGCCTCTAGAGACCACGGGTGGGGGCGTAAAGAAACACAGAGCTGCTGGTATCTACACTGATCATGGCCACTGTAACCACAAGATAAGATTACTATTACCTGCTGTGTTTGTGGTTACTGTACTGAAGCCTCTTATCCCACACACACAGAGCCACACACACGCCCACACTCATTTCCATTATCAGCGGCCACACAGATGTGTTTTCCCAAGAGAGCACTGGAGTTGACATTGTGTCAGTTTCTCTGTGGTGCCAGTCTCCTGGCTGCTTTTCCTGCTCAGCAACAGCGTGTTTATCTCCATGCTATGTTCCCAAACACTTTGGCACAGAACCTTTTCTCTGTCTTCTGAAGCATTCTGAGTTCTCGAGTCTTGGTGACAAATGCGGAGAGTGATGTAATCCTCTCATCTTTGTACAAGAGGAACAGTGACAGCAGACAGCTGTTGAGAGAAGACCCGAACGCCTCCAGAAGCACAAACCCTTCCTCGCTCATCTCGCCTCTTCTGGCCCGGAACCTCCGCGTTTCCTCTGTTTCTGCAACACCCTGCAGTAATCTGCACTTGACCTTCATCCATGATTCACCCCTCCACCTCCTCTTCCTCCTTTCAGACTGGTCTGGCCTGTTGAGTCGGCTCGCAGTTACAATATCTCATCGCCGCTCGGGTTTCCGCATTCCCGCCCCTACAGCCTGCATGGTGTGTAATGAGTTGGGTGTTCTTGTGTTGTACAAAAAATTTAAACAGACAGTTTAAACACACACGCACAGGTAGAGGCTTGCATGACTACTCCACCTGACTCATCTTAAGTAAATCTGCTCACCGACTGACAGGCTGAGAAGCTGCTTTTGTTAATGTGACAGGAAGTTCTAAGGAAAATGGGTTTGATTAAGTCCAGAGCCAGATACGCCCAAGCACTCTGACCTGTCGGCTTCAAACGCAAGAATACAGACCTCTGACTAGAACTCGATGATCCATTCAGATCAAATAGGCTCACAAGTGACCATCAGTCAGCGTTTCCTGTGGACTTTCCCTTCAACCACAGTACACAATAGCGCCTCTGTGGCTCTCTTTGTGAACAAAGTTTGGCCTCGTCTCTGCGTGCGTTACTGTAAAGATGTACTTTATTCTACTTCCACTTAACAATAACTCGATTTCTGCAGAACAACTGCAGTGTGGGTTTTGTTTGTTTGTTTTAGAAGAGCCTGTGGCTGTTTGAGACAGGCTCATACACGTCTTTCTTTAATCAATCCAGCTGTCTCGGTGGTTTGGCCAAAACCCTTCAATTAAATTTGAAAAAAAAAAAAAGCCACGAATTACAACGCAATGTTACAGCAATCATTTCCTTCCCCAAGGCCAATTTTAAATCCAGTCATTATGTGTAGTGTCTTTGTGCTCAGATTTGCTATGGGCTTTTTAATTTTTTTTTTATCTGAATAGTAATATTTGATAGAGCTCACTTACTTCCAAGTGGGCCAAACTCAAAAAGGCATTTTCATTAAAATTGTTAACACGTGTATGGGATTCGAGTGGTATTTGAGCACTGAGCTTCCCCCCTGAGTATGGATGTTGATACACGTCAAATGCCGTCCAGTTTTGTGACGTGACATGTTTCTTGAATGCTTGGGGATTGTCATGCTGGAACAGGTTTGGGCTTGACCTATTAGTTCCAGTGAAGGGAAATTGTTCCGTTGCAGCCTACAAACAGATCAGAGATATTTGTTCTTCCAACTTTGACATACGGATTTGATGGTCAGGTGTGTTTACAAGCTTTTGGACGTATAATTAATTCTGAAATTCTAAGATGAAATCTGTCTGTAGGTTTCGAGAGGACCTAAGAAGCCTTATTGCAAAAGAGAACATAACATTTACTCTTCTGCAGTTGTAAAGTCAACAGTAATTGAAAATTGGTGTTGAGAGAGCGTGTAAACAGTGTGAAAGACGTCAGTATGAGCATGTCATGAATGAGCACAGAACAATCTTTATGATTACAGCAGCAGATCTTGGGTCCATGTCTGCAGTACGCAGAGGAGATTATACGGCATGCTGAAGAAAGGCTATGACGTGGGCATAAACTGTTTGGGGAAAGTGCACATTTTTAGTGGATCCATTATCCACAGCGTCAGAAAGTCAGTCATGCGTTTAGGTATCTAGCGTGTAAATAAATTTAAAAATGGAACCTTTTTTTATATTTTATTTATTTATTTTTTAAAGCACAAAGTTGTTGCAGCCAGTGGAAGGGGCGGAGCCACTATAGAGTATGAGAATCCAAAAATTCAATCTCCAAAAAAGACGTTTCATTTCCTGTGAAGGCTACTATGAGGTCTCAAACCAGAACTACTTTTTTTTTTTTTTTAGTACGAAATGTTTGTTTATTTGGGCACAACCTACTCAATTTCACAGGGATGAGAGTTTTCCGCTTTTCGGTGGATTTCCGCTTTTTCTGAGTAAAAATCAACCTTTTTATATTATGCCAAATCTGTTGAGATTTTTTTTTTCATTTATTGAGGGGGGTTGGGGTATGTTCCTTCGTGATACTCAAGCGTAATTTATTCCTACGATGATGTTACATGTTTACATTTTCGCCATCTTTAGTCTCGCTAAGTCTCGCGGTAGAATGCGTGTTATCTACAATGTAATTGGCCAAAACATCGCTGGCGAGAGCATGATAGCCAATCATAACAGTTCTTACAAGAGTGTGGGAGAGAACAAAAGCCAATCATAACAGTTCTTACAAAAGTACCCGCATCTGTTCTATTTTATCGAAACTTACACATGTTCATCATCGCTGCGCTTCAAAAATACGTTTGTCTTTCGTATCGGCTTTTTTACTCAAAATGCCAAATACAATTGACAAGCGAGACGAAGCAAAGGTACGTGAAATCAATGCTGGTATAAAAAACAGAGAGGACTGACACGCTCTTGTCTTTGGCCAAAAAGCTGAAGAAGTCGAAATGATCAAATGAAAATGAGAAGTGACTGAACTATAAATAATTGTATAAAGTGTACATAGACATTATCCCATAAACTTAGCATTCGTTTGATTTAGTACATTGGACATGTATATGATAGTCAGTGAATCTGAATTAACGCTGAGAGTTTTGAAAACTTAAACATTTCAAAAGACTTTTTGAAGAAATCATATGAGGACATGGGGAGAAAAGGTCAGTCACCCTAAAATTTTATTTAATATATGAACATTTTGATAATTAATAAAACTTAAGTTTAATGTGAATTTAGTTTGTCGTTTTTGTTGATCATGAATTATAACCATACCCTTGAATGTAGAATGTGATTTTATCTTGAATTCAAACAATACTCCTATTGATTTGAAACATATTTTCATGTAAATATATAAAAAAGACAACAGATATATTTTTTTTTTAATCTACTACAGCTCAGATTGCAGGACAAGTGGTTTGTAAGGCCTTATTTTTCAAAATTTTCTTGGGGGGGCATCTTGAAGCCCCCCCGTTGGCTTCGGGCACCATCTTGTTTTCTGCTTTTTTGATGACCACCCACTCTCATCCCTGATTTCATGGTTTCTAGTGAATAGTGCACACTATCGAAGATACAGCTTTGGTGATGTCTCACTTGCTTTACAAGACCCTGAAGTACCTTGGACATTATTAATTCATGAACACCATCTTGAGTTGCACCTGTGTACGTCCAGTAAAAGTGCCGGTTTGGGCTCAGTTGGCGCCTGATAAGGCGGATGGGCCTTTGGCCGGCTAGAACACTGTGCTTCTTTAACTGATTGAACCTCTGGGAGCACTCAACTGAGCACAGTGGTGTGTAAGCCCCAGGGTTGTGATCACAACTGATTATCTGTAATCGACTTAAGTGGCCTTCTGAGAGCATGCTGTCGTCTATCTGTGGCCTCTGCTTCCATCTGTATTTGGTACATGGGATTGTTCATGCTCGAAAGAGCTCCTTTTGAGGGAAAAGGCAAGATGTAAGCGAGTGGTGGGTGGATAAGATGGGGGGGGAATGCCCTAGCAGGGCATTCAGTGTATTTTTATAAAAAAAAAAGTCAGTAGTTCAGCAAGTCCAAATGCATCAACTTGAGCAGATCCTTGCGGTTTATAAAAATCACATAATTAATGGTGTAACTGAAGAAAGCCCATCATACCAAAGACTAGCTACAGGGCTAAAGAAATTAGTTGAAAGAGGAGAGTTTTCACAAAGCTTAGAATGTAAGTTTTATTTGCCCTCTCTCTCATCTGATTGAACTGACATGGTTTGTAAAAAAAAAAAAAAAGAAAGCTGATGATGAACCGAATTAGTAAAGATGAATGGATGGTCATCTGTCAGAACCTGCTGTATCTGATCTGTTCAGAAGTAGGAATGTGGAGCACTATTTATGAAGCAAAACAACCTCAAATCACCTTAGTAATAGTTATGAACTCGTGCTTGATGGCTAAGCTTTAAAAGGTAACTGGTGTTTACTTTAAAGGTGCAATTTGTAAGAATTTGGCCACCTGGTGACTTTATACTCCACATTCCAAGCAAATAGGAGCAGTATATTACCAGAAAATTATGGTGTCCAAGAAACAAGGAAATGAACAATCCATCCACTCAACCCCCAGACCCCCCCACCCCACCCCTCCCTTCCCTTCCCCAAACACACCAATAGCACTCATGGAATTATCACTCACTGAATATAGTGTAAAGTTATTATTATTTTTTTAAGTCAATCCAATACTGGGTTCATACAACCCAACAGCCATCATATTAAAAAAACAACAACCACCGAAAACCCTACTACTCACGGACAAAATTCGACCAAACTGCTGAAATTCAAGAGAGGCAGTCAAGATAACACTGGCATCTTATCTTCACATGTGGCATCAGATTATAGTTATTTATAGCTTGCTTAGCTCAGGTTTTAGCAAGAAAACATCCACAACAAGAAGGCAGTGACAACAACTCGCACATTAGTCGTGCCTGAGGCCACTACGGGTCATGACACTGCAGATATGAAACCTTTTTTATTAGTCATGTGACCTGATTTAAACATGCTGTCTATGACTCAAAAATAATCACACAGCTGAATGTTTTTGAATGATGTGTTTGGTTTCATAACCGGCCCAAAAAGAGGAATCGTCATAGCTTTGAGAATGTGCTCTTGCAGTTGCCGGGTTGTGAGTTGGCAGATCTTCCACTCAGGATTGCAGTAGTTTCTGTGAATTGCAGTGACCCATTTGCTTTGCTTTTTATCCCCCGCTGGCCGAAAGGCCCAAAGGGGGATTATGTTGTGGCGATGTCCATCTGTCTGCCAGTTCATCTGTCCTAGGAAGGATACTCTCTTTCTGAAATCAACTCCTCTCACAATTTTTGGAGGAATTTCACGAAACTCGACAGGATTTTTTGTTACATGTCGGGAATACGCATATTTGCTATTTCGTTCAATTCAGTTGCATTTTACCAGAGTTATGGCCCTTGATTACCAAACTTGTACTTTGACAATTTCATCAGGGTTTATTAAGCACTTATAGCTTAGATATAGTTGCCAGCAGGGGATATTGTGCTCTCAGAGCACTCTTGTCTTTATCTTTTAGTTTTCAGCTGTCTTGTCTCATGCCCCTTTTCCACCAAAGCAGTTCCAGGGCTGGTTCGGGGCCAGTGCTTAGTTTGGAACCGGGTTTTTTGTTTCCACTGACAAAGAACTGGCTCTGGGGCCAGAAAAACCGGTTCCAGGCTAGCACCAACTCTCTGCTGGGCCAGAGGAAAGAACCGCTTACGTCAGCGGGGGGGGCGGAGTTGTTAAGACCAACAACAATAACAAGACCGCGAAAGATCGCCATTTTTAAGCGACGAGAAGCAGCAGCTGTACAAACGCGAAGTCATCTATTATTATTATTGTTGTTGTTGCTGCTGCTGCTTCTTCCGTGTTGTTTTTGCTTCGATATTCGTGCCAAGGTTTATGCAAACGTAGCGACGTAACTGACGTATACAGCGATGTAATGACGTGGCTTCTCTTAGCACCGCGAGCTATGGAAAAGCAAACTGGTTCTCAGCTGGCTCGCAAGTTGAACGAGTTGTGAACCAGCACCAGCCCTGGCCCCGAACCAGCCCTGGAACTGATTTGGTGGAAAAGGGGTAACAGAGGTTAACATGTATGCACTGCCAGTGATGCAGTACTTCTCTCATTTTGGGCTGAGGGCAGACTGAACACTACAGTGACTCAATATCGCCTCTAGAGATACAAAGTGGATGGTGCGTCCTGTCTCAGAGCTAGCTGGTTAGCATGGTAACTTCACTAGATATCTCCGCAGCACAATACACATGCGTCTTTGACATGTCAGAGCTGTTTCTTCACATTCTGTTGATTAATTTTACGAAAAAATCTTTTTGAATGTTTGCAAATAAAATTCTTAGTAATTCTTAAAGGCACATTTACGTTGTCAGCTGTTTATGAGGACATTTAGTCAGGAAGGAATTTACGTAATTGAACATTAAAAGTTTTTTTTTTTTTTTAAACAAAGGGTGTAATAATCACACAATTTGGGTCAAATCTCAAATCGTTGCCTTCAGAAATGAAATTGTATCGAGTGCAGGCCTGAGGTTGAATTCACCCTTATTGAATTCCCCTTATAACTGATATATGCAGTGCTCCTTAACCTACTTACAAATCCAGTGGTGGGCAGGGGATGTCTGTCTGTCTGCGTGCATGCACGCATACGTACACAATTGCCTTGATTTACACTTCCTCGATGTGTGCCTTGCTTATATAAGCAAAACCATTTTATCAGAAGCCTTTCTAAGTACAGGCTGTGTTTCACACTGTGTTCGTGTGAATAGGCCATAGTCTGCTTCTGTGTCTAATTAGCTTTTGGCACTGGATTAGTATTGTGTATTGTACTGTTGAGAACGGTGTGAGAACGCCCAGTCTGCCTCTGGCTCTCTTCAGCTCCCTCTGAGTTTTCTGAACACTTGTGTTTATGATCTTGTTTGTTTGAAATCCAGCCTAAGGACGTATCTCGGATTCCTTTTTCTGGGAAAATAGGGTGTCATTTTGAAGCTGCAACCTGCAAGTCAAGTGTGCAAATGAGCTTTGCATGTGTACCACCCTGATTGTGTAATTATCGTTAATCAAAACGGATCTGCTTGCCAGGAGGAAGCCCTCGCCTTAGCCAACCTAATGCACGTCTGCTAGTTTCTGTGTACTGGAGAAAATCTTTATGTAATTGCTTCCTAATCAGGTCTGGAATTACTCTGGATCATGTGACATTTTATGACCTTTAGTTAAAAGTTTTAGTTCGTAGTTTTCATGGTTAGTTTCAGCTTTGGACTTTTCACTATGATATGTCTGAGAGAGAGAGAGAGTGTGCAAGAGAGTGTGTGTGTGTGTGTCTGCCATTGCTTTCTGTGTTCTTTCTTCCTTCGTCTGTGTCTGTCTCATCTGTCTCCTGCTCAATGTGTATTTTTATTCTTTCTTCACAATGCATTGCACATTCAGAAGAAGCAGTGTGTAGGTATTGAAAACACTAAAAACCTCCTCAGCCGGCTGCATGCCTCCTCCTTTTCCCCTCTTTGTTGATTGTTTGCAGCTTTTGACCGTCTTCAAGGGAAGACAAATGAGACGATGACTGGTTTGATCTTTAAAATTGCAATTATGTAGACTCGGATGATGAATTTATTATTTATTTAAATATCACTTGGCTTGTACCCCTTTTGAAAGGCTTTAAAATAAAAAAAAATTCAAAGTATCCTCAAAGTTTCTTTTGAGATTTTGAAACTTTTCTCTTCTGTTTGGTGTGGGTGTTTGTGTTTTTTCTTTCCTTTTTTTTCCCCTTCAGCTTCTGTTCCATTGTTCCGTCTTGTCCTCTGTTTGCTCGTCTCGTCTGGTCTGCGTGCGTCTTGTGTGACTGCATGGTCTTGGTGCACGACAGGGGTTTCCAACTCTCTCTGCTGTCCTTGTTTTGTCGTACTGTAAATTAATAACTGTGTCTCCTCTCTGCAGGGGACGTGCTCTTTCAGATGGCTGAGGTCCACCGGCAGATACAAGTGCAGCTAGAGGAAATGGTGCGTTATCTTTAATCTTCTCTCCAGTTGACTTTCCTCATGCCCTCCAGATGGCCTCTGGGTTTATAGAATGTGATATCGATCTAGATTCAGCCATGGTCATGCCTGTAAGGCTGTTCATTGGAAATAAGAGAGCTTGAATGTTTGATATCTCTCTCTCTCTCTCTCTCTCTCTCTCTCTCTCTCTCGACAGCTGAAATGCTTCCACACTGAGCTGCTTTCAGAGCTGGAGAAGAAAGTGGATCTGGATGCCAGATACCTGACTGTGAGTTTCCTCAATACACACTCATACACGCGCACACTTTCAGAAGGTTCTAAATAGAGAAAGAACAGTCTGCACATGAGTGTTCTCCTGATGCTGCACTATAGAAGCTTACTGCACTGCACCGAGACACTCGGTCTATTCTCATGGCAACAGAAATGACTGACAGATGGCTTTCATACAGCAGCAGATTACTGTTTTTTTTTTTTTTTTTTTTAAATATTTTTTTATTTAAAAAATAGCGTATTGTTTAAGCTGTTAATATTGCAATGGTGCAGCAACAACTTCAGGTTTTATTTTCTTCATTCAACCGAGATTAAAGGATATGTGCAGCATCTCTTGGATATCTTTAGAATGAGTAGGCAGTGGGAACGGAGCAGGGTGCTGCTACAGTATGGGATCGCATAACAGGGGGGAGGTGGGGGGTGTTGCTTGCCTTTGTACTATATTGTCAGCCAGAGCAAACACCCAGCCTTTATTTCATTATCAGAACAAGACAGTGGTGAGTGTTTCTTGTAAACATCATTGTTTTGAGTTAATTGGGCTAATCAATTGGCATGAGCAAATTTATTTATTTTAAATGCATGCGAACATTTTGGTTAAAGGACCCATGGCATGGTGGTTTGTTGATGCTTTAAACGGGCTCGTGGAGGTTTCCGGATGTTATATCCGCAGCCTTTCTCGAAATGAACCCTCGGCGCGTAGATATAGCCTCCTGGGAGAAAGCCCCATTTCAGCGCCTTTCCCAGTGCGTCGTTTCGCTAATGAGAAGCATGGAGGCGGGGAAGGGTAGAGGGTGGGGGCGGGTCTTATCATTAATATTCATGACATGTAAACGTGTTACCTCTGATTGGCTAACAGCACTGTGACGCTACCTCCAGTGGGTCAGAACAAGCGGATGTGGGTGTCTTACTATGGCGAGAGAGAAGGAACAAACCGCGAAGGGAAAAATACCACGCGCTGACGTCATTAAGGTGCGACGCGAGGAAATAAAATAAATTCAACAAATGTTTGGGTTTTTACTGAACAAACAAACAAATAAAATGAACGAGTGACTTAAAAAAAAGAATGTGGGTGTCTTTGTAAAAACTGTTTTGATTGGCTATTATAACAGAGCATGCTGCATGCTTTTTGGTTTTGTAGCGCAGAGTACCTGGCTAACTGCAGGAAGCGGTTAGCTGCACAGCTAATGTAGCCATTGCAAGGCTAACGTGGCACCGATTTTAAAACACGGCAAAACGACTTAACAGTTATACACTTACTTGTTCGGTGTTTGAGGCTGATGCGGCAGGGATGCTTGGTACGGACCCAGGCTTCAGTGACAGTTGATGTGCAAAACCTGCCCTGTACTGTCCCAAGTTGTGGAAACATTCATCAGGAAAATGCTTCCGACAAACATACACCGTCTTAGGTAGACTCGACGGCGTATTATTGGAGTAAATAAAATTAAGCCACTGCGTCTTCAGGGGCTCTCCCGTCGGCAGTAAAAACAGACTCCTTTCTGTGTTGTCACATCCATGTACAGTGCAACTTCCATGTTTGGTGGCAACTTTTGAGCTGGGCGGGCAATCCATACAGTGGGTGGGAATCCAGAGGGTGGGTGTGGGGATCATCTCCCTTGCTGACGTAGTAAAGGGAAGAGCCTATCAACGCGCCATTTTGACGCGCCATTCTCAAATGTTGACAAATGTTGGGCATAGTTTGGTTTACACATTATGAAATTTCTAGCCACTGGGGTGACTTAAGAAGGTCAGAGGAACTCATTTTAACGTTAAAAAACCTCAGAAAGTGAAAATTTCGTGCCATGGGACCTTTAAAAGTCCAACTACCTAACGTACAGATTGACCAAGTGAACAAGACCACATGATTGATATTTATTTAACAGTTATTCCTCAAAATCGAGTCATACATGAGGTGATAGCCGAAGAGGCTCGTAGCACCGAGTTGGCTATAAGCAGGGATGAGAGTTTTCTGCTTTTCGGCGGATTTCCGCTTTTTCTGAGCGAAAATCAATATTATGCCAAATCCGTTGAGATTTTTTTTTTTTATTGAGGGGGGTTGGGGTATGTTCCTTCGTGATACTCAAGCGTACAACGATGTTACATGTTTACATTTTTGCCATCTTTAGTCTCGCTAAGTCTCGCGGTAGAATGCGTGTTATCTACAATGTAATTGGCCAAAACATCGCTGGCGAGAGCATGATAGCCAATCATAACAGTTCTTACAAGAGTGTGGGAGAGAACAAAAGCCAATCATAACAGTTCTTACAAAAGTACCTGCATCGTTCTATTTTATCGAAACTTGCACATGTTCATCGTCGCTGCGTTTCAAAAATACGTTTCTCTTTCGTATCGGCTTTTTTACTCAAAATGCCAAATACAATTGACAAGCGAGACGAAGCGAAGGTACGTGAAATCGATGCTGGTATAAAAAACAGAGAGAGGACTGACAAGCTTTTGTCTTTGGCCAAAAAGCTGAAGAAGTCGTCGAAATGATTAAATGAAAATGAGAAGTGACTGAACTATAAATAATTGCATAAAGTGTACATAGACATTATCCCATAAACTTAGCATTCGTTTGATTTAATACATTGAACATGTATATGATAGTCAGTAAATCTGAATTAATGCTGGCAGTTTTGAAAACTTAAATATTTCAAAAGACTTTGAAATCATATGCAACTAATGAGGACATAGGGTGACTGACCTTTTCTCTCTAAGAAATTTTATTTAATATATGAACATTTTGATAATTAATAAAACTTACGTTTAATGTGAATTTAGTTTGTCATTTTTGTTGATCATAAATTATAACCATACCCTTGAATGTAGAATGTGATTTTATTTTGAATTCAAACAATACTCCTATTGATTTGAAACACATTTTCATGTAAATATTAGTGCTGTCAAAAATGTCGCGTTATTAACGTGTTAACTTGACTCAATTTTAACGGCGATCATATTTTTTATCGCGAGATTAACGCTCTGTGACATGATGCCACGCCCCGCACAGCCAGAGTCCTCTGCCCTCCCCCGAAGAGCCACGGTGCTCGGCTTAGGTTTCGTTTTCCCATTGGCGGCTCCAGCCCCACTTTGCAGTGGCTGTGACAAGACGTGTTATGCTCTGCAATAAAAAAAAACATTGGTACAACCAGTGTTCGAACTATGCCGATATTTTCGGGGGGTCCCTTTTTTCCCTTGGGGGGGTGCTTGCGCTTGTCTCAGAGCGTGGATCTCCATCGCGTGCTCACTTTGGATATGCAAATGCTTCCCATTACACACGATTGCTATGTCAATAAACATCATTTTGCCAATATTTTAGAGACCCCCCCAACATTTCCCAAATCATGTTTTCAAGGGATCTCATGTCTGTTTCAGGGGATCTCGGATCCCCCGAGTACTCCCGTAGTTCGAACGGTGAGCAAGCCCATTCACTTTTTTTATGCTGATAAGAGAATTACAATGGTTTTTCATGTGACAAAAATGTGCGATTAAATTGCGATTAATCGCGAGTTAACTATGACAGTCGCGACATTAATCGCGATTAAATATTTTAATCGTTTGACAGCACTAGTAAATATATAAAAAAGACAGCAGATTTTTTATCTACTACAGCTCAGATTGCAGGAAAAGTGGTTTGTAAGGTCTTATTTTTCAAAATTTTCCTGGGGGGGTATCCCTCCCAGACCCCCGGCTTCGGGCGCCATCTTGTTTTCTGCTTTTTTGGTGACCACCCACTCTCATCCCTGTACTGTATAAGCCATGTACGATGAGATTGAGTGGAATAACTGTTTTATTCTATCCACATTCACTGGATTTTGAGAAACAGAGCATTTTTATTTTTTTTATTTTTTTTATTTTTGCAAATTCGAGAAATTAAAACTTTTATACAAAATGTCCAACAAAATAATTTCCGCTTGGAATGTAAACAAACCAGCGAAATGACAGTAACAATTTGTGAAAAATGTTATAATAATTCTTTAAAAAAATTTTCTTACCATCAAATACTTTTATTCCATATTTTGGATGTTTTTTGTGTGTGTGTGTGTGTGTGTGTGTGTGTGTGTGTGGGGGGGGGGGGGGTGTTTTCGAGTAGAGTTTTTATTTCGTCTTTGGTTGGTTCAGCAACACGCTCCACCACTTTCTTCTTTAGGGTTATTTTTTGGCAGTTGGCAAACCATCTTAAAGGTGCATTACCACCACTATATATAATATAAAAAATATAAAAAGCCTGAAGATTTAACTTGTTGTGATTTTTGCTTTTCTAATCGCCACCTAGGTAAAGAGTGATTATTTGACAGTTCTCCTGTCAGCTCAACCCATTCTGGCCATTTTCCTTCAAACTCTCTCATCAGGGTCTCCGCCTGTAGAACTGGATGCTTTTGTTTTCGCTCCTTTCTAGAGACGCCTGTGCATGAAAATACCAAGACATCAGTTTCTGATATACTTAATACCTAATCCATAAACCACGCCGAAGTCACGGAGATGACATTTTTCTTAATTTCTGATGCTTGATATAAATATGAACTGAAGTTCTTTCCTGTATCTGTGCGAGTTGTATGCATTGAGCCACTGCCTCATGATTGATTTTGGATAACTGCCTGAATAAGCAGGTTTACAGAAGTTCCTACTAAAATGTCAGTGAAAATCTTTTTATATTTTTATGAACTAATGCTCAAAAAGGTAGTCAACTGTTGTAAGGTTTCTTTATCGTCAAACAGTTTTCTCTTTGTTATGTGGATTTAAAATAATGGTGCAGTCCTCATTAGCCAAGCAATAGCTGTGTTTCGAGTTGTTGTCGCTATGGTTACCACTGGAGACATGCAGGCCATTGCTGTATGAAAAGCAGTGCTCATGACTTTTCATATGCAAAGCAGAAAGAGACGATGCGTCCTGTTGGTGGCAGTATTCAAATGGGTATAATGTATAAAATGGGAATATAGTTTTATATTTGAGATTTAAATATAATGATGCATCACAATCCTATACGCAGTCCTAATTTTTACCGAAAAGATTTGGACGTATTTTTATTTTATTGAAAATAAAAACGGCAGGTGGAAAATAAAAACGTATTTCCTGAACTGCGTGTATTTTTAGATGTGCAATAATGGTGTCAAAATAATAACTTGTATGGCTTTGCAGTCTCTAATGAGGTGTTTGCCATTTCCTTATGGGAAAAAAAATCAGGAAGTCAAAAAGCTGCAGATCTAAAGAGGGGAACTGCACCTTCTGCTTTGCCTTGAAAAATGCATCCTGAGCTAATTGCATTTTCAGTCATCCGTGTGTCGAGGCACAGTCACGGCAGGGGGAAAAAAAAAAGTCAATGCCACAATACCAAGTGGCAAATTCAAATGTCAGTATTGAATTTTCAGTTTGAGCTAAAAATTGCATATAGGATTGTGAATTTTAAATTGAAGTTCATGAATACATTGGCATTTTACCTGGCATTGATTCCCAGTACCACCATCAATCAGCTCTAAATACAGTTACTTCCTGCATGATTCATTGCCTCTCTTTCTTTCCTTTCACACAATTCCTTTATTCATCACTGACTGTTATAAGGAATAAAACCTGATGGGCTTTGCCATTAGAGTTGCCTATTTTCAAATAATTACGTATCCCAAAGTGTTTTTTGTTCCCCAGCAATTTGCCGACCTTGTACTTTTTTAAAAATCCATTTAGAGTTACATTTGTTACAAGAATCACGTAATGTCTCCAAAACAAGATGGTTCCTGCCATCACATTTTATCCTATCCACATTCACTGGATGAGCAATCGCATGCTCTGATTGGCTACTCTACTACGATGTTATCAGTTCAGGTACCATGAGTAGAGAAAAAAAAAAATGTCGAAGCGTGTTGCTGAACCAACCGAGGATGGAATAAAAACTCTACTCAAAAACAAAACCTCAAAAAATACATAAAAGCAACAAAATATAGAATAAAAGTATTTGATGGTAAGAACATCTCTCTTCTCCCCCCCAAGAATTATTATAATAGCATTTTGCACAAACTGCTACTGTCATTTTGCCAGTTTGTTTACATTCTAAGCGGAAATTATTTTGTCAGACATTTTGTATAAAGTTTTTAGTTACCAAATTTGCATAAAAAAAGAATAAAAATGCTGTTTCTCGAAATCCAGTGAATGTGGATAGAATAAAACAGTTATTCCAATCAGTCTCATCGTACATGGCTTATAGCCTGCTATGTGCCTCGTCAGCTATCAGCTCATGTACAACTCGATTTCGTGGAATAACTGTTAAATATCCTTCATCAAAAAATTCCAAAGTGTTAAGATTGAATCTCGACATAAACACTCTGGAGGCATCCATGTTTGTTGTTTACGTTGGAGTGACCTTCAACCTGAGCATGTGCAATATACCATGCTGTCACTTTTTAAAAAACGTATTTATTTACTTACAACCCCGATTCCAAAAAAGTTGGGACAAAGTACAAATTGTAAATAAAAACAGAATGCAATGATGTGGAAGTTTCAAAATTCCATATTTTATTCAGAATAGAACATAGATGACATATCAAATGTTTAAACTGAGAAAATGTATCATTTAAAGAGAAAAATTAGGTGATTTTAAATTTCATGACAACAACACATCTCAAAAAAGTTGGGACAAGGCCATGTTTACCACTGTGAGACATCCCCTTTTCTCTTTACAACAGTCTGTAAATGTCTGGGGACTGAGGAGACAAGTTGCTCAAGTTTAGGGATAGGAATGTTAACCCATTCTTGTCTAATGTAGGATTCTAGTTGCTCAACTGTCTTAGGTCTTTTTTGTCGTATCTTCCGTTTTATGATGCGCCAAATGTTTTCTATGGGTGAAAGATCTGGACTGCAGGCTGGCCAGTTCAGTACCCGGACCCTTCTTCTACGCAGCCATGATGCTGTAATTGATGCAGTATGTGGTTTGGCATTGTCATGTTGGAAAATGCAAGGTCTTCCCTGAAAGAGATGTCGTCTGGATGGGAGCATATGTTGTTCTAGAACCTGGATATACCTTTCAGCATTGATGGTGTCTTTCCAGATGTGTAAGCTGCCCATGCCACACGCACTAATGCAACCCCATAGCATCAGAGATGCAGGCTTCTGAACTGAGCGCTGATAACAACTTGGGTCGTCCTTCTCCTCTTTAGTCCGAATGACACGGCGTCCCTGATTTCCATAAAGAACTTCAAATTTTGATTCGTCTGACCACAGAACAGTTTTCCACTTTGCCACAGTCCATTTTAAATGAGCCTTGGCCCAGAGAAGACGTCTGCGCTTCTGGATCATGTTTAGATACGGCTTCTTCTTTGAACTATAGAGTTTTAGCTGGCAACGGCGGATGGCACGGTGAATTGTGTTCACAGATGATGTTCTTTGGAAATATTCCTGAGCCCATTTTGTGATTTCCAATACAGAAGCATGCCTGTATGTGATGCAGTGCCGTCTAAGGGCCCGAAGATCACGGGCACCCAGTATGGTTTTCTGGCCTTGACCCATATGCACAGAGATTCTTCCAGATTCTCTGAATCTTTTGATGATATTATGCACTGTAGATGATGATATGTTCAAACTCTTTGCAATTTTACACTGTCGAACTCCTTTCTGATATTGCTCCACTATTTGTCGGTGCAGAATTAGGGGGATTGGTGATCCTCTTCCCATCTTTACTTCTGAGAGCCGCTGCCACTCCAAGATGCTCTTTTTATACCCAGTCATGTTAATGACCTATTGCCAATTGACCTAATGAGTTGCAATTTGGTCTTCCAGCTGTTCCTTTTTTGTACCTTTAACTTTTCCAGCCTCTTATTGCCCCTGTTCCAACTTTTTTGAGATGCGTTGCTCTCATGAAATTTCAAATGAGCTAATATTTGGCATGAAATTTCAAAATTTCGCACTTTCAACATTTGACATGTTGTCTATGTTCTATTGTGAATACAATATCAGTTTTTGAGATTTGTAAATTATTGCATTCCGTTTTTATTTACAATTTGTACTTTGTCCCAACTTTTTTGGAATCGGGGTTGTACTTACTTATTGCCATGCTATCGCCTGTTTCGCTAGGCATGATCATGATACGTAGATCTCCCTGCACAGAAATGCTCACGGAGACACAGCTGTGACTCGAGTCGGTTACTGAACTGTTATTTTTGGTATTTGAAAGAGACCAAGCAGTATATAAAAAAATTTCTGACTCACAACATTAGAAAGCTGTTAAAACTATTGATTTGTGTGGTTGTTTTAATGTGTTCTGTTGAAAATTCCCCTGGCTGAAATGTTAATATTTTTGTGTTAATTGTATTAAGGGTAGACCACCTTTCAGATTTTTCAAGTTTAGGTCATAAAAAGAATTTTCCCTGACACCCAATTTATTTTTATTTAGTGCACCGAAAGCTACTGAATTCAGATCACAGACTTCCAATTTTATTAGTTTTTTAAAAATGGAACAGTTAATGAATTTCAAGGCACATGGCCCTAAATTCTCCACTATTTTCTCTTGCTTCACCATGACGCAATTCAAGATACTACGTCATGCATGACGTGGTGGACTTTCCCCGTTCGCGCAAGGCACTGTGGGATACAAATTTGAAACAGGAGAGAGAAATGGAGGATGTGAGTGTGTGAATGAAACGTGAAAGACCAACTACAGTAACGGAAAGTGAGAAGAAAAGGCGTTATGTTGCGAAGGAAAGGAAATGCAGGACCAAACTAATAAATATTGGCGGTCAGCGAGCACCTCGGTGTGATCAGCTGTTCGTTTAGCGGCAGAATGATGTAACGGTCAGTGCACGCTCAAAGGTAAACCTGTGCATGCGGACACGGACTTCCTCTGTCTGCTTGACTGCACAAAGCGAGCGATTTAATGTACATTATTTGCTCGGGAATCTCCTCAAATTAAATAACTTCCCAGCTACAGAATGGCCTGATTATTTTGTGAGAGATTACAGAAATAAACATGTATCACAATGACCAAATTTCAGAGGGAACTAAATTTCACTGGCTTTACGAAATCGAAAGGCTGTATAGCTTTAATGACTTCTATTTTTGTCTGTCTTTATTGGTTAAAAAAAAAAAGACTCGAGTCGGCGGCTTAGCTTGAAATTGTGACCTATGTTCATGGGATATCCAGGATATACTATGACTGACTCGCACCATATCCATTTTATTTTATTTTTTGACATCATGCGATACATTGGAACTATTTTATGTCATGTGAGCCATCCTTGGCCAATCCCTGCACAGGAATTTTTTGATGAGGGATACAAATACTAAATAAGCATCTCTTTTTAAAGAAAGCTAATTAAAAAGCATTTCTTATTTGGCTTGGATTATGTGGAGTCTCTGTACAAGTCCCTGTGAATGAGCTGTTACTATAGAAAGAATAACTTGTTAGAACAAGTGCAGTATTTTAAAACTGTGATTTGCTTTGTCAGCATGATCATCACCGCTACTGTAAGAGAAGGATTTCAACAGTGCAGTGATGTATTTGAATTAATTATATTTTTAGTTGATTTCCAGCCTAAAAAACTATTAATGTTATTTGCTGCCTAGCACCAGGTTAGTACAGTACTGCATTTAGACCTGGAGATGATGCTTTATTTACAGTTGTGGTCAGAAGTTTACATACAGTGACATGAATGTCATGGCAATATTTGGGCTTTCAGTGATTTCTTTGAACTGTTCTTTTCCTGTGGCAGAATGATTGTACATCATAGATCTTTCATTAAAAAAAAAAAAAACCTACAATTTGGTGCACAAGTTTTAATTTTCTTTGGGTTTTCTGAAATCAACACCGGGTCAAAATTATATATACAGGGTCCAAAATTTACATATGCTCAGATTATTAATTCAGAGGTGCTGAAACTGGGGCGGCACGGTGGTGTAGTGGTTAGCGCTGTCGCCTCACAGCAAGAAGGTCTGGGTTCGAGCCCCGTGGCCGGCAAGGGCCTTTCAGTGTGGAGTTTGCATGTTCTCCCCGTGTCCGCGTGGGTTTCCTCCGGGTGCTCCGGTTTCCCCCACAGTCCAAAGACATGCAGGTTAGGTTAACTGGTGACTCTAAATTGACCGTAGGTGTGAGTGTGAATAGTTGTCTGTCAGCCCTGTGATGACCTGGCGACTTGTCCAGGGTGTACCCCGCCTTTCGCCCGTAGTCAGCTGGGATAGGCTCCAGCTTGCCTGCGACCCTGTAGAACAGGATAAAGCGGCTAGAGATAATGAGATGAGATGAGGTGCTGAAACTTCCAAAATGTCTCTTATCTTGCCAAGGCCGAGGTCTCTTAACTTCGTTAGTGCTCATGATTGACTACAGCTGGTAGTGTCTCTGTGCCTTCATAAAAAGGGTTTGTTTACAGCACTCATTGGATTGACCAACACAGAGTAAAAGGGGAAAGTCCAAGGAGCTCAGTGCAGATCTGAGAAAGAGGATTGCAGATATACAGTGGGGCAAAAAAGTATTTAGTCAGCCACCAATTGTGCAAGTTCTCCCACTTAAAAAGATGAGAGGCCTGTAATTTTCATTATAGGTACACTTCAACTATGAGAGACAGAATGGGGGGAAAGAATCCAGGAAATCACAGTGTAGGATTTTTAATGAATTAATTGGTAAATTCCTTGGTAAAATAAGTATTTGGTCACCTACAAACAAGCAAGATTTCTGGCTCTCACAGACCTGTAACAACTTCTTTAAGAGGCTCCTCTGTCCTCCACTCGTTACCTGTATTAATGGCACCTGTTTGAACTCATTATCAGTATAAAAGACACCTGTCCACAACCTCAAACAGTCACACTCCAAACTCCACTATGGCCAAGACCAAAGAGCTGTCAAAGGACACCAGAAACAAAATTGTAGACCTGCGCCAGGCTGGGAAGACTGAATCTGCAATAGGTAAGCAGCTTGGTGTGAAGAAATCAACTGTGGGAGCAATTATTAGAAAATGGAAGACATACAAGACCACTGATAATCTCCCTCAATCTGGGGCTCCATGCAAGATCTCACCCTGTGGGGTCAAAATGATCACAAGAACAGTGAGCAAAAATCCCAGAACCACACGGGGGGACCTAGTGAATGACCTGCAGAGAACTGGGACCAAAGTAACAAAGGCTACCTTCAGTAACACACTACACCGCCAGGGACTGAAATCCTGCAGTGCCAGACGTGTCCCCCTGCTTAAGCCAGTACATGTCCAGGCCTGTCTGAAGTTTGCTAGAGAGCATCTGGATGATCCAGAAGAGGATTGGGAGAATGTCATATGGTCAGATGAAACCAAAATAGAACTTTTTGGTAAAAACTCAACTTGTCGTGTTTGGAGGAGAAAGAATGCTGAGTTGCATCCAAAGAACACCATACCTACTATGAAGCATGGGGGTGGAAACATCATGCTTTGGGGCTGTTTTTCTGCAAAGGGACCAGGACAACTGATTCGTGTAAAGGAAAGAATAAATGGGGCCATGTATCGTGAGATTTTGAGTGAAAACCTCCTTCCATCAGCAAGGGCATTGAAGATGAAACGTGGCTGGGTCTTTCAGCATGACAATGATCCCAAACACACCGCCCGGGCAATGAAGGAGTGGCTTCGTAAGAAGCATTTCAAGGTCCTGGAGTGGCCTAGCCAGTCTCCAGATCTCAACCCCATCAAAAATCTTTGGAGGGAGTTGAAAGTCCGCGTTGCCCAGCGACAGCCCCAAAACATCACTGCTCTAGAGGAGATCTGCATGGAGGAATGGGCCAAAATACCAGCAACAGTGTGTGAAAACCTTGTGAAGACTTACAGAAAACATTTGACCTCTGTCATTGCCAACAAAGGGTATATAACAAAGTATTGAGATGAACTTTTGTTATTGACAAAATACTTATTTTCCAACATAATTTGCAAATAAATTCTTTAAAAATCAGACAATGTGATTTTCTGGATTTTTTTTCTCATTTTGTCTCTCATGGTTGAGGTATACCTATGATGAAAATTACAGGCCTCTCTCATCTTTTTAAGTGGGAGAACTTGCACAATTGGTGACTGACTAAATACTTTTTTGCCCCACTGTACACAACTCCAGAATGTCTCTTGGAGCCATTTCTAAACAACTGCAAATTCCAAGATCAGTTCAAACAATTGTATCCAAGTTATTGTGAGGTGTAGTCACTTTGCCAAGCCACTTTGCTTCAAGAAAACCCAACTATCACCCTCAGCTGAAAGGAAGTTGGTTTGGATGGTCAGGAACAACCTGGCACAGCCCTGCCATGAACTGGAAGCTGATGGATCACTGTCGACAGTTCAGATCACCATGGACTAAGAGGTTGCTATCCAAGAAATAACCCCCTGCTCCACAATTGACACCTTCAAGCTTAACTAAAGTTTGAAGCTGACCACATGGACAAAGAAAAAAGCCTTCTGGAGGATAGCTGTATGGTCAGATGAGACACAGATTGAATTGTATGACCACCATGTACAGAGGGACGCTGTACTAGCTGGTGGTGGTGGTAGGATCATCATGCTCTGAGGCTGTTTTGCTGCCAGTGGAATTGGTTCATTGCACAAAGTGGATGGAATAATGAAGAAGGAGGACTACCTCAGAATTCTTCAGCATAAACCATCAGAAACTTGAACGCGACTTGGGAGTTACAACAGAACAATGAACCCAAACACGCATCAGAGCTGGTTGTGGAGGATAAAGCAGGCGAACATTTAAGCTTAAAACAAGTCCTGATTTCAACCCTATTGAAAATATATGGACCATGCTAATAAGTCGAGTCCATGCCAAGGGAAAAAAAAAATTTAATTGAACCCTACCAATTCTACCATGAAGAGTTGTGAAATATCCAACCAGAATTCTGCCAGAAGCTTGTTCATGGTAAACAAAAATGTTTGGTCAAGGTGAATCTTGCAAAGAGACATTTTACCCAAATATTAGGTGTGCTGTATGTATAATTTTGACTCTGCTGATTTTCAGAAAACATAAAGAAAATTAACTTGTTCAGTTTTTTTTAAAGATGTATGCTGTACATTCTGCCACAGAAAAAAAAGAACAATTCAGAGAAATTACTAAAAGCCCAAGTATCACCATGATATTCATGTAAACTTCTGACCACAACTGTGTTTTAATTTTTCCATGTCACATCATAAGCAATTAATTTGGATGGCAGTTTGTAAATGTGACCCAGAATATTTTCACTATATAGCTTTTTCTTAGACATAAATGTGATTGAAGGTTGTTACAGTAAATGGGTAAAGTATTGTTTCCTGTGTAGGATTTCCACACACAGCTCTGGACGATGAATCAAACACACGCTCCATTTGATTCACTGAAACAGGCAGTTCAAAGAAAGCGAATCAGTAAATAAGTAATATTAGACTGCAATAAGTAACGATTCTGTTTTTGCACAAAACTTGCTCCATCTTGTCCATCCTGTGTTTTTGCACAGCCTGTGAGATTGAGCATCTGTGCTGTACTGCCATTTAAACAACTTTTTGTTTATGCAGTCCAGCTTTGGGTTTGTGGCCACAGACCATCAGTAATACTTATGAAAGCACATCTGGATTTTCTTTCCAGCTCCTGTCACTGAGGCTCAACCCCATAACCACTAAAGCATCCCTTCCATTCGGTTTCAGCTTTGCGCTGGTTAAAATGCCACTCTTTCATGTTTAATAAGTTCCAGAGAATCGCATCGAATCTTAGAGCGCTAATGTTTGCTTCAGTACTTCATAAATGATCATGGGCTGCATTATTGAGTTGAGAGAACACAGGAAGAAAGTGAAACGCGGTTAGCGAATGAGGAGCGTTACCGTGCCTATAGGTTTGCCCTGACTGTATGATAAATGAGTGCCAGCTGCCAACCTCATCTCGTTCACGCAGCCCGTTGGGTGCACTTGTGTCGTACAAAGGGTTTCGTTCCAGTGGCCATGGTAACTGCTAGTGACTTATGAGCTTGAAAGCCTAGCATTATTTAAGAATGCCCAGGTGTGCGCTTAAGCAATCATTCAGAGCTCATCTCATCTCATTATCTCTAGCCGCTTTATCCTGTTCTACAGGGTCGCAGGCAAGCTGGAGCCTATCCCAGCTGACTACGGGCGAAAGGCGGGGTACACCCTAGACAAGTCGCCAGGTCATCACAGGGCTGACACATAGACACAGACAACCATTCACACTCACATTCACACCTACGGTCAATTTAGTCACCAGTTAACCTAACCTGCATGTCTTTGGATTGTGGGGGAAACCGGAGCACCCGGAGGAAACCCACGCGGACACGGGGAGAACATGCAAACTCTGCACAGAAAGGCCCTCGCCGGCCCCGGGGCTCGAACCCGGACCTTCTTGCCGTGAGGCGACAGTGCTAACCACTACACCACCGTGCCGCCCCCAGGTTGCCATTTATTAGATACAAAAATAATATTTACTTGAACGAATCCTCCGATTTGTCAGCACGTAGAGATGCATTTGATTTGCTTGTTAAAGGACGTTTACAACATCTGCAGCTTTTCAGCCTTCTGAAAAATCTGTTTTCTAGCATACTGCTTGGAGTGCCTGAGTCATTCGAAAACTTTGTGTACGCTAAGATTTTGTGTGTTTTGTCTCCTGAAGGCGGCTCTGAAGAAGTACCAGATGGAGCACAAGAGCAAAGGCGAGAGCCTGGAGAAATGTCAGGGGGAGCTGAAGAAACTGCGTAGGAAGAGCCAGGGCAGCAAGAACCCATCTAAATACAACGACAAGGAGCTGCAGGTGAGACAACTGTTAGCCCCTTCCTCCTCCTCTTCCTCCTTGTCTTCCTCCCTATGGTGACACTGTAACCTCCACCTCCTGACATGCTACTGGAGGGAAGGTAGGAGAGACGTGAGTCATGGGGTGGGACATTACGCCTACACTAAGGATAAGAGTCCATTATGCTAACACAGTAAGGCTTGATAACAATATACTCTGATAACATTGTGTTTGTCTTAATCTAACCATGAATTTAAGAGTCATGTGCTCAGAAAGGGAGGGTGTGTGGGTGGGGTGTACCTCCAGAATTATTGGCACCCTTCCTGGAAGGAATATGTAAAATGAACAGTTTGTGTTTACACTTATGTGGATAATGTATGGTTTTATCATACCCCTGCTCTGAAGGAGGGGGGTGTACTGGTTTACCCCTGTCCGTCTGGTTTACCATCCGTATTTCTGTATTTGAGTCCGTCTGAAACGCCCTTTTTCTCAGCAACCACAAATCATAGCCACTTGGTACCAAACTTGGGGTTCTATACCGTGTATACCGTTTTCAGGTCTGTCGCACATCGGCTTCCTGTTTACCGACTGGAATGTACTTACGAAATGTATAGCATGGATTTTGACGCTATTTCAAGAAGCAAAATGCTGTTTCAAAATGACAGTTTACTAGGATGCTGTTTGAAATCCCTGGGGAGAGACACTGCTCTTTACTTGTTTCAGGATTAATTATTTGTTGAAGTCAACATTCAGAACAATGCCGCTTTTCCACTACAAACGCGGCTGAGCCGTGCCGTGCTGAGTTGGGCTGAGTCGAGCTGAGTGGAGCTATTGGAGTTGCATTTCGACTACAACCGCGCTGAACCGTGCTGGCTGGAAGTGGGTGGACACATTGGGTGGAGTTAGCGAAAGTGGGTGGATGTCACATGATGTCGTTAAGCGGCGCAAACAGTGACATCAGTGATCTTTTAAGCGGTAGTCTCACGACCCAGATAGTAAACAATAAACATGGAGTCGTTAGTGTTGCTGGTCTTGGTGCTGTGGCTTGTTGTCACCGACAACGCCAACAGATACTGGCAAGAGCGTATAGATGAGGCGAGGCGCATAAGGCTTCAGAAATTTTCGTAATTCTTCTTCTTCCGGGTTTACGGTGTTTACAGATCCCAGCGTGCTCGCGGGGCGTGTGTGGGCGTGTGAGGACACTCCTCCTCACCAATCAGTGCACAGGGGAGTGTCTGCTCACGCCCCCAGCCTCACTCAGCTCGGTTTGGCTCGCTTCAGCCCTACTCCAAAACCGTGCGAGTTTTGGGTGCTAAGCAGGGCTGAAGCGAGCTGAGTCGTGCTGTTTTGAGATAGTCGAAACGTGAGCCGTGTCGGGCTGAAGTGAGCTGAAAAAGGGTAGTGGAAAAGGGCCATAAGCGTCCTATTCCTTCAATTGCTCGCATGCTGATATAAGTGGGGGGGGGGGGAATACGTAAGTGAGCAGTAGCTCACAGCTGATCTTGTTGAAACATGTAGTACTATTTTTCCTGCAAGATTTTCTCATTCATCTCATTATCTCTAGCCGCTGTATCCTGTTCTACAGGGTCGCAGGCAAGCTGGAGCCTATCCCAGCTGACTACGGGCGAAAGGCGGGGTACACCCTGGACAAGTCGCCAGGTCATCACAGGGCTGACACATAGACACAGGCAACCATTCACACTCACATTCACACCTACGGTCAATTTAGAGTCACCAGTTAACCTAACCTGCATGTCTTTGGACTGTGGGGGAAACCGGAGCACCCGGAGGAAACCCACGCGGACACGGGGAGAACATGCAAACTCCGCACAGAAAGGCCCTCGCCGGCCACGGGGCTCGAACCCGGACCTTCTTGCTGTGAGGCGACAGCGCTAACCACTACACCACTGTGCCGCCCCCCCTGCAAGATTTTATTTTTATTTATTTATTTTTTTAAGAATTGGGACTCCTGTTATTGAGAAGTGCTGTTGTACTAAAAAAAAAAATCTTAAGTGATTTTTTTTTTCAGGATGTGGATGTTCTTGCAAAGGTAGGTAGTTTCTCCAACATCATTGACCTGTTTTTGTTCCCCCACACGCACACCTGCTCCCTGTATGTGCCCATCTTCGCCAGCTTTTCCCCTCCTGCTCTGTGTTTGCTGTGGTAGCACAACAGGCCTCAGCAATTAAACTGAGAGTACGACAGCATAGTGGCAGAGTTCTAAAGGAAATAAATAGGCTTCAACTCTGCTCAGTCTATACAGGCTCCCGAGAGGCCTGAGCTCCAGAGAAAGCTTTCACACTTTCCTGGGTGTGAAAACTCCACTCTCTAAACTCCATTACCTCGCTGAATTACAACACTGATATCTAGCTTGTACATGACTCCAGGATTGTGTGCATGAGACAGCACATCGGTCTCTATACTATATCTGTATCGTCTCTGTGTCTCTGTTTAGTGCTCCAAATGTCCATATTTATATCCCTATTTGGATTAAAATGCAAAATGGGCTGACATTTATTTAAAAAAAAAAAAAAGTAAATAAATAAATCACTATATACTCAATTATTCAACCTCGGCAATATCACTCAGTTTCTTAATTGGCATCAACTTGATGTGCACAGGGCTTTTTTTTTTTAAATAAAATATCCCACTTGTGGGGTTATTATCCTCTGCCATGAAGTGTGTAGGGGGATATAGGAATGGAGTCCATCAGTCTGTCCATCCTTCAGTCCGTCTGTTTCGATCTGGACAGGTTTTCTCAGAAACTACATAAGCTATATCAATGAAACTTTGCGTGCTCATATAATTATTCATTATTTAAGCGGAGTTTGGAAATCATTTATGAGAATTTTTTTTTTTTCAGAGTTAAAGTGGACTCAATCTGAGCAAGTTTTCTCAGAAACTGCATCAATGAAACTTTGCGTGCTCGTACTACTGAAAAAAGCTGGGTAGCATTTTCTGAAGGTGTCATAGCACTTACGACATCATAAGTCAATATTAAAGCAACGGGCTTATAAGGGCGTAAGTGTTAAGAGGTCTTCATAAAACGCTCGTGGCAGGGAATAGTGATGACCATGTCTTCTTGTTTTGCTTGCGCCTGCCTGCAATGTAAACCCCCCCCACCCATGAAAGGGGGGGGGCGCAATCTACAGTGGTGCTTGAAAGTTTGTGAACCCTTTAGAATTTTCTATATTTCTGCATAACTATGACCTAAAACATCATCAGATTTTCACACAAGTCTGAAAAGTAGATAAAGAGAACCCAGTTAAACAAATGAGACAAAAATATTATACTTGGTCATTTATTTATTAAGGAAAATGATCCAATATTACATATCTGTGAGTGGCAAAAGTATGTGAACCTTTGCTTTCAGTATCTGGTGTGACCCCCTTGTGCAGCAATAACTGCAACAAAACGTTTCCGGTAACTGTTGATCAGTCCTGCACACCAGCTTGGAGGAATTTTAGCCCATTCCTCCATACAGAACAGCTTCAACTCTGGGATGTTGGTGGGTTTCCTCACATGAACTGCTCACTTCAGGTCGTTCCACAACATTTCAATTGGATTAAGGCCAGGACTTTGACTTGGCCATTCCAAAACATTAACTTTATTCTTCTTTAACCATTCTTTGGTAGAACGACTTGTATGCTTAGGGTCGTTGTCTTGCTGCATTACCCACCTTCTCTTGAGATTCAGTTCATGGACAGATGTCCTGACATTTTCCTTTAGAATTCACTGGTATAATTCAGAATTCATTGTTCCATCAATGATGGCAAGCCGTCCTGGCCCAGATGCAGCAAAACAGGCCCAAACCATGATACTACCACCACCATGTTTCCCAGATGGGATAAGGTTCTTATGCTGGAATGCAGTGTTTTCCTTTCTCCAAACATAATGCTTCTCATTTAAACCAAAAAGTTATATTTTGGTCTCATCTGTCCACAAAACATTTTTCCAATAGCCTTCTGGCTTGTCCGTGTGATCTTTAGCAAACTGCAGACGAGCAGCAATATGTTTTTTGGAGAGCAGTGGCCTTCTCCTTGCAAACCTGCCATGCACACCATTGTTGTTCAGTGTTCTCCTGATGGTGGACTCATGAACATTAACATTAGCCAATGTGAGAGTGGCCTTCAGTTGCTTCGAAGTTACCCTGAGGTCCTTTGTGACCTCGCCGACTATTACACACCTTGCTCTTGGAGTGATCTTTGTTGGTCGACCACTCCTGGGGAGGGTAACAATGGTCTTGAATTTCCTCCATTTGTCCACAATCTGTCTGACTGTTGATTGGTGGAGTCCAAACTCTTTAGAGATGGTTTTGTAAACTTTTCCAGCCTGATAAGCATCAACAACGCTTTTTCTGAGATCCTCAGAAATCTCCTTTGTTCGTGTCATGATACACTTCCACAAACATGTGTTGTGAAGATCAGACTTTGATAGATCCCTGTTCTTTAAATAAACCAGGGTGCCCACTCACACCTGATTGTCATCCCATTGATTGAAAACACCTGACTCTAATTTCACCTTCAAATTAACCGCTAATCCTAGAGGTTCACATACTTTTGCCACTCACAGATATGTAATATTGGATCATTTTCCTCAATAAATAAATGACCAAGTATAATATTTTTGTCTCATTTGTTTAACTGGGTTCTCTTTATCTACTTTTAGGACTTGTGTGAAAATCTGATGATGTTTTAGGTCATATTTATGCAGAAATACAGAACATTCTAAAGGGTTCACAAACTTTCAAGCACCACTGTAGTAGCCTTATTTAAACCACCATAACAACCCTGACGAGGCAGTCACTAAGGATGAATAAAGGAGCACTGTACATGCATTGTGTAGCACCACCATGGTCTTTCATGATCTTTGTTTGTCCTGGGAGCTTCAAATCTAACACTCACTCACTTAATGAAAGGGGGAAAAAAAACAACCCCTTCTGCTCCTACGGCATGTTTGCGTCTCGCAGGATCTCCGGTACAATCTAGTCGCAACCAGATGTCATGTGACTCTTTCAAAAAACTAACCTAACAGTAGTGTGTGTCTTGTTTGTATATGCATTTGTATCCATTTATAACACATCTGTTCACGCCAGATAATGTATCCGGGTCCACATCGTTATTTCAAGCTGTGCTCAACTCTAATTGTTTGCTGAGCATTTTTTTTTAAACAACCCCCCTTCAAGGTTAACTAGGAGTAGGCTGCATGCTTGAGCAGGTAACCCAGCTGTGGATTAATCCATTTTTCTGCCTGTTGTTGCTTGGACTTGATGAATGCTCTCTGGGTGCTGCCAGATACCCTGCAGACAGTGTCTGAGCGTAGGCTCCCGCCATACATCAGCCATGATGTGGCTCCGCTCCCAGCTCTTGGCATGAATCAGTCTCATCAGCACTTTAGGTTGGGTGTGTGTGTGTGTGTGTGTATGCGCGCTCAGACCATAATCAACTGCTCCCAGACTGGTGGTGGGTTTTTATTTTTTTGGACTACTTCATACAGAGAGTATATGGGGAAGCAATCTTTCTATTCATTTAATTTCCCTCCTGGCAACTTTTATGTGAATGGGATTGTCTTGCTGCAGGTGAGAGCAGCCTGTGCTTATTATATAGCAGAGTTAAACCCACCTGATCACTCTGTTCTTGAGAGAGAAGCAAACACAGGCACATGCAGCCAGTGCTTGGGAATGGCGGGGGTGTTGAAATAACTGTGTGTTCCAGCATTTTACACACAGCACAGTGCCCACACGTTCCAAATCGCCGTGTTTTGGTGTACCACATTCCTGAGCCTATGGTTTTCCTCTTTCTGGTATTCTGGATTTTATTTTATTTTATTTTCTCCCCGTCTCAATGCCGTCTGCTTCCCTTGAACTACCATTCTGCGCCGCTAAACCTCTGTCCTTCTTTCTCCCTGTTTACTTCATCCCCAAGCTCACGAAAGGATTATTCACTAGTGAAGGGGTCTAATTAGCTAATTATTTACTGTAATAAAGGGAGAAGATGGAGGAAAATGCAGCTTGTGGCAGCTGGCATGTCATGCTTAAATAACCATGTGGAGGTGGAGCCGTCACGGCCCGTACTGAGGCACATTTGGTGACTAAGAAGCAGCATATGGAGATCGGTGATCCGCATCATTTCAGGATTATGTATGCACATAGGAGCAAAGCCATGCACACGTGCACTCCCAGAGACATGCCTGAGTGCTCTCTCACACACACACACACACACACACACACACACACACACAGTAGTGATGTGCATTTTTATAGTCAAGATCTTTGGCACGTAGCAAGTTGTTCAACACTAGATAACTGAAACGCATGCTTTACTATTTTCGCAATGATTTAAGTGTGACTTTTTGAGATTGCTCCATCAATCTGAGTACGAAATCTCAGACAAGTGACAGCACGTATAAATTATTTTACATACAGACCACTTTGCCATGGAATAAAAACATGCATTCTATTCCCTTCTAGCGGGTTTATTGATGGCATGCAATGTTATCGTATTGCTTATCCTACATGTATTACGCCAGTCTTTCTAATGGAGAACGAGCGTGCAGTATCGTTACAATATTGCACGTAGTCAAGACAACACGACATCACGCGTCGGAGCTCATGTGAAGATCCAATGAGACAACTTTTTCTGCTATGCATGCGCACAATCATTTCTTTGTCCGCCGGACAAGAAAGAAGACGAGGCTAATCCAGTGCTACTGCTAGGATTAAGCACTAAATAAATAAACTGAAGATGCGCTGAACACCCGAAGGTCTACCAAAACTTAATGATCTATTCTTCACGCATATTTACAAGAGAAAAACATACCAATGGACATCGAAAAACTGGAAAAGAGACGTGTCGGAGATGTAAAACTTCCATGTTGGCAAGTGACTGTGATAGTTTGTAAACCAACATGGCCGTGAGGTTTGTTATGTTAAAAGCGGAAGATTTTGAGAGAATTTTGGCTGCCAGATCGCTCTGTTGTGTGTAGTTGTCGATGTTGATTTTAAAAGTAACTAAGTAAATTACACAGGGAAAATAATAATAATATTCAGCTTGACTGCACTAGCATTGGCCTTCGCTAACACTACACCGGCTAGAAGGGAACTGGACTGCTGCACTAACAGCACCGAGTCACGGGTAAGCTAGCATTGGCCTTCAAGAATGCTGATATAAAGTGTGTATGTATTATTATTATTATTATTATTATTATTATTATTATAATATTGGCTGGCTTTTTTTCGTGGTCTATCAGATATATTCCATTCAGCTAGCATGATATTGAACTCGTCTTCGACTCGTTTCAGTATCATGCTAGCTGAATGGAATATATCTGATAGACCACTCAAAGCCATTATTATTATACAACAGTGCTGATGAATTCTTGAATCTGGTCTAAAGAGGTTGACTAGATTTCTATAACGGCAGCTCTGACGGTACTTCTGCCTAATGCACTTGTTCTAATGTGTTATCGTTTCTATAGTAACGAGCACTTTGTATGGCTAATGCTCCACATAATCAAGGGCTGATGTACTTTTATTATGTGTTTTTATTCACCAAAGATGTGTAATCGTTGATGCCGAAGCATTCTGTAAAGAGACGTTTATTTAACCTTTATGAAAAGTCTCTACAGTGTGACCTCTTTGTAGTGGTCAGTCTGTTTTCCGTCATGGGAGATTGTTCCACAGCATTAATTGTAAATAGATTTTTTTTTTTAATACAACCCCGAGTCCAAAAAAGTTGGGACAAAGTACAAATTGTAAATAAAAACGGAATGCAATAATTTACAAATCTCAAAAACTGATATTGTATTCACAATAGAACATAGACAACATATCAAATGTCGAAAGTGAGACATTTTGAAATTTCATGCCAAATATTGGCTCATTTGAAATTTCATGACAGCAACACATCTCAAAGTTGGGACAGGGGCAATAAGAGGCTGGAAAAGTTAAAGGTACAAAAAAGGGACAGCTGGAAGACCAAATTGCAACTCATTAGGTCAATTGGCAATAGGTCATTAACATGACTGGGTATAAAAAGAGCATCTTGGAGTGGCAGCGGCTCTCAGAAGTAAAGATGGGAAGAGGATCACCAATCCCCCTAATTCTGCGCCGACAAATAGCGGAGCAATATCAGAAAGGAGTTCGACAGTGCAAAATTGCAAAGAGTTTGAACATATCATCATCTACAGTGCATAATATCAAAAGATTCAGAGAATCTGGAAGTCTCTGTGTGTAAGGGTCAAGGCCGGAAAACCATACTGGGTGCCCGTGATCTTCAGGCCCTTAGATGGCACTCCATCACATACAGGCATGCTTCTGTATTGGAAATCACAAAATGGCCTCAGGAATATTTCCAGAGAACATTATCTGTGAACACAATTCACCATGCCATCCGCCGTTGCCAGCTAAAACTCTATAGTTCAAAGAAGAAGCCGTATCTAAACATGATCCAGAAGCGCAGACGTCTTCTCTGGGCCAAGGCTCATTTAAAATGGACTGTGGCAAAGTGGAAAACTGTTCTGTGGTCAGACGAATCAAAATTTGAAGTTCTTTATGGAAATCGGGGACGCCGTGTCATTCGGACTAAAGAGGAGAAGGACGACCCAAGTTGTTATCAGCGCTCAGTTCAGAAGCCTGCATCTCTGATGGTATGGGGTTGCATTAGTGCGTGTGGCATGGGCAGCTTACACATCTGGAAAGACACCATCAATGCTGAAAGGTATATCCAGGTTCTAGAGCAACATATGCTCCCATCCAGACGACGTCTCTTTCAGGGAAGACCTTGCATTTTCCAACATGACAATGCCAAACCACATACTGCATCAATTACAGCATCATGGCTGCGTAGAAGAAGGGTCCGGGTACTGAACTGGCCAGCCTGCAGTCCAGATCTTTCACCCATAGAAAACATTTGGCGCATCATAAAACGGAAGATACGACAAAAAAGACCTAAGACAGTTGAGCAACTAGAATCCTCCATTAGACAAGAATGGGTTAACATTCCTATCCCTAAACTTGAGCAACTTGTCTCCTCAGTCCCCAGATGTTTACAGACTGTTGTAAAGAGGAAAGGGGATGTCTCACAGTGGTAAACATGGCCTTGTCCCAACTTTTTTGAGATGTGTTGTTGTCATGAAATTTAAAATCACCTAATTTTTCTCTTTAAATGATACATTTTCTCAGTTTAAACATTTGATATGTCATCTATGTTCTATTCTGAATAAAGTATGGAATTTTGAAACTTCCACATCATTGCATTCCGTTTTTATTTACAATTTGTACTTTGTCCCAACTTTTTTGGAATCGGGGTTGTATATATAATAGTGTTGTAAAATGAAAAAAATTGTAATTGTTGATAAATCGCTGTAGTGTAAGATGAATTAAACATTGTATAGGGCTTTTATAGGAAAATAATGCACTTCTTTCTCTGTCTCGCACACGCATGCACACGCACGTACACCAGCCAGTGAAGGATCAGGATTAGACATTGCATGACTTTGGATGAAAGAATGCTGAAGAGTGCAGATGAGTAACTTATTGCAGTGTAAGCAGGGATAAATGTCTCTCCCTCCCTACATCCATCGCTTACTGCTTCCTGTTCGCTGTTGCTATATCCCAGGAAAGTATTTTCTGAAATGTACTCCACTGAGACAGCCCTGCTTATTATTTAACCCAGCTCTCTGATAGAGTATCAAACATGGACATGCTCAGGTCCATTGTGGACATTTAAGGCACTAAAGTTAATTCACCATCACGGAGATCCTGTCATATGATGACCGTTTCCTGAGTCATGCGTGAGAGGCTTGACTGGTTGTCCAGAAGCTGCGCTTTGCCTCCAAGGTTTAGTGGGTGTCTGAGCACTCGGAGAGAAGCATGAGAGTGTGGAGGCTGCAGTATGGCTGAGTTTCCTCCTCTGCATGCTCAACTAGTCACAGCAGCTGAGCCTTTGTGTTGGCTGGAGCGTGGCTGACGGCTGTCATCTCTCAGAACGAAGGTCCTTCTCCTTCCATCCATCATGCAGTGACGTGTCTGGCAGCACAGTCTCGCTTCCTTGCCACAAGGTTGACCTCTGATGGGCTTCGTTACATGTATACTTGCCTTTTCTTTCCTTTTTTTTTTTGGTTTATTTTTTTAAAAATTGCTATCTCTTTTACACTCCGTATCTGTCCTCTGTGCATTTGTATGACTCATGCTGCATTCCTGCTCTACTGCCTCAGCTTTAATTTTTTTTTTCAGTAAACCAAAAGCTCTTCAGTCAGGAGGCCTGTCGAGGACATGACCCCACCACACTAGGCACTTTAACAAGCTGGTACTGATTGTGTATCAGATCAACACTGAAGCTTTTATCCTTTAATCCACTGGCTGCCAGCAAAGCAGTATAAAGAGAGACCTACAACCCACATATACCCAGCCTGTCCGTACACAGTGTGGATTCTTGATGGTCATTTTTGAGCATTTGTTCACCTTTTGGGAAGAAACTAGCACCAGCCTGTGGTGAAATAATGAACTACACATGCAGTAATGCCGTACTAGTGCTGCTATCGTGTTCTCTTTTAGGATAGTGATAAAGCCCTTTCCACCACATTAATCTCTACAGTTCCAGCTCATAAGCTAAAAGGACTTATCCGTAACTTATCCATAACTGAGCGCTAATCTCAACCCAGGACAGCACTGGACACCAGATTGTGCCTTGATTCAACATGACTGACGAGGGAGATTTATTTGCTTTGCTTAAATCGTCAGCTTCTTTTCTCGCCCTCCAGTGGTCTCATCGCCTTCTTCCTCTGAAGCTGTGCCGGCTATCGATTCCACGCCGTGTGTGGAGTTCTTTTCTCATTATGGCAAATCTCCTCCTTCTCCCAGGGTGAACACAGCGATATGATTGAAACGGATGATAATGCAGCAAGCCAGCAGGGAGGCCCCTTACCCCTTTGTGAGAAAATTACATTTGAGTGTTGGAACACCCGGGCGTGTTCCAGTAATGAGTTCTGTAATGGTGCTGACATTTCCATCAGGTGAAAACCCCCGCTGATGCGGGTAGAGAGGCGGAAGGATAGATGAAGTGATGGATGACATGTCCGCATGCTTCTTCAAATGGGGGCAGTGGGTCAGAGGTGTGGTCATGTGGACCGGAAGGAATGCTCCGGGTTCATGGGGACAGAGGTTTCAAGAAATGCATAAGACTAACTTAACAGTGCAAGTACTGTATGTCAACACCATTTTGATGTTTTTATAATATCTTACTCCAGGCATAGCTGGCATAAATGGGCTACCCAGATTTGACCATGTATTCTTAGGGGGCATGATGTTGCAATATGAGGATGAGCTGATGGCTAAATGAAATGAATCTATCGCTCATGCACAGAAGAGTGACAAATTAAGGGAAAGAATCAGGATAGAAACGTTTCATTCTCGGCCAACGGTGATTAGTCAGAGTGAACTGATTTGTATTGATTTACAGAGACTCTTCCTTCTAAGGAGACAAGTAGAACCAAAGCATACAGCACAGTCCAATACCACCAGGATCCCCTCACTGTAGGGTCAAGCATTCAGACTTGGACTGTTTTCTTGCCACCGACTTGTTCCAGACATGTTGAAAGATGACTCCTCTGTCCGAAATGCGTCCATTATGACTGAAAGACAGTTCAGTATTTGGGAATGAGCTTCAAAGACATTTACGTCTCTTCCTCTTGATCTTGATCCAAAATCAAGGTCAACTAGACCTGCTCAACATTTTATATACATGCCACTTAACATGGTAGAAATTGAATTTCTGAACTCTATGTAGTTGTGGGAGTTTTTCCTTTAATTTGTCACATGTCTGTATGTTGACGTGCATAATGCCCTTTTTTTCTTTCCCTGTTTCCTATATTTAACAGTTATTCCACGAAATCGAGTCGTACATGAGGCATGTAGCACCGAGTCGACTATAAGCCATGTATGACGAGCTTGAGTGGAATAACTGTTTTATTCTATCCACATTCACTGGATTTTGAGAAACAGAGCATTTTTTTAAAAATATTTTTTGCAAATTTTATAACTTTTATACAAAATGTCCGACAATCATTTCCGCTTAGAATGTAAGCAAACCGGCGAAATGACCGGAGCAATTTGTGAACAATGCTATTATAATAATAATAATTATTATTATTATTATTGAAAAAATGTTACTCTCAAATACTTTTTATCCTTATTTTGTTGCTTTTTATTTTTGTATTTTTTGGGGGGTGGGGTTTCTTCTTCAAGCCGGACGTACGATTTTTTGGCCGTGCGATTTTTGGCGTTTCCCAAATCGCTGCGTTTTTTTTTTTTGTTCATGGAGAAAGACACACATTGGCCGTAAGTTTGTCTTGCAACCTGAAAAAAACGTAAGTGCCCGTAGAGTTTGTTTGACATGACAAAGAATCTCTGCGGCCAGTCTACGGCTCGAAAATCAGCACGTCACACGCGCACCCTCCGTGCGTTTCACGTGCGCCCTCCGTGCATTTCTTGCGTTTTTTGCACGTAGATCGGCCATAGGAGCACGTACGGCCGGTTGTGACCGAGGCATTAGGGTTTTTTTGGCGGTTAGCAAACCAACTTAAAGGTGCATTACCGCCAGTGACTGGGCTGGAGTGTGGAACAGGAGATATTTAGGGAGTGCTATACCCTTTAAGCCATTTGTTTATTTTTTTTAAATACTTAATTTTGGGGGGTTTTGTTTTCAAGTAGTTTTTATTTCATCCTCGGTTGGTTCAGCAACACGCTCTGCCATTTTGTTTTTCTCTATGCACGGTATATGAGCTGATAGTCTAGTAGTAGAGTAGCCAACCAGAGCACGTGATTGGTCATATCCAGTGAATGTGAATAGAATAATAGTCAATATGCCAAGCAACCAGTGGCTTCTTGGGTGTAGTTAAAATTGGTCACTGTGTAACCCACAGATTTCTACTGTATGGAATCTAAACTGACTGACTGACTGTTTCTCCCTTTATCAGTATGTGGAGACCATCAACACTAAGCAGAACGAGCTGGACACTTTCATCGCAGAGGGCTACAAAACGGCTCTGTCGGAGGAGCGCAGGAGATACTGCTTCCTAGTGGACCGCCAGTGTGCTGTGGCCAAGAACAGCAGTGCCTACCATGGAAAGGTGAGAGAGATGGAGTATGGTCTGTTGAAATCTCCTAACAAACTGTCCAAAGCAATGCAAAGGCCATTCGGCAGAATCTTAGCAGTTGCCATGGCAATTCCCTGAGCTCACTCCTGCAACGTTCTGCTCTTAGCTGCATTATGTTTGTTGCAATTGTCAAAGCAGAGGAGCTCATTTATGTCCTTGGTTTTGTACACAGAATAAGGAACTGTTCTCCAAGAACCTTAAGAAGAACTGCATGTACAGCATTTGTGTCCGTTTGTGTTCGTGTTGTCAGTATGTATGATCTATGCTCTGATAATGGAATTATGCATGGCATAGAGAGAGAAATGCCCCAACAGCAAGTCCAGTAACAGTACAGGGGTATGTGTGGGAAGAGTTTAGAAACAGTGCACTTGCTATGTGTGTATGAGTGAATGAGTCATTGGGCAAGGAGTGGGTGGGTGGATGGATGGATACAGAGGCAGGCTCCTCACCCACGCTACAGTGTGTGGGAATAGAGGGTGAAGAGGTGAGGAGAAACGGAGGCCCTGTCGTGATTACCAGCAGGTTCTAAAAGACCAGCTTTTTCATGATCTAATCTTTTTATTGCATAATTAAAATGGCATACTGAAAGTATAAATTGTGGCTGATTTTAAAAAAAAAAATTCATTTGCTTTTTGTGTTTCTGCATCTAGGGCAAGGATCTGCTCACCCAGAAGATCCCAATGTGGCAGCAGTCCTGCTCCGATCCCAACAAGCTCCCAGAGAGGGCCATGTTGCTAGTGCAGCAGATGGTGTCTGGCTCGAACCCCCTTCTCTCCAGCCCACTGCATTCCTCTAAGGGCAACCTGGTCATCTCAGATCCAATCCCCGGCGCTCAGCCCCTGCCTGTGCCCCCTGAACTGGCGGCCCTCATGGGCCACCAAGGCGTGAGTGGCAGATTCGCACATATTACCCAGCTACAGCTCATTATTACAGAACATTTCGTCATTCCAAATGACAGCCTGTCTATATACTTGTGTAGCATAAGTAATCATCACAGCTATTCACAAAGGAGATTCTTTCTCCATCATTTGCTTCCTGTGTGGTCGGAAGATGAAAATAAGCCTATTAAGATGCTGATGTTATCATGTGGTTAGATGGATGGCTGGTGCAGGGACCAAAGGGAAAGCGAGTGCACATTTCCGTAGTGCAGTGCAAGCGCCGCGCCAAGGCTTCAGAAACTCATTTCTGCAGACGATGCTATTGCACAGAGCACCTCATCCTCAGCAAATTTTAATATCCGAGCTGGATCTAGTTACATTGGCTCTTACTTGTCTGTTATTGATGTCAAAGTAATAATTCTGAAGTGTCATGTAGCTTTAAACCCAGTCCTTATTGTTAGTCCTTTTGAATTTACAGTCTCGAATATATACAATGGTGCTTGAAAGTTTGTGAACCCCTTTAGAATTTTCTATATTTCTGCATAAATATGACCTAAAACGTCATCAGATTTTCACACAAGTCCGAAAAGTAGATAAACAGAACCCAGTTAAACAGATGAGACAAAAATATTATACTTGGTCATTTATTGATTGAGGAAAATAATCCAATATTACACATCTGTGAGTGGCAAAAGCATGTGAACCTTTGCTTTCAGTATCTGGTGTCACCCCCTTGTGCAGCAATAACTGCAACTAAACGTTTCCGGTAACTGTTGATCAGTCCTGCACACCGGCTTGGAGGAATTTTAGCCCATTCCTCCATACAGAACAGCTTCAACTCTGGGATGTTGGGTTTCCTCACATGAACTGCTCACTTCAGGTCCTTCCACAACGTTTTGATTGGATTAAGGTCAGGACTTTGACTTGGCCATTCCAAAACATTAACTTTATTCTTCTTTAACCATTCTTTGGTAGAACGACTTGTGTGCTTAGGGTCGTTGTCTTGCTGCATGACCCACCTTCTCTTGAGATTCAGTTCATGGACAGATGTCCTGACATTTTCCTTTAGAATTTGCTGGTATAATTCAGAATTCATTGCTCCATCAATGATGGCAAGCCGTTCTGGCCCAGATGCAGCAAAACAGGCCCAAACCATGATACTACCACCACCATGTTTCACAGATGGTATAAGGTTCTTATGCTGGAATGCAGTGTTTTCCTTTCTCCAAACATAACACTTCTTATTTAAACCAAAAAGTTCTATTTTGGTCTCATCCGTCCACAAAACATTTTTCCAATAGCCTACTTGCTTGTCCACATGATCTTTAGCAAACTGCAGACGAGCAGCAATGTTCTTTTTGGAGAGCAGTGACTTTCTCCTTGCAACCCTGCCATGCGCAACATTGTTGTTTGGTATTCTCCTGATGGTGGACTCATGAACGTTAACATTAGCCAATGTGAGAGAGGCCTTCAGTTACTTAGAAGTTACCCTGGGGTCCTTTGTGATCTTTAAAGATGGTTTTGTAACCTTTTCCAGCCTGATGAGCATCAACAACGCTTTTTCTGAGCTCCTCAGAAATCTCCTTTGTTCGTGCCATGATACACTTCCACAAACGTGTTGTGAAGGTCAGACTTTGATAGATCCCTGTTCTTTAAATAAAACAGGGTGCCCACTCACACCTGATTGTCATCCCATTGATTGAAAACATCTGACTCTAATTTCACCTTCAAATTAACTGCTAATCCTAGAGGTTCACATACTTTTGCCACTCACAGATATGTAATATTGGATCATTTTCCTCAATAAATAAATGACCAAGTATTATAATTTTGTCTCATTTGTTTAACTGGGTTCTCTTTATCTACTTTTAGGACTTGTGTGAAAATCTGATGATGTTTTAGGTCATATTTATGCAGAAAAATAGAAAATTCGAAAGGGTTCACAAACTTTCAAGCACCATTGTATAATCTGTGTGACTGGAGCTTGTGAGTCACTCGCTCACTTCCTGTTTCCTTTCATTCACTCACTTCTTTACTGCCCCCCCTCTCTCTCTTGCCACTCATTCCCTCATCCACTCACCTCTCATTCATTCACTTCCTCATTTTGTTCCCTTCCCCCTCGTTTCTTCTTTATTCTTTCCTTACTCACTCACCCAGTCACTCTTCACCCAATCAATACTTCAATAACAACTTGCTGACTTTTTTTTTTTTTTTGACTCTGAAAAACTGTTCTTGCTTTTCCGTCTGTCACACCGTCCCATATTCATCCAAGTTGCATAGAAGGAGCACAGATTTGAATGGACAAAACTGGGTATGAACAGATCTGTGTCTGATTCATGAAACCGTCATGCAACATCAAAAATGAGTGGTGATTTGAGTGCAACTGATCAATCAGCTTCAGCTGCATGGACATAAGGTCCCACTCACAAGTCCCTCATTTACATGCAAAATGCATGCGACATGACCTGATTTACCCTCCCATACTGATTTTCATGAAGCATGCCCTAGTTTACGCAGGTATTTTTTTATTTTATTTATGCAGCCAGCTATCCAAGATCTGAGTAAAGAAGTAAGCAGAAGAGGAGAAAAATACATTTCAGTGAAGCAGGGTTAGAGATGTTGGTTTTATTGCAAATGATTACCTACCTATGTTAATGGCTAGTTTTGGATTAATTTGAGAACTTGAATAGGTCTGATTTAACTGGAGATTTAATTAAAGCTTTATTTATAAATATAGGTGGGCCCAGTGTCCATCCTGAACAAATAAAAGCAAGTCCTTATTAGTTCACATAAGCAAAACACTGAAAGAAAAGCAAACTACCAAAACTAATGAAATCCTGTCTGGTGGGTGTTCCAAAAGACGGACGAGGAGATCAAGCATCTTTGAACGTGGTTTGTTTGCCCAATACTCTGCATCCATATCAGCACTTTACGGTGCTTCTTGGATGAAAATGTACTTATTACTCTGCTAAATAATTGCAAAAGTGTGTTTTTACACTTTTAAAGCAACTTTTGCCCAATCTTCATTTTTACTTCTTGTTTGCAGAGACTGATGGGGCCTGATGGCATGTCTCTGGTCAATGGTACAACAGGAATGCAAGGGGAGGAGTACTGGGCTGAAGGGGGCGTGTCTCAGGGTAGACCTGCCTCCCCACAGCCTCAATCCCAGACTCAGCCCCAGAGGCAGGTCAGCGAGGTTTACTCCAACACCCTGCCTGTCCGTAGACCCCAGCCCGCTAAGAGCAAGGCCACCGTGGGTATGAGATCAAGCCACCTATAAAGTACAGCTAAACACAACTAGTCAAGCAGCTAGAATGTTTTTTTTTTTTTAAATTACCAGTCAAGGAGCTTCAGTACCCAGATGTTTAGTTTGCTGAAACAGCACAGTCATGACTGAATTTGTTGCCGAATTGAATTCTACCTATTATACGCTATCTTAATCTGATAGCATTTGTCCGTCTTCCCCTCAGGCGAGACACGGACTCTGCCCAGGTCTAGCTCCATGGCGGCAGGACTGGAGAAGAACGGACGCTCACGTGTGCAGGCCATATTCTCTCATGCTGCTGGTGATAACAGCACGCTGCTCAGCTTTACTGAAGGGGACATCATCACCCTGCTGGTGCCTGAGGCTCGGGATGGTTGGCATTATGGAGAGAACGAGAAGAACAAGATGTAAGTGCTGTGGGAATAGGAAAAAAAACGAGGGTTATGTATATAACCGCGGTTCTATGAGTTTCGGATGACCGCCAGAGGCGGTGCTTTCAGCACATGGATATCCATCACACGAACGTGCAGGTCGAGTAATAGTAACAACAAAGTCACGTGTGACCTGGGTGACGTCACCCCGTGACCCCGGCATAAAAGACCGGTAAACCCAGGAAGTGACCTCTTGGCAAATCTTCTCGTGTACACTCCGAGTGACTGCCAAGCTCTGGCGGTCATCCGAAACTCATAGAACCGCGGTTATATACATAACCCTCGTTCTATTTCGTTTCTACTGACCGCCAGAGGCGGTGCTTTCAGCACATGGATGACTAATACCAACCAGGTCATGAGGAGTGCCTACCCGTACCCAGTGCTGCTGCGACGGGCCTGGAATGACAGCCGTCGCCACAGGATTATGTGGGACGACATTAAGACGGTAAAACCTGGTGAAGGTGCAGCTGGAAGCCCAGGAGGCTGCGCTGCATATGTCTGAAAGGGGCACGCCCTTCAGTGATGCCCATGAGGCTACCACGCCCCGTGCAGAGTGCGCCCTGGCAGCCGGAGGAATCGGGAAGCCACTGTGCCTGTAGGCATGTAATATGGCCTCGACTATCCACTTGGATAGCCTCTGCTTAGAGAGCGCCAGACCCCTCGACGGTCCTGTGTGGCACAGAAACAGGGCGTCACTCCTACGGAAGCCCTCTGTACGCGACACGTACACCCTGAGGGCGCGAACTGGGCACAAAAGTTCCGACCTCTCACCATGGCCCGCCTCGAACGCCGCAAGGCTAAGGGGCTGGTTGACGAAGGTAGCAGAGAGGGTCTTTGGGAGGAAAGAGGGGTTAGGCCACAGGGTGACCCCACTGTCGCCGGAGTGCCACTGCAGGCACTCCCCACTGACTGACAGCGCGTGTAGTTCCCCGACGCGCCTCGTCGATGTAATAGCCAGAAGAAAAGCAGTCTTCAGGGAGAGCCATGAAATGTCTGCCGTGAGCAGGGGCTCAGAACGGTGCGTCGCAGAGAGCCTGCAGCACCAATGAAGGTCCCATGTGGGTACCCGGCTCCGTCGGGGGGGGTCTCAACCGGAGAGCACCCTTCAAGAAACGTGCCACCAAGGCGTGGGACCCCACGGTCCTTCCCCCAACTCTGGCATGCTGAGCAGAGATGGCAGCTGCATAGACCTTGATGGTGGCAGGGGTAAGACCCTTATCAAAAGCAGAGACTGGCGGAACAGTCAAATGGTCGGCAGGGGGCAGCATGTAGGCTCCTCCCCCCGAGTTAAGCACCAGTTGGAGAAAAGCCTCCATCTGTTGGCATAGAGGGCATTGGTGGGGGGTGCCCGAGAGCTTGCAATGGTATTGACCACTGCCGGCTCACAAGGACCTCGCAGGGGGTCCGGCCCTTCAGCGGCCATACCCAGAGCTGCAGACGGGCTGGATCCGGGTGCCAGATCTGCCCTCCCAGCTGTGATAGCAGGTCAGTCCTCACTGGCAGGCACCAGGGGTCGCCGTTCAGAAGTTGCAGCAACTTGGGAACCACACTCCGCCCGGCCACCGGGGGGGCGACAAGCAGCAGCCCGTGGTGGTCCATCGCAACCCTGTGTAGGGTTGGCATGATCAGCAGCAGAGGGGGGGAGGCATACAGCAGTTGCCTCGGCCAAGCATGCGCCAGCGCATCCTGGCCCAGGGGACTGGGCCGTGGAGGCTGAACCACAGAGGGCAGTGTGTCGACTCCCGGCAGGCAAAGAGGTCCACCTCTGCCCTGCCAAAATGTTCCCAGATGGCGAGAACCACCGCTGGGTTGAGTCTCCATTCCCCGGGATCGGGGTCCTGGCGGGGCAGCAGATCTGCTGCCCTGTTGGCAGTGCCTGGCAAGTACATGGCACGCAGGCTCAAGAGATGTCGATGGGCCCACCGCAGAAGTTGGCCAGCCACTTCCAAGCACTGGAGGGACTTTGTGCCTCCCTGGTGGTTGATGTAGTACACTACCGTAGCGTTGTCCGTCCGCACCAGAACGTGTCTGCCGGTCAGACCTAGGAGGAAGTGCTGTAGGCCGAGGAACACAGCCCGTAGCTCCAGCACGTTGATGTGCTGCGCCCGTGCAGCACCGGGTGGAGGTGGAGACCGTTGAACCACCTCTGAAGCGGCATAAGTCCAGAAGTCCCAGCGGGACCAGAGAGGAGGCTGCCGTAAGCATGCCCAGCAGGCGCTGAAAGGTCTTCAGGGCGAGTGACCTACCCCGTCCGAAGCGGCCAAGCAGTAGGCGGATGTTGTGGATCCTTGTCTGGGAGGGAGTTACCATCAACGACCTCGAATCCAGGTGCACGCCCAAGAAAGTCGTCCCCGGCTGGGCACCAGCGAGCTCTTCTTGTAATTCACCCTGAGCCCCAGCTCTACGACATGCGAGAGCATAGTCGCGATGTTGGTGCGGGCCTGAGCTGCTGACCGTGAACAGACAAGCCAGTCGTCCAGGTAGGGCAGGACACGCAAACCCCTTGCCTGAAGTAGTGCCGATGCCGCTGCCGCACACCCGGTGAACACACGGGGTGCCAGCGATATCCCAAAGGGCAGAACATTGAACTCGAAAGCCTGGCCCTCGAAGGCAAACCGCAGGAACTGCCTGTGGTGTGGCACAATGGGAACATGGAAGTAGGCGTCTTTCAGGCCAAGGTGACAACCAGTCGCCCGCCTGGATGTGGTGTAAGACATCCACTGTACGCAGCATGCGGAATCTCATGGTCCTCAAGTGGGAATTGAGGGACCTCAGGTCGAGGATCGGGCGGATACCGCCGTCCTTCGGAACCAGAAAATACCTGGAGTAGAACCCACCTTGCTGTCTCTGCCTGTCGACGGGAGAGACTGCTCCTTTCTCCAGGAGGGTGGCGATTTCCTGCCGGGGGACGAGGGACTTCCCCGGATGGCTCACGGTGGTGTTTGACCCCATGAAACGTGGTGGACGGCGGCAGAACTGGATGCGGTAACCCTCGGTGAGGGTCACCAGCACCCAGGGGTCAACGCTCTCCAGCTTTGGAGCTGTTCGCTGGAAAAGCGGCCGACCGCCGGCGCGCTGATGTCAGCGCCGTCCAGAGCGCCCCCGTCGGTCACCATGGGGGCGACAAGGAGTGGACTGGGTGTAGGGGGCGGCACCGCGGGTCCGGGAGGTGGTGGGGTGGCGAAAGTCATCAACCCGTCTGGTCTCCTGGCGGGTGCGTGGCCGAGACAGAGTCGGTGTGGGCCCCCTGAAGGACTGGGCAGCATTGCCATGGTGGTGGGCCTGGCGGGGGCCAGCGAACTGCTGTTACGCCTAGATGACCTGGGCACTCCGATCCAGGGCTTGCTGAGTGGCTTCGCCAAACGGCTCCCCGGGGACAACAGGGAGAGAGTGCAGCACACGCCGGTCGGGCTCGGCCAGAGGGGACTGTGCCCGCCATATCTGCTGGCGGCCGAGGGTGAGATACGACATCAGCCGGCCCAGTTCCCGCGACGAGTAGGCAAAGGCCTGGAGCCGCGTCACACAGCTCCCGTGATGCCGCGCTCGTCCCCTCCAGCGTCTGGGGGTCTATGACACCTGGCTGGCAGAAGGGAACTTAAATAGGGCGAGAACGCTCCAAGTAAGTAGCCCAAAATAAACTATCAGGCGGAAATAAAAAATAAACGACCGGGCGAACACACCCGTGGTCGGGAATATTAACAAGGATGGCGCCGTGCGCTACAGAACTGATAAACAGCGGCGAGAAACACCGCTTTAATTTAAATGAATGAAGACCGCTTACCTGAGCGACAACAAACCGGCCTCCAGCAGCGAGGACACGCCTCGGAGGGCTAGTCAGCTAACTCCACCGAGCGAGAGCGCTCAGCTTAACGGAGTAACAACCAATACGAATATAACACACAAGACAGCCGGCCCGTGAGCAGGCCGGAGACAAGACTGAGCGACAACAAACCGGCCTCCAGCAGCGAGGACACGCCTCGGAGGGCTAGTCAGCTAACTCCACCGAGCGAGAGCGCTCAGCTTAACGGAGTAACAACCAATACGAATATAACACACAAGACAGCCGGCCCGTGAGCAGGCCGGAGACAAGACTACACAAAACAAGCGGTTGATAATATTAACAAGGATAGGCACTGTGCGCCACAGAACTGATAAACAGCGGTGAGAAACACCGCTTTAATTTAAATGAATGAAAGCCACTTCTCAATGTTGGGCATCTGCAGGAGGCCATAGGTAGGGGTGTCCTGCATTGCCGCCAGGGCCCTGCAGTCACTAGGGAGGTGGGAAGGCATCTAGGGTCCGCCCAACACCTCTGTAACTCCTCGATGTATGAGGCCGAGGGCGGAACAGACAACGAGGAAGGCTATGTGGGACCTCTGAAGAAAGCGCTCTGATGCTGGGCCACCGGGGCGTGTCCAACCCCAGACGGGCCAATGCAGCCCTCAGCGTTGGCTGGATGCTCAGGCACATGCAGTCTGCGCAGGCCATGTCCGTCAGCCCCTGCCGCAGGTGATCAATACCCAGGCATGAGGGGCACTCGCGGTGGCCGTCCTCCGGTTCGAGGGGGACCGGCAGTTGGCGCAGCGAGAGAAGAGGTCCATGACGCCTGGCTGGCAGAAGGGAACTTAAAAAATAGGGCGAGAACACCCCAAGTAAGCAGCCCAAAATAAACAATCAGGCGGTAATGAAAAACGACCGGGCGAACACACCCGTGGTCGGGAATATTAACAAGGATAGGCGCCGTGCGCCACAGCACTGATAAGCAGCGGCGAGAAACACCGTTTTAATTTAGATGAATGAAAACCGCTTACCTGGGCGACAACAAGCCAGCCTCCAGCGGCGAGGACACCGCCCCGGAGGGCTAGTCAGCTAACTCCACCGAGCGAGAGCGCTCAGCTTAACGGAGTAACAATATGAATACAACCCACAAGACCGCCGGCCTGTGAGCAGGCCGGAGACAAGGCTACACAAAATAAGGCGGTTAATAATATTAACAAAGATAGGCGCAGTGCGCCACAGAACTGATAAACAGCGGCGAGGAACACCGCTTTAAATTAAATAAATGAAAACCGCTTACCTGAATGAGGACAAGCCAGCCTCCAGCGGCGAGGACACCGCCCCGGAGGACTAATCAGCTAACTCCACCGAGCGAGAGCACTCAGCTTAACGGAGTAACAAACAATACAACACAAGACCGCCGGCCTGTGAGCAGGCCGGAGACAAGGCTACACAAAATAAGGCGGTTAATAATATTAACAAAGATAGGCGCAGTGCGCCACAGAACTGATAAACAGCGGCGAGAACCACCGCTTTAAATTAAATAAATGAAAACCGCTTACCTGAATGAGGACAAGCCGGCCTCCAGCGGCGAGGACACCGCCCCGGAGGACTAATCAGCTAACTCCACCGAGCGAGAGCACTCAGCTTAACGGAGTAACAAACAATACAACACAAGACCGCCGGCCTGTGAGCAGGCCGGAGACAAGGCTACACAAAATAAGGCGGTTAATAATATTAACAAAGATAGGCGCAGTGCGCCACAGAACTGATAAACAGCGGCGAGAACCACCGCTTAAAATTAAATGAAATGAAAACCGCTTACCTGAATGAAGACAAGCCGGCCTCCAGCGGTGAGGACACCGCCCCGGAGGACTAATCAGCTAACTCCACCGAGCGAGAGCGCTCAGCTTAACGGAGTAATAAATCAATACGAATACAACACACAAGACAGCCGGCCTGTGAACAGGCCGGCGGCGAGGCTACACAAAACAAGGTGGTTAATAATATTAACAAGGATAGGCGCCGAGCGCCGCAGAACTGATAAACAGCGGCGAGAGGAACGCCGCTTTAATTTAAATAATGAAAAGAGTTGGTGGACTTAGCGCAGTTTCTTGGAGGGTGCATAAGCACAGCCCCAACCCTACGGGTAACGAAACTACCACAGCGCTTTGTCCAAATTTCAATCCAACTCGCAACCTGCAAACGCGAGAAGATGTAAGAGGTCACTTCCTGGGTTTACCGGTCTTTTATGCCGGGGTCACGGGGTGACGTCACCCAGGTCACACGTGACTTTGTTGTTACTATTACTCGACCTGCACGTTCGTGTGATGGATATCCATGTGCTGAAAGCACCGCCTCTGGCGGTCAGTAGAAACGAAATAGAACCTGTTTTTACCAACAGCTGGGACATGACTGAACAAAACCCTAACTCTGGTGTTGTTCTTTCCGTTACTGCCTTCATGGGGTTGTGTATTTTTGGTTTGCTTTTAAAAGCACTAAATATAAGCTCCCCCCCCCCCCCCCTTTCTTTTCAGGAGAGGCTGGTTCCCCTTTTCCTACACACGGGTGTTACCCGACAGCGATGGTGACAAGCTACGAGTTAAGTAAGTACCCTGATGCTGTCTCGCACAAAAAAAAAGCTGTTAGTGTCTGTCATTTTTTTTTGGAAATGCAAAAAAAATGACGTAGTGCGACATTCTGAAGGTTGATTTAAGGTTGTTTTAAGCTTTTTCCAGGCTGTATAGTTTCCTACAGGTTTGACACAGACCAAGTGCACTTATCTCTTTTAGTTGTTGCTTCTTAAGTGGGTTGGGGAATTTCTTGCTTGGGTGCTTGGTCACTGGGGCAAAAATACAAAAGCTGGGTTTTGGGTGATGCAGCTTTTGCATTCAAAGAAGGCTACAGCAAAATCAACTGGTTTGATGATTTAAAAAAAAAAAAAAAAAGAAGCTTCAGCGAATTCCCGCGGTGCATGTATGGGCTTGAGTAGTCTGGGCTGATTGTGCACTCTCCTTCAGTCTACATCACGGGAAGAGCAGCAGCACGGGGAACCTGCTGGAGAGAGACGACACGTCTCTGCCCATGCCTGACTACGGTCTGACCGCCCGTCTGTTGGCTCAGAGCCTCACACAGAATCGCCCGCGTCCCTACAGCATGGCTGGCTTCACACAGGTACACCCACACACACTCACACAAAGTACACACACACATGCATGTTCACTAACTATTAACCCTTTATATTTCTCAACTAAACTTTTCTATACCATCTCTGCATGATTCTAATCTGCTTAACGGGCACCGATAGAGTATATTCCTCTGCGCTAAGAAGCTTACTGACTCCACCTGCTGGAGCATAACACACTTGTTTCCGCTTGCACTGAGCAATGCATGATTATTTATTTATTTATTTATTTATTTATTTCTAACACTAATTACACACCTTCACTGGCTCTGCTTCAGTGCACTCTAGGTTAGCATTGAAATGTTCTTTTTATAAATTCACAGCCAGCAATTGAGGATTATGACAGTCGTTTTGCCACAAGGTAAGATTTAATGTGGAGGAACTGATGTGTTATATGTAAGAGAAAAAAAAAATCGTAAGGTGTCAAATGAACTAGATAGCAGGGAGATCCTTCTGATAGTGAACAGTAATTAAAGGAATACTCCATTGCTTTTGGGCCTAATCACTTTTCATCACATCTGCAGCGTGTGTGTGATTTACCACGGACAAGAATTTGGGCAAAACAAAGAAACGCTGTTTATCAGTGGAAGGCTAAGTGCAGTCACTGAATAAATATGAATATATTCAAACCCGTCACTGTTGCACTATAAAAATAGAGGTCTTGGAGTGAGACGGGCATGACGGAAGGTCTTACAAATGATGTCCTTATGGCATTTGAACCACATTTTAAACTTTTATCTATAAATGTTTGAGTTCTTAAAAGATTTTTAGGAAACTTTTTCACATTTATTGGCTGCCCTTACCTCACCTTGAATTCAAACTGTTGCGTACACACCAGCGCTTCATTTTAGTTAAACTTAATTTTTATAGATCTACAACAGTTTTAAATAAAACAAAGTACATAAATTATATAGCTCAATAAAAACTTAACGTGAGAAAGTGGAAAAGGAAAACAGCATATCTGTTTTGTTTTTGTAGTTTTAGGTATCCGTGAGTTTCATTTACACTTTGCAATGCGACTTCTGTCCCTTTTTTTTTTTTTTTTTTTGGATTAGTGTAGGGAAAGGGGTTGACATTCTTGTCCGGGGTACACGCTACAGATTTGGGAGTATTCTTTTCATACCTGTCTATCAGTACTTGTCTTTCCTTAGCTCATTGTGGCATCTGTCAGCTCAGATAAGTCGCAGATGTGAAAAATTTGTGTTTAAATACCCCCCACCCACCCACCCTGAAGGAACACAACGATATATGCCCTGTGTGTTTGTCTGGAGAAGGCTGAATGTATGTCTTTTGTGTTGTGTACGTGTTTGAGCAAGTTGGTGGGTTTGAGTGCTGAGAGAAGCATCATCAACATGTGCAATGCATCATTTCTGACCTCATTGTCCGTATCCTGTGTGCCCTGAACTCCTGTCTCTAGGTCTGTACATCTAGAACTGAAACCCATCTAGCTATAACTTGCACTGAAGATGATGACTGATGGCCAAACCATCTTAAATCTGGCCCCTAGTTTTCTTTTCCTTTTTCTTTTATTAATTAGTGAATGAGAACCCAATCTTGTCATCTAGTACATTTATGGAGCTCCTGTTTGTTTAAAACGGTGCTCCTCTCCTCCCTATCCCAGTCACTTCCATCCCTTCCTTTCTCTACTTCTTTTGGCTGTCTTGTCTTTTCTCCATTTCTTTCTAAGTGTGTCCGACCTGGCAAGCTTCCTTCTCTCTTTGTTCCACAGTTCCGATGGCAAATTGATTTCGACAGTGTGAACACAGACAGGCTATCAGACACAGACACAACTCCGGATAGCACAGGGGTTGCACCCCTCCCTTCCCAGTTTCCCCTCTAGCCTTCCCTACCCCTCTCAAAACAGTCCTAACACGTGCCTCCACGCACCCCTCCTTCAGTGGAAGAAGGCCGCTCTCATCCCTCCTTTCTGTCCTCTCTTCCTCCCCTGCGTGTTGTCGCCGGGGGGCCATAGTGCCGGTGGCGTGTGGTGGGTCGGGGGGGACTCTGACAGAGAAAGCCAGAGGGCGCTCCATCTGCTCGCCTCGCACCTTTACAGACACTGAGCTGCTCTTCGCCTTGCCCGCTGCCGCCGTGGACTACTCCAAATGGACTCCTCTCCCATGCATGTGCACAAGTTCTGCAACTGTTGTGTTTTTATGATGATTATGATGATGGTTATTTTTTTTAAAGGACATCATCATGTAAAAGTGCCAAAAGCTATGTCGATATTTTCAAGCAGCTCTCCTTCCATAAAAGACACGTGCCGTTTGTCCTTTTCTTTACGCTGTGGACTGGCACTATTGAAGCTCTCGCTCGCCGCAGAGCCTTGTATTCTTTTTATGGTTCAGTTGTGCGGCGTGTTTTATTCTATTTTTTTTGTTTGTTTTGTTTTTTTATTTTTCTCTTTGTGTTTTGTAGAGCCTTGTGTGCTTCCACCGTGTCTTTAAGCAGCGCAACGTGCAGCCCAGAGGGTGTGTCGCTTTTAACATTGTGGGATCAAGTTACATTACTGTCCACACTTCTTTATTATTTCTGAAAGATCTCAAATCATTGAATAAGTAAAATAAATACAGGCCAAGTACACCCAAGCAGGTAGGCCAATGTAAAGTATCAAAATCTAGAACAGCATGAGTAATATTACCGTGCTACCACCATCACATAATAAAGCAAAATATAAAAAGAAAATCACCAGTTAAATTTACGCCTGGTTGTTGGATCAGAGTCTTGTATCCTGTTAAACTGGATTCTATCCTGTTAACCTTTCGATGTCAAATCCATTTCTGGTTCTCCAGATTGAAATGTAATTGCCGTCCCTGGAGTACTTGCGGTCCTGTACATTTTAGTGTTTACCCCGCTCTGACACATCTGATTCAACTGATCGGCTCATTAACAGTCCTTTCTGGGTTCAAGTGGCTACGATGGTGCCGGGAAAACGTGAAGATGTGTAGAACAGGGGTACTCCAGGACTAGGGTTGGGAACTGGTGCTGTGCAGCAGGTAATATTCACGTCGGCTCATTACACATGAACACCATCTTCCCATGTTCCTTGTTTACAATTGTTTTACACAAAGCACGTCAGTTTTCAGTTCTCTGAAACGTACCAGTTTTGGTAGCAATGAACCACGTCCGTGCGTCACAACATATCGTGAAAGGTTTTAGTCAGGGTAACTGTCTGTTATTGCTACAATATTGTAATGTTTTATAGGGCAAGGTCAAGCGGATAGTTCCAGAAGGCTAGAACAAAAACAAGCCTCGACATCGTAATCATGCAAAGTGGCTGAGCGATGGTTTGCAGATGAGTAAATTTGTATTTATAAACTTGTCTGAGTAATTGCGGTTAGTGTATGTAATGCTTTATTGTAATGCCTTTAAAATGAATGGTAACAGCCAAAATGAATCAATAAAGCAGGGGGAAAAATAATATAAATTATTTATTTTTATTATCAAGCACAAAACTGTCGATAAATCGCAGCATCCGGATCCGCAGCCTTGCCCCAGGGCTAATTTCGCATGACGTCACGCGTAGAACCCTGGTTATCAGGGTCATTTCGGTTCATCTGACTCCGTGCTTGTTTACTCACTGAAATTGGATATTGTTGTTGGAATCTTACAAAAAATAATGATGGGAAAACGCTGAGTTGTGTTTGTTTGGATGTTCAAATCCATATACAACAGGGCATTCAGTTCGCGAATTTCCGAGAAATGACACTAATCTAAAGTGACAGTGGGTGAAGTTCGTGCAAACGAAGCAGGCAGATTTCGTGTCGCCTACTACTAATAAATCTGATTCATCAAGTGTTCATCACCACCAGAACGACCACATGGGAATTATTGGAGCAAAAAAGAAACCCATTTGTTTAATAAATGACATTTGATCTGACATTTGGACAGTTCGTCGATTCCCCTATTATCGCCCACTTAATATTTTCGTTCAATAATAACACTGAATAAGTGTACGTTTTAAAGATTATATGTCTGTATTTATTGAGGTACATGTAAATATTTTCCCCATATTTTGCAGTGGCCAGCTTAGAATAAAAATCCACAAACCAATCTGTGTTTCCAGTTCTCTCTGGCTGGTGGTGCGCTATCGGCGCTGAGTGGGACTGTCGTGAACTGAGTGAACTGGCAGTTTCTCATCTTGGGGGCTCGAAAAGATAACCATTTACTCTGGAATATCCTTGATAATCATCTGCCCTTTCATCCAACATATAAGAATCCCAATCACTATCAGAATTCTCTCCAAAACATGATTCCATATCGAGACTGGTCTAACCACTGCTGCGCACAGGAACGAAATTGGTAACTGGATTGTTACACGTGTGATGCCACACACCCCTTTGGGATCTTCCGGTTCAGTCTCGGCAGGTTCCGTGAAAATCGGCTGAGCTTATTGATTTTCCATCAATTTGTGGCCTTTTGGATCAGCTATGGTTCGAAAACACATGGTCAATCAACATAATGATTGTTGCTTTGTACAAGGAAAAAAGTGTGGTTTAGGGCCATTAAATTCACTTTTATAAAATATATGATATTAAATTCACATATGATTACCACTATACTTAAGAGAGATGGATACGTTTGCTATTGTATATTTTGCTCTAATTTATAATTATACCTAGATTTCTGGATATAATCCTGAGATTCAAGATGCATGAAACAACCAGGTGTAAAAAGAGTTTTTCTCTCTCTTTCTTTTTCTCCTTCCCAACAAGCCCTGCTTTCTTTTCATCTCTGAGACCTGAATCTCCTGTAATGTCCATTAAAAAAAAAAAAAGCTGTAATATGTTCTCATTTCTAATCTGTCGTGTTCCAAAATGGTCAGCTGACAGATCCTCTGGAGCCGTGGTGTACTTTCCTGCTGTGCTTTTGTACCTTTTTGTCTCTTTTGAAATGCTTTTCTTTTTCTTGTAAATCAAATTAACAATGCACAGAAAACGGTATACAGAAAACATTCCATCACAAAATGCATGCTATGGAGGAACTTCAGCAACATGTTGACCTTGAATGTATTGTGAATTTTTACAAAAAAAACAACCAAACGTATATATAATATATAAATATATCTATATATTAATAAAACACTTGTTCAAATTATATGATTGTTAACTTGAATCCATGCTGTTGAATCCATGGTGTGTGTTTCTGCATTTCTGCACTACATCATTATATTTATCTCATCTAATGTCCACTCACCAACTTTAGTACCAAATCCCTTTTGCAATACATATAGAACGGTGTGTGTGTGAGTGAGAGAGAGAGTACGTTTAGGTTTATGTCTTCGTGATCATTAATTTTTTGTCAGTGGGATATGCTGTCTGTCTGTTGTCTGAGATGTGTGTATTTAGGTTCACAGTAGTGGCTTTTAACACAGGGCTCTGACGACACCCGATGAGGTGGTTTAATATATTTGGTAGTTTGATATATTTTGCAGTGTGAGAGTGACTTAGAGTTGAGTTATTTTTGTTCCCAAAATTGGTCTCATCAAAGATGATTTGGATGACTGCTATGGGCAGACTCTTCATTTTACACTATATTTTGAACCCGTCATCATTGTAGAGATGTTTTCCTTACTCATGTGTGAGCATAGGGTTGGAATGTTCTTCATCCATCTGAGCCAGTGCAAAACTCAAGACACCATGCCACAAAATGAGTAACCTCCCACCATCCTACACAAAACTAACAGTCGATATGTAGCCATGCATAATCCTAGTCTGAGCTGAGCTCCGGTACAAACCCATGGACTCTCTTTACCTTCCAGTTTGGGTCCTGAATTGTCCCGGTTCTGAGTGTACAGGACCTCCGTAAGTCACCTGCCTCCATCGCTGCTCAGCCAAACAATCATGTCTTCCCTCTCGCTCATTCTCCCTCTGCTCTCATTGGTTGTCTGGCGTATAATTGGGGAGTGGGGCTTCTCTGTTATTTCTTTCTTTCTTTTTCTTTCTTTCTTTCCTTTCCTTCATTCTGTCACCGGCCTCTCTGGTTGGTTTTCTTTCCTTGTGGTGTAATTTGTACCAGCCAATCAGACAGGTCATTGGTTACCAGAAGGTGGTGTTTTCATGGAGGCAAAATGTTGGCACTGGAGGTAACTTGAAATCTAACTCTAATGCATGCCTATCAATGCCTAACAAATGTACACACTAGCACTTTTTAGTCAACGTCTTGTTTCATTTGCATGCTTGCTCAAAACACCCTCCATAGAAAAAAGTACTTTTGTTCATAAGTATATGTCAAATGAATCACTGTATGCCTTTCAGCAGTACTCTCCTTTTTTTTTTTTTTTAATATCTTAACCAAATTCACTTCTTCTACTTTGTAGTTTTGTAGTGCATAGATTCAAAATTTGTCTGCTAAAGTGAATGGCACTCCCATGTGCACCGTTTCACACACTGACGATATTTGTTGACCCCCCTCTTCTTCCAGTGACCGCACCCTGGAGGTATACCTCAGATCAAGCTTGATGGACGGCCACGCAGCTCCACTCTTCTACTAGCGCAGCCTGTTCGCAGGCCTGCTCTCTACCACCTGAAATAATAACACGGAACCACATGCTTAAGACTCTATATATAGGGCAACTGGGGATAAATCCCCGGATCATAACTTGGGGGAAGGGGGTTCTAGGAGTTAAACAAGTGTTCCGTATAGCTTCCTAAACATTGCTGTATAGTTCTGCAGAAATGTCAGCTTCCCTCTCAGCTGCTCTGAAGAGAAATTAGCTGTGTCTGTGGGAAAGGTTTCTAGATCACTGCTCATATTCAGTCCCATTATGGTGATATACAGTCGTATGTGTTGGTTAAGGGTTTTGATACAAAATTTAAGAAATAATTCAGAAAAAAAAGCTAGTTATATCAAAAGGCAAATGGTTTGCCCTTGTGAAAATGTAATGATTGAGTATAGATCATTTAAAAATTTTTTCTTTCATCCTTTATTTATCTGTTGTTGCAGTAGGCCTTGGGCTTTCTCACCTTTAGTTGCGGTAAGATTAGCGCTCCAGTTTATTTTAGATGTTGAATAAAAAGTGATCTGATTTTCACTTTGGAATTAAGGCTCCCTTCTGACATTTGCTATAGCTGCTGTAAATTTGAAGCTTTATTTTGGGGAACTGGTGACCCAGTGGTGAAGGCTCTGAGCTACTGATCACTTCAAATCCCAGCATTGCCCCCCCCCCCCCCCCCCCCCAAAAAAAATAAAATAAAATAAAATAAATAAAAAAAAAAAAATAAAAAAAATAAAAATAACCACAGTTCGGCCCTTGACCCTTAACTTCTCAGCTGAGTTGCAGGTCGCTGTGAATGAAAGTGTTCGCCAAATGAATAAATGTAAATATACTTTGGAAAAGGCTCCGTCCTCCTGATGCCTTTATACTGGGGAGACTTCAGTAATGAAAGTGTCGCTGCACTCATCTCTACTGCTTCAGTGTAAAGCTCTAGCGGTTTCTCTGTGTGTTTCCTGGTAGGGAAGCTTGTACAGTGTATTTTCCACCAGGGGTTTGTGCCTTCTACTGCTTTAGATGTTCTAGCTTTGAAAAAATAAAAGCCAAATATTCAGAGGCAAAGGGGAAATATACAGATTTTTGTATTTATGTTTTGCTTTTTATTATAGACACCACAAAAAATTTTTTTTTGTGTTTATTACCTACTTTGGGAGGAAAAAAATCAATATAAACAATATTGTTTGTTCGATCGCATTAATACAGCTTCTGAATTAGATTTGTGGGCTTATGAGCACATTCATAATTGCTTAAAATGTACTATTGGTGTAAATAGATCTTTTTCTCAATTTTCTTGATAAGTACATCTTCAGTGAGTGCTTCATCCTGGTCAGGGTCATGGCAGGAGCCGGTGCCAATCCTGGGAACAGTGGGCATAAGGCGGAATCCTGGATGGGATGCCAGTTCATCACAGGAAACCATTCACACATTTAGGGACGATTTAGAGTTTCCTGTCACCTACCACCCTGTTTTTTGGGATGAGGGAAGCTGGAGAATGGGGAGGAAACTCGCGTAAACACCATGCACAGAAACTAACGCACGGGCACTAACCCGAGCTCAGGATCAAACCAAGGACCCTTGGTTGTACTACCATGTCGCCCAAATGTTAGTATGTTTAAAAAAAATAAATAAAAAATATACACTTGTCTGGAGATCTTGCATCACTCTTGTGCTTATTTCAAAAATATTCTTTCAACTGGAGGTCAGAACTCCAGCAGATGTGAACTTTTAAGATTTAAATGTTATTTCTTTGAGGATTTTTTTTTTTTTTGAGTTGTATGTGACTTCTCTCTCATACACAGGGCATTTCTTGTTCTGTGCTGGAAAAAAATTACAATCATAGAAGAATGATGCAGTTGACTATGAATTGTGAGAAATAGCTTAAAATGCTCATGCTTAAATCTTTTGGTTTCATGATTTTTTTTTTCTTCCTCTGAACACCTTGATATTGTTTAGATATAGGTGTCATCTTGAAAACTTGCAATTTCTAGTTCTAAATTCTACTTAATTTTGAAAGCTTATGTGTACATGCAGTAGTATATCATGGTATTAATTGAGTGTACTGTTAAGACAGGAAACATCACTGAATGTGTGGAATTGCAGAGCATTGCGAGAATGTGTGTGGGGGGAAAAGCCTATGTTTTTACAACGTCATCCATTTTGGCTTTGTCTTTGTTCTGTTCATTCTTATTTATGTTGATGCATTTTATTAATACAGATTTCTGTTCTTTGTGAAATAAAATGGATGAAATCAAGCGTACATTGATTACTTGATTAGGACACCAGTACCCATGCATTTTAACAGAATTGGAAACGGACCACATCACATTGTTTGGGTGGAATATTGAGTGGGTCAGCATTAAGTACTCGCCCTATTTTTTGGGGGGAAAGTAGAGATGGCCTTTCACTTTGGACTGACTGTGTGATCCAAGGCATCCGTGAGCGCAGTTTAGTTTTAACCCTTTGCTACAGCAAGACAGACATCTAAAACTACACTTTTTTTCTACTTTTGACCAAAGCAGCAGACCATATATGACTAACTTTTATGCTGGGCAAACTAATTCACTGAAGAGGAAAGGATCAAGATGTGAAAAGACAACGCATTTGCTTCTGGTAATGGCTTCTTTTTGGTTCATACCAACTTGACATAGGTGAACTTGGATCTGTGAATTCACAAACTTTGGTGTTGAGTCAGTAGAAGTGACGTGGTTGGGGCTGTGGGCTTTGATCAGTTTAAAAAAAAAAAGGATGTGCTTCAAATCATTTAGTAGTAGTCATCACTGGATATTTGCCTTGCTGTTCTGCTACTGTTGCTCTGTTGACACCCATTTGAGAAAAAAAAAACTATTTTGCCCATCGACGTGCTGGGTTTTTTTCCTGGCAAAATGTTCTCTTTCCACCGAACTTTCTTATAACTTTTAGCTTGGATTGTCACTCACTAAACTGGGAGGAACCACAGAGTATCTTTAGCCCATATTTGGCAATGTTGGCACACGACGTGCACACCTCAATCAGATTGTAAACATCGCTTGCAAGTATAGCATATATAAGCAAGCCCACACCGGCTAGGTTTAGATGATAAGGAAACATCAAATCTTACCCTTGTGTGTGCAAAAAAAAAAGGTTACAATTAAACACGTGACTCGTACGGATAAACTATGGGTTTGTTTAATTTATCTTTTTTTTTTTTTGAATACTACAGTCAGCATGGAGTGGGTTGAAATGAAACAGCCATGGTGCTACTACAAGTGCAAGAACAAACACACCACACACCGTACTGTAACAGGATGATTCACTGAGCTCCTGAAAATCAGGTATCACTTTGGCAACTCGAAACAGTCATCTATCTTTCCTTTATAAAGTACTGATATGTGTTCCAGAAATACAACAGTGCTGCAGGATTGTACAATTACAAAACACCTGTTAAAGAGGACCAGTGTATACTCATGCCTGTTGGAGAATATTGGCACAGTGGTGCTGGGTTGAGCATGACTGTGCAGCTGTAGTAAGACCAAGTAACATACAGTACCAGTCAAAAGTTTGGACATGCCTCCTAATTCAATGGTTTTTCTTCATTTTTATGAATTAAAAGTCACTTCATGTCTTAAAGTAATGACGGATGTCGTTTCTCTTTACTTAGCCGAGCGGTTCTTTGACATGATATGGATTGCTACAGTTGTGGAATAGGGCTATTTACTGTATTCTTATTATTTGCTAGAGCGGCGGCTACAATTATCGACAGTCCATAATTATCGACACCTTTTCAGATTTACCAATAAAAAAAACAATTTTCCAAAGGTGAGTTTCAGTTACAACAGTTACTGGTTAATTAATCAACTGGAAGACACACCCCCCCCTTTCATCTCGTCATCTGATGACACAGCTCGTTACCTGAGATGGAATTTTTTTTACCGCGATCAGCAATTTGAGGAAAACCCGGACATTATCATCGCAGGTAAGCACGGTGGAAAGATCATGGACATGTTTTTACTGATCAAATTCACTGATATTTCATGATCTTGTCGAAACCTGCTTTGTTTCTTACTCTTTCATTTGACAGTCGCCATTTTGTAATTAAACGCACATTTGAGAAGTCATGTGATGTTTTGATAATGGTGATCACTTTCACCGGTGTCCACCATTATCGACACCCCGTGGAATTAAGGGACATTTACAACTGTTATGGATCGATGTTTGTGTAACATTGCTGAAGTAGATGAAGTACTTGGGGGGAGTGCTGTGATTTATATATATTTTTTCTGATTCATAACAGAATGTAATGCTTATAGAGTATTTGGAATCCTGTTGCAATAAATAGAATTAGACCAGAATTAAATTCTTAGCATATAAAAAAAAATTACATGCTTGACATATTCAGATTTTCTATTCCATTCTGAATTTTTTTTTTGCTTTTTTGCAGTTTGTTGTAAATATCTACCACATATTACAATATCAGTAGACATTTTATATTTTGGTTCGAGGAATGACATGCGACCTTTGACCTGGATTTTCATGCGGTTACAATGTCAATTGCCTGTTGGCATATATTGGTAAACGACAAAACTAGAAATTAATACAAACAACAATGAACGATGGGGTGGCACGGTGGTGTAGTGGTTAGCGCTGTCGCCTCACAGCAAGAAGGTCCTGGGTTCGAGCCCCGGGGCTGGTGAGGGCCTTTCTGTGTGGAGTTTGCATGTTCTCCCCGTGTCCGTGTGGGTTTCCTCCGGGTGCTCCGGTTTCCCCCACAGTCCAAAGACATGCAGGTTAGGTTAACTGGTGACTCTAAATTGACCGTAGGTGTGAATGTGAGTGTGAATGGTTGTCTGTGTCTATAGTGTCAGCCCTGTGATGACCTGGCGACTTGTCCAGGGTGTACCCCGCCTCTCGCCCGTAGTCAGCTGGGATAGGCTCCAGCTTGCCTGCGACCCTGTAGAAGGATAAAGCGGCTAGAGATAATGAGATGAGAATGAACAATGAACGATTAACAAAATGTGATCTATGAAAATACTTAAAGTGGGTAGAAAGTGGAACAAAAAGATTTTGTGACAGGTTAAACATTCAGTTCGTTTACAAACATTAGAATCACTTCCTCATTTACGTAAACACCGACATCGATACATTTATATAAAAAAAGATATTTTGTACTAAATATAAGTCTATGTAAAATAAATTTTAAATAAAAAGTATGTTTTGTTAACTTACAACCACATGCCAGTTGTTATTATTATTATTATTATTATTATTTTTTTTTTAAATAAATAATCATCTGGATGTCGATAATTGTGGAACGGTCTCACGTGATCTGATACGCTAAGTAATCAGGAATCAACTAATTTTTTTTCCAGTGGAAGTTTCAGTAATTATTCATGCACAATTTACATATTGAAAGTCTTTTCTACTTTTGCAACGGCCAAAAGATCGTTAAGGTGTCAATAATTGTAGCCGCTGCTCTATTCACTGTTTGATCTCAAACGCATTAAGAAGGCAAGAAATTGCATTAATTAACTTTTGACAAGGTGCACAGCTGTCGATTGAAAAGCATTCCAGGTGACTACCTCATGAAGCTGGTTAAGATAACGCCAATGGTGTGCAAAGCATCATCAAGGTAAACGCTGGCTACTTCCACTAATCTAAAATATGAAACGTTGTTTGTTTTAACATGTTTTGTTTACCACATAATTCCATGTATGTTCCAGATGTTATTTCATAGTTTTGATGTCTTCAGTATTGTTCTAGTGTAGAAAAGAGTCAAAATACAGAAAAACCTATGAAGGAGTACGGGTGTCCCAACTTTTGACTGGCACTGTTACTTCATTACAGCATTTTAAGTGAAAAATGCTGAACTTACAAGAACTTAATGTTGGATTACAAGCGCAGACGTACTGTACCTGAAGATGGACAATGTATGAGAAAGACAGGAAGTCCACAGACATTTATTTGACAGGCATTTTGATTTACATTTCTCTTTGTTATTCTGATATGCTCTGTTAAGTTTTCTCTAACCAGACATATCGAGCGTCTTCCACCAGCATTACGAGGTACCATTTATAGGAGCTGTTCAGAGAGCTGCCAGTGGCTGTGATGAGCCTCTTTATTTTAAAGGACTTTTTTTTCCCCTTTTTTTTTTTTTGCAATTAACCTATAGGTAGTAGGCAACCTATTTGTTGCACTAATTCATGATAATACTTGGTGTGAACTAAAAATTTTTTTTATTATTTTTAAGCTGTATTTTTAAAAAATGTTAGGTGTGGAGTATCACTTCCCAATAATCAGTCTTCACCATTTAACGTACACTCTTAGAAGAAAAAAAAAAAGGTTCCATCTTGCACCCTCTTTGGTTTGTCCCTCTGAGGAACCCTTAAACATTTCTACAAGGTCCAAGTAGAACCTATATAGAAAGCTGGACATCTCTCTTTTTTTTTTTCCCTAAGCTTGTATGAAAAAAGCTGAAAACCTAATTTCAGCAAAATTGCATAAAAGCAATCCTAAAAGACATCCTAGCTTGTAATTTAATATTTCAGTCCGCAGGTCATCAAACTGAAATTTGAGGTTATCTGGCAAATCTGTGGAGTTGTCCTTTAACATTTGCATCTTAATCAGTTATGCAGTATTAAGTAAAGTGACCTGATCTGTTCTGATGTCTGTTCTCTCTCTCTAGTTAAGGCTATAATACAGCCATATTTCTGGCAAATACTGGAGTCTATTGTAAGAACAAAGATCTCGTCACTGTGTAGTTACAGCTCACTGATACTAAAGACTAATGTGACAAACCCAGCATATGTAAACTGATATTATGATGAAATGCTAAATCCCTACCTCAATAGACATGGAGATGAACGTTCACTTGCATATAAAAGTGAACATTAGTGACAAGAATGGGATACAGCTTAACTGTATCTCCATAAACAGACAAGCCAAGCATCCTGACCTTGTTGATGGAAACAAATTTGCACATGAACCTCTAGGTTTCAACAAAGAAAGTGCATTTACGTAATATTTTTCCACATCCTCAGGGTTGGTATAGCAGCACAGAAGGGAAAATGGGGGGAAAGTGAGGAAGCATATTATATTAAACATAAGTATCTTCATAATGTGGCTTAAACTTTGATGCCGTACCAATTTTTACATCTTTCAATACAGTTTACCTGAGCCATAAATTTAGTTTAAAGTGGTCAAAAGCGATCGCCTCCAGGGAAAATGGTTTACAGTCTCCAACACTGGTGCACAATTCGAGATCCCTTGTAACTGATAAAAGTTGAATTTGATTTGTTATTTGAGGTTTACCAAGACCTTAGCTTTTTTTTTCCTCTTTTCTTTTTCCCTCTCCACTTACTTTGCAGTTAAAACCATCATCTGGAAGATCTGACCGATGAGTGCACTGTAAATAGGCCAGTGTGGAGGCTAGTAATGTCACCAATACCCTTCTGGTTGCTACAGTTTGTAATAAAGTGATTTGTTGCAATATGAGTGTTGATACTGAATGTTGCAAATAATCTTATCTTTAAATATGCATACATAAAATTTTCCTTCGAGATTTTTCTGCATTGTTAAATGCTGTCCTTAACAGACAATGTCACTGCCAACCTCTGGCTCAGAACACAAAGAAAGAGTTGGCTAATAGAATTCAATTACAGCATGAGGCACTGTCTTCGGGATTCAGAGAACCCTCGTCCAGAACATTAAATAAGCATCAGAGAGGATCTAGAGTTGAATCAGGCCAAAAGGAACTCTGGATGTGTTCTCATGCCCGGTCTCCATCTGAACAGCTACCTGTGTGGAGATGACAACAGTACAGAGCGTGATGTACAGCACAGAACAAGAGACATTTTGTGGGAAGGCTGTGTAGCAGACATGTACACCACATAAACCAGATAGGATTATTAAAATTTATAACTTAGTCACTGGTCTGTCAGATCACAATCTCACACTGACTGCCAGGAAGTTAACTAAGTCAAGGTACAGGAATCTCAACTCTACAAGTCACAACACTATATTCTCCATTCCAAATAAAAATCTAAAATTAGTTGAGCATGACCTAAAGCAGGTACAATGGAAGGAAATTATTGGAAGTAAACCATGTGAACATTCATGCAATGACTTGGTAACAGCCTATAAAGATATATTACTAAAACACTGACACAGAAACCAAAATTAAAACAAAATCTCCCCTGGTTTAACAATGACCTCTGGGACCTAATGAAGAAAAGAGATGCTGCCTTAAAAACGTTTTTAAAATCAAGGTTGGTTACCGATAATTTAATTTTTAAAAGTTTAAGAAATAAAGTTGTAATACAGCTCAGAAAGGCAAAAGCAAATTTTTTTCCTTGACATCATAAGAGATGCAAAAGGAAATAGCAAAAAACTATGGAAACACATTGACAAACTTCTTGGAAAGGAAAATCGCAAGTGTGGTAAATTAGAACTCAAAATAAACAGTAGTATTGTAGATGATAGCTTGGCTGTTGGGCGGCACGGTGGTGTAGTGGTTAGCGCTGTCGCCTCACAGCAAGAAGGTCCTGGGTTCGAGCCCCGGGGCCGGCAAGGGCCTTTCTGTGTGGAGTTTGCATGTTCTCCCCGTGTCCGCGTGGGTTTCCTCCGGGTGCTCCGGTTTCCCCCACAGTCCAAAGACATGCAGGTTAGGTTAACTGGTGACTCTAAATTGACCGTAGGTGTGAGTGTGAATGGTTGTCTGTGTCTATGTGTCAGCCCTGTGATGACCTGGCGACTTGTCCAGGGTGTACCCCGCCTTTCGCCCGTAGTCAGCTGGGATAGGCTCCAGCTTGCCTGCGACCCTGTAGAAGGATAAAGCGGCTAGAGATAATGAGATGAGATGAGCTTGGCTGTTGCAACTCATTTTAACGATTATTTAACTCTGTGCAATAGCTAGGTCAGATATTTGGAAAAATAAGCACCTCACAAATACCCATTAGCACTACATCCTCATTAACTTCATTAACCTTGGCATCCACAAATGAGTCAAAGGTTGCAAAGATTTTATCTACGCTTACAAATAGTAAAGCAAAAGATATCTATGGAATGGACACTGCCTTGATAAAAAAAAAACATAAAGAATGCATAATTACCCCTTTGACTAAATTGGTAAACCAATCTATTGATGAATGCATCTTCCCTAGTGTATTTAAAAATGCCATAGTGATACCTGTGTTTAAAGCAGGTAATGCACAAGAAGTATGCAACTATCGACCAAATTCTCCCAGCCCTTTCAAAAATATTTGAAAGGGTAGTTGTTGAACAACTAACAGACCATCTTGATTATAATAGCCTTTTACATCCAATGCAATTTGGCTTCAGGAAAAAGCACTCCACAGAAACTGCCTGTTGCTATTTCATTGAGAAAATAAAAAATTATCTTGATCAAGGAGGGGTGGTGGGAGCAGTCTTCCTTGATCTTCGCAAGGCTTTTGATACACTCAACCACGAGAAACTAATAAATAAACTAATAAATTACGATCTGTCTGTTGACACACAAAAATGGATTAAATCTTATCTTAGTGATCGTTACCAGTGTGTGCGGGTTAATAGTGCACTTTCCTCATCCAAGGCATGTGAAATGTGGGTGCCACAGGGGTCTATTTTGGGCCCATTGCTGTTTAGTATTTACATTAACGACCTCCCACTTGTATGTGACCGAGTTAATATTGTAATGTATGCAGATGACACTGTATTGTATGTGCACAGTAATAATGCATCTGAGGTTGCAACTATACTTTCAAATGAAATGAAAAGGGTTGTAGAATGGCTACATAGTTCCTGTCTTGTCTTAAACACTGATAAAACGGTATCCATGTTCTTTACAAGCAAAACCAAAATCAGAAACTATCCTGAAATCACAATCAACGGGCAAGCCATAAAGAATGTAATTGAGTTTAAATACCTAGGCATCACTCTTGACCCGACTCTTAGTTTTAAATCTCATGTAAAAAAAAACCTCAGTAACACACTGAAGTTCAATCTATCAAATTTCAGATACATACGCAACTCTCTCACTACTGATGCATCTAGCTTATACTTAAATGCAATGATTATGTCTCATTTTCTATACTGCATCACAAGTTGGTCACAAGCCTGCAAAACGGTATTAAGACCCCTCAGCTCAATTTACAAAAGTGCCATAAAGATCCATGCCAGGAGAAAACGTTCTTACCACCACTGTCTTGTGCTTCGTAAATATAACATATTGAGCCTTGAAAATCTAATTAGGCATGCAAATCTCTGCCTGCTTTTTAAAATTATACATAATGATGCACCACCACCTTTGAAACAATTTATTTCTTTGTGCTCAGAGGTATCAACACGTACCACTAGATCAGTGTCGAGGGGGGAATGTAGTGTCCCACTACGAAAGACTACATTTGGTAAATCATCTTTTTCTTCTGTAGCCACAAATCAGTGGAATAACCTCCCAACAGAATTAATATCCTGTACAAATTTTAAGTCTTTTTCACATTTGACAAAGAAATGGATATTATCAACTCAATTATGTACACCTGGAACACCTCCCCAGGGAGAGGTCCAGGAGGCATCCGAAAAAGATGCCCGAGCCACCTCAGCTGATTCCTCTCGATGTGGAGGAGCAGCGGCTCTACTCCGAGCTCCTCCCGAGTGACTGTGTTTCTCACCCTATCTCTAAGGGAGCGCCCAGCCACCCTGCGAAGAAAACTCATTTCGGCCGCTTGTATCCGTGATCTTGTTCTTTCGGTCATTACCCAAAGCTCATGACCACAGGCATGTCCCCCCGGGAGGAGGCCCCGGGGAAGACCCAGGACACGCTGGAGGGACTATGTCTCTTGGCTGGCCTGGGAACGCCTCGGTGTTCTTCCCGAGGAGCTGGCCGAGGTGTCTGGGGAAAGGGAAGTTTGGGCTTCTATGCTTAGACTGCTGCCTCCACGACCCGGTCCCAGATAAGCGGAAGAAGACGAGACGAGAATTATGTACACATGGATAGAAAAGGATAGTTAGGGTATTTTATTGAATGGTATGTGTGTGTGGTGGGGGTATTGGGGGGGTATGCAGATCTTGCACTTTTTAGTGTGTTTGTGGGTGTGTGGGGATTGTGAGGGATGGGAGAGTCCTGTGTGTGTGGGGGGGGATTTTATTTTCTTATTCTTATTTTATCTTATTATGCTTGTGTATGACCATTAGGTGTGGAAGGGTATAACCTACTGAAATGTGAAGTTTTGGTGGTTTGGAGAGCATGTCTTGCGCTCTCTCTCTCGAGGTTGGAGAGGTAAAACTTATACTCTATGTAAAGAGGGGGTAGTGGGATGGGATAATGCATATTTGCATTGGCTTGTACATTCCTTTGCACATTTTGCTTAACTTATGTGGTGTGTGCGTGCATGCGTGCGTGTGTGATTGTGAAAAATGATGCTGCTATGTATGCTTTATGAGGCTATCCACTTCTATTCTACTGGTCTAAATCACTATAAATTGCTCTGGTGACAGATTTGGTGACATTTCCTGTACATTTTATTTATCTTTTTTATTACATCCACCTGCCAAGGGACTACAGGCGGAAACTAGCATGTACTGCTATAACCTGGTACAGACATCTGTCCTTACCACAAGGATAATGTTTAATTTGTACACTGTCCCTTTTAAAAATAAAATAAACTTTATATTGTACGATGCCTTTATTTTGTGTAACTCACATTGCTGGAGGTTACTGATTGGTACTGACCTCCCACGGACTCGACGTCCGAGTCAGACACATATGTAATCGAGAAGCGGGAAACACTGAAGCGGGAACACTGGGGTGCTGGCTTCTCTTCAGGAAGTTTGACCGGAGAGTTTGGGGGAGTGCAGATTCTGTCAGAGGCAGGTTCTAATGTTGAAACGTTGGGCACCAATGGAAAGTCACTCTCCCACTCTAAGGTCCCACCTGCTTAGTAAGAGGATCTGTTATTTTTATAGTAATAGCAGTGTTCTTTTCATTTCTTACCAAATAGCTACAGTATATGTGCAAAAAAGCTATATATGAAACATGTACATCTGATTTACATGCACACTTACTATCTTCTAAGGCATTCCTATTTGAGGGATTATCAGAGTCATTGACGTCCTTCTGTGATGGATGTTCCTTACATTCTCCTGCCTGGCCATTCGGTTCCAACCCTGGAGGAAAGGTGTATTCTGCCAGTTCACCTGTAGGGCTGTCCTAGAACACAAATGTACTATTTGTCAGTCATGAGTAATAACTCGTTCAGCTACATTTCTGTGACGAACACAAAAATGTTCTCCATTACAAATTCCACAACAGCCACGAGATGTAATGCAACTGACCTGGTCAAAAAGGAACACAGTGACATCATCAAAAAAGGACACGGCTTTCTTCTTGCGTTCTAGCTCATCACAGAAGGACTGTGTGAGGAGGGATGGCATTTTGAGGAGGCTACGCAGGTGCTTGCTGCTACTTCGCTCACTCACCACCACCACTGGAACAGTGGTGAACTCCTCCTCACTTTCTTCACTCTGCTCTTGGACACTGTAGCTACGCAACTCTTCGTCTGACTCATCGCTGTCATCAGAGTCTTCGTCTTCCTCACAATTTCCCAGGGGTGCTGGTATGCCCAGGTTCTCTGGTAAGGCAGGCAGAATGTTGTCCAGAGAACTATCCCGTTTAACAGTCAAAAGTGCTTCTTCTACCACCTCTGCTTTTTCCTCCACTCCTTTATCCTCCTCATTTTTCCCATCCATCTGACAGTCTGGATTGTCTTCCCCATTCTCACAGTTCTTGAATTCCAACATAGTGGAGGTTGAACCCATGGAGTCTGCAGATGAGAAGCCCATGCTAGTACTGTTAACTTGGTCCTCCATGGTTGTGGCTTCCTGTGTTGTGGATGAGCCCTCAGAAGCCGTGCTGGAGAAGCATTCAGAGGCTGGATCTTCTCCAGAGTGCTCAGATTCCACTCCAAGGCCATCATCTGGAGCAGACTCTTTGGTCAAACACCCCCCCAGCTCTGGAGGAAATGGTGCCAACACTGTAATCACTGGACCTGATGCAGGAGATGAACTTAGATCAAACTCCATGTTCCTCCTCTCAAGACACAACTGTTTGATACTCAGCAAAGCATTATCTACATTTTTGGTCATGCTTGAAAAATGATACAGATCTTCCTTCTGACTCACTCGGCAATCCTCTTCTCTCCCAGCCTTCTTATCTTTTGCAGGTTCTTTTCCAAAGAAATCGTCAAATTTGTTGTCAAAGAAAATGTTGCCTTGTTCACAGGGACTTTTTTCATTTTCTGCATCATAGTCTGAAAAATAAGCAGAGTCTCTGTATTGATTCCTATTTCCCAGGCTTGTCAGATTAACAATACTATTGCTAGTTGGGGACAAATCATTTTCTTCAAGGTCCAGCTGAAGGACCATTTCATACTCTGATTCCACACTTGTACTGAGAATTGGTTTTCCCTCCAGGTCTTTCATGACAAACTCGGGTGACTCATTGTTTTCTGTGTCATAGCCACTGTCCAGTGATTTGGGCTGAATGGATGTGTGGTAAACATCTGGACTAAAGGCTTCACAGGGGCTGCTACTTGAGGCAAGGTCTATAAATTCCTGAGGCTCTTGGTTTCGAATCTCTCTATGTGAGGGCATGTGTGCTAGGTTAATGTCTCCAACTTTTGCAAAATCAGTAGGAGAGTCTGCAAACGCCTCAGAGGTAATTTCAGTAACATCGCCATCACTGCAGTCATCAATGTTTACCAGGCTGATGCTGTCCTCTGCATGACCGTACTCCGACATCGTTGCAGGCATGACTGTAGGACCAGCTGACTGCACTTTTATGTCTTGTGCAGGAGTTGTGCTTCTGTCCTTAGTCACTGATTTCTCAGCTACAAGAGAAAGAGGATTGCTACTTGAATAATCCCTTATAGGGAAGTGTGTCATATTCTCTCTGATATGCAAATGAGGTGTGTTCCTCTGGGCTGGATGTATAATTTGAGGTTTTTCTGGGGCTGATGACTCTACCATCTTCTGATCCTCAGAGCAGAGTTGTATATATGACACACACTCTGTGTATGAATCTGTGTATGAAAATGCAGTGGAGTTGTTGCCATTAGCCTCCGTGTGTGAATGCTGTTTAAATGCATCGGAGGCATTACTTGGGGAATTTTGCATGGTTGTTATTGTTTGTGGCCGTAAGCTCTGGGCACTGGAGGAAGGTGTTGTGTGGTGTACATCAAGATAGGTGTCAAGAAACCCCCTTGTTAGTCGGTCATCAAAGTTTGAAGTGTTGTTATTTGTGGACTGGTTTGAGGTCCAGTTAATTGTTTCACTTTCAGTAAAATGATTGATGTCATCCTCTGGATCAGTAGCACCCATAAGAAGACAGTCAGCAGCTTCGACATCAACAGTTATGTTGTGTGGCCTGGGAATATTCTTCGGTAGGCTACCCATCATATCATAATAGGCCTCATTGGTCAGCTTTGTTTCAGCAGTCCTCTGGTTGGCTTCAAGATAGGGGTCACATTGTCCCAGACTGGGGCTGCTCAGTGCAACTGATATACCACATGGAGTTTCTAGGACACGTGTGTTGTGTAAGCCCGCAGACTTAAGGTAAGACTCAGATGGTTGGCCTCTTTTCAAATGAACTTCCTGTTCTCCTGAGGATGTCAGTTCAGAGTGCAATCTATCTTGGTCACTGGGGGAAAAGTATTGACTTAACTGTTCTGCAGTATCCATATGGTTCGGATCTTGTCTCTGAGGTGGCTCCACGCTAGTTGGACTAGCATCTGAATCATTGATAATGCTGTTAGAGTCTTTTGCTTCTGGCCAGTATGTGTTTGTTTGAGGCTCAGTAGGACTTTTCATGTCAGCCATGGAGAAGGTACATTTGCTGGCCTCATGTTCTGGACTGTAGTCAAGAGTGGCCTCCTCCACACTGATATTGCACTCTACAGGTTCCTCAATGCGAATATAGTATTCACTGCTAACAGATGGACTGTGCGCACTCAACACTGGGACAACACCTGGGTAATTGGACTTGTATTGGGATGGAGAAACACCCAGAGTGAGACTCTCCCCTTTGCAGCTTCCTGAGGAACTACTGAGGGGATAGTATATGTCCTGGTAATGTGGGTTGCTACTTCCTAGAGGCCCACTTGTAGACGAGGAGCAGTAGGGCTGTTCAGCTCTGGCCTGTTCCCACTTGTACTCAAAGTTGAGCCCATCACTGGTCTCAGTGACTGTTAGTATTTCATCACCGTTTTCAGACTGGAAGCTGTCAACCATGGAGAAGTGCTCCAGCAGAGGGAATGAGGAATTAGATGAGGGTACCTCTAGGGCTGGGGTTCTCTGGGAACTGCCTGTGTCTAGACTTGGTCTGAGGGAGTTCCAGCGTTTCTCAAAATCCTCCTCTGCCTCATTTGTACCTTTAGCACATAGATAGTTCAACAGCAGGTAGACCTCCTCCACGACAGGCCGCTGCTCTGGTTGCAGCCAACAGAACTGCATCACTTCGTACCTGCTCATCCACAAAGTAAAACGCACAATCCTTAGAATTAGAACGAATACTACAATACCTGAATTATATTAATGCTTGGACAATTGTACAGAAGCATGCTGTGTTTATTTTGGTTACTGGTGCAAATGGTAAGCCAGCACCATGGCTAGATAGAAAGTGCGTAAAGACCAAACAGTCATATTGTGGTGAACTGACAGAGAATGAACTATCAGAGATTTACCTATTTTTCCTTCATATAGGTGGTCAATATTTGCAACTTCAGTATCTTGACTACATGTAAAATGAATGATATTGTGTGGGACCAGAATTAATGATCACAAACTTCTAGGAAAAGCTGAATGTATAATTGATTGGATTGTGAAAGAGGAAAATGAATAGCTAACCACACTGGACCTGAGCAGTATTGATTTGTTGGCTTTGCAAGGGAGAAAATTAAATGAGCACTTGGGAAGCCTTTGATAGAAAATACATTCGCTGTGCTGATAGTATTTATTTTCGGGACAATTGATGACTGCTCGGTTTGCCTCAGGTATGTTTTGCCTGTGGTGATGGGAGAGCAATGATTGTTCAGCACATGGAGAACAGAAGGTCTTAGCCGATGGTGGTGATTATGACTCTGGAGCTGAAATGACTCACCAGCGTTCAGACAGGGGTACTTTCAGCAACGGCTTTGGCAGCTTCAGTTGCTGCTCTTTCACTGTATAGGTCAACACCTGCCTGTCTGTGTAGTGTCTGTATGGCTGGCTCCCCAGCTCAAACAGCTCCCAGACTGTCACGCCCAGTGACCTAAGTCAGAAAAACGCATCTATATTCTGGTGTCATGAAAGGTATGTAAATGCTTATGTTCAGTATTTGAATCGTAAAGCACCTCTCACCAGACATTGCTGGCCTTTGTCTGGTCCACTACTAACAAGTTGCCATGGACGTCATCAATGAGCTCTGGGGCGATCCAACGCAGTGGCACCCAAATCTGATCTGCCGTCACAAAGTAGTCATCCTAACAGAAACAAAGGCAACGTCTGTGGACTGAAGGAACGTACTGAATAACGGCTGATGTACTGTAGCTGTGTCATCACAACAGCAGTGCAACTCAGCAGTCCCTGTCCATGCATTCTTGACTCACCTTGTACCTGCTGTGAGAGAGGCCGTAATCCCCGATCTTCACGGACATCTCTGAAGTAAGGAGACAGTTCCTGAGAGCCAGGTCACTAACGATAAACAAACATTTGTAGTCAGTAAATGAAGTGAATGCGCATGAAAACTCTAATATACACTAAAATGTCTGGCCATTCTTTTGAATGATTTACATGCCATTCAGAGCTTCCGATGAACAACAGGTTCACCTCCAGCAACAAAATCACTGATGCTGGAGTTGGTAAGAGGCACTCAGGCAGCATCAGGATATTGTTACAAGAAGAGACCAAAAGACGGGCTGAAATCCATACTCTGGACTGGGACAAAATGATCAGAGAATCGGCTAAGAAGGCTGTCACGTTCTCCTTACCTGTGAATGTAATTATGTTTGTGGAGGTACTGAAGGCCGGAGGCAATTTCACATGCCATTTGTTGGAGGATAAAAGGGTCAGGGGTGGCTGCACCTGCTGTCCGGCAGCTACGGAGGTATCCTTTAACATCACCCTAAAACCAACCAAGAACTACTCATCCGCAAAGTTCTGATCAGCAGTAATATACAATACTTCAGGTGGTGTAAAATGTACAGTATATTTCACTTCTTCTAGAGCTGTGATTAGCCGCTTAAACAGACTGACCTGATACTGACCAGCAGAGGGAGACTAAGTCCCTCAAAAATACACATGTACATAAGGCAGGGAATGTAGAATTACTAGATTGGGTATTTATTCCGTCCAACTTGCATACACCATCCTAGTGGAACAAGGTATGTAGTGTGTGTGTGTGTGAGTGAGAGAGAGACAGAGTGAAAGACAATTACCAGGGGGCAGTATTCCATAATCAGCAAATAGGGTGTGACATCTGTGCACTGGGCCAGGCACTGCAGGAGGGCAGGATGCTGCAAAGTACTGTATCATTTATACATACACACATCAGTATAAGTCATATTATTAAACAGTCGAACTATACATTTGAAAATCTGATGAAGTAAATGGTGATCAAACATGATTAGGATATGAGGAAGAATGAAGAAAAGATATTGAGAGTGGGGAGGAAAAAAGAGGGCAGAGATGTATTAATGATAACGGGCTAAGACCGATAAGGTAGAGCTTCTTCCAGGAACTGCGTCTGCTCCTGTATGCTGGCACTGGCCTTCAACTCCTTCACCACGACCTGTGTGGTGCTCAGTCCAGCATTGACCTCGCCAAGAAAAACCTGCAAACCAAACACACCCAAACTCATCAGAGATACGGTAGACTTTCATGAACCATCCTGTGGACCGAGTAGCAGAGATTCACAAGTGTGTAGATTCTGTGGAATTCTCCATGCCCAAGCAGTTCCCATGTTTAAGCCTTAGAAGTTGCCTTCCACAGCACAGTAGCTTTGAATGATATTACATATAATTACACACATTCCACTGGCTTCGCATCAGCTTTCGACTCTATGCCAAGACTGCATGGAAGAACTAAAACCCTGCATTGTAAGTCCTTCATTGTAAAATGCTGTTTGTTTTAGAAAGCTCACCTTGCCAAACCAATCATGGCCAATTTCCTTTAGGTAAAGCAAGCTGTGGCGTCCAAGATCCGCTGACTTCAGCAGCTGAACTAAAATAGGGAGAAAGGAAGAGAGAGAGAGAGATCATAAATTGAAAGCATGCAGCCTCAGGAAAAAGAGGTTATGTGACTTGTTTAACAATGAACAATGCATCATAGTGAAAGAGCCTGAACGCCAAGGCAGTTCTACAAATCTAAGCTAGCCATCAGCCAACCAGGAAGACAGCTTACAAGAAAGGTAACGTTTAACTTTTATTATTTTGCTTCGAAAAATGCTTACTTAAGAGAAAGAGACTATGAGGCTATAAATGAAACTTCCAGCAAGTTTTTTTTTTAATACTTTTTTCTGAAATGGTGCACGAGGAAAGCAACACACTTGTCGTCAATGAATGATGGTGAAGAGGCCAGCACAGATGGTGAAGATGATACAAAAAGCAGTCTTCACTGCAAAGCAGAAATCCACGGCTGGGTCTTCAGGGAGGAAAGAGGACGGCAGTGCTGGCCCAGTTCAAGTCGGCATGACTCCCAAGAACACTCAGAGTTCTCATCCAGCTAGGAATGCAGTCCTTTCTTGTTTTCTTCCCAGTGGCCATGGGCATCCTGCCGCACCACCACACACTGTCCCTCAACATTCCCATATGTCTTGTGGCTGCAAATGCAGCCTGGAGGCTGGCATGGACCTCGGAACGATGTTCTTGTAACGAATGTCTATAGCTAAGAAGTTAGAGCTAAGAGCTCAGTCATCTTTTAGTCTCTACTGGGCGTCTTCTCTCTCTCTCTCTCTCTCTCTCTGCTCTACGCATGTCAGAATGTGTCTGACGTCCCGAATCCTCCAGCAGTGACATAAGACGCGTATAATAACCCTGTCTTCACTGTGCTGTCTCTGTCCATGTCCCTATCTCCCAACGGTGCTGTGGGGGCTGAGATAAACAAACAGAGCTCTGTAAGCACCAGAAAGACCTCTGTCAAACACATGACCCCCCTCTCACACACTCGCAGTGTGTGTGTGCACTATTCCCTTCTCCCCTCCTACAGTTCCCTCCCTGCATTATTTGTAGTGTTGTGGCCCATCCTCCTCCTCCTCAGTGTTCCAGAGGTCACTCATTCCAGCCACTCACGCTCTTCTCTATGGCAAAATTGCTGCCTTTGTGCAGGACATGATGGCGCTTGGTACCCCGGTACCAGGCTGGACACAAGGCCCATTCTCTACTCTTCAGAGACTGGATTGTCACAGTGATAACAGCCTGCCCCCCTCCCTAGTCCCAACCAGACACACAACTATCTCTCTCTTTTCGTTCTTACTGTGGTCATCAACTGGCTCTTTTATATTATTTGAGTGGAATTTGGGAGCTCTGCATTCCTACCCCACGACTAGCATTCTCACTGCAGGCCAGCCCTAGCCTTGGGCCATCTTCAGAAATGCATTCGATTTTGGAGTAATATGGTGTCCATTTGCATTTGAATGTTGTAATAATTGCACATTTTTGTTCCACATCGACGTCATTTAAATAAATTACAGCCATGTTATAGCCACACTCGTGAGCCTGATGTCCACAGAGGAGAAAACACTGGAGATTTCTGCGAATTGTCACAAACTTGTAAGTAATGCAGTGAAAGGAAGACCTGCTTATTTTGTGGAAAACAATTCAAACCCTGTTCTCATTAATGTCTTGGGTGGTCCGATAAATATCTGTGCACTTGTACTAGCCACTGGAGCACACATTTTTTGTTAGCTCTGTGCACAGCTTGCTCAATCTAGAAGAAGTAAACTAGGCTTTCTGAAGAAAAACTTTAAGTAATGTAAATCTAGGCTCTTACAATTTCATGCCCAAAATTTTTTGTTTTATTTAAATCTTTTATGCCATTTAGACGTGACTGTATACCTTGTCCTAATTGTTTTATTATTCCATTGTTTGTTTCTGGGCGGCACGGTGGTGTAGTGGTTAGCACTGTCATCTCACAGCAAGAAGGTCCTGGGTTCGAGCCCAGTGCCCGATAGGGGCCTTTTCTGTGTGGAGTTTGCATGTTCTCCCTGTGTCTGCGTGGGTTTCCTCTGGGTGCTCCGGTTTCCCCCACAGTCCAAAGACATGGAGGTTAGGTTAACTGGTGGCTCTAAATTAACCATAGGTGTGAGTGTGAATGGTTGTTTGTCTCTATGTGTCAGCCCTGTGATGATCTCGTGACTTGTCCAGGGTGTACCCCGCCTCTCGCCCATAGTCAGCTGGGATAGGCTCCAGCTTGCCTGTGACCCTGCACAGGATAAGTGGTTAAAGATAACAGATAGATGTTTGTTTCTGTTTTTGATGGGCATGAGTAGCAGTGGTGGATTTAGGTATTGGTGACATGGGCAGCCACCCAGGATGGCATCTTGCTGGAAGCAGCACGGGGTGGGGGTAGTCACCTGGAATGCTTTTCAATTAACAGCTGTGCCTCGTCAAAAGCTAATTAGTGCAATTTATTGCCTTCTTAATGCATTTGAGATCAAACAGTAAATAGTAAATAATAAAAATACAGTAAATAGCCCTGTTCTACAACTGTAGTAATCCATATTATGTCAAGAACCGCTCAACTAAGTAAAGAGAAACGACATTCATCATTACTTTAAGACATGAAGTGACTTTAATAAAAATAAAGAAATACCACTGAATTAGGTGTGTCAAAACTTTTGACTACACATACATACATGGAGGATATTAAACGGTCACGCGAAGATGTGAAGTTTGTCTTCGAGTGGTGAATGTATATATTCATGAGTGAGCATAGCGAACAAGTGAAATATTTTTCAGCACGAGAAGATAAAGTTCATATCTTTGTGCAACAGTGTAATGTTATGTTCTTTATATTACTTGGACACATCCACAAAAAAAAAACAACGAAAACAAAGCACAAGTGAATCAAAAGAATTTTAATTTTAAATTGGTTCGCCATTTTGACAGCACACATCCATCCATCCATTATATGTAGCCACTTATCTTGTTCTATAGGGTTGCGGGCAAGCTGGAGCCTATCCCAGCTGACTATGGGCGAGAGGCGGGGTACACCCTGAAGAAGTCACCAGGTCATCACAAGGCTGACACATAGAGGCAAACAACCATTCACACCTACAGTCAATTTAGAGCCACCAATTAGCCTAACCTGCATGTCTTTGGACTGTGGGGGAAACCGGAGCACCCGGAGGAAACCCACACAGACACAGGGAGAACATGCAAACTCCACACAGAAAGGCCCCTGTCGGCCACTGGGCTCGAACCCAGAACCTTCTTGCTGTGAGGCGACAGCGCTAACCACTACATCACCATGCCACCCAGTAAGTTACCCCCCTGTTCTTAATGGGGGCGGCACAGTGGTGTAGTGGTTAGCACTGTCGCCTCACAGCAAGAAGGTTCTGGGTTCGAGCCCAGTGGCCAACGGGGACCTTTCTGTGTGGAGTTTGCATGTTCTCCCCGTGTCTGCGTGGGTTTCCTCCAGGTGCTCCGGTTTCCCCCACAGTCCAAAGACATGCAGGTTAGGCTAACTTCTTCTTCTGGCTGCTCCTGTTTAGGGGTTGCCACAGTGGATCTTTCATCTCCATTGCTCCCTGTCTTCCGCATCCTTCTCTACGACACTTTCATGTCCTCTCTCACCACATCCATGTATCTCCTCTTTGACCTTCCTCATTTTCGTTTGCCTGGCAGCTCCATCCTCAACATTCTCCTCCCCACATGCTCTGCATCTCTTCTCAGGATGTGCCCATACCATCTCAGTCTCATCTCTCTTAGCTTAATTCTCAAGCTGTCTACATGTGCTGTCCCTCTGATGTACTCGTTCCTTATCCTGTCCAACCTTGTCACTCCCATCGCAAACCGTAACATCCTCAACTCTGCCACCTCCAACTTTGCCTCCTGTCTCTTTGTTAAGGGTACGGTCTCCAATCCATACATCACAGCTGGTCTCACTACTCTCTTATACATTTTACCTTTCACTTTTGCTGGGACTTTCCTATCACAAATGACTCCCGAAATCCTTCTCCAACTGCTCCACCCTGCCTGCACTCTCTTTCTCACCTCACTATCAGAGCCCCCATTTTCCTGCACAGTTGACCCCAGGTACTTGAATTCACCAACTTTCCAACACCTCCAATATAAAAAAAAAAAATTTTTTTTGGCTTTTTTCACCTTTATTGGATAGGACAGTGTAGAGACAGGAAATGAGTGGGAGAGAGAGATGGGGAGGGATCGGGAAATGACCTCAGGTCGGAATCGAACCCGGGTCCCCGGATTTATGGTATGGCGCCTTATCCACCTAAGCCACGATGCCCCCCTGCTCCTTGCATCTTCACTACACTCTCATCCCCATTCTCATTGATGCACATGTATTCTGTTTTGCTCCTGCTCACTTTCATTCCTCTTCATTCCAATGCATACCTCCATCTCTCCAAACCCAACTCAACCTCCTTTCTACTTTCACCACATATCACGTCATCTGCAAACATCATGTTCCATGGTGACTCTTGCCTCACTTCGTCCATCAAGCTATCCATCACTATGGCAAACAAAAAAGGACTCAAAGCAGATCCTTGATGGAGTCCCACCTTCACCTTGAACCATTCAGTCGTTCCAACTGCACACCTCACTGCTGTTTCACTGTTCTCATACATGTCTTGCACCACTCTAATATACTTCTCATTCACTCCACTCTTTCTCATACAATACCATAACTCTTCTCTTGGCACTCTATCGTATGCCTTCTCCAGGTCTACAAACACACTGTAGCTTTCTCTGGCCTTCTCTGTACTTCTCCATTAACATTCTTAGAGCAAAAATTGCATCCGACATGCTCTTCCTTGGCATAAACCTGTACTGATGTTCACAGCTTGCTACCTCTCTTCTCAATCTCGCCTCCAATACCCTTTCCCATAGCTTCATGGTGTGGCTCATCAATTTTATTCCTCTGTAATTACTGCAGCTCTGTACATTTCCCTTATTCTTGTATATTGGGACTAGCACACTCTTTCTCCATTCATTTGGCATTTTCTCATTCTCTAGGATCTTATTAAACAATCTCATTAGGAACTCCACAGCCGTCTCACCCAAACATCTCCAAGCCTCAATCGGGATACCATCTGGTCCGACTGCTTTCCCAGTCTTCATTCTTTTCAAGGCTACCCTCACCTCACCCTTACTAACCAACTCTGCTTCCTGATTTGCTGTCTCCAATGAAGCTGACCTTTTCTCTCTTGGATTCTCCTCATTTAATAAATCCTCAAAGTACTCTTTCCACCTTCTTAATACACTCTTTGTTTGTCAGCACATTTCCATTTCCATCTTTCATCGCTCTTACCTGCTGTACATCCCTCACTTCCCTGTTTCTCTGCCTAGCTAGTCTGTACAGGTCTTTCTCTCCTTCTTTGGTCTCCAGTCTTGTCCAGGGTGTACCCCGCCTTTCGCCCGTAGTCAGCTGGGATAGGCTCCAGCTTGCCTGCGACCCTGTAGAACAGGATAAAGCGGCTAGAGATAATGAGATGAGATGAGAAATAAAAACATAGATCACAATGATGGGTGGCACGGTGGTGTAGTGGTTAGCGCTGTCACCTCACAGCAAGAAGGTCCGGGTTCGAGCCCCGTGGCCGGTGAGGGCCTTTCTGTGTGGAGTTTGCATGTTCTCCCCGTGTCCGCGTGGGTTTCCTCCGGGTGCTCCGGTTTCCCCCACAGTCCAAAGACATGCAGGTTAGGTTAACTGGTGACTCTAAATTGACCGTAGCTGTGAATGTGAGTGTGAATGGTTGTTGGTCTGTATGTGTCAGTCCTGTGATGATCTGGCGACTTGTCCAGGGTGTACCCCGCCTCTCGCCCATAGTCAGCTGGGATAGGCTCCAGCTTGCCTGTGACCCTGCACAGAATAAGCGGATAATGGATGGATGGATGGATGGATGGATGGATGGATGGATGGATAAAATGTATATAAAATGTCTAAGGGGACTGAGACATGACATCTCCCCTCCCCAAAACACCTGGACCAATCACAGTGCCATAACTACGGATGACTGGAGGGTAGAATTCGATTGGTTGCCCTGCTTGTAAGGCTCTTTCTTCAATCCAAGGTTCCGCCTTCTTCCCCCTCCTTACAGTCCACACAGAGAGAATGTGAGTCATAAAACAAGCATCTGACATACCGCAACACACACACACACACACACATTCCCACTCAGACACAGTCTGCTGTTCAATCTGCTGTTTATCATTTAATGCAACATCCCAAAAGATTTTAATTTTTATCAGTGAAAATTTAAGACACACATAGTCAATCTATAGTCCAACAGAATGTATGTCAAAGGAATTATTTTCCAGTCCTGTTGGATGGTGAAATAATTATATGTATTCTCGTTCTCTACAAATGACCACAGTATAGCAACAGTAAGCAACTGAGCTTCTATATTTTTCTCTCAGTGCTTTCTAGTTCTGCTTTTCAGAAGGCTTCCTCAAGCTACACCGCAGTCCTCTGGGCCAGTCTCGCTGCATGTTATGCAACAGACAGATGTGCATCCAGCTCTCTGAGGCAGCCATCTCTCTCGGTGTTCACTGTGAGAATGCAAACAACCCGACTCCCCCCCCCCACATGCAACCTGAACAAACCAGAACAGAGATCCTGTTCTTTAAAGGCCAATTAAGACATGTAAGCACTATACCAGACTGGTATCTGCATAACACCAGTTGTTTGTCCCAGCTACATTCAGACACACTACTGTTCCTAGATAGACTAGAGATTGCTGAAACATGCAACAGCACAATAGCTGTTACATTCCATGTCAGGTTAGCACACACAAAAGCACACATCATCCTCTTTTATACTTGCGGTTTGAGAATGAGCTTAAAGGGTGCTGGTACAACATTTAAACATGATTGATATCGATAGTACAAGCCCTAATTATAATAACTATGATGTGATGTCAAGTCGTTGATAGCCAGGTACCGGAAGTTAAGTGTAGCCGATGTAAACATACTTCTTAGCCTGGATTTAGTCAAATGAAAAAGAGTTATCTTCAAGTCAGTATGGGCAGCAAAGAAACTCGATATCTATATTCTTCTACGATTACATCTGTCTATCGCCACTTTTCTGACAAAATTCTTGCAGTGTTTTGGTCAGGAGACAGGAAACACTACAAGTTTGCTCCAGACCAATCACTGTTCATGTCCTTGCATGTGGTCATAAAGGAGGGCCAAGAACTTGACTTTCATGGCTACAGAAGGAACGTCAAGGAACACATTGTAGGAGTTATCACACTAGGCAAGAAAATATAAAAATTCTGGTATCCTAGATTTTTTATCGGGGTGTCGTGGGGCGTCCCAGACAGTATTATTTGATTACGTCACACATTCATCGTTCCTGACGTTCATGTTTGGGCCCAATGCTGGAAATTTGTTGGCCACGACAAAATCATGTCAAAATCGGACTGAATTCATGTAGCCTGATACCGGCATTAGCCATTCCTTTATTGATTAGGATGTATGCTCTGAGTCAGTGTCATGCTTAAAAGTGAAATTCTTTTTCATTTTCAGCTTACTAGCAGACACCTTAATATTTTGCACTCAAATCAATCAGTATTTGTGGCTATTCATGAATACCTCCACCTTGAAAAAAGCCCCAGTTCTGGCTGAAGAAAAGCAGCCCTAAAGCATCATGCTGCCACCACCATGCTTCACTGTGGGTACGGTGTTCTTTTGGTGATATGCTTTTTTTTTTTCTTTGCACCAACCACCACCATATGGTTTGGGGTGTATTAGTTGGGCTTTGGATGTATTTTGTGAGAAAGGGTTTCTGTCTACCCTACCCCATAGCCCAGATGTGAAGAATACGAGAGACTGTCACATGTAGAGAGTAATCAGTACTTGTCAGTATTCTTGCAGCTCATTTAATGTTGCCGTAGGACTCTTGACCCACAGTAGGCCTACATTTAATGTTTTGGAAATTGTTTTATACCCCTCTTCTGATCAATATCTTTGAGAAGTGAAATTCTGTGCATAGTTTGTAAGCTCTTTGTAGACTATGGCTTCAGAAGTCAGACGAAACCAAGAAGCTGTCAAGAAGATCCTACAGACACAGCTGATCTTTATTTGGGGTTAGTCAGAATAATTTCAGACAGCTGTATGATAATTACTTTCGAACATGAGATTGAATGTGATTGGTTCATTCTGAACACAGCCACATCCTTAATTGTAAAAGGGTGTGCATACTTATGCAACCAGGCTATTGTAAGTGTCCCTCCCCCCATTTTTCCATAAAATGTTTCTGATTTGTTTTTCAGGGTGGAAAACATTCTTACAAGGTTTATCTTTGTTTCTTTTCTCTTTTTTTTTTTACTTCACACAAATCTATTTTAGCAGGGGTGTGTAGAATTTTTTTTAAATTTGACCTATCAATATAGATATACATTTCAGATTCGATAAGCATGCTTTTTCCATAGATTTTGGTGAAAAGGATTAAAATTTCAGAATGTTATCAAGTGCTTTACTCCTATACTAACACAAGTTGCCAGTATAGGAGTAAAGCACTTCATAACATTTATGTTATTGGAAAATAATCAACTTTGATGTAGAAAGTCCCTGCTGCATTCCATCCCAACATCCCATTATTGATTATTTTCCTATAATAGTCCATAACAAAGCATGTTACATTAATCTACATGTTCTTACTTGATCTACATGGTTGCTTGGCCACAGGCAGTGAAACCTCAGTGAGGGGCAAGACGTAAACTTCTGGGCCATCTTGAGAGCCAGAGGAGGCAAGCGTGGACAGATCCGCCTGGTACTCCTCACCAGTGTTTTCAAACTCCTGCATAAGACAAATATACAAGCATATGTAAGTGCGCGTGTGTGTGTAATATATATATATATATATATATATATATATATATATATAGTGCCTTGCAAAAGTATTCATCATATTCATCCCCCTTGGTGTTTGTTCTGTTTTGTCACATTACAAGCTGGAATTAAAATGGATTTTGGGGGGGGTTAGCACCATTTGATTTACACAACATGCCTACAACTTTAAAGGTGCAGTTTTTTTTTTTTTTTAATTGTGACACAAACAATAAGATGAAAAAAACAGAAATCTGGCGTGTGCGTAGGTATTCACCCCCTTTCGTATGAAACCCCTAAATAAGAGCTGGTCCAACCAATTCACTTCATAAGTCACATAATTAGTTGATTAAGATCCACCTGTGTACAATCAAAGTGTCACATGATCTGTCACATGATGTTTGTATAAATCAACCTGTTCTGGAAGGACCCTGACTCTGCAACACTACTAAGCAAGCAACATGAAAACCAAGGAGCCTCCAAACAGGTCAGAGACAAAGCTGTGGAGAAGTATAGATCAGGGTTGGGTTATAAAAAATATCCCAAACTTTGAATATCCCAGGGAGCACCATTAAATCCATTATAGCAAAATGGAAATAATATGGCACCACTACAAACCTGACAAGAGAAGGCCGCCCACCAAAACTCACAGACTGGGCAAGGAGGGCATTAATCAGAGATGCAACAAAAACACCAAATATAACACTGAAGGAGCTGCAAAGATCCACAGCGGAGATGGGAGTATCTGTCCATAGGACCACTTTAAGCCGTACGCTCCACAGAGCGGGGCTTTATGGAAGAGTGGCCAGAAAAAAAAGTCATTGCTTAAGAAAACACATTTGGAGTTTGCCTAACAGCATGTGGCAGACTCCCCAAACAAATGGAAGAAGATTCTCTGGTCAAATGAAACTAAAATTGATCTTTTTGGCCATCATGGGAAATGCCATGTGTGGTGCAAACCCAGCACCCTGAGAACACCGTTCCTAACAGTGAAGCATGGTGGTGGCAGCATCATGCTGTGGGGATGTTTTTCATCTGCAGGGACAGGAAAACTGGTCAGGACTGAAGGAAAGATGGATTGCACTAAATACAGGGCAATTCTGGAGGAAAACCTGTTTGAGTCAGCCAGAGGTTTGAGACTGGGATGACGGTTCACGTTCCAGCAGGACAATGACCCTAAACATACTGCTAAAGCTACACTGGATTGGTTTAAAGGGAAACATTTAAATGTCTTGGAATGACATAGTGGGGTGGCACAGTGGTGTAGTGGTTAGCGCTGTCGCCTCACAGCAAGAAGGTCCTGGGTTTGAGTCCAGCGGCCGGCGAGGGCCTTTCTGTGTGGAGTTTGCATGTTCTCCCCTTGTTTGCGTGGGTTTCCTCTGGGTGCTCCAGTTTCCCCCACAGTCCAAAGACATGCAGGTTAGGTTAATTGGTGGCTCTAAATTGACTGTAGGTGTGAGTGTGAATGGTTGTTTGTTTCTGTGTCAGCCCTGCGATAACCTGGCGACTTGTCCAGGGTGTACCCCGCCTCTCGCCCATAGTCAGCTGGGATAGGCTCCAGCTTGCCTGCGACCCTGTAGGACAGGATAAGTGGCTACAGATGATGGATGGATGGATGGAATGGCCTAGTCAAAGCCCAGACCTCAATCCAATTGAGAATCTGTAGCATAACTTGAAGATTGCTGTACACCAACGCAACCCATCTAACTTGAAGGAATTGGAGCAGTTTTGCCTTGAGGAATGGGCAAAATTCCCAGTGGCTAGATGTGCTAAGCTAATAGAGACATACCCCAAGAGACTTGCAGCTGTAATTGCAGCAAAAGGTGGCTCTACAAAGTATTGACTTTGGGGGGGTGAATACCTATGCACACTCCAGATTTCTGTTTTTTTTTCATCTTAATTATTGTTTGTGTCACAATAAAACAACAATTTTGACCTTTAAAGCTGCAGGCATGTTGTGTAAATCAAATGATGCTAACCCCCCAAAAATCCATTTTAATTCCAGCTTGTAATGCGACAAAACAAGACAAACACCAAGGGGGATGAATACTTTTGCAAGGCACTGTGTATATATAGACCTATATGCAGAGGATAATACATGGTGGCATGAAGATATGAAGTTTATCTTCAAGTGGTGAACATATTTCACGAGTGAGCAATGCGAATGAGGTAAATATTTTTCAAGACTTGAAGATACCGTAAATTTCATATCTTTGAGCCACTGTGTAATATTCTTTTTATTATCCAGACACATCCACAAAAATATGCAAGTTAATCAAAAGAATTTTAATTTTGAACCAGTTCGCCGTTTTGACAATGCGTGTCAAGTCAGTTGTAAAACACACACATAAATGTACAGGCACTATATGGTCAATAGTTTGTGGACACTTGACCATCACACCTATATACTGTATGCTTGCTGAATATCCCATTCTAAAACTAAAACTGATATTTACAGTGGATATAAAAAGTGTACACACCCCGTTAAAATGATAGGTTTTCGTGATGTAAAAAAAATGAGACCATGATAAATAATTTCAAAACTTTTCCCACCTTTAATGTGACCTATAACCTGTACAATTCAATCGAAAAACAAACAAATCTGTCAGGTGGAAAAACATAAAAAATGTACAATAAGCTGGTTGCATAAGCGTGCACACCCTTAAACTAATACTTTGTTGAAGCAACTTTTGATTTAATTACAGCATTCAGTCTTTTTGGGTAGGTGTCTATCAGCCTGCCACATCTAGACTTGGCAATATTTGCCCACTCTTCCTTGCAAAAATGCTCCAAATCTGTCAGATTGCGAGGGCAGCTCTTATGCACAGCCCTCTTCAGGTCACCCCACAGATTCTCAATTGGATTTAGGTCTGGGCTCTGGCTGGGCTGTTCCAAAACTTTAATTTTCTTCTGGTGAAGCCATTCTTTTGTTGATTTCAATGTATGCTTGGGGTCACTGTTGTGCTGAAAGATAAAATTCCTCCTCATCTTCAGGTTTCTAGCAGACACCTCAAGGTTTTGGGCCAAAATTGACTGGTATTTAGAACTGTTCATAATTCCCTCCACCTTGACTAAAGCCCCTGTTCCAGCTGAAGAAAAAAAAACCCAAAACATGATGCTACCGCCACCATGCTTCACCATGGATCTGGTGGTCTTTTAGTGATGCGCAGGGTTGTTTTTGCGCCAAACATACCTTTTTGGAATTGTGGCCAAAAAGTTCAACCTTGGTTTCATCAGACCATAACACATTTTCCCACATGCTTTTGGGAGAGTTGATGTTTTTTTTTTTTTTGCAAAATTTAGCGGGGCCTGAATGCTTTTCTTTTGTAAGAAAAGGCTTCCGTTTTGCGACCCTACCCTATAGTCCAGACATATGGAGAATACGGGAAATTGTTGTCACATGTAGTACACAACCAGTACTTGCCAGAAATTCCTGCAGCTCCTTCAGTGTTGCTGTAGGCCTCTTGGCAGCGTCCCTGACCAGTTTTCATCTTGTCTTTTCATCAATTTTGGAGGGGCATCCAGTTCTCGGTAATGTCACTGTTGTCCCATATTTTCCCCACTTCTTGATGACTGTCTTCATTGTGCCCCGTGGTATATCTAATGCTGTGGAAATTCTTTTGTACCCTTCTCCTGACTGATACCTTTCAACAATGAGATCGCTTTGATCTTTTGCAAGCTCTCTGTGAACCCTGGCTTTTGCTGAAGGGTGCAACTGGAAAATATATTTTAATCAAATTACAACCCCGATTTCAAAAAAGTTGGGACAAAGTACAAATTGTAAATAAAAACGGAATGCAATAATTTACAAATCTCAAAAACTGATATTGTATTCACAATAGAACATAGACAACATATCAAATGTCGAAAGTGAGACATTTTGAAATTTCATGCCAAATATTGGCTCATTTGAAATTTCATGACAGCAACACATCTCAAAAAAGTTGGGACAGGGGCAATAAGAGGCTGGAAAAGTTAAAGGTACAAAAAAGGAACAGCTGGAGGACCAAATTGCAACTCATTAGGTCAATTGGCAATAGGTCATTAACATGACTGGGTATAAAAAGAGCATCTTGGAGTGGCAGCGGCTCTCAGAAGTAAAGACGGGAAGAGGATCACCAATCCCCCTAATTCTGTGCCGACAAATAGTGGAGCAATATCAGAAAGGAGTTCGACAGTGTAAAATTGCAAAGAGTTTGAACATATCATCATCTACAGTGCATAATATCATCAAAAGATTCAGAGAATCTGGAAGAATCTCTGTGCGTAAGGGTCAAGGCCGGAAAACCATACTGGGTGCCCGTGATCTTCGGGCCCTTAGACGGCACTGCATCACATACAGGCATGCTTCTGTATTGGAAATCACAAAATGGGCTCAGGAATATTTCCAGAGAACATTATCTGTGAACACAATTCACCGGGCCATCCGCTGTTGCCAGCTAAAACTCTATAGTTCAAAGAAGAAGCCGTATCTAAACACGATCCAGAAGCGCAGACATCTTCTCTGGGCCAAGGCTCATTTAAAATGGACTGTGGCAAAGTGGAAAACTGTTCTGTGGTCAGACGAATCAAAATTTGAAGTTCTTTATGGAAATCAGGGACGCCGTGTCATTCGGACTAAAGAGGAGAAGGACGACCCAAGTTGTTATCAGCGCTCAGTTCAGAAGCCTGCATCTCTGATGGTATGGGGTTGCATTAGTGCGTGTGGCATGGGCAGCTTACACATCTGGAAAGACACCATCAATGCTGAAAGGTATATCCAGGTTCTAGAGCAACATATGCTCCCATCCAGACGACGTCTCTTTCAGGGAAGACCTTGCATTTTCCAACATGACAATGCCAAACCACATACTGCATCAATTACAGCATCATGGCTGCATAGAAGAAGGGTCCGGGTACTGAACTGTCCAGCCTGCAGTCCAGATCTTTCACCCATAGAAAACATTTGGCGCATCATAAAACGGAAGATACGACAAAAAAGACCTAAGACAGTTGAGCAACTAGAATCCTACATTAGACAAGAATGGGTTAACATTCCTATCCCTAAACTTGAGCAACTTGTCTCCTCAGTCCCTAGACGTTTACAGACTGTTGTAAAGAGAAAAGGGGATGTCTCACAATGGGAAACATGGCCTTGTCCCAACTTTTTTGAGATGTGTTGTTGTCATGAAATTTAAAATCACCTAATTTTTCTCTTTAAATGATACATTTTCTCAGTTTAAACATTTGATATGTCATCTATGTTCTATTCTGAATAAAATATGGAATTTTGAAACTTCCACATCATTGCATTCCGTTTTTATTTACAATTTGTACTTTGTCCCAACTTTTTTGGAATCGGGGTTGTAGTTTAAAATTACTTGAAATAGAAAACACTTAATGTTTGGTTGCATATCCCTTGCTTGCAATAACTGCATCAAACCGGTGACCCACTGACATCACCCCAAACCGTTGCATTCTTCTTTTGTGACAATTTTTCAGGCTTGTACTACAGCCTCTTCCAGTTGTTGTTTGTGCTTGTTGGGGTTTCTCCCTTTAGTCCCCTCTTCAGGACGTGAAATGCATACTCAGTTGTGTTAAGGTCTGGTGATTGAGTTGACCAGTCTAAAACCTTCCAATTTTTCCCCTGATGGAGGCATTTGTTGTGCTGGCAGTGTGTTCTGGGTCACCTCCTTGCTCCATGATGAAGTTCCTCCCAATGAGATTGGATGCATTTCTCTGTAAACTGGCAGACTGTCTGTAAATTTCTGAATTCATTCTGCTGTTACTATGATGAGGTACATTATCAATTAAGATTAGTGAACCCAATCCAGAAGCAGTCATGCAAGCCCAAGCCATAACAATATCTCCCGTGCTTGACTGATGAACTCGTGTTTTGGATCACAAGCAGATCCTTTCTTTCTCCACACTTTGGCCTTTCCATCACTTTGGTAGAGGTACTTGAGGTTCTTGGTTTCTTGAGGTACGGTACTTTTGTGATTCATCTATGCATTTATTTGTGAATTTCAATCTGGCCTTCTGTTTCTTACTGCTGATGAGCCTGTGGAGGTTGTTGGTGATGGCAGTGACTGTTGTTTGTGAGTTTTTTTTCTTCACAGTTCTGACAATATTTCTGTCGTTCACATGTGAAATGCAAATGTCTTCAATGTCTAGCAAAAACAAAAGCACTGGCCTTGCCTTTCCAAGACCTTTTGGAGGAGAAAATCAGGTGAGAAAATCAGGTGTCCAGATACAAGTCCTCACTACATACCTGTCTGAAATCCATCCATCCATCCATTATCTGTAGCCGCTTATCCTGTCCTACATGGTCGCAGGCAAGCAGACAACCATTCACACTTACATTCACACCTACAGTCAATTTAGAGCCACCAGTTAGCCTAACCTGCATTCCTTTGGACTGTGGAGGAAACCGGAGCACCTGGAGGAAACCCACACAGACACGGGGACAGCATGCAAACTCCACACAGAAAGGCCCTCGTCAGCCGCTGGGCTCGAACCCAGGACCTTCTTGCTGTGAGGCGACAGTGCTCTGTCTGAAATCCATTGTTGTTTTTTCCTTGTTTTACCATCAGCAAGTAGCAGCTACTCATTTGTGTTGAAGTGTCATTTCTTTTAAACCTTACTTTTCCAGTATGTGACTCATTCTCGATCAGATTACTTGGAAATCTACAGTAATTTGCTAGTTTCCTGAAATATCTTTCAGTTTTAGAGTCTTGGGATTACTAGTCATTTCTTATTAACAAAAAAACAAAACAAAACAGTTTTTCCAAGCACACAATTGAGCAATAAAAACATCTTTACTCATACTTAGGCATGTAACGATATATGGAGTGATGATAAAGTGTGATACAACTTTATGACGATTTGAGCAGATTAAATAAAAAATGAATCACGATTATTATCAGGCTACATATATATATATATTTTTTTCTTAATTGTTATTTTATTCATTCCTTTTGGCAGTACAAACTGAATTACAAGGAATGTCAGCAAGTAAGACAAAAAGCAATCCCATGAAATACAGTGGTGCTTGAAAGTTTGTGAACCCTTTAGAATTTTCTATATTTCTGCATAAATATGAACTAAAACATCAGATTTTCACACAAGTCCTAAAAGTAGATAAAGAGAACCCAGTTAAACAAATGAGACAAAAATATTATACTTGGTCATTTATTTATTGAGGAAAATGATCCAATATTATATATCTGTGAGTGGCAAAAGTATGTGAACCTCTAGGATGAGCAGTTAATTTGAAGGTGAAAATGGAGTCAGGTGATTTCAATCAGTGGGATGACAATCAGGTGTGAGTGGGCACCCTGTTTTATTTAAAGAACAGGGATCTATCAAAGTCTGATCTTCACAACACGTTTGTGGAAGTGTATCATGGCACGAACAAAGATTTCTGAGGACCTCAGATAAAAGCATTGTTGATGCTCATCAGGCTGGAAAAGGTTACAAAACCATCTCTAAAGAGTTTGGACTCCACCAATCCACAGTCAGACAGATTGTGTACAAATGGAGGAAATTCAAGACCATTGTTACCCTCCCCAGGAGTGGTCGACCAACAAAGATCACTCCAAGAGCAAGGCGTGTAATAGTTGGCGAGGTCACAAAGGACCCCAGGGTAACTTCTAAGCAACTGAATGCCTCTCTCATATTGGCTAATGTTAATGTTCATGAGTCCACCATCAGGAGAACACCTGAACAACAATGGTGTGCATGGCAGGGTTGCAAGGAGAAAGCCACTGCTCTCCAGAAACAACATTGCTGCTCATCTGCACTTTGCTAAAGATCACGGGGACAAGCCAGACAGTTATTGGAAAAATGTTTTGTGGATGGATGAGACCAAAATAGAAATTTTTGGTTTAAATGAGAAGCGTTATGTTTGGAGAAAGGAAAACACTGCATTCCAGCATAAGAACCTTATCCCATCTGTGAAACATGCTGGTGGTAGTATCATGGTTTGGGCCTGTTTTGCTGCATCTGGGCCAGGATGGCTTGTCATCGTTGATGGAACAATGAATTCTGAATTATACCAGCAAATTCTAAAGGAAAATGTCAGGACATCTGTCCATGAACTGAATCTCGGAGAAGGTGAGTCTTGCTGAAAGACAACGACCCTAAGCACACAAGTCGTTCTACTAAAGAATGGTTAAAGAAGAATAAAGTTAATGTTTTGGAATGGCCAAGTCAAAGTCCTGACCTTAATCCAATCGAAATGTTGTGGAAGGACCTGAAGCGAGCAGTTCATGTGAGGAAACTCACCAACATCCCAGAGTTGAAGCTGTTCTGTACGGAGGATTGGGCTAAAATTCCTCCAAGCCGGTGTACAGGACTGATCAACAGTTACCGGAAATGTTTAGTTGCAGTTATTGCTGCACAAGGGGGGGGTGTCACACCAGATACAGAAATATAGAAAAATTCTAAAGGGTTCACAAACTTTCAAACACCACTCTATAATAATATAAAAACACTATTAAATGGTCAAAAAAACAATCTTTAAATATTACAAATACAAGAAATATTGTACGGAGAATTTCAAATCAAGTAATGATAGTCGACAATATATCTTAGTATCGCCTATGACCTATCAAGCAAACACTTTTGGTAATGGATGGTTAAGTAATCATTAAAACGCTTAGTTCTAGCCACCACATTAACTACCCTAAAGTGCCCTGACCTAAGATTATAGGGTTGGTAAAATTCAAAAGGGGAAATAAGGCACTTCATGAGAGGGACCCCACTGCACTATTTCATAAACTTAATACACAGTTCCTCACATCTATCACTAAGGCTAGATAATTTAGAAAGCTGTAAGGCTTCTCTATAGCTTGAACTGGGGTAAATAGCATATAATCCTTTCTTTTGAACTGGCTCAATAAAGTCAGAAAGATAATCAGGTAGGTTAGCCCAAACCGGGGAGGCATATTCAAGAATGGACCTAATGATTGAACAATAAACCTTAACAAGATCCAAGGAAGGAAGGAAGGCCACTCCTCTTAAGCAATCTAATAGCAAATAATCTTTTGTTGGCTTTGTTAACAATACAATGAACGTTCTACGACAGATCATTAGAAATATACACACCTCATAACTTATAGCTCTGAACTTGTTCCAACAACACAGGGCCTATCATTAAAGGGCCTGATTCACAAGGCTTATAATGCAAAAAGTCGAAAAGCACGTCTTTACATTTTTTTTATTTAACTTCATACCCCTTTTACTCGCATATCTATCCACATCATTGACTATGAACTATAAATATGAGGGGGAACACGTAGGAATAACTTCAATAACTGACATGTCATCAACATACTTAATCCTAGTGGGAATGTTCGAGCAAAAATCATTAACAAGAATACAGAACAACAGCAGGGCAAGCTTGGTACCCTGTGATATTCCACCATTAGGAAACACCAGAGGGGAAAGTATATTATCAATTCTGACCCATCTCATCTCATCTCATCTCATTATCTCTAGCCGCTTTATCCTTCTACAGGGTCGCAGGCAAGCTGGAGCCTATCCCAGCTGACTACGGGCGAAAGGCGGGGTACACCCTGGACAAGTCGCCAGGTCATCACAGGGCTGACACATAGACACAGACAACCATTCACACTCACATTCACACCTACGGTCAATTTAGAGTCACCAGTTAACCTAACCTGCATGTCTTCAGACTGTGGGGGAAACCGGAGCACCTGGAGGAAACCCACACGAACACAGGGAGAACATGCAAACTCCGCACAGAAAGGCCCTTGCCGGCCCCAGGGCTCGAACCCAGGACCTTCTTGCAGTGAGGCGACAGCGCTAACCACTACACCACCGTGCCGCCCCAATTCTGACCCTCTGGGGTCTATTTTTCCTAGCTGTAGTTGTGCTGTTTAGACAGCAGAGGATGCAATAATGTACAATAGCAGGAATTCATGTGACTTCACCTTAGGCGGAAATAACACAGCTCTAATAACATAAAACCACAAAAAAACAGATTTAAAATGGGAAAAACTTGTGTGATTGACTGTACAAATAGATTTAACAAGAAATCAGAGCTCTCTTTTTACAGACTGCTGAAAGTTATAGAAATGAGAAGAAAATGGAGGTAGTAGAAATGTTCATAAAAGTGTATTCATAAAAGGCCTATTTGTTAATAACATTCATTTTTAATAAAAGGAATATTTTAGTTAATAGGCTATTATATTTTTACAAATGTGGGTAAATAATTATTGTTGGTTATTAGGAAAATGAAACAATGCTTTTTTTAATTTAACCAAAGGAATATTTAAGTTGATAAAGAATAGGAAAATAAATGTTGCTTTTTTTTGTTATTGCAATTTTCTTCGTTTAATATTCTTTCAAAAATGTCATGGGAAAATTGAAATGTGAACTGGGTGAATGGTTACATGCCTACTCATACTGTATTTCTTGCTCTACAAACTCATTGTATTAATCTCTCTCACAGAGTTTCAGCTTGTATGCCTTAGCAAGAGGATGGTTTTGATGGCAACTCCAAAGCACATCTGTAAGTAGCTCTGGATAAGAGCATCTGAAAAATTCTGTCAAACGTATTTTCCTATCTGTTCACCTAGGTGTTGTGAAAAACCTATACTCCATCCATTATCTGTAGCCGCTTATCCTGTGCAAGCTGGAGCCTATCCTAGCTAACTATGGGCAAGAGGCAGGGTACATCCTGAACAAGTTGCCAGGTCATCACAGGGCTGACACATAGAGACAAACAACCATTCACACCTACGGTCAATTTAGAGCCACCAATTAACCTAACCTGCATGTCTTCGGACTGTGGGGGAAACCGGAGCACCCGGAGGAAACCCACACAGACACAGGGAGAACATGCAAACTCCACGCAGCAAGGCCCCTGTCAGCCACTGGGTTCAAACCCAGGACCTCCTTGCTGTGAGGCAATAGTGCAAACCACGACACCACCGTGCCACCCCTATACTTCATTACCGTACCAAAATATTTCATGTTCACCATTAAAGTTAATATTAAAACTCTAAAGTTGTAGCACTGACGAGGTACAGCAAATTAAAGTGGCCACCTGATAAAACACTGGTCATAAAATACATCTCACTGATTAGACATAGAATAAACACAGAATAAATAGCAGCTTACATATGTTTAATAGCACTCTTGCAGAATATAAACACATTTTCTGACTAACTAAAAATTCTGACATTTTTTTTCCCCTCTTGATGCGATTAATTTATGAGTGTCATATTATTTGTCTGTGGTACGGTAAATTCAAGAGAGGACTTGTAACCAAGACCTTTCCATTTCCTTGTCATCTAACTTGCTGCCAATACTGTCATTATTATTAATGAGACCATTAATTTTGCATTAGTCAATTTTGCTACCAAAATTGATTAAAGTAATTAATGTTATTCTCTGCCTTGTACAGAATCTTACTGAACGGTTTAATGACTTGCTGGTGTTTGGAGATTTGTGCAACAGACAAGCTTCTATGTGCTGGGGAACAGATGGAGTAGGAGGCTGGGCGGGAAAACTCTGACCTACTGGACTCTCTCTCTCTCTCTCTCTCTCTCTCCCCTCTCTCTCTCCACCTCATGCTGATGAGACATAGATAAAGCTTCTATTTAACTGATTCTCCACATGCTCCCATTGATCCCAAAACAAGCAGGCATTCATGGATGTACATACACATCCATACACAAGCATGACGTCATACATGGTCAACATGTATATCACTGCTGCAAATGTCCAATAACCAATTTTTCTCATGAACTCACACTTGTACAGAACAGTGGAGCCCTCTGCTGCACTGAGACACAGTACGTCCTGACCACAGAAACCACCCAACACCCAAATGTTAACTATTTGTAACTGGCACACAATAAGGCTTTATAAATTAGCCGCCCAAACCCACCTCAGGAATGAAAACTAAAGCTGCATTAATACTTGCATTTGTTCCTCTCACCCAGTATCAGGACATGCCATTTTATGTTGCAGGTCAAGACATATACCATTCAGGAAATAAAAGCACAACATGGGGTGTTATATTTGAATGTTCCTAGTGAGATATTTTCACACCCACTTTGGTCCAAAATCGTGTTAGTTATTTGCAGGTTATTCTAGCCAGATGGGTCACTGTCCTGCTAAAATATTGCAATAAGTTATGTAAGTGAAATACGAATAATACGTGTTATTACAAATATTTTCCTGCAAGCCTTGTATCACCTAATCTTGATAACATATTTGTTCTAACTCTGTCCCTTTATACAATTACGCCAGTCGTGTTAAGGTTATAAAAATGAGCAGAGTATGTTATATGCCTTATTTTTTGCATTTGTCATAAAAGAGGAATTATTGTCTGATTTGGCATTTCGGCAATTTTGCATTCATAACCTTTCCATGTGACTTGGATTCACGCATCTGAACGGTGCACAGTGTTGCGAAGCCTCTTCCATGCAGCTCTCTTTTGGCACGCATGCTTTATGCTTTAGTGATCAGTGAAGAAGGGATGAGGGAGCCAACAGTCCCTAAAGAACAGCCAGCTGCAGACAGCCTCAGAGCAGAGGAAGAGGGGGCGGAAAATACTACTGCACAGAGACTCAGCCTCAGTTTTAACATTCCGTTCCCTTCCCCCTCGCATCCTGTCCCTTTCCCTCTCTCTTTATCCTTTTCTCTTTCTCTGTCCATTTCTAATCTCTGTATAACCAACCACACTACAACCACCGCTCTCTAATTATAACTACATACACAAAGCTCTCCTCTCGACAGGGTGGCATCTCTGCAGTTTCCACATCATACCAAACACCATCCTAATTATCAGTGACATAGTGACATCTCTGACTCAGCCACCTTCACAGTCCATCACAAACCGCCCAGCGTGGGTGAGCCAGAGATGAACCAACCACCTACATACACATACTGTTCTCTTCCAGTTATGACGACCACACGTACACTCTCGTTAAGTTTCAATGTGAGGAGCTCGGAGGTCCTGAGTAATAAAAACTTAATACATTAATTGCTGGATATCAGAGTTATCAGCGGGGAAACATGCTGTGAGGAATCATGCTTCATGAACTCTAAACGGGGCCAGTGGGGCCTGGAGCTAATCGGAATTAATGCTTGTCTATCCCTCATCTCACTGATACACCAAACCACACCTGCATCCTTACTAATGCAAAACAAGCCATCTAATTATCCTCAACCTCTGATGCCCCTTTTCCACCAAAGCAGTTCCAGGGCTGGTTCGGGGCCAGTGCTTAGTTTGGAACCAGGTTTTCTGTTTCCACTGACAAAGAACTGGCTCTGGGGCCAGAAAAACCGGTTCCAGGCTAGCACCAACTCTCTGCTGGGCCAGAGGAAAGAACCGCTTACGTCAGCGGGGGGGCGGAGCTGTTAAGACCAACAATAATAACAAGACCGCGAAAGATCGCCATTTTTAAGCGACGAGAAGCCGCAGCTGTACAAACGCTTAGTCATCCATTATTATTATTGTTGTTGCTGCTGCTTCTTCCGTGTTGTTTTTGCTTCGATATTCGTGCCAAGGTTTATGCAAACGTAGCGACGTAACTGACGTATACAGTGACGTAATGATGTATACAACAACGTAACTGACGTATACAGCGACGTAATGACGTGGCTTCCCTTAGCACCACGAGCTATGGAAAAGCAAACTGGTTCTCAGCTGGCTCGCAAGTTGAACGAGTTGTGAACCAGCACCAGCGCTGGCCCCGAACCAGCCCTGGAACTGACTTGGTGGAAAAGACGCATGAGTTACAACAGTCCACAAACTGTTAAACACAGTTAGCACAGCACTCTAAAAGGCTGTTTCTTTCTTTTTTCTTCTGTTTTCCGCTCGTCTCCTAAAACAGATACACTTCCTATTTTACTAGTTTCAGTCCACACCATCAACTCGTCTGTCATAATGTGACCTCATCCATCCTGCTATGTTTATCTATGCTCTTCTTTTTTTTTCACTTGCACATGAGAGAAGTGAAAACTCGCTAGAGGACTGAGAATTGCACACCAACTCTGGTCTTCAACCTCAAGCTGACTAGCATGTCCTTCTCTGAGACAGACAGCCCTAATGTCTCCATTCTTTCCAGCAAGATCCTAAAGACATTCCTCTTTTAGATAAGATAACATTTTAATATTGTCCTTTGTATTTGTCTTTTTCTAAACTTTTCTGCACTTTGGTTTGAAACTCAACCTGGACCATTCCAACACTTGTACAAACCAATCTAATCTCAAGAGATGTGGTACTGACATTGACAATTGGGAACATCTGGCCTTAGACCGTCCTGTTTGGAGGCACCTAGTGGCAGTTGGCACCCAACGCCATGAAGTAAGCCTACACCGAGAACCAGCTAAGGCCCTGTCCACACGGCAACGGATTCAGGTGAATCTGATAAAATTGTTTATCGTTTTGGCCTGGCGTCCACACGGCACCGGCGTTTTGGGTGCCCCAAAACGAAATCTTTTGAGAACGGGTTCCAGAGTGGAAAGATCTGGCAACGGCGCCATTGCGAAGTCGTCTGGATGAGTAGAACGGATTTGTTTACGATGATGTCACAACCACATGACTGTCAGTGCTTCACGCCAGGTAGAAGTGTAACGAACTCGATGCGAGTTGTCAACAAATCCTATAACTTGGTTCATGAAACGTGCTTACAAAATATTTTCACTGTGAATATTTATTGTGTAATGGTGCAAAGTGAGAGAGAGAGAGAATAGCCCTTAGGGCAGAGTCAATCCCGCCAGCAAAAATAGGGAAAAAAAGGAGCGATCTCACCTCTTCAGATGTTGGTTTAAGTCCTACAATACATTCCTCAAAAAGGGCGTAGAAGAACAAATTAATCCATCAACGTGTAGCATTCAATTTATTCCAGACCATTAAAGACGCCGCCTTCCGCGTGGAATCATACGTCATCCTCGCCGCCATATTGGATGGGTCAAAGCGGAGAATAAAGATGCCTCATTCATGTGCTGCATTTAACTGTACCAACAGGTTTGCTGTCTAAACGAGATCACATGGGATTACCTTTCACAGGTGAGACTGGAAAAATACTTTTCATTGTATTTGGTCATTATAATGTAATTTTACGAACAGATTTTTCTGATTTTGTGGCTAATATGAAGTCTCGCGCATAATAGTTTATGCGCATGTGTCCTTACTTCTTCTATTGTTCTGGTGTCTCCGAAGGGATGGTCTTACAGCGCCCCTAGAGGTGTGGCATGTGTATTGCATCGTTTTCAGCAAGCGTTGCGTTGCCATATGTACCTGCTATTTTACTGATCCGTTGCCCATGTGGACGCGATATTTTTTTTAATAACATCTCGTTGCCGTTGTCGTGTGGATGTAGCCTAAGAGGAGGGAGAGAAGAAACATTCTTGTATCTAAGGCCCTGTCCACACGGCAACGGATTCAGGTGAATCTGATAAAATTGTTTATCATTTTGGCCTGGCGTCCACACGGCACCGGCGTTTTGGGTGCCCCAAAATGATATTTTTTGAGAACAGGTTCCAGAGTGGAAAAATCTGGCAACGGCGCCGTTGCGAAGTCGTCTGGATGAGTAGAACGGATTTGTTTACGATGACGTCACGAGCACATGACTAGAACAAGCAGCACTCTCGCTGTTTTGTATGAACCACTGCATTGCATTCACTTTTGTATACAGCTTTTCTTTTAAATAAACAAGTAACTGAACCATTTCTTGAATTTCTTTTTTTTATTGGATAAGACCGCTTTTCAAAATGTTCACACAATATAAAAAGTTATATAAATTATATAAAAATGCTTTTCAAAATGTTCACACACAATAAGAAAATTAAGTTATATAAAACTATGCACACTAATAAAACTAATTTGTACACACAGAAGGCACGATTTCTTCGCGTAGTCGCAGCCATCTTCTTCTTGTTGTGTGTTTGTTCCTGACAGTGCGTCACACCGGGTAGAAGAAGGGGTTTATGCACATGCGTCTACTTCTTCTATTGTTCTGGTGTCTCCGATGGGACCGTCTTACAGCGCCCCTAGAGGTGTGGCATGTGTATTGCATCGTTTTCAGCAAGCGTTGCGTTGCCATATGTACCTGATATTTTACTGATCCGTTGCCCATGTGGACGTGATATATTTTTTAATAAAATCTCGTTGCCGTTGTCGTGTGGATGTAGCCTAAGTATAAGAGTCAACGGCAAAGCAGCAACAGCACTTCCCTTCCTCCAGAGACCACTACAACCTGTCCATACTGTCGCAGGACTTGCAAGTCTAGGATTGGCCTCTTAAGTCAATAAACAACAGGAGAACCATCCTACTCATTCGAGTGATCGCCGATAATGACAAACCAACACTTGTCTCTAGCCTTTCAGATTAGGAATCCTTGCAGATCCTCCACGTGCTTTGTATTGTTGCACCTTCAACTGTGTGCTGTTGTGTAAGGCACTCTATCTGACTAAGTGTACAGTAAATATATAAACTAAATGTATATATTATATCTTCTGCATCTACACCAAATGTGCTCATTTAACAAGTGTTGTTACAGTAATGACACTCATTACACCAATGTGTGAAGTAGAATAAATACAGATGCTGTTTATCTGCCATCTCACATCTCATGTCAAGTGTGTTGGAACTGCAGCTGGCCCAACTTCATCCCAACAGCCTGTATTCTAATAAGGTTATTATATGTACAAGTGTTCTTTTTGGGTTTTTTTTGCTCATTTCTCATCAAAAGTGATGCAGATTGCAACAACCACACCATAACAAAAGCATAACAGTATCGTTTATTTAGTGCCTATTACAGCAAAATAACTGGAGTCTTATATCTAAGTATAAGAGTCTTATATCTAATTGCAGTGTTGTAGTCGAGTCATTAAACCTCAAGTCTGAATCCAGTCTCGAGTCCCCAGTGTTCAAGTCTGAGTCAAGTCCAAGTCATTAAAGAAAATTTCAAGTCAAGTCCACTATTGATCTGAGTCGAGTCCGAGAGTAAGACTCCACCTGCACCATTTGATGGTGGCTGTTTTAGTGCCATTAACATTAGTTTGTTCCTGAACATGACGTATGAACAGGCGAATGTGCTTTTCTTTGTCAGGGAGTACGACGTATTCTGTCAGAGATGGTTGGGAGACGGATGTAAGTGCAGAAGGTGAGTTTATTAATACAAGTGAAGACAGGTAAACAATCCAGAATAGCAGGCAAAATCGTAAAACAGTGAAACAGGCAGTAGGTCAAGCGAGACACAAACAGGCTATCGTAGACTCGGCAGAATCAAAGATGAGAAACAGGAGATCAGGGATCAGGAAACCAAACAAGGAAATAAGGCTCGGTAACGTGTCAGCAACGCAACTCAATACTTTGCAAAGTAAGTGTGTTTTCACAGTTTTTATATAGGCACGTGGATTGCGCCTTAATCTTGTGCAGGTGAGAGTTGTTTACGGCGCATGAGAGTCCACTTGGCACGTGCGCTGTCTGGAGAGCACACCCGAGAGTCTATCTGATGCACCCCGCCAAGGAGCGCAGGGGTGACACTCTTGCACGAAATTAATACAAAAATTAATGTAGATATAAATATCTTATGCCAAATTATTATGGCATGTTACAAAAAATAATGAAAAAATCCGAGTCCTCGTCTCCAATTTACGAGTCCGAATGCAGTTAATGCATGAGTCCGAGTCATCAGTGCTCAAGTCCAAGTCGAGTCACGAGTCCTTAAAACTAGGGCATGAGTCAGACTCGAGTACTAGTTGTACAAGCCTGATTCTGTGTATGTATGATTTCCAAACAGTAAAATAGCACTAGGTGTATGGATTATCTTGGTTTGTTTGCACCGATATGTAGCAATAAAAAGAAAACCAGCCAATTTTTAAACATGAATTTGTCCAAGGCTACAGCAACATCCCACTCAGCTTGCATATTAATTGCAATAGGGATGCTAAGCTATCCTGCCATGCTAAATCTTGTATATTCTGTAATTAGGTGTATAACACAAGGCTATTACAGCGTTTCCAAACCTGAAGATAAGCAATGAGTTGGGGCTTGAGAGTACAGTACAGTACAGATATTTTCAATACGTTACTGATTTATTGATCCCTGAAACCAGGATCAAAACATGTTCTCATGCACAGATAAACAGTGTCAGTGACTTTCAGTTTTTTGATCATTGATAAAATCAGTCCTTTTTGAAATCGCTTGTCTCATGTCCCGCTTAGAAAATTAAACGGTTCCACATGGCTGACATTTTCACTGTTGATTTTCTGCCGCTCAAAAAGATTAAACGTGTCTGAGCCTTTAGCACTGCATGACAGCGGAGGACACCAACTGCATTTTTAATCACTTTGTACTTCTTATAATTATTACAATTATTTGTACATTGCTTGATTTAATATTTCATTGTAGGTTTAAATTGCTGGGGGGGGGGGTTGGTTAATAAATAATTAGATAAAAAAAAATCAATCAATGCATGCCTAATAAATATGGTTAAGTGAGGTTAACTATATACTTGTCTTATGTTATCCAGGTCAAACGTACAATGATGAATTTTATTTTACATCAAGAAACACACACACACACACACACACGCACACGCAGAAATCACCTTTACCTTGATAGAAATCACTCAAATTACAAAGAAAAAAAAAGTGTGTTAAGGTTGGCAGGCTTGCTGTTAATGCTGGCTGTGGATTGCTGTCAAGGGACTTGAACACTTCTTTTGTTTTCCTGTAGTTTTGGTTACTTCTTAAGTTAGGTTTGGTGGTATATTGGTTTTACATAATAAAATGAGTCATGCTGATTGAGCTGCCTTTAACAATCCAATGTTTCTATAGAATATAAAGTGTTTTATGTTTAAAAACAGGATATGGGGGTGGTGTACGATTGGGAATGAGAACAGGCACGACTAATATTGTCACGAGATGTCATGAGTTATTGTCAACCGGGCCACAACTTGAGTTGTTTCACTTCCTCTGTCTGTGCTAAGAAATCAATCAGGGTCTTTATCTCGCTGCGAAAACTCTGATACTGCTCGTTTCACTATAAAAAAAATCCTGCTAAAGCCAAAACCTCAAGATTTAATTTCTCACCCACTTCTAATTTTTCCAACCAGTTTGATGGATGAAACAAGTCAGCAAGGAGGGCACACTCACCTTGAAGCTGATGTCTCCTTTCTTGCAGCACAAACAGGCAAGCATGAGGAAGATGAACGTGAAGAGGCCAGAGAAGGAGACAGCCACCACAGCCAGTGAGGACGGCCATGACAGCTCACTCAAGGGGGCGCCACCTACAGGACCCAAGCAGTGGTACAACCGTTATGATGGCGATATAATCTTGCCAGCTTGCTGTTTTATGAAAGATACGTTAGGAAATTTTAGGACACGAAGGAGAAATGAGGCATGGAAACAGTGTCTGATTTAAAAGCAGAGCAACGTCAGCAATGCAGCATGAAAAGAAGCTTTGTGTCTTCCTCTAGTGCAAATAATAGAGACTTTTGTGGCCCATTTAGATTCTATTCATTTCCCATGTCAGTTTATCTGGATGTTTCAAAACACTAAAACAGGATATGCCTCCTGGCGGTTGATTTTAATTTTGTGGCTGCTGTGTGTGAGCACTAGAGCACATCGCCTCCTGTGAAAGACCAGGATGAAAATGGTTTTAATGGTGTGTGAATCATCTTTCATTGTTGCTGCTATGAGGGGAAACCCCCCCCATACAACTAAATCTCAGCAGTGATATTAAAAGGTTCTCTTTGATTTGAACGATAATATCACTCATTCTTAAAGTATCCACAAGCTCAAAATGTGCTTTTTAAATTAATAACTCCTTTTGGAATGTTGGTTCTTAATATAGAGATTCGTGTTGGGGTTAAATTGGTTAAAACATGCAAAAGTCATCTTTCCATGAGACTTTTTCAGAGCATTATCTTTCAGCTCAGTGAGTAAGTTCAACAGCTTTGGAAATGTCAAATATGAGATCAGAGCTAAGCTTGTATGCTAAGAGGCTAATGTAGGGGAAGCCATGGCCTAATGGTTAGAGAAGCAGCTTTGGGACCAAAAGGTCACTGGTATGATTCCTTGGACTAGCAGGAATGGCTGAAGTGCCCCTGAGCAAGGCATCTAACCCCCTGGATAAGAGCGTCTGCTATATGCCTGTAATGTAATATATCATTGATCCACAAATGAATTCTGTTTGATATATCTTGAGATAAATTGCTGAGAATATAAAATCAATGTCTATATGATACAGTGATACAGTTTAGACATCTACAGGAACCAAACAACTAGTAGATCCTATCTGTATCATGTAGGTTGGTTCAAACCCTAATCTGTACAGTGGTGCTTAAAGGTTTGTGAACCCTTTGGAATTTTCTATATTTCTGCATAAATATGACCTAAAACATCATCAGATTTTCACACAAGTCCTAAAAGTAGATAAAGAGAACCCAGTTAAACAAATGAGACAAAAATATCATACTTGGTCATTTATTTATTGAGGAAAATAATCCAATATTACATATCTGTGAGTGGCAAAAGTACGTGAAGCTTTGCTTTCAGTATCTGGTGTGACCCCCTTGTGCAGAAATAACTGCAACTAAACGTTTGCGGTAACTGTTGATCAGTCCTGCACACCGGCTTGGAGGAATTTTAACCCATTCCTCCGTACAGAACAGCTTCAACTCTGGGATGTTGGTGGGTTTCCTCACATGAACTGCTCGCTTCAGGTCCTTCCACAACATTTTGAATGGATTAAGGTCAGGATTTTGACTTGGCCATTCCAAAACATGAACTTTATTCTTCTTTAACCATTCTTTGGTAGAACGACTTGTGTGCTTAGGGTCGTTGTCTTGCTGCATGACCCACCTTATCTTGAGATTCAGTTCATGGACAGATGTCCTGACATTTTCCTTTAGAATTCACTGGTATAATTCAGAATTCATTGTTCCATCAATGATGGCAAGCCGTCCTGGCCCAGATGCAGCAAAACAGCCCCAAACCATGATACTACCACCACCATATTTCACAGATGGGATAAGGTTCTTATGCTGGAATGCAGTGTTTTCCTTTCTCCAAACGTAACGCTTCTCATTTAAACCAAAAAGTTCTATTTTGGTCTCATCCGTCCACAAAACATTTTTCCAATAACTGTCTGGCTTGTCCACGTGATCTTTAGCAAAGTGCAGACGAGCAGCAATGTTCTTTTTGGAGAGCAGTGGCTTTCTTCTTGCAACCCTGCCATGCACACCATTGTTGTTCAGTGTTCTCCTGATGGTGGACTCATGAATATTAACATTAGCCAATGTGAGAGAGGCCTTCAGTTGCTTAGAAGTTACCCTGGGGTCTTTTGTGACCTCACCGACTATTACACGCCTTGCTCTTGGAGTGATCTTTGTTGGTCGACCACTCTTGGGGAGGGTAACAATGGTCTTGAATTTCCTCCATTTGTACAGTCTGTCTGACTGTGGATTGGTGGAGTCCAAACTCTTTAGAGATGGTTTTAATCTTTGTTCGTGCCATGATGCACTTCCCCAAACATGTGTTGGGAAGATCAGACTTTGATAGATCCCTGTTCTTTAAATAAAACAGAGTGCCCACTCACACCTGATTGTCATCCCATTGATTGAAAACACCTGACTCTAATTTCACCTTCAAATGAACTGCTAACCCTAGAGGTTCACATACTTTTGCCACTCACAGATGTGTACTATTGGATCATTTTCCTCAATAAATAAATGACCAAGTATAATATTTTTGTCTCGTTTGTTTAACTGGGTTCTCTTTATCTACTTTTAGGACTTGTGTGAAAATCTGATGATGTTTTGGGTCATATTTATGCAGAAATATCGAAAATTCTAAAGGGTTCACAAACTTTCAAGCACCACTGTATGTCCATGAGACACCCAATGTCTGGCCATTTAAGTAGGAACATGTATGGATGTGAACAAAAAAAAAATCTTCAAAAATTTAAAGTTTTTTCATGCGCTGTTTTAGACAACTAAAATGTATTTTGAGCAAATATCAAAATCATGTTCCCTGACTGGTCAACTGAACCTGAAATTGATTCTATTTTTTAATGTAATTAAATAAATTGCATGGCATTTATTTACTTATGTTTTTATATTTTATAATACTTCAACTTTTGCTACTGCTGTTGGGAACATTCCATAACACACAGTTTGACCAAATTAACCAACAAAAGTACACAAAAAACCTGCATGTTATGAGATATACGCTATATATAGCCTGATACAGCAACATTGGCAAACTAGCTCAGCTAATTACAAACCTAGCTAAATGAACTCTTCAGGAAAGACAAGTTTAAAGTGATGACTCGTTTTAAAAGACTACCATGGTCGTCTGATGTAAACATGTCTGTGCTCAGCAGTAAATATCTGAGTTTTTATGGTGAATTATGTTTTGTTCCAAGCTTGAGCTAGTTTTCTAGCAGCTGGCTAGCTAAGTTGGGTAAAGAGCAGGATGTGATAGTATTTCTCAGCTGCATATTCATCTATATTTATGGATCCTGGCATTGTTAATGAGTATAAAGGTATAGTGAAGGCGTCATCAACTCACAGATTGAGTGAAGTATTTCAGCAGCTAGAACAGAACAATGTGTTAAAATAAACTATTTCAGGGACTCCACTTTTCTAAACAAGAACCAGCACAGTGTCTGTAGCAGATCCCCTGTTGCAGTATTTATGTAAATTATTTACTTTAAAGTGATGCGGCCTTTTGATGTGATAAAATTGGTGAAATTTAGTTCCCTCTGATATTTGGTCATTGTGATACATGTTTATTTCTGCAATATCTAAAAAAAAAAAACCCAAACAAACAAAAACCGGGCCCTTCAGTGACTGGGAAGTTATTTAATTTGAGGGGATTCCCTAGCAAATAATGTGCATGAAATCACTCGCTTCGCGCAGTCAAGCAGACAGAGGAAGTCCGTGTGCACATGCGCAGGTTTACCACCTTCTTTTTTTAGGTTTTACAGCAGCTGACATCCACAGTGTTGCAGTACTGCCATCTACAGGTTTACCTTTGACTGTGCACTGACAGTTACATCATTCTGTCACTAAACGAACCGCTGATCACACCGCTGATCGCACTCGCTGAGTGCCGATATTTGTTAGTTTGGTCCTGCATTTCCTTTCCGTCGCAACATAACATCATCTCGCATTCCGTTACTGTAGTCGGTCTTTCACGTTTCATTTGCACACTCACGTCCTCCATTTTTCTCTCCTGTTTCAAATTTGTATCCCACAATGCCTTGCGCGAATGGGGAAAGCCCATCACGTGATGCATGATGTAGTATCTTGTATTGGGTCATGGTGAAGCAGGAAAAAATAGTGGAGAATTTAGGGCCACGTGGCCCTAAAGTCATTAATTGTTCTATTTAAAAATAAATAAATCTCATCTCATTATCTCTAGCCGTTTTATCCTGTTCTAGAGGGTCGCAGGCAAGCTGGAGCCTATCCCAGCTGACTATGGGCGAAAGGTGGGGTACACCCTGGACAAGTCGCCAGGTCATCACAGGGCTGACACATACAGTGCGTTTACATGCACATCCAAATCGAGCTACTGTCAGTAATCGAGCTAAGGGTCCCAGCAGGGGTGCCAGAGAAATCCAATCCTACATGCACACAAGGAAATCGAGCTATTGTGTGAGGTACATTGTGCACCCGAGCCACAGGTGGCGCTACACGCCCCATCGTGTTGGTACACTTCCGGTTGTCATCATGAAGAAGAGCTATTCAAGAGTATAAACAAAGTTATCAGTTCCGTGTTCACGAGAAGAACAACGACGAGGACAGCAACATTGAGATATATTATATTATATTATATTATATTAGGCGGCACGGTGGTGTAGTGGTTAGCGCTGTCGCCTCACAGCAAGAAGGTCCTGGGTTCGAGCCCCGGGGCTGGCGAGGGCCTTTCTGTGTGGAGTTTGCATGTTCTCCCCGTGTCCGCGTGGGTTTCCTCCGGGTGCTCCGGTTTCCCCCACAGTCCAAAGACATGCAGGTTAGGTTAACTGGTGACTCTAAATTGACCGTAGGTGTGAATGTGAGTGTGAATGGTTGTCTGTGTCTATGTGTCAGCCCTGTGATGACCTGGCGACTTGTCCAGGGTGTACCCCGCCTTTCGCCCGTAGTCAGCTGGGATAGGCTCCAGCTTGCCTGCGACCCTGTAGAAGGATAAAGCGGCTAGAGATAATGAGATGAGATGAGATTATATTATATTATATTTAGGGCTGGGAATATTAACGCGTTAATCGCGATTAGATTAATGTAAATTGTGATCGCGAATATTTTTTTTTTAATCGCGATCAGAGTTTACCAGCATTTTCTGCACTTCTACCATCCACATGCAGCTCCTCTGGTTGTATTAATTAAACTCATTTTCGGTTAAACGCGCTATTTCGAGTTTGCTAGTCTTTTGTTCCTTCTATGCATCCGTAGGCAGCTCGAGCGGAAGCGTGTGGTTTCCATCGAGTCGTTGGCATCGGCATGGAAGGACACGCTGTTGTCTTCAGTTTAGTCCTCTTTTGTGATGGATAAGCAACGGTTTTCTGGACCTCTGAATGGTTTGTTTGAATTTAAAAAACATCCAGACGGACAAGTCGACAAGACGAGAGTAAAATGCACCCTGTGTCAAGCAGTAGCCAGTCATTCATTCTTAATACTTGTTTTCCTTTCTCTACACTCTTTTTGAAATAAAAAAGGCCAAAAGATAAATTCTGCTTTTGTCTCTGTCTTCATTTTATTCCAATTTAAGACACAATGGTCAGAAATACTTTGCATTGTGGGTTTAACTTTAGATTCGAACGGTCTTACTGCAAAATATCAATTTTACACATGCAAAGTAAATCAAGATTAATCGCGATTAACTATGAAATTTCTGAGATTAGTTGCGATCAAGAAAATTAATCTTTTGACAGCCCTAATTATATATTATATTATATTATATTATATTATATTATATATATTCAACTCCTTAAGCTGAATGAGCATGAACTCTATCTCCTCATTGCTCCAGAAGTGCACGTTTCTACTACTGTTGTCATGCCGACCGAGGCTGTTGTGTTTCCTGCTTGTGGTCTCGTCACTCGTCACTTCCGGAAGGGGCAGTGCTGAAGTAAGTAGCTTGACTACGTAGCTCAATAGGGTTTACATGCACTAAGTAGCTCGGCTACAATCGCATAATCTAGGTTGCGTAGCTCGATTACGAGAAATCCAGTTCGGTTCAATTTCAGCCGAGCTAAGGTGTTTCCATGGCATTTAGAACTTCGATTTCAGTCGAGCTACAGCAGAAATTCGATTTTCTCTATGTGCATGTAAATGCACTGAGAGACACAGACAACCATTCACACTCACATTCACACCTACGGTCAATTTAGAGTCACCAGTTAACCTAACCTGCATGTCTTTGGACTGTGGGGGAAACCGGAGCACCCGGAGGAAACCCACGCGGACACGGGGAGAACATGCAAACTCCGCACAGAAAGGCTCTCTTCGGCCACGGGGCTCAAACTCGGACCTTCTTGCTGTGAGGCGACAGCGCTAACCACTACACCACCGTGCCGCCCCAAAATAAATAAATAAATAAAATAAAATTGGAAGTCTGTGATTCGAATTCAATAGCTTTCAGTCCACTAAACAGAAATAAATTGGGTGTCAGGGAAAATTCTTTTTATGACCTACACTTGAAAAATCTGAAAGGCAGTATAGCTTGAAAGCAACATGTTGAGAAAGAGAAGAATTTATAGATTTACGTTCTCTTGCATAATTACTGAAGTGAAGATATGGCTTGTAAAAAAAAAGGCTTTGTGAGCAATAAAAAGATAGTCATGTCAAAATACAATATTTTTCAAGAAGATTGGACAGAGAAGTACTGTATGGATTTATCCAGACGTTTGGAATTTCATGTAACTGGACCTTCATGAATTATTGTAGAATACCTCTGGTACAGAGTGACTAAATTTACAGTATTTAGAAATATAAAACAATTATTCTACATACATTAGTATTCTTTAGGAGTTATATTACATGTTCTGGTGTACTGTAGTAAATATCTGTATGTAAACACATACACTGAAAAAAGTAACCTATAGAATTTACCCAATAAATCTGAGGTAACAATTTGCATTGACTTCTTTGGGGTAGATTTAATTCCATATATTGAGTATAAAATAACTAAAATAAAAAGCTATGAAATACTTAAATAAATTGGGTAAAATTTACCTCACATTTATGTATCTATTCAACAGCTACTTTCTCATTGAAATTGGGTAAAATTAACTCTTGTTTGCTAGTAGGTAATACCTGATAATTACTCATCTCATCTCATTATCTCTAGCCGCTTTATCCTTCTACAGGGTCGCAGGCAAGCTGGAGCCTATCCCAGCTGACTACGGGCGAAAGGCGGGGTACACCCTGGACAAGTCGCCAGGTCATCACAGGGCTGACACATAGACACAGACAACCATTCACACTCACATTCACACCTACGGTCAATTTAGAGTCACCAGTTAACCTAACCTGCATGTCTTTGGACTGTGGGGGAAACCGGAGCACCCGGAGGAAACCCACGCAGACACGGGGAGAACATGCAAACTCCACACAGAAAGGCCCTCGCCGGCCCCGGGGCTCGAACCCAGGACCTTCTTGCTGTGAGGCGACAGCGCTAACCACTACACCACCGTGCCGCCCTGATAATTACTAATCAAAGGTAATTAATATCACTTAGTAACCATTACTTATTTGGAGAAGGTAAGATGTACCCCCCAAAAAAAGACTTTCAGATGGTTCATCATCTCAATGTTTTTAATCCATAAAATCATCAAAAAAAAAAAAAAAAAAAAACCACAGAATAAAGTGCAGTACAACAGCTTCACACAACATTTCAAGTAATGAACCTGTTTTATAACTCACTAACTAACAGCTTCAAATGTTGTTTCTGGACGGACCAAATCTGCAGTCCAGATGCATACATACAACAAATAACTGAACCGCCTTGTTTATATGCAGCAATGATGCACCAAATGATCAAAAAACACAAAATAAAGTGCAGTACAACAGCTTCACACAATATTTCAAGTAATGAACCTGTTTTATACACTACCGTTCAAAAGTTTGGGGTCACCCAGACAATTTTGTGTTTTCCATGAAAAGTCACACTTTTATTTACCACCATAAGTTGTAAAATGAATAGAAAATATAGTCAAGACATTTTTCTGGCCATTTTGAGCATTTAATCGACCCCACAAATGTGATGCTCCAGAAACTCAATCTGCTCAAAGGAAGGTCAGTTTTATAGCTTCTCTAAAGAGCTCAACTGTTTTCAGCTGTGCTAACATGATTGTACAAGGGTTTTCTAATCATCCATTAGCCTTCTGAGGCAATGAGCAAACACATTGTACCATTAGAACACTGGAGTGAGAGTTGCTGGAAATGGGCCTCTATACACCTATGGAGATATTGCACCAAAAACCAGACATTTGCAGCTAGAATAGTCATTTACCACATTAGCAATGTATAGAGTGGATTTCTGATTAGTTTAAAGTGATCTTCATTGAAAAGAACAGTGCTTTTCTTTCAAAAATAAGGACATTTCAAAGTGACCCCAAACTTTTGAACGGTAGTGTAACTCACTAAACTAACAGCCGGGGAGAGGAAGATGGCAGTCCGAGAGTTCCCTGTACCGCTCACTCAAATGCGCGGTCTGATGCATGCGCAATTTGGAGCACAGGACTCATGGCTTTGGGGTATATTTTACCGTATTTTTCCATGTAACGGTTGTTACTGTTAACGAATAGTTAGCATATAATTTACCCATTACTTTATAATTCCTTGGCTGACTGCAATAATCGACTAAATTTTATCTGGTTTGCATAGATTATATTTACCACTCTCCAAAATCACTTCTTACAGTGTAGCATTAAAGGACATGGGACATGAAACATAAAAGCACGCTATATCAGTTTCTTTCCATTAAAAATATGAAATAATTGCATCAACAAATACAAAATTATCTATTAAATTCAGCAAAATCGTTATATTCGTGATGATTATATGGCATTTCTGCTCGAGCTCCGACATGCATATTTTACAACCGGAAGAGCCGCTGTCACGTGATCATACATCACAAAAACTTTCGGGTACAGCACAAGTGGGTAGATGAATATGGAAAAGTATGAATCGTGATGATGACGAATGCGACAAAATAGTTTTTGTGTCTTGGATGACAAGAAAATTGTTTCGTTTTTAGAGTGTTTAACGTACATTGAACATCATGATGTATTGCGACCTCCCAGTCAGTCAGACGCGCTGTCACTCCTGTTAGCAATGTAGCTAGGCTCAGTATGGCCAATGGTATTTTTTGGGGCTGTAGTTAGATGCGACCAAACTCTTCCGCGTTTTTCCTGTTTACATAGGTTTATATGACCAGTGACATGAAACAAAGTTCAGTTACACAAATTGAAACGTGGCGATTTTCTATGCTATGGAAAGTCCGCACTACAATGACAGGCGTACTAACACCTTCTGCGCGCTTCGACAGCGCATTGATACCTTCACTCGGAGTTGTACCATTTTTTTAGACAGGGCGGACGGACCAGGGCATTCGCCCGCCTGGCCGTGCCCGACGAGGAGCGCTCTCGGCCGGCTTGGGAGGCAGACGGCAGCCCCTCCTGGAAGTGTGGTTTTACCATGGGCCTCATGCGGTAAGGATTAGTATTATAATTTTGGGTGTATCAATTATTGATTATCATAATTCTGACTCGTTTCGCCATTTTGAATGTTTTCATCTCGGACTCTGGAAGCATTGTATCTCAATCAATCTCGAAAAATATCAGCAAAAAAAAACTAGCTTGCAACGGACTTTAGCTAGATCTATGATGAACTTTCAATGTCTCATCTCATCTCATTATCTCTAGCCGCTTTATCCTGTTCTACAGGGTCGCAGGCAAGCTGGAGCCTATCCCAGCTGACTACGGGCGAAAGGCGGGGTACACCCTGGACAAGTCGCCAGGTCATCACAGGGCTGACACATAGACACAGACAACCATTCACACTCACATTCACACCTACGGTCAATTTAGAGTCACCAGTTAACCTAACCTGCATGTCTTTGGACTGTGGGGGAAACCGGAGCACCCGGAGGAAACCCACGCGGACACGGGGAGAACATGCAAACTCCGCACAGAAAGGCCCTCGCCGGCCCCGGGGCTCGAACCCAGGACCTTCTTGCTGTGAGGTGACAGCGCTAACCACTACACCACCGTGCCGCCCAACTTTCAATGTATGATACAAAAATAATACTTCTTTCAACAGATCATTAGCCTTTGAGCAGAATTGTTTTTAACTTACCAGGAAGTGTTATCGAGCCGACCGCTTTCAGTTTCATGGGGATTGAATAAACTCTCACTCTCAGAATCATCTGACCCGTCAGAGTAAAGACAAGATCCATGTTCATGTGAATTTCCAGCTATCGGTTCGAATTGATAGGGTCTAACTTCACATCTCTGTGAAACATCGGGAATATCACTGTCGATGGTGTCCATTTCGGTAACCTGTTTACATTAGATACCCAAGCGCTGGCTCCTTGGAAAGTTTTTGTGACGTCACGGGTCACGTGACCACCTAGCTAATTAACGAATCATTGTTTTACGCTGATGTATAAAAAAGTTGAATAATGTGATGATTTTCACATTTTTGACGCCCTGCAGTGATTTAGATGGCATTTCTTATGTCCTTTATACATAATTATACCCAGAAAAAAATCCATGTCCCATGTCCTTTAACGGTAGCATTTGACTGACGCTGTGCTGATGGACGATGACAGAGGAGCTCCAGCCAAAATCACACTAGCCTTTTGACAGGCTGTCTGGGGGGTCGAGATAAAAGCTGCAGGACCAGATATCACAGTTTGGAGCGTTCAGATTTAATCTGTTTTTCAATTTAAGCCTCCAGCTGGCAAGTGAGAGAGGGTAATATGACAGCAAAGTCACACTCAGTCTCACATACTCGGACAAATGAATACACACATACAGCCAAGCCAAATCGTGTACAATCTTGCTTGGTTCTGTTACACTGGCCAATGTGCAAGAGCCTCCAAAACCTACAGTACCACACACACATTCCAAGAGTAACTATGTGTCAGGAAGGTTATCTTTTGCTTGCATTTCACTTCAGTAAGCATCTAGCTGATCACCTAGCACTTGGGGAGAAATAGTAAGCACAGCATGACACACAAAACTATCTCAACACACACACACAGGCTTACAAACAGCAGTATCAGAAACATGACCAGTGATCCGCAGTCTATCTGAGTGCACATGCTCGCTCACCTCACTCCCACAACTCCATGGTAACAGCCTGGTCAGCTGACCCCGTCATTTTTGATGGGCTCTCACGACATCCTAAATCTCTTTCTCCCTGACTCACCCCCATTTTCGTCCTGCTCAGCCACATTTCTGATGATGCATTAACAGCTGGGTCTTCAAGGGCTGCTCACTAACCTTCTCTTGTTCCTTCCATCTCATTTACATTCTCATTCATTATCTTTGTTGCCCACCCTCTCTAACATACGCGCACGCACACACACAATATGTGCTCTGTACAGAACGAAGCAGTGCTGTAATGACTGATGCGACACATTATGGTGTTGACAGGCCACGAGTTCGAGCCAACCAAGGACACACAGATTGCAAAATGTGTCAGGGTGGGTGAGTAAGAGTGTGTTTGTGAAGATGTGTACTGGAGTTAGACTATTAGTCACAATACGCATGTAAGTAATATCGTCAATAGACCTGACACACACACACACTCTTACCCAGAGCAACATACAACGTACCCAGAGCCGCCTGGAGAGCAGTAGGAGGTTAGGTTGCTGGTCCAGGGAATTGAAGCAGCAACCTTTTGGTCCCAAAGCTGCTTCTCTAACCATTAGGCTATGGCTTCTGAAAGCTTTAAATGCTGATTTATTACAGTGGTGCTTGAAAGTTTGTGAACCCTTTAGAATTTTCTAGATTTCTGCATAAATATGACCTAAAGCATCTTTAGATTTTCACACAAGGCCTAAAAGTAGATCAAGAGAACCCAGTTAAACAAATGAGACAAAAATATTGTACTTGGTCATTTATTTATTGAGGAAAATGATCCAATATTACATATCTGTGAGTGGCAAAAGTATGTGAACCTTTGCTTTCAGTATCTGGTGTGACCCCCTTGTGCAGAAATAACTGCAACTAAACGTTTCCGGTAACTGTTGATCAGTCCTGCACACCGGCTTGGAGGAATTTTAGCCCATTCCTCCGTACAGAACAGCTTCAACTCTGGGATGTTGGTGGGTTTCATCACATGAACTGCTCGCTTCAGGTCCTTCCACAACATTTCCATTGGATTAAGGTCAGGACTTTGACTTGGCCATTCCAAAACATTAACTTTATTCTTCTTTAACCATTCTTTGGTAGAACGATTTGTGTGCTTAGGGTCGTTGTCTTACTGCATGACCCACCTTCTCTTGAGATTCAGTTCATGGACAGATGTCCTGACATTTTCCTTTAGAATTCGCTGGTATAATTCAAAATTCATTGTTCCATCAATGATGGCAAGCCGTCCTGGCCCAGATGCAGCAAAACAGGCCCAAACCATGATACTACTGCCACCATGTTTCGCAGATGGGATAAGGTTCTTATGCTGGAATGCAATGTTTTCCTTTCTCCAAACATAATGCTTCTCATTTAAACCAAAAAGTTCTATTTTGGTCTCATCGTCCACAAAGCCTTTTTCCAATAGCCTTCTGGCTTGTCCACATGATCTTTAGCAAACTGCAGACGAGCAGCAATGTTCTTTTTGGAGAGCAGTGGTTTTCTCCTTACAACCCTGCCATGCACACCATTGTTGTTCAGTGTTCTCCTGATGATGGCCTCAGGAACATTAACATTAGCCAGTGTGAGAGAGGCCTTCAGTTGCTTACAATTTACGCTGGGGTCTTTTGTGACCTCGCTGACTATTACACACCTTGCTCTTGGAGTGATCTTTGTTGGTCGACCACTCCTGGGGAGGGTAACAATGGTCTTGAATTTCCTCCATTTCTACACAATCTGTCTGACTGTGGATTGGTGGAGTCCAAACTCTTTAGAGATGGTTTTGTAAACTTTTCCAGTCTGATGAGCATCAACAACGCTTTTTCTGAGGTCCTCAGAAATCTCCTTTGTTCGTGCCATGATTCACTTCCACAAACGTGTGTTGTGAAGATCAGTCTTTGATAGATCCCTGTTCTTTAAATAAAACAGGGTGCCCACTCACACCTGACTGTCATCCCATTGAGTGAAAACACCTGACTCGAATTTCACCTTCAAATTAACTGCTAATCCTAGAGGTTCACATACTTTTGCCACTCACAGATATGTAATATTGGATCATTTTCCTCAATAAATAAATGACCAAGTATAATATTTTTGTCTCATTTGTTTAACTGGGTTCTCTTTATCTACTTTTAGGACTTGTGTGAAAATCTGATGATATTTTAGTTCATATTTATGCTGAAATCTAGAAAATTCTAAAGGGTTCACAAACTTTCAAGCACCACTGTATGTATGCAGATGTCAGCATTTCCTCATATACAGTAACCATCTAGGTTTCTCTTCTCGATAGGAGAGAATCTTTTACTTTTAAGAATATTTATTCAGTCAGCATCATACCGTACACAGGTCAAATTTATCATCACGAACAGCAATGACCGTATGTGCAAAATGTTATGTTTTATATGTTATGCTTTGTTGATTTTACAGATGTGAGCATGTCGCTGCTCAGAGGAAGCATGACATCAGTCCTGCCATTAGCAGTGTAGCTCCTATTGTTCAGCAGACTACAGATTAACCCCTTTTCTTCAGGTGTATGCTCTGTTGCAGTTAGAGTTTTCATGCAGCTTGGATGCAGTTTAACTGATGACACTGCTACAGTAAGGTTACAGGTTAAAATGCTGAGTTGACATTCAGTATAGCTGTCGCTGTGTTAAATATTTCTTTATTTTTCTCTTTATTAGTCTGTCAAAGTAACACATGCACCACCAACAGGAGGAAATATTCACTGCAGTGGAAAAAAGCTTGATTACGCCAATAATAAAGACCTTTTTTGTCTTCTCTCTTCTAGGAGTTAAAGGGGAACTGGAGTCATTTTTAAACTTGCTTTATTTCTTAATTAACGTGTTATTCAATTACGTTTTCGGTTTTAGTAACCTTATATCGTGACTCGTATTGGCAATTAATCGCAATTAAATATTATACTTATCGGCCTGGGCGGCACGGTGGTATAGTGGTTAGCGCTGTCGCCTCACAGCAAGAAGGTCCGGGTTCGAGCCCCGTGGCCGGCGAGGGCCTTTCTGTGCGGAGTTTGCATGTTCTCCCCGTGTCCGCGTGGGTTTCCTCCGGGTGCTCCGGTTTCCCCCACAGTCCAAAGACATGCAGGTTAGGTTAACTGGTGACTCTAAATTGACCGTAGGTGTGAATGTGAGTGTGAATGGTTGTCTGTGTCTATGTGTCAGCCCTGTGATGACCTGGCGACTTGTCCAGGGTGTACCCCGCCTTTCGCCCGTAGTCAGCTGGGATAGGCTCCAGCTTGCCTGCGACCCTGTAGAACAGGATAAAGTGGCTAGAGATAATGAGATGAGATGAGATGAGATGAGACTTATCGGCCTATTCAGTTTTTAGCCATGTTGAACTGAGTTGGTTTGGTCCACAGCAGGCGTCGCTTATCCGCGCGATCTTCACGAGACTTGTGCGAGACTTCAAAATGTGACGCGTCAGCCAGGTGTCAGTGCCGCCACTTTGAAAACTGTTTTCCAAACGAAATATTGCACAAAAAACAAGTTTAAATGACGATTACTGCCTACTTTTTTCAAACTTTCCTGATCGCTATTAAAACAAACAAAACTTCCAGTTTGATTACGTCAGCATTCAAAAGACGGCGGGCGCGTCTTTTGACGACGTTGGCAGATGTTGGTCACTTTGATTTCCGCTGTACGTTTTACTTCCGTCCTACGATGTCCCGCACAGGTCTCAACGAATCTCGTTTACGGCCATTGCATATTACATTACATATGGACTGAGATATTACAGAGCATATTTCAAACACTCATAACTTGCTATAGCAGTGACAAAATAGCTGTCAGAAATGCATTCCGATATTTAATAAAATGAGATTAATAGAATTTTGATAATAAAAAATTTGCCTTCAGTTCTCCTTTAACCAATTATCTGTTCATTGACTATTTGGACATTTTGAATCTTGAAAACGGGCGGCACGGTGGTGTAGTGGTTAGCGCTGTCACCTCACAGCAAGAAAGTCCGGGTTCGAGCCCCGTGGCCGGCGAGGGCCTTTCTGTGTGGAGTTTGCATGTTCTCCCCGTGTCCGCGTGGGTTTCCTCCGGGTGCTCCGGTTTCCCCCACAGTCCAAAGACATGCAGGTTAGGTTAACTGGTGACTCTAAATTGACCGTAGGTGTGAATGTGAGTGTGAATGGTTGTGTGTCTATGTGTCAGCCCTGTGATGACCTGGCGACTTGTCCAGGGTGTACCCCGCCTTTCACCCGTAGTCAGCTGGGATAGGCTCCAGCTTGCCTGCGACCCTGTAGAACAGGATAAAGCGGCTAGAGATAATGAGATGAATGAGATGAATCCTGAAAACAGGCAGAAGGTACGTCCCTCCCCCAAACCCCTGATGTATCTGATAAAAGCGACTACATGACCATTTCGACAATGTAACAATATATTTTATATAATTGTTAATGCTATTGCTTGTGCTACATATCTCTGGAAATATGCCAGCCCATGAATAATAATTAAATGGATGAATAAAAGCATTTTTGTTCATTTGTGCCATAATAATGAAATGTGGTACAATATGGCTTCACTGAAATGTGTACGTTTTGAATTGAATGGAGATGTTTGTGCAGGTGGACAAGGCACCAGTGAACTAGATGTGTGAAGCACTATGTTAAACCAGTGGCCATATCCCTCTGCATCAAGCATTTTGCACTGCACTAAGATCTCAGACACTATCCTAAACCCAGACTGTCTGGCCATATAACTCCTTATTATCATTACTGTGAGTCTAGCTCTGCCATTAGACAGTACGTGATAGTGACATAACAGAATATGGGTGAATGCTTCTTCCTTCAGCTGTCCACACCAATCACGTTCCAAAAACATTTGATAACAGCGATGAACACGCATACTTAGATTTCTGGAATCGCTCCAGGAAAGAGCATATCAAAAGCAACTGGATGGGACGCGTTCACTGGGTGGCTACAGCTCACAGAGGAATGGCAAACATAACCATAAGCCACAAATAATTTCCTGAAATCCAAGTGCAGAGAAGATTAGCCAAAATTACTCAATTTAGTCCTAGATAGGCTCAATAATGCTTAGAAAACTAACCCAATAATCAAGTAAATGCCAGATGGATCAGCAAGATGTTATGTGATAGAACACTGATACTTTCTGAGTCAGGTCTACGGATTGCTCATGCAGCTTGGCCTGTGCTCTCCATATACCAAATGACGTCTGCAAAACGCCATAGCACTGTCAATTAAAAAAAAAAAAAAGTCCAACACAGTACTGTGCAAAAGTCTTAGGCACCATATTTTTTTTTCATACAAACTGTTATCGGTTTCTATTTTATGACTTATCGAGTCAGTACAAAAACATTTTAATGTTCCAAACATTCGTTTTCCAGCACAAAATTAAATGCTACAGAAATTTTTTTTTTTGCATCGGAGCAACATATTACATAAGAGAGCGCTTTTTAGATTAAAAAAGAAAACGTAATGAAGGCTACTGGGTTTTGGTGCAAAATGAAGAAACAAGTGTGACAAAGTGTCCAGAAGAACTGTGGCTGGTTCTGTAAGATGTTCAGTAAAACCTACAGCTCATTTCCTTATCAAACTGCATTCATTGTACCTGAGACAACTATTATTTAAAGCAAAGAGTCATCTCATCATCTCTAGCCGCTTTATCCTGTTCTACAGGGTCGCAGGCAAGCTGGAGCCTATCCCAGCTGACTACGGGCGAAAGGCGGGGTACACCCTGGACAAGTCGCCAGGTCATCACAGGGCTGACACATAGACACAGACAACCATTCACACCTACGGTCAATTTAGAGTCACCAGTTAACCTAACCTGCATGTCTTTGGACTGTGGGGGAAACCGGAGCACCCGGAGGAAACCCACGCGGACACGGGGAGAACATGCAAACTCCGCACAGAAAGGCCCTCGCTGGCCACGGGGCTCGAACCCAGGACCTTCTTGCTGTGAGGCGACAGCGCTAACCACTACACCACCGTGCCGCCCACAAAGAGTCATCTCAGACCAAATATTGCCTTTGTTTCATTTATCATGGCTTACTGCTGTTTATAGTATTTTTTAAATGTTGAAACATTTCATTTCATTATTTTGTAATCCGGGGCGGCACGGTGGTGTAGTGGTTAGCACTGTCGCCTTACAGCAAGAAGGTCCGGGTTCGAGCCCCGGGGCCGGCGAGGGCCTTTCTGTGCGGAGTTTGCATGTTCTCCCCGTGTCCGCGTGGGTTTCCTCCGGGTGCTCCGGTTTCCCCCACAGTCCAAAGACATGCAGGTTAGGTTAACTGGTGACTCTAAATTGACCGTAGGTGTGAGTGTGAATGGTTGTCTGTGTGTCAGCCCTGTGATGACCTGGCGACTTGTCCAGGGTGTACCCCGCCTTTCGCCCGTAGTCAGCTGGGATAGGCTCCAGCTTGCCTGCGACCCTGTAGAAGGATAAAGCGGCTAGAGATAATGAGATGAGATGAGATTTTGTAATCCATTTTTGGTCGCCAGCATTGCTTTACATGTGCCTAAGACTTCTGGGTAGGTTTAAAAGCTATTGTAAAAACCTGCTCAGTAAATGGAGTTATGAAAATCTAAGATGTTTGTGAGAACGACTACACCTGACTACACCGCCTCTATGTCCCCTTCTTGAAATTCAACAACTCCTAACCAAGGCTTGTCTCGAGCAAAGCCAAAGCCTCCCACATTTCCAACTGCAATTCATATTCCACATCCATTACAGGTCTATAATCACTCTCCATGCCTCAGCTAAAGGTAACAGTCATGCATATTTAATCTTGATTAGATCTGAAGGTCCATGATGGAATCACCATGATGGATAGGTTCCCTTTTGGGTTCTTCCTCATGTCATGTCAGGAAGTTTTTCCTTGCCATTATTGCTTCTTGCTTGTATAATATTGTTTGAAATATAAATCTACATCTGTAAAGCTGTTTGGAGACAGTATCTATTGTTACTGAATTCGATATACTGGATTGATTTGAATCCCAACGAGGAAAAAAAAACCCTTGCAAGATGATATGCTGAAATTCTTTATATCATAAAATGCCAATCATCAGCAAGTGCAACTTTAGCAAAGACTCATTGATACTATTATTAATGCACAGATTACGAGTTATTCTGATCGTGAGTGAGGTGACTTCTACCGCAACTTAAGAATCATGTCCCTGTTTTTGTCAAAATTGTATTGCATCATGGACGTCTCAGCGCATCTCAGCAGACTGCGTCTGCATCAGTACAATAGATTTAGATGCCACAAATCCTATCCATAAATCCCCAGATGCCCATTCTATTTAAGGCTATATTCGATGAAGCAGAGGTCTATTCAGAAATTTTGGCAACATGGAGTCTCTCAAGGATCCAGGGAAGAGAAATGTGTTGTCGTGGCAACGGTGATCAGCAGACCATTGCCTCATCCTCTGCTGGATGTACGGTAAGCACACAGTCCATGGCAGAAGAAGTTTTTACACTCTACTGAAGCAGGAGGGTTTGACACACTTGCATAGGGAGCAGCATGAGGGATTGACTGGCTGCTTTTTTTAGCCCCCTTCTGTCTCTGTGTGTGTGTCTGTCTTTTTCTCTTTTTTCTCTCTGTAGTCTTAGCATGCCTCAGAATGTAGCTGAGCTTCATCTACCTCCTGTGTTTGCACTCATAAGAAAGTACATGTGTTTCCCTGTCGTCTTGGTACGAGGTGTTGATGCTACAAAATGGAGTGTGCCAAACCAAACACCACCATGTCAAATCCCTAGAGGCAGAGTGTGATAAAGTCATCAAGGTTGTTGCTCATGGTAGTGAAGGGGTTGGTACTTTCTCCGCATTAATAATTTGGGAGTACCATTTCACAATTTTCTGGGTCCGCAGAGTTCCATGTTTTTTCTTTTACTCTCTTTTTACACATGCCGAGCAACCTCTTGCTCCGTTCTCCCTGTTGGATAGCCATGCATTCGTGGACATTGAGGCGCATTTCGATGCAGTACGACTTTGATGGCAGACCTCATTCAGTGCCATAGCAAAGCCGACCTATCTGGAGTTAGGTAGGACAGAATGCATTGGTCTCTGCTTTAGCAGTGATCATTTAAAAACAAGCACTAAACCACCATGATTCTCCAACATTTGCGAATCATTGTGTGCATCTGCGCCCCTGAATGATTCATTCCGCACATGGGAAGTGGTATAAAATTGGTATTATAATAATGCAGGACACTAGATCCACAAATGATTTGTGTATGGAGACCAGGATATTAAGAAATGCATAAACACACTCTTCATTAAAAAGTCAGGGAGAGGGAATCCGTTTCTCACTAAGAAAGCATTTTCATTTTTCTGTCAACAAGGGCTAGTGAGAAAAGAGAGAGGCTAAAGGAGGAAAAGCACCATATCCTGCAAAAACAAACATGAGACACATTAATAGAAAAGGCAAGGCTGATATGCTGTCTAAATTCTAAATCCCAGAAATTGTAGGTTAAAAAAAAGGAATTATTATTATTATTTCTAATATGCCTTATGGAGGATGTGGAAAGAACAGTGAAATAATAGTGATGTGGCAGTATCTTCTTTCCTGCTTGTTTAGCACAGATGGCAACTCAACAGGTTGTCTGGTCCACCAGGAAGACCACAATCACTGCCCTGACTCCAGAACATGATTTCTCCAGAGCCACCACTCTCCCATACTGTTAAATTGAAATTGTCTCCAATACCATAAAACTAAAACTCAGAAAATGTTTAAATGTACACAGTTGGATTTATGGCCTGGGTGGTTGCAGATGGCTCAGCAGTTCTGGAGTTGATGCTGGCAGACTGTTCACAGCTTGTGTTCACTTAGTTGGGGAAGTATTGTTTTGTTTTGTTTTTTTAACCAGTGTTGTTTTCAGTCACAGTGCAGCTTCTATATGACTAGCGGCGATACGAGTTTTTCCACCCCGTTTGTGGTTGTGTAAAAGTCACACTCAGGAAAGAGGAAGCCCAAAGTGTTTACGCAACTGTTCCTTCCCCAGGAACAACATGTATGTCACAGATAACCAGCAGTGACAAAGACGTGCTGTACCAGTCAAAAGTTTGGATACATTTTCTAATTCAGTGGTTTGTCTTTATTTTTATTAATTAAAAGTCACTTCGTGTCTTAAAGTGCCATTCCACCATTGGATGTATTCTTTGGCATAAAATACAACATATTTTATGACAACATGACTAGACAGAGAAATCTTTTAGCTTCAAAATGATAAACATAATTTTTTGACAACGACAAGTATATTAATTTTGCGACCAAAGTCACCTACCCTTTTAATTTCCGCACGGTAGTGAAACGTGATGTCATCGGCAGGTTCCCCTTCTTGTGTACCACGTGTCGGTCTATTTTTAGACCAGAAAACCCCCAAAGTGAGAGAGTCATTTCTCCTCGTATATGGGGGCCAAAAAAATTGCGAAAAATTTTGAGTTAATCTTTCAGTTAGCTAGATTTATTGGTATTAGCTAGATTTATCGGTATTATTTTTATCGCGTTCTATCCGCCATTGCTGATAATATGTGCCACGCCACACGTCACGTGGTACACAAGAAGGGGAACCTGCTGATGACATCACACGCGGAAATTAAAAGGGTACGTGACTTTGGTCGCAAAATTAATATACTTGTCGTTGTCAAAAAATTATGTTTGATATATCATTTTGAAGCTAAAAGATTTCTCTATCTAGTGATACCATTTATATATGTTGTCAAAATATATTGTATTTTATGCCAAAGAATACATCCAATGGTGGAATGGCACTTTAAGGTAATGATGTATGTCGATTCTCTTTAGTTAGTTGAGTGGTTCTTGATATAATATGGATTACTACAGTTGTACAATAGGGTTATTTACTGTATGATCTCAAATGCATTAAGAAGGCAAGAAATTGCACTAATTAACTTTTGACGAGGCATATCAGTTAATTGAAAAGCTTCCCAGGTGACGACCTCATGAAGCTGGTTAGGATAATGACAACAGTGTGGAAAGCGTCATCAAGGTAAACGCTGGATACTTTGAAGAACCTAAAATATGAAACATATTTTGTTTTTTTAACCCCCCCTTTTTTTTACCACATAATTCCATATGTGTTCCATACAATGTTGAAAATGGTCCTAATACAGAAAAACCTATGAATGAGTAGGTGTGTCCAAACTTTTGACTGGTATTGTATATCTACGCCTCAGAGTTGCACAATGTCAGTTTGGGTTCTGTGTACGTTTATATTTAGAAGCATGGTCTAACGGTGTAGTGGTTAGCACTGTCGCCTCACAGCAAGAAGGTCCTGGGTTTGAGCCCAGTGGCCGATGAGGGCCTTTCTGTGTGGAGTTTGCATGTTCTCCCCGTGTCCGCGTGGGTTTCCTCCGGGTGCTCCGGTTTCCCCCACAGTCCAAAGACATGCAGGTTAGGTTAACTGGTGACTCTAAATTGACCGTAGGTGTGAATGTGAGTGTGAATGGTTGTCTGTGTCTATGTGTCAGCCCTGTGATGACCTGGCGACTTGTCCAGGGTGTACCCCGCCTTTCGCCCATAGTCAGCTGGGATAGGCTCCAGCTTGCCTGCGACCCTGTAGGACAGGATAAGCAGCTACAGATAATGGATGGATGGAGCATGGTCCAACTTATTCCATATTCAGAGCTAACAGAAACATGTCCACTTAGAGTAAGCCTGACCGTACATGACTAGGTTCACTGACTCCCCAAATCAAACAGGGTGTCATACATTCCCCCTTTCACCACTCTCTGGTACCTTTATTTTGAATTAATTCTATATGCTTGCTATGACGTGGTTTTGTTTTGGATTTGGTCCTGTCTATGCCCCTGTCGCGACGTTGACTGATTGCCCTAATGTGTTCACCTGTACTGTGTCTTACACTGATTAGTCCGGTTATTTCTGCCCTGTTGTTTCTGTCCATCTTTGCAAAGTCTTATGATGCTTTTTGTCTAAGTCTAATCATTATTTTTCAAATTCTGTTTGTTCTGCTTCCGACCCTGTCTTGATATCCATGTGTTGACTATGGATTATCCTGTGCCATGGACACTGGATAGCCATTTCTGGATTGCCCACAAAAAAGCATGCTCTGTTTAGGCACTTGTGTCCTGCTTCCCACATCTGCATGTTACATCGAATTAGTTTAACCTGGTTACAGGGCTGAACGATTGAGGAAAAAATCTACACTGCAATGCTATATGTTTGTGATAAATATTGTACCATTTCTTTAAAACAAAAAGTCAAACATTTCCTCTGATAAACTATTTCTAAATGAAAGCACTACATCAATGAAAATGGTTTGTTTAGATGGAAAATTAGGGCAGTAATTAGGCAACACATTGTTGAACCTGATATAATTGTTTTACTTTAACCCTTGCCTACTCACCCACACTTTGATTAAACAATATAGCCAATGTTGATCTTTTTATAAGACTGAAAAGCAATAAATTTGGGCTCAACTACCTTCTGTATTTGGCCAGAACGCAAAATTCCTCAATAATCTTCGCAGTAATGTAATAACTAAAGATATGGCCGTGTGTTGGGTTGTTACTGTCTGTATGTCATTTCTTTCCTCATAACCTTGTCATGTCTCTCTGGGCTATGACATACGGCATATCAATCTGTGGTCAATCAAATAAATTACAAAGACCCTTTATCCTGTCTGAAGTGGCCAGTCATTATGGGGGTCATGATCCAATACTTCAGAACCAATACTGGCTGAAATGCTCGCTCAGTATTGAGTTTGATTTATTCTTCCACTGACATATTTAATCCACTAGCATGTTCAATGCCAGATTCAGTTACTGTGAGTCATCAGTACTGAATCAGTGTCACATACTAGCCAATACTCTCTGTATTGTATTAGTAATGCAAAAATGTTGGCTTGTTATACCTCTAATCAAATCAGTTACAAAAATCACGTTTATTGAACATCCTCTTGTAAACGTCACATAGCTCTAACAGTGCTTAATACACATGGTTGGGTTCAGAAATGGTTGTGTATTGTATGATAGATCCAACATGATTTGTATATCTGCAAATTCATATTAAAGCTAGACTGCCTTTCAGATTGTTCAAGTTTAGGTCATAAAAATAATTTCCCTGGCACCCAATTATTTTTGTTTAGTGGACTGAAAGCTACTGAATTTGAATCACAGACTTCCAATTTTATTAGTTTTTTAAAAATAAGAATTTGGCCCTAAATTCTCCGCTACTTTTTCCTGGTTCACCATGATCCAATTCAAGATATTACGTCATGCATCACGTGGTGGGCTTTCCCCATTCACACAAGGCATTGTGGGATACAAATTTGAGACAGGAGAGAAAAATGGAGGACACAAATGAAACGTGAAAGACCGACTACAGCAACGGAAAGTGAGAAGTAAAGACATTATGTTGCGAAGGAAAGGAAACGCAGGACCAAACTAATAAATATCGGCGGTCAGCGAGCACCTCGGTGTGATCAGCTGTTTGTTTAGTGACAGAATGATGTAACTGTCAGTGCATGGTCAAAGGTAAACCTGTAGATGGCAGTAATGCAACACTGTGGATGCCAGCTGCCGTAAAACCCAAAAGAAGAAGGTAAACCTGCACATGCGCACACGGACTTCCTCTGTCTGCTTGACTGCGTGAAGCGAGCGATTTCATGCACATTATTTGCGAATCCCCTAAATTTAAATAACTTCCCAGCCACATAATGGCCTGGGTTTTTTTAAGAAATTACAGAAATAAACATACATCACAATGACCACATTTCAGAGGGAACTAAATTTCACTGATTTTATGAAATCGAAAGGCCGTCTAGCTTTAAACGTTGATGAAGGTTGAGATTAGGGTTGACATGGGGTTAGCATTCATACTTTCTCTTTTAACCTCATTTGTATGAATTCTGGTATTTTTAATAAGTATTTAACAAAAATGTGGCAATTAATGCCAACATGCTAGGGTTGTCAGCGAACAGGAACACATTATTCAGAACTGACCGATATCGTGTTCAAAACATACAAATTCAGATATGAATAGGATGCACATCATTTCAGAGTGGTTCACATGGCATTGGGCTGAGACGCAACAAATAGTAATGTGAGCAGGAGGTTTTTATTTAATTTTGGGCAAGTGGCCAGAATTGAAGCTTATGTGACAAAAGCCCACGGTGATTAACATGAATGTGAACAATGCATTTACACTGATACATTTACAGTGTTCATTCATTAATTTATTATTTACATTTAGGGAAATGGAACCGACTCAATTTGTGAGAAAATGTCATGGAGGTTACAAAAAAATAATTGTGCTGGCAAAGAAGGGAAGGAAGGAAAGAAACATGGAAGAAAGGAAGGAAATAATGGAAGGAAGGAAGGAAGGAAGGAAAGAAGGGAGGGAAGGAAGGAAGGAAGGATGGATGGATGAATGAATGAATGAATGAATGAATGAATGAATCGATCAATCAATCAAATTTGGCCACTCTCACTTTGGGTTTAAAATATTTACAGAACTTAACAGACTAAATCGATACAGATAGATGTACAGACAGTGGCATTGCCCTACAACTCTACAGTCTGCATGCTCTTCAATAAATGCATGATACTTCTGATTGAGATGGTGATCTTCACTTATAAATCCGTGTACATACCTCATTCTCTTTTGTGCATTAGTTATATAATGGGTTGTGTCAGGAAATGTCTATTGAATACAACTGTCCAAAGAATCTGTGAATGTCGAGTTATTACGCATATCAGATGTTCTTTAAAAGCCTTTCTCTTAGCCAGACTACATTAGCATAGATGTGTTATACTACTGGAGTGCTCCTGCCTTCCAGAACCTGGCAAAACCCACTCTGCATTAGTCTTTATTACCTTCGGGAAAAATATACAGAAAACAGACATGGGCCAATTAATAAGAGCATAAAGAGATTGTAAAATGAGATTATGGCATTAAATATGGTAGTCAGAGACTGGTTTGTGGTTTTGACTGCTTTTTACTCTGATTCAGACAGTAGGCTAGCTGTTAAGGAATGACAGCAAACAGTGACAGAGGGGTAGCGAAGGCAAGAGTTCTACCACCAGCCGTTTCCCATGATACAGCACCTGAACGACAAGTTGCTGGATTCTCTGAACCCCAATGAAAAGCACAGAGATGGACTGAAAAACTAATCAAAATGTGATATGAATTAAAGAGTGGAGATAAGAGTGTACATTATGTTAAGGTATGTTCAGGCATTTTTACAAAAGCTCTGTTTAAATTCTGTTGGTCTCACATTTGTGGATATGGTGTGAATATCTAATACAGCACCAACATTTCTGCAATTATAACCGTTTTGAGATTATTTTACGAAGGCATCATTTAAGATAAACTTTCTTATTATATTAAAGCTTAAGATTTTTTTTTTAAATTAGGCTTTGGGTATGGCGGCATAGTGATTAGCACTGTCGCTTCACAGCAAGAAGGTTCTGGGTTCGAGCTCAGCGGCTGACGAGGGCCTTTCTTTGTGGAGTTTGCATGTTCTCCCCGTGTCTGCATGGGTTTACTCTGGGTGCTCCGATTTCCCCCAACGACATGCAGGTTAGATTAATTGGTGGCTCTAAATTGACTGTAGGTGTGAATGGTTGTTTGTCTCTGTGTGTCAGCCCTGCGATGACCTGGCGACTTGTCCAGGGTGTACCCTACCTTTTGTCCATAGTCAGCTGGGATAGGCTCCAGCTTGCCTGCGACCCTGCACAGGATAAGCAGCTACAGATAATGGATGGATGGAGGCTTCAGGTATCCTTTCTTTTAATTTTGGACTTCTTTGTCTTGATAAACTGTAAAATACAGAGATCACTTCCGTTTCCGGTTGAGAGTATGCTGTGCGCATTCTGGTTACCGCTTCTCACTGGAGCTTTTTATTTTATTTTATCTTTTGTTTTTCTTTGTGTTTTGTGTATTTTTTTTTTGTGTGTGTGTTTTTTGTCCACCGGTTATAGTGTACCTCCAGACCCAGTTTTGGGTGTCGGTTCCCTCCAGGCCTTGGACTGCCTTGGGTGATGCTTGTGCGCCTGCCTGTGGACTGCAGTGAGTTCGTTGCTCTTTTAACATCAGGGCTGTCCAGCGCTCTGTGCAGTGGTGCTTTTGTGCTTGGTGTGGTGTTCCGAGTGATGTTGCTCGGTGGCGTCGCGGCGGCTATGCAGGTGGTTTGGAAAATACCAGCGCTCTGTGTGGCGGTGCTTCTGTGCTTGCTTTGTGGATCCATGGCACAATGTTCCAGGTGATGTTGCCCAGCGGCGGCTGTGCAGGCAGTATGGGACTTATTTTCTTGTGCCTTTTGGTGGGACTGTGGCTGCTACACCATTGGAATTACATCCTGACCCTCTTTTGGTAGGATTTTTTTTTTTCTCCCTATAATTGTAAAGCAACCTTGGGTATGAGAAAAGCACTATATAAATTTAACTGATTATTATTATTATTATTATTATTATTATTAAATTTAAAAAAAAAAGTGTGACTCCAAATCAGCACAGGTGCAGAACGAGAAATCCACTCTCCATGGTGCTGAAAGTCCACACAGGTAATTCTGAAGCTCAACAGTATGTATGTACCAAAAATCAGCTATGGAATAAATCATGAGTGCATATGTCATATGTGGACACTTCAAAATACAATCACTACTGCAGTTCATTTGTAAGGCAGATGTTGAAGTAGAATTTATGGGCAGCAATTACATCCTCCAAAAATTGGCACATTCTGTGAGCAGCATTTTTTTTTTTTTGGGTGGGGAGGGTGTTGCTGCAATATTTCTGTTCCGTGAAAGAGAAAACAGGACGTCAGACTTCACTGCAACTAAGGAATGCATTTACAAATGCGAGTTAAATAGGTGTCTTGGGGAAACTATTTTCTTTAAAATCTTTAAAGGAGATACGCAGAACCTTTATTTTTAAATAAATTTCTGAGTGGATAGTATCTCCATCCTTGACTCTTGTATGCTACATAAACGGGAATAAAAAAATATATTTTTGAGAGTTAAAATCGACCGTAAAGTTGGCATTCGAGCTGCCCCGCTGAGGCAGCCAGCCCTGAGTGCATAATGTCACAGCGGTAACTGGTTTTAAGGGCGAGGCCTTTGACAGCTAGACCAAAGTCATATGAATAAAAATTTATGGTGAAAGTAAGAAATGCCGTTACCGACTTGCTCAACTAAGACTGATTTGACTTCATTGATTGTGGGTTAGGGCAGCACAGTGGTGTAGTGGTTAGCACTGTCACCTCACAGCAAGAAGGTCCGGGTTCGAGCCCCATGGCCAGCGAGGGCCTTTCTGTGTGGAGTTTGCATGTTCTCCCCGTGTCCGTGTGGGTTTCCTCCGGGTGCTCCGGTTTCCCCCACAGTCCAAAGACATGCAGGTTAGGTTAACTGGTGACATCTAAATTGACCGTAGGTGTGAATGTGAGTGTGAATGGTTGTCTGTGTCTATGTGTCAGCCCTGTGATAACCTGGCGACTTGTCCAGGGTGTACCCCGCCTTTCGCCCATAGTCAGCTGGGATAGGCTCCAGCTTGCCTGCGACCCTGTAGAACAGGATAAAGCGGCTAGAGATAATGAGATGAGATAATTGTGGCTTGACCCTCATTAAAACAGGATGGGTGTTATAATTTATGCAACATACATGTACAAGCATGCATTTTCACTGATAAAACGTAAAAGGCTAATTAAATAATCAGATGAACTGAGACAATCACATTCTGAAGCAAATTATACCGGTAACTTAAATACACAATACAAGTTACATGTATTAATCTAAATGCAGGTAAACAATGTGTTGTTTTGTATCCAAATGAGAGTCGAAGCTTACCCGTATGTGTTCTCGCTTCTTGAAGGCCGATCTTGTGGCCAATTGTTTTGAAACAATCTAACTTTCAGTTGTTTGTTCAGTTCTCCGTTCATTTGCTTCTTCCACGCAAGGGTGAGATGGCAGCAATATCCAGCGGAGAAATCAGACGGCTGCTTCACTCATTCTCTATTTTCTCCATACTGAGTACTCTGCCATTACTGCTCAGCTCAGGCAATTACTAAAACCCGGGACAGAACGGGACGTCACCAGATTTAGCAACAACCGCGGGGAGGTCACTGCCTGAGCGATAATATGTCCCGTCCCGTTCCATCCCGGGTTTTACAACAACCCTTAGCTCACGCTCCGGGAGAACTGGTGCAACTGAACTTACTTTCCTTTTTTTTTTAAAAAAAAAGAAAGAAAGAAAATAAATACTTTCCTTTTCTTGTAGTTTTCTTTTCCTTTAATTGTTGGTACTGCACCCTCTTTCAATATGGGCTTATAGCCAACGCTCCTCAACAGATCAGAGGTCTCGTACAAGTCTTCAGTAAAATGTGCAGAGCAGAGGAGAAACCACTTCAAAGGTGCCCAATGTGCCCGTGAACTTCTCGCAAAATGCATCCAAATCTTTGCAGTTTGAACATTCTTGGGCCATGAACGCAATGTAAATCCACCTTCTGTCATGTTGCTGCACCCACCAGTAACACATCTACATGGCATGGCGATATATTAGCTCAAAATGGAGGATCGGAGTTGCAGTCAGCTCTGTGTTTTAGTATAGCGGAAATGGCCATGAGACCGATAGACTTCCTGCTGTGACGTTATGGACGTCAAGGTCATTCACTCAGACCGCTACCTATATGAGTCACTTTAATCATAAAAATTACTATATTAGATTCATCGTTAATGCTTAAAACTATTCCTGTGCCATTCTTGAGGTCTCAAGGTATTTATAAACAAAAAGTGAGGTCATGGTTCTGCGTATATGCTTTAAACCGGTGATAAAACACGAGACATATATTGTGAAATGAAATTTTTAAATCTACACAAGAATCCACAACGTGGGAGCAGACAATCGCTCAGGGCCACTGGCCAGTAAAGCCTGCTAAGAATCACATGTGACCACAGTTAAGAGGTCAGTCAGCTAAGCAGTCAATCAGTACCACAATTAGTATTGAACCATTCTGCTTTATGGAATGTTGGTAACACAGAAAAATCCCATCTAAATGTCTTATTGCACCACATGGGAGAAAAACAGCCCTTCTATTTTCCTGTTTTGCATCAGGTCAGTATCAGGTGAATGACGTCCGATGATGGATGATAACGGGTATCATTAAAGTTTCACAGACCATTTCAAAATCTTAGGCAAGGCGAAGGGAGGCAGTATGACGATTAAAGACAGCCCTTCTTCACAGCTTTGACAACATGCCATTGAGAAACAGAAGTATAAAGACCTTCTGAGCGCTCAACCTGTTCCAGGGAAAAGTTAAAAAAGCATACATGTCAATGTTGTACACTGATGATTTCAGAAACTATAGTTGCACAGGTTGTTTAATGTCCACCAATAAATGTTTAAAGCTCTCTAGTAAGAATCAAGTAATTCATCACTAAGCTTTAAAGGAAAAAAAAAGATGATGATGATGATGATGATAAAAAGAGCCCCCTATAAAGTCAGCATGAGTTCAGGAAATGCAATTGCAACAAACAGGCAGGTTTCTTTAATGACCTCATTTCTAAAGCAGATGAGGATGCAGTTCAAGATTCTGTGGCACATTTGCATAGCCACAAGTGCTCGACCTCAAGAAGGTACAGTTAAAGATGAACAACACAGACCTAATAGCAGCCGTGCAAAGACGCCGTATTACATAAACTGAATTTTATTCTCACTCAGTAATGTTTATTGATTTTATTTAACACATTATTCAAATCATCCGCTCGTCACTTTAGAGGCTGAATCTGATATGCTAAGCCCCGTTTGTACAGTATTACTGAGATAATTCCATCTTTTACAGGCACTACTCTGTGATTTCATTTCCATCCGGATCTGCAATGTTGGCAGTTTTTTTTTCTTCCCTAGGAAAATTCCAGCCTGAATGACTTAATGTTCTTTAACAAAGTCAACTGTGCTCTGATAATATCCAGTAGTCATCAGTGTGATTTTTGCTGGTAGATGTCATATCTTTTGTTGAACCACTATTTACTCATTTTACCCACAGATCAAGCGCTAATATTTCTGGCATTCATAAAATGATGAATGTTTCAGAAAAGTCTCTAAAAATGTCATCACCTTATCTCATTGTCTGCGTACTTTCTTCCCTGGGAGGAAAATTAATTTGATCTATTTATCTTTTAAGGAAGCCATGTGATTCGGTACGCAGACTGTCCATTATTGTTTGTTACATCCTTTGTAAAGCAATCTTGAGCATAAGAAATTGTACAAACAAGCAAATACATAAATAAATGAGGTTACAGCTATAGTCACATGCCACAATATTATTACCTTACACACATGGGGCTCATGGGGAGCAGCCACAAGGTTAAAACTGCTAGATATTCCTATCCTTGTGGGGATGACTGGTCCCCACGAAGATATTAATACTATGGTACGATTATCCTCAGGACACTGCCATGTCCAAGGCCTTGTGTAAACAGTGTTGGGCAAGTTACTCAAGAACTGTAATGCATTACTTATTACTTTTTGCTGTCATTTTTAAGTAATGCGTTACATTACAATATTACTGCATTTAAAAAGTAAGGCATTACACTACTTTTACATTACTTTATTCTCGCCAAAATGACTGGAATGGATTTGGTAATCTACAGAGCAAATCTAGCTCATGAGTCATGACTCTTTCACTTCCCATCCAGGAAGCCTGCAGACTAAAAACCAGCATGTTCAGGAATACCTTCTTACCCACCCACAATACCAAGGATAAATCGTCCTTTCCCTTCTTTAAAATTAAATACCAAGGATAAATCGTCCTTTCCCTTCTTTAAAATTAAATACCAAGGATAAATCGTCCTCTCCCTTCTTTAAAAGTAAATTTGGGACAGAATCAGGCAATGAGTCCCACATTTTCGATATTAATATCACATTCAAATCCAGCATTCAGGTAAAAAAGAGCGTGTTGAGGCAATGTAGCCTTGCTTACCTTGTCGTTGCTAGCAGTGACAGGGATCTTGGAGATAATTTTTCTGAAGGTGGGCGATTCCACCGTGGCAAGTGGCAGCATATCTTCCACAACATACTCCGCCACGAGCCTTCTCACCTCTCGTGGCTGGAGATTCTTTTGTTGGGTGAAAATCAGTTTCGGCTGCTTTGCTGGGGTTTTATCATCACTCCCAGTCCCATCCTCTCCTTTCCTGGCTAATTTCATGGTGCTATGGCACCTCTGCAAGTGCTTCGTCAAATTGCTTGTGCTGTTTTTAGACGTTGAAAGAGGTTTGGGATTTGCACACAGTGTGCATTTAACTAAAATGTTCTTTGAGTCCTTATTTTTAAGGAACTGAAAATAGTGGGTGTATGCCCATCTTGAAAACGAGCTATCTGACAAAGGAGATTCTGGTTCCGATCCCTGTCGGTCTCCATGTCCGTGACTAGTTAGTAAAAGGAAGTGAAAAGTTCTGCGCGGACTTTTATCAGTAGCTGATCTCGCGGTGATCCGCGAACTTTGTATGAAGAAAACACACAAAACAATCCAGGTTAAAAATGCATTGTAACGTGCGTTACTGGCACTGTAACGAGTAAATATTACTGGTTTTCTCTCCTGTAATGCCTTACATTACTGCGTTACGCCAAAAAGTAATGCATTACAGTAATTAATTACTTTTGTAACACATTACTCCCAACACTGTGTGTAAAACATGAAGGATATGTGTGCGACCTGCACAAAAAATGACTGGTATCTTGATTCACACCTACATAACCAACATACCATATATTGCCATGGTAACATCAATTCTCAATTCCATTACTCGGCCAGTCATTGTAACAGACTGCCACTGACTCAGGTCCGTTATGAAACATATATCAGAGTAGCTGAGGAGGGAGCCGATAGCAATTCACCATAAAGAGAGAGAGAGAGAGAGAGAAAGAGAGAGAGAGGATATTACACGGTTGTACAAAGATATGAAGTTTATCTTCGAGTGCTGAACATGTACACGAGAAGATAAACTTCATATCTTTGCACCACTGTGTAATGTTCTTTATATTATATAGACACCCACAAAAAAAAACATGCAAGTTAATCAAAACAATTTTAATTTTGAACCAGTTTGCCATTTTGACAACACACGTCAAGTCAGTGGGAAAACACTAGGAGTGACATCATTGGAATGAAATATCTAGAATTATTATATATATATAAAAATATATATTTTTTTATTTAAACATATATAGGAGTTTGCCCTAAGAGCACTAAATACTCATCTAGAGGGCTCACTCGATTATTATATATATACAGGCCACTTTTTCCATGGAATAAAAATGTATTCTATTCCCTTGTAGTGGGTTTACTGATGGCATGCTATATTATCATATCGTTTTCCTCCATCTATCCACTCTACCCAAAGGAGAATGAGCGTGCAATATTGTTATAATATTGCATGTTGTCAAGACAACACAATGTCGCACATCGGAGCTCATGCGAAGATCCAACGACAAAACTTTTCTGCTGCGCGTGCGCACACTCATTTCTTTGTCAGCCAGGAAAGAGAGAAGATCCAGCGCTAGGTACTAAATAAATAAACTGAAAACTGAAACTAAAGACGCATTGAACACCCGAAAGGCTACCAAAAGTTCATTATAGATTCTTTACGCATATTTACAAGAGAAAAACAGACCAACGGACATCGAAAAACTGGAAAAGAGACACATCGGAGATGTAAAACGTCCGCGCTCACGAGCGACTGTCACAATTTGTAAACAAACATGGCCGCGAGGTTTGCTTCATTAAAAGCCGAAGATTTAGAGAGAATTTTGAAAGAGAAAGACGTGTTAAACACCAGAAAGGCTACCAAAACTTCACTGGATATTCTTCACGCATTTAATCTTCCACATTAAATATATGGAAAAGCTGGATAAGACCCGCATCAGAGATGTAAAACTTCAGCGCTAGTGAGTGACTCTGACAGTTTGTACATAAACATGGCCGCGAGGTTTGCTTCATTAAAAGTGGAAGATTTAAAGAGAAAGATGTGCTGAACACCCTAAAGGCTACCAAAACTTCACTGGATATTCTTCATGCATATTTACAAGAGAAAAACATACTAACGGACATCGGAAAACTGGAAGACAGAGCAATAGCGGAAATATTGTCAAAATTCTACTTGGAGGTGAGGAAAAGTGACGGAGACTGACAGTACAAGAGGACTTCACTCATGGACTTCACTCAGCAAAGCCCTTTTATTTTGAACAACTGCAATGTAACAATTAACTATGACCAAAAGTAACTGTGCATTTGAACTATCATCCTGGATATAGCTTGTATATAAGTTGGGTTGTTGTTCAGGCTTTTTGGACTTGTACCATTTTTATTGTTAGAACTTTGACTTTGTACACTGGATTGACAGAACACTGAATTACATTCGATCAGAATCAGCATTCAATGTTGGTAAGTTACCCTCCTGTTCTTAACTTTTTGTAAAATCTATAATTGTTCCATCGAATGTGTATGTATTATAATAATAATAATAATAATAATAATAATAATACCATGCTGAGGACATTCCTCATAGAGGCCCTCAAAATGCACCATCTCAAACCTACCCAAGGCAAACAAAAAGTAAATGGACCAGGAAGGAGTATATGGAAGTGATGGAGGCATAATTTAAAGCTCTATCAATGCCCAATGCATCAGTCACAAAAGACACGTACAATATCTGGTGGGCAAAACATCCTATAATAAGACCTCACATGGATGCCAATAAATTGACAAACACCAGACAGGAAAACTATCAAAGTATAAAGATCTAGAGATAGAAAAAGAGAAAATGTGGGGCATGAAAACAGCAACAATTCCACTGGTCATTGGTGCCCTTGGGCTTGTTAAAAAGGGAATTGAAAAATACACCAACAAGATCCCTAGGAACACCAGAATTGAAGAGCTTCAGAAGCTCGTTCTCCTTGGAACTGCTCACATACTCAGGAGGACTCTATCCATCAAGTAATTCACCAGACTTATGACTGCCTCAGGTTCAAGGGATAAACTCGGGACCATGAGAGAAAAGAGCAGTACTTTTAAGGATAAAGACAATAATAATACTGGCTGTCTTTTTTCGTGGTATATCAGATATATTCCATTCAGCTAGCATGATCTTGAACTCATCTTCGACTCATTCAGTATCATGCTCGCTGAATGGAATAGATCTGATATACCACTCAACGCCAAGCGATATTATTTAAATATATGTCACTCAGATCTGTGATATATTTCGTATGAAAAATACAAGTTTTTCAACACGAGAAGATAAACTTCACATCTTCAAGCCAATGTGTGATTTTCTTTATATTATACAGACACATCTACAAACAAAAAGTCCCCAAATTTATCAAAACAATTCATCGATTTCCTCATGAGTGGCATATAGAGATTTATGTCAGGGTTTTGGATCTTCACATCCTTGATGTAGCTCGTATAAAAAATACGAGTGGTGTATTTCCCAGTAAAACACTCCTATCCATATAATATATATGTATGTATGCCTGGCCTGCTGAACTGCACCATATCTCATTAACAGCTTTTATGCGGATAACGGAAGCAGTTCTGTGGGCTTTACAACTCCCTTTGGTGGGCAAGAGAGGGACTGTGCAGATTAATCGGGTGGACTGCAGAGCCATTCTGTCTGCGGTACTGAGGAAGAGTTTACATAATAGAGCATTACTGAAAGGCCAAATTCACTACTAATGAAGCCCTTGACCAGCTCAGGGTGTATGCAGGGTGAACCAGAAGCTCTCTCAGACACAAAATGAAAGACGGGCAGAAGGAAGGAAGAGGTTGGAGAGCATTTAAAATCAACGAAGAATGAATCTAAGCATGGTTTAGATCAACAAAGACACGATGATAAATTCCTAGGTGGCTTACATGTGACAAAACCTAAAAACTGTAGCTCAAACCCTAACAGTTCCGACTGAGATCAATTTGGATCAGCATGTTGGCATGATACGTCTGAGCCGAAGAAGTGGTTTTGCCGTTATTTGTATGCTCAGCACACAGCCTGTCAAAGACACTCTCTCACATCTGTGGAGAGCATTCAGAACGACACTGATCCCTCATGCAGGACCCCCTAGGGCCCATCTCAACCTCAACCCCACGTTTATACACGCTCACAGCTTCAATACAGCGTAACCCAAAATAAAGCGTGTCCATGAAATGAAATCAGTGGGGTGGCCATTGTGTCAAGGTTGTTCTCATCGTCTCTGACAGCTCTGCCTGCTGTTCAGCATGTCCTGAAGACCTTTCGCAAGCCAAGAACCTCTCCATGGAGTAAACAACAATGCTATGTGTCTGTGGCAAGCATGCAGCCATGTTATGTAACAGGGCCACTGTGAGAACACACACACACACACACACACACACACAAGACAGGAATTCATGCAAAGGCAGGATCTGGTTGGTTGGAAATGTCTCAGTGTGAATAAAGGTTTTAAATATATTCCACATGGAATGTTCTGGAGGACCAGGTACACACAAAACCAGGCACATCACGTTAGGATTAAACATCACACCATGGTGTTTACAATGCACTCATAAAGCAGATCAGTGAGTGTTATGCTTCACTTGATTTGAGCTTGACCCTCACCTGTGTCGTAATGAGAGCTGAAGCCAAAACTGGGGTTGAGGAACACTGAGGACATGACCACCACGATGAGCAGCGACGATGGCATCCTCCTCGGAAGGTTTGATGGAGCTGGACTGCAGTACTTTACGAATATTAACTCTTCAGCACCGATGCACTGAAAGGAATTACAGCCGGCAGTGAAGGTGAAGTGAAATGCAGCATTTTCCTCGTCACGGTGTCACACATCAGACTCGAGGGCTGCGAACCTAACCCCGTCCTCTGCCTTGATCAGCGCGCTCACGGTTTTGACTGACAGCTCGCTGTTCCGGCGCATTTCCCCGTGCTTTACAGGTTATTTCATGTCCCAGTGTTCTCGACGTGTGCCACTTCACCGACACGTTGCTCCTCTCTGCGTCCCTCTGCGTCCCTGCCTGCACCACTGCGTTGGCTGCTGTCCAGCGCCGGGGTGCTGAGAGCATCAGAGCTTCCTGCACAACATGTTCATTTGTGCCCAGCGCTGGAATGCAGCATCTGAGCTATTAACAGACTCCAGTGTTCTCCCTGCATCAGTCAATTAACACCGCCGCTTTATGATGCGTCTCCAAATCGACTGGATGCGGAGCAAAATGTGGTCGAGTTGACAAGTGCGCCATCTGCCGGCCGAACCGTGAACAGCACTGTGTGTTACAAGAAGGTGTGGACTGTCTTCGAGCAGCCTTCCTCTTCCTTTCCCAGCTGTCTTGCCAGGTCGGGTTCCACGTAGACCCTACTGATCCACATGTCATATTAATTAGAGCATAGTTTTACGCCAGGGTGGCACCTCACAGCAAGAAGGTCCGGGTTCGAGCCCCGTGGCCGGCGACGGCCTTTCTGTGCGGAGTTTGCATGTTGCTAAATTGACCGTAGGTGTGAATGTGAGTGTGAATGGTTGTCTGTGTCTATGTGTCAGCCCTGTGATGACCTGGCGACTTGTCCAGGGTGTACCCCGCCTTTTGCCCGTAGTCAGCTGGGATAGGCTCCAGCTTGCCTGCGACCCTGTAGAACAGGATAAAGCGGCTAGAGATAATGAGATGAGATGAGTTTTACGCCAGATGCCCTTCCTGCCACAACCGTGCCATTTCTGGGCTTGGAAAACAACCATTCACACACACTCACACACACTCACATGTATATGGGCATTTTAGAGCTACCAATTAGCCAAACTGCATGTGTTACCTTCAGGCTCTCCCCTTTTAGTTATGCTGTCCTAGTTAGTTTTGCCGGAGTCCCTGCTTGTACTCATCTCATCTCATCTCATTATCTCTAGCCACTTTATCCTTCTACAGGGTCGCAGGCAAGCTGGAGCCTATCCCAGGTGACTACGGGCGAAAGGCGGGGTACATCCTGGACAAGTCGCCGGGTCATCACAGGGCTGACACATAGACACAGACAACCATTCACACTCACATTCACACCTATTTTAAAATTCTTTAAAAATCAGACAATGTGATTTTCTGGATTTTTTTTCTCATTTTGTCTCTCATAGTTGAGGTATACCTATGATGAAAATTACAGGCCTCTCTCGTCTTTTTAAGTGGGAGAACTTGCACAATTGGTGACTGACTAAATACTTTTTTGCCCCACTGTATGCAAGCCATTATGTAATGTTTAAACAGGATACAGAGCATTCAGTGACTGATAGTCAAAAACAATCGCAATACCAGTGTGGTACACACTGGTAAATATGTAACTTTAAAACTAGACAGCCTCTCGATTTCATAAAATCGGTGAAATTTAGTTCCCTCTGAAATTTGGTCATTGTGATTTCATCTCATTATCTGTAGCCGCTTTATCCTTTTACAGGGTTGCAGGCAAGCTGGAGCCTATCCCAGCTGACTACGGGTGAAAGGCGGGGTACACCCTGGACAAGTCGCCAGGTCATCACAGGGCTGACAGATAGACACAGACAACCATTCACACCTACGGTCAATTTAGAGTCACCAGTTAACCTAACCTGCATGTCTTTGGACTGTGGGGGAAACCGGAGCACCCGGAGGAAACCCACACGGACACGGGGAGAACATGCAAACTCCACACAGAAAGGCCCTCGCCGGCCACGGGGCTCGAACCCGGACCTTCTTGCTATGAGGCGACAGCGCTAACCATTACACCACTGTGCCGCCTTGGGGCAAAGTACAAATTGTAAATAAAAACGGAATGCAATGATGTGGAAGTTTCAAAATTCCATATTTTATTCAGAATAGAACATAGATGACATATCAAATGTTTAAACTGAGAAAATGTATCATTTAAAGAGTAAAATTAGGTGATTTTAAATTTCATGACAACTCCACATCTCAAAAAAGTTGGGACAAGGCCATGTTTACCACTGTGAGACATCCCCTTTTCTCTTTACAACAGTCTGTAAACGTCTGGGGACTGAGGAGACAAGTTGCTCAAGTTTAGGGATAGGAATGTTAACCCATTCTTGTCTAATGTAGGATTCTAGTTGCTCAACTGTCTTAGGTCTTTTTTGTCGTATCTTCCGTTTTATGATGTGCCAAATGTTTTCTATGGGTGAAAGATCTGGACTGCAGGCTGGACAGTTCAGTACCCGGACCCTTCTTCTACGCAGCCATGATGCTGTAATTGATGCAGTATGTGGTTTGGCATTGTCATGTTGGAAAATGCAAGGTCTTCCCTGAAAGAGATGTTGTCTGGATGGGAGCATATGTTGCTCTAGAACCTGGATATACCTTTCAGCATTGATGGTGTCTTTCCAGATGTGTAAGCTGCCCATGCCACACGCACTAATGCAACCCCATAGCATCAGAGATGCAGGCTTCTGAACTGAGCGCTGATAACAACTTGGGTCGTCCTTCTCCTCTTTAGTCCGAATGACACGGCGTCCCTGATTTCCATAAAGAACTTCAAATTTTGATTCGTCTGACCACAGAACAGTTTTCCACTTTGCCACAGTCCATTTTAAATGAGCCTTGGCCCAGAGAAGACGTCTGCACTTCTGGATCATGTTTAGATACGGCTTCTTCTTTGAACTATAGAGTTTTAGCTGGCAACGGCGGATGGCACGGCGAATTGTGTTCACAGATAATGTTCTCTGGAAATATTCCTGAGCCCATTTTGTGATTTCCAATACAGAAGCATGCCTGTATGTGATGCAGTGCCGCCTAAGGGCCCAAAGATCATGGGCACCCAGTATGGTTTTCCGGCCTTGACCCTTATGCACAGAGATTCTTCCAGATTCTCTGAATCTTTTGATGATATTATGCACTGTCGATGATGATATGTTCAAACTCTTTGCAATTTTACACTGTCGAACTCCTTTCTGATATTGCTCCACTGTTTGTCGATGCAGAATTAGGGGGATTGGTGATCCTCTTCCCATCTTTACTTCTGAGAGCCGCTGCCACTCCAAGATGCTCTTTTTATACCCAGTCATGTTAATGACCTATTGTCAATTGACCTAATGAGTTGCAATTTGGTCCTCCAGCTGTTCCTTTTTTGTACCTTTAACTTTTCCAGCCTCTTATTGCCCCTGTCCCAACTTTTTTGAGATGTGTTGGTGTCATGAAATTTCAAATGAGCCAATATTTGGCATGAAATTTCAAAATGTCTCACTTTCGACATTTGATATGTTGTCTATGTTCTATTGTGAATACAATATCAGTTTTTGAGATTTGTAAATTATTGCATTCCATTTTTATTTACAATTTGTACTTTGTCCCAACTTTTTTGGAATCAGGGTTGTATATATGTTATTTACCAGATGGGAGGTTTGTATCGTGAAATACCGTGACCGAGGTCTTGAAAGTACTGAGCGAGGCCCTCTGGGCCGAGGTATTTCACCATACGGACCGACCTTAAGCTGGTAAATATATTTATTTTTTTCTTTACCAAATTCTAGCAGAAAACGAGAGCGCCCAAAAGGGAAAACCAAGCCAAGTCGCCATTTTGAATCCTCATTCACGGCTGTAATGCAAATTGCTTCCTCCTTGGTATACAAGTGCACTTCCATGGCAGGGAAAAAAAAAAAATTACATTTTGCCGCCTATGTAGTCCCTTATTTATAAAAAATTGAGTCATTCAGGATTCAGCCATGTTTTTGCTCTGCATTAGCAACAGTTACAGGTTTTTAGCTTTCTCCTGAAATATTTTCTTTTATTTCTTCTTCCTCAGGGTAGTAAAACTTGCTTTCGCTGTGAAGACTGTTGTTATCGCTATCCATGCTGTAAAATTGTTATTCTCCTGAGAAATGCTGGCAAAAATGTAAGATTTTTGATAATCTTATAAATAAATCTTATAAAAAAAGATAAATGTTGGCAAAAAATTCTACTATGTTTGTTGTTGTTGTGAACGAGCGAGTCACCAGAGGTCTGTAACTGGGGTCTGTACCGTAGGATACGGACCCGCTCACCAGCCAATCAGAGTGCAGGATTTGATGGAAACCGCACCATGAAAAAAAAAATACTGTTCATTTATTCAGGTGACATTGGGCATACCTAACAACCTGTGTTTTCTCCCCCCCCCAAATCTGTCCCTCTGAGTTACATGTCAATCCTGAGATTGAGATGCTGACCTCTTCTGCTCTTCGGACCTGCCTGATCCATCCTGATGCCCTATGTCTGGCTGGAGTCTCATCACGTTGCTCCTGTAGACGATGGCCCCATATGAAATGCATGTAAAACAACCACAAACCCGATCTTCATATTGCAGAAAAGAGCTATTAGGATCATACACAAAGTATGTTATAGTGAACCAACCAATCGTTTATAAACTTGAATGCCCTTAAATTTCATGATTTTGTGGATTACAAAATTGCTCAATTTATGTTTAAAAAAAAAAAAACCTATCCCTGACTGTATTCAGAGGTTCTTTCAAATCAGAGAGAGTCATTATGAATTGAGAGGAACTCATATGTTTGTTAAAACAAAGTTCAGAACAAATGTGAAACAGAGGTGTATATCTATAACAGGAGTTAATTTATGGAATGGTCTTGAAAATGAAATTAAACTGTAACACACTTAAAGGCTTTAAAAAAGCATACAAACATAAGATTATCAGTAAATACAAAACCGAGATATGAAATATGTTTGGATAAAAATGGTTTGATTTAAATTTGATCCAGCTACTTGATATGTAATGCTACAGAATACGAAAACGTCAAAATTAATATGCATGTTTTAGTGTTCATTTGAAATTGAAAGCTGTAAAATTGTATTGAACAAAATGTTCAATACAATTGAATTGAACAATAGATACTATTGAATAGATAGTATCTAGTTTAGTTTTTGTATTGTTCAATTCAAATGAGGATGGGTTCCCTTTTGAGTCTGGTTCCTCTCGAGGTTTCTTCCTCATGTCATCTGAGGGAGTTTTTCCTTGCCACCGTCGCCACAGGCTTGCTCATTGGGGATAGATTAGGGATAAAATTAGCTCATGTTTTAAGTCGTTCAAATTCTGTAAAGCTGCTTTGCGACAATGTTTATTGTTAAAAGCGCTGTACAAATAAACTTGAAAACTTGAATTGTATCAATAGATACAATTGAATTGAACAATAGATATAACATCTATTGTTCAATTCAATCTATTGATACAATTGAATTGAACAAGGGTTTTGCTGGGATACAAACCCGGGTCACTGGCATGATAATCCAGCAAACCCCCACTAGGCCACCAGGGGGATGATAAGTGCGGAGGTGTGAGGCGAAAGTAGAGTATCAAAAACGGTTTATTTACACTATATACAGTGCAAAGGAAAAAACAAAAGGATAATCCAAAAGCTCAGAAGATGTACAAAAAACAAAAATATCCAAAGGGTCAAAGTCCAAAATCCAACTAAGAAAAGAAGAGGCAAAAACTCAAACACTCAGAAGATCAAAAGGTCAAAACAAAATCCACAAAGTCCAAAAGAAAGAAGCAAAAACCAAGAATACAAAGACACAGGCAAGGTACATGGGACAGCAGGAACTAGCACTAATAGCATAGGAAAAAGACTCCTGACAAGGGAACAAACAGAGGGGTATTTATACACAAAACAATTAAGGAACAAGGTGGGGCAGGAAACAGGCAATCAAGACAAACACAAAAACATAGTGGCGGCCTCTAGAGGCCAAAACAAACATGACAAGATGGAAATAACAGCGGCCTCTAGAGGCCAAAACAGTCCCAGTCCTAACAAGATACTCTTGTTACTATTATAATTTTATTTTTAATTTTTTTTCCTTTTTGTTTCTTTCCTTAATTCCTTTGGCATAAAAAAAGAAAAAGACAGTCTTTAATTTATGAAATGTGATAAGGGTAGACGCAATAAGCTTTTGCTTCAGTCTAATCCTTTTCGGTCTTTCTTGCTGATATGTATGTAACCAGTGTGTATGTTATTGAAAGTTGAAATGACCGAAATAAATAATTAAATTTAAATCTAATGAACAGGTGAAAGTCACACTTGGAGGACACTCTGGACACTTACAGTAATGCTTTTATGGCTGAGGACTACAGTTTGAACAGTTTTGCACCCAAATTTCCATCAATGAAGAGTTTATAACATCAACGAAACTGACTTCATGTTAAAACTGTTAATGTTATCGTCATGCTGTCTGTTGTTGCCCAAATGAGGATGGGTTCCCTTTTGAGTCTGGTTCCTCTCGAGGTTTCTTCCTCATGTCGTCTGAGGGAGTTTTTCCTTGCCACCGTCGCCACAGGCTTGCTCATTGGGGATAGATTAGGGATAAAATTAGCTCATGCTTTAAGTCATTCAAATTCTGTAAAGCTGCTTTGCGACAATGTCTATTGTTAAAAGTGCTATACAAATAAACTTGACTTGACTTGACATGTCTTTGGACTGTGGGGGAAACCAGAGCACCCGAAGGAAACCCACACAGACACGGGGAGAACATGCAAACTCCATACAGAAAGGCCCCTGTCGGCCACTGGGCTCAAACCCAGAACATTGTGTTCGAGCAGCCATTGTAAAACTCATCTCATCTCATTATCTGTAGCCGCTTTATCCTGTTCTACAGGGTCGCAGGCAAGCTGGAGCCTATCCCAGCTGACTACGGGCGAAAGGCGGGGTACACCCTGGACAAGTCGCCAGGTCATCACAGGGCTGACACATAGACACAGACAACCATTCACACTCACATTCACACCTACGGTCAATTTAGAGTCACCAGTTAACCTAACCTGCATGTCTTTGGACTGTGGAGGAAACCGGAGCACCCGGAGGAAACCCACGCGGACACGGGGAGAACATGCAAACTCCGCACAGAAAGGCCCTCGCCGGCCACGGGGCTCGAACCCGGACCTTCTTGCTGTGAGGCGACAGCGCTAACCACTACACCACCGTGCCGCCCCCATTGTAAAACTATAGGTAATAATTATAATTTTGTTTACGGAAATAGCACAGACAACATTCTTGTTTCGTTTTATATATACACGGTACTGTGCAAAAGTCTTAGGCATATGTAAAGAAATGCCGTCGACCAAAAATGGCTTAAAAATCCATCCATCCATGCATTATCTGTAACCACTTATCCTGTACAGGGTCACAGGCAAGATGGAGCCTATTCCAGCTGACTATGGGTTAGAGGCGGGGGACACCCTGGACAAGTTGCCAGATCATTACAGGGCTGACACACAGAGGCCAAGTTTACATTAGACCGTATCTGTCTCGTTTTCTTCACGGATGCACTGTCCGTTTACATTAAACCGCCTGGAAACGCTGGGAAACGGGAATCCGCCAGGGTCCACGTATTCAATCCAGATCGTGTCAGCTCCGGTGCTGTGTAAACATTGAGAATACGCGGATACGCTGTGCTGAGCTCTAGCTGGCGTCGTCATTGGACAACGTCACTGTGACATTCACCTTCCTGATTCGCTGGCGTTGGTCATGTGACGCGACTGCTGAAAAACGGCGCGGACTTCCGCCTTGTATCACCTTTCATTAAAGAGTATAAAAGTATGAAAATACTGCAAATACTGATGCAAATACTGCCCATTGTGTAGTTATGATTGTCTTTAGGCTTGCCATCCTTCCACTTGCAAGTGGTAAGTGATATGCGCTGGGATCACACACACAGCGGCTCAGTCCCGAATCACTGCTCGTGCACTTCACTCGCGCGCTCTGTGAGCTGTGCAGGGCCGGAGTGCGCACCCTCCAGAGGGCACTCGCTGTTCAGGGCGGAGTGATTTGGAGTGCAGGATGCCTGCGGAGCCGAGCGTATCCGTGTATTGGTGTTGCTGTGTGCACGCAAATCGTGTATTGGTGTTGCTGTGTGCACACTAATCGTTTTAAAAACGTTAATCTGATGATCTGCTGATACGGTCTAATGTAAACATGGGCAGAGACAAACAACCATTCACACTCACATTCACACCTACGGTCAATTTAGAGCCACCAATTAGCCTAATCTGCATGTCTTTGGACTGTGGGAGGAAACCCACACAGACACAGGGAGAACATGCAAACTCTGCACAGAAATGCCCTGTCCGCCACTGGGCTCAAGCCCAAAACCTTCTTGCTGTGAGGCGACAGTGCTAACCACTACACCACCGTGCTGCCCCAGCTTAAAAATAATGAAATGAAATGTTTCAACCTTAAAAAAAAGACAATAAACAGTAATCAGTAAGCCATAATAAATGAAACAAAGGCAATATTTGGTATGAGACGACCCTTTGCTTTTAAAAAATAGTAGTCTCAGGTACAATCAGTGCAGTTTTATAAGGAAATGAGCTGTAGGTTTTACTGAGCATCTTACAGAACCAGCCGCAGTTCTTCTGGACACTTTGACTGTCACACTCGCGTCTTCATTTTGCAGCAAAACCCAGCAGCCTTCATTATGATTTTGTTTTTAATCTGAAAAGTCCTCTCTTATGTAATATACCGCTCAGATACAAACGTTTTTTCTGTAACATTTCATTTTGTGCTGGAAAACGAACATTTGGAACTCTAAAATGTTTTTGTACTGACTCGATAATGTAGAAGTCATAAAATAGAAATCTATAACAAAGTTTGTATGAAAAACAATAGGGTGCCTAAGACTTTTGCACAGTACTATATGTGCATATAAAAAGTTAATACTGGCTAAAGCAGAAAGGTGTGCTACAGTAACACTTCTGTGGGATTGGACCATATAGGCTAGCCTTCGACACCCATGACCTTGTCACCGGTTCACCGGTTGTCCTTCCTTGGAATACTTTTGGTAGGTACTAACCACTGCATACTGGGAACACCCCCACAAGATGTGCAAATGAGCACACTTCATGCTTTATCACTTATTTCTTCTCCTGACTCCAAGTCCTTTTCAGAAAAAGAATGAAGACTGAATGACTGCATTTAGGAATAGCAATCAGCTTTTTGTGCCCTGAGCTGTTTCTCATAAGGGAAAGGCTTTACATCATACAGCATTTATGCTCTTCCACGGTTGATTACTGGTTTCGCATACAAGGTCTTGATGAGAGCTGAGTCCACACAGCACATGTTGACATCCATCACCTTGTTTCTGTTCGTGACATTCGTGCTGTGACCAGGTAAGCAACTGTGTGCCGAATAAAGTAAGTGTACACAGTGTTTAAAAACACCAGCAACACTGCTGTGTATGACACACTCCTACCAGCACCACATAAATGACTATGTCAAGTGCTGCTGCGCTGACGATCAAGGACATGCACAAGGCCAGGCTAAAGTTACCCGAGCAACAGCACATTTTCCCTTTTTGCTGATGTGGCTGCATAAAAACAAGTAGCCCATAACTGCTAAAGTTAGACCCCTCCCTGGGTGAGGGGTAGCCCTTTTTTTTTTTTTTTTTTTTACATTTTTTTCTTTTTTAACTGCAACACACCCAAATTTCAAAATGCATTTAATTGCAGCTGCAGCTCCAACTGTCAATAATAATAATAATAATCTCATCTCATTATCTGTAGCCGCTTTATCCTGTTCTACAGGGTCGCAGGCAAGCTGGAGCCTATCCCAGCTGACTACGGGCGAAAGGCGGGGTACACCCTGGACAAGTCGCCAGGTCATCACAGGGCTGACACATAGACACAGACCATTCACACTCACATTCACACCTACAGTCAATTTAGAGTCACCAGTTAACCTAACCTGCATGTCTTTGGACTGTGGGGGAAACCGGAGCACCCGGAGGAAACCCACGCATGCAGACACGGGGAGAACATGCAAACTCCGCACAGAAAGGCCCTCGCTGGCCACGGGGCTCGAACCCGGACCTTCTTGCTGTGAGGCGACAGTGCTAACCACTACACCACCGTGCCGCCAATAATAATAATAATAAATACATTTTAAACCTGAGGAATTTAGGGTTGTTTTTTTCCCCTTTGTATGTCAGAGATAGTGTTCCTCTATACCACAGCGATTTCCCAACAGTTCGGCCTACAAATTTTAACCTACCTGTATGACACATTGCACATTTTATGGAACGTCCTCGAGACTCCAGTTTCACTTTTACTTAGTAACATGAGAAGCTGTGCTTTTTTCTTTTTTTTTTGCCTGATTAACGTCATGAGAGAGAAAAAAAATTAAATGCTGATGAAGGTATGACTATATATAGCTACTATAAAGTAATCAATAGAGATCAAGATCAGGCTGAGAAAATCAACAGAGTTTAAACCTGAAAGTAAAGTTAGTGAAGGCCTTGATATGGAGTGTTGCACTTTACGGATGTGAAAGTTGGACATTGAGGAAGACAGAAGAAAGAACGATAGAAGTTTTTGAGCTGTGGTTATGGAGAAGAGTTCTCAGAGTAAGCTGGAGTGATAGGAGGACCAACACATGGATAAGAGAAACAACTGGAGTGCCAGAGAAAGAAGGACTTCTGGAGATGATTAAAAAGAGGAAACTGACCAAGTATGAACATTGGAAAAGGAGAGGCGACAGTCTAGTCCTTGCGACTATTGAGGGAGAGATCTGTGTGAAGGGAAAGAGAGGTAGGAGACGGTTGGAATGGGTGGACAAGATCAGAAGTTGGAGAAGGGGGATGGAGAATGCTAGGAGATTGGCTGTCAAGGAAAACGCCTACGGCTCTCTTTAGGGCTAAGGCATGCTGAACTGAACTGAAAGTAATCAAGAACAGGAACTAACCTCTGTATCAGGAAACTTACTGATTGTTACATGTGGTGAGACTTCTTCCACAAAAGTTCAAAGTATCCTTAGAGAAAACATCATCATATCAAGAATTATACACTTTCTTTGTTAAACGAAAAGTTTTTAATCTGTTTATTATTCGACTTAGGTTATAAATGAACTGTTACTATGGGAATTAAAGCATTACAACAAGCATTAATATAAATTTCTCATCTATGTTATCAACTGGTGGCGTGGTGGTGCAGTGGTTAGCACTGTCGCCTCTCAGCAAGAAGGTTCAGGGCCTTTCTGTGTGGAGTTGCATGTTCTCCCCGTGTCTGCGTGGGTTTCCTCAAGGTGCTCCAATTTCCTCCCACAGTTCATGCTGATTCGGTAAAAATACTCAGCTACTTACTGCTGGTCCCAATCCCAGATAGATTGGGGAGGGTTGTATAAGGAAGGACATCTGCAGTAAAAACCTATGCCAAATCAAACATGTGGATCATAAATTGGGAAGGATGATTCACTATGGCGACCCCTAGTGGGAGCAGATGAAAGAAGAAGAACATCTCATCTCATTATCTCTAGCCGCTTTATCCTTCTACAGGGTCGCAGGCAAGCTGGAGCCTATCCCAGCTGACTACGGGCGAAAGGCGGGGTACACCCTGGACAAGTCGCCAGGTCAGTCATCACAGGGCTGACACATAGACACAGACAACCATTCACACTCACATTCACACCTACGGTCAATTTAGAGTCACCAGTTAACCTAACCTGCATGTCTTTGGACTGTGGGGGAAACCGGAGCACCCAGAGGAAACCCACGCGGACACGGGGAGAACATGCAAACTCCACACAGAAAGGCCCTCGCCGGCCCCGGGGCTCGAACCCAGGACCTTCTTGCTGTGAGGCGACAGCGCTAACCACTACACCACCGTGCCGCCCAGAAGAAGAACATTTATGTTACAATTGTAACCAGGGTGCGATTTGTCAAAAAACCAGAAGGGGGGATGTTTTTTTTTTTTTTAATCATGAAACATCACAAAATTAAGGTAACAATAGGCTAACAGCTCAATAACATCCGATGATATCAAATGAATAACACTAAATGAAAACGAACACGAAACCAGAGATAGTAAATTCATCTTCCTATCTCTCTGACTAAATACACGAACACTAACACACAACAAAGTTCGCATTGCTTGTCGCATTGCTGTGATGTTTCTCTCCCTCCGGATTAAATGGACAGTGACTCGAAAATCACTAAAATACATGAATACTAAATGAACAGTTTGCTCTGATGGCGCAGTTCGTGTGGCCTTTTCTGCTTTCCCGTCGGTGCGCTATCCGCCGCGTTTCGCCTTTCTTTAATCCACATTTCTGCGAATTTCTCAGCAGGGAAGGAACGCACGTCTGGCCCATTGACAGCGAGGAAAAGAAGGCTGTTCAGTGTGGATACATTCATTCTGTTGCGCTCATCAGTAAGGATGTGATTCATGGCGCTAAATCCACATTCACACTCTGCTGTTGACACGGGAAGCATGGAGACGACAGAAAGCAAGTTGAGGAGATTTTCTCCTTGGACTCTGTTGAACTTGTACTGTCGAAATTCTTTCAGCAGCAAAGTGGTGTCAGAGACCTCAGCTGCCAGGGTTTTTTGAATTCTGACAAGTTTGTCTTCCCCAAACAGAATGTGCTCACCTTCATCCTTCGGCCAGCTTAAGGGGCACAGCGCAGCACATGCAGCAAGCACACCGTTGTCGTCCAGCCTGTGCTCCACGTTATCTGCCAGCGAGGTGAAGAAGTGGTCACGGAACGCACTTGCCCTCTGCTGCTCTCGGTCGCTCGGCTGGCAGATATTCACCCCCTTGAATGAGTGCGTGTCAAGTTCCTGTCTCAGGCTTTTGGTGTTGGCGCCGTCAGCGAGCTTCATGGAGCGCAGGGCCCTCACTGCGATGTCCACCTCTGCATTGGCCTGGATGGCAGTGGCATCTCTCCTCTGCAGGAACAGAGACAGGGCTTTCAGAGTTTCTAGGGCATCTTTCACCAGCGGTAGTTCCATCAGAAAGATCCACTGAGTCATCTGGGAATGAATTCCCTGACACTTCGCCCTTTCTGTGGTGGATCTTGAGGTGTCCACAGCCAGCGCAGAAAAGAGACGCACCAAAGCTGGATAACTCTCCCAGAGAGCTGTCACTGATGTGCATGATGAAGACAGTCAGCGCACATCAGACACTCTGCCTATTCTGCGAGCATGCATGCCCAAATTGGAGGCGGCGATTTCAAGCTCGCGGGTGTGCTTGGGGCTCTGGGAGAAAAATGCATACAGGCAATCTGTAAACATCTAAAAATGACTTGCGTCTGGGGCGGCACGGTGGTGTAGTGGTTAGCGCTGTCGCCTCACAGCAAGAAGGTCCTGGGTTCGAGCCCCGGGGCCGGCGAGGGCCTTTCTGTGTAGAGTTTGCATGTTCTCCCCGTGTCCGCGTGGGTTTCCTCCGGGTGCTCCGGTTTCCCCCACAGTCCAAAGACATGCAGGTTAGGTTAACTGGTGACTCTAAATTGACTGTAGGTGTGAATGGTTGTCTGTGTCTGTGTCTGTGTCAGCCCTGTGATGACCTGGCGACTTGTCCAGGGTGTACCCCGCCTTTCGCCCGTAGTCAGCTGGGATAGGCTCCAGCTTGCCTGCGACCCTGTAGAAGGATAAAGCGGCTAGAGATAATGAGATGAGATGAGATGAGACTTGCGTCTGTTGTGTGCTTCACCGCATCATGGACTGCAAGTTCCAATTTGTGATTCATGCAGTGAATTACAGTAAGGTCAGGGTTAATCTCATCGCACAGGAGAGTGGCAGCTCCCATGTATCGGCCCAGCATAGTGCCCCGTCAGTCGCGAAACCAATCAACCGGGAGCGCAGCATTTCCTTGGTGATGCCATCTCTCTCCAGGGTGTCCAGCAACGTGTCTCGTATGGAAGAACCCGTGCATGATTCCAATTCGATTAATTGATAGAAGTTGCAAACCTCTCCATCAAAGGGAATGCGAATGTAAACTGTGAGACATGTTTTATTTGAGACGGTCGTGCTCTCGTCGATGAGGATGCTGAATTTGACAGGTGATTTTGTTATGAACCCTACTAATTGGCTTGCCATTTTCTGGGCGATGAACATCAGCATACTCCGACAGGCTTTGTCGGAGTGCAGCATTGACCCTACATCAACCCCATTCAGTTCTGGCAGTTCGATCACCTGTGGCAGCATTTTGAATGACAGGTCGTTCTGGCAGATCATGTACGCAGTGCGTATACGTACGCTGTGGCCCGTACCCTCTCCTCATTCTTCTTCCTCCATAGACTTGCGCTTACATTATTGGCAGTTTCAAATGCTGCATCACGTCTCTTTTGGAGAATTTCAAGGCATTTCACGTGGGACTGGCATTTGCCATGCTTGTTAATTTTATCATTCAGCTTTTTAGCTGAGCTGGTTTTAACACCGTTCACAAATGCCGGATCAATGTGAAGGCGCTCGTCTGTGTTGGGGCCTAAAGTTTTTACTTCAGAGCAAGCTGCACATTTCACTGACCCATCAGTTGACACCGTTAGCCACTCTCGACCCTCTTGCCATTTAGCAAATCGTGCCGGCTCTAGACAGCCACCAACCGCATGCTGCGAGAGGTTCCCAGACTCGTGAACAATGTCATCTTCTCTACGGGACTTATCCTGGGCATCCTCCTCCTGTTCATCCTTTGTACTGCAGGTAAGTGTGGATGTTGGGTTTGATTGTTTTTTATTTGCTGGCCCAACGAAGAACGATGAAATACTGCTCTGGACGTGTTTCATTTTCGCACATTTTCATTAGCAATGCTAATTTCCGTATAGAACGCAAAGATATTGCTATTATCTACAATGTATCTATTTGCTGGGGACGTCGTGAACATCAAAGCTGCCACTTCGGGTCATTTTGAAAGTGAGTGCAATGTGGACCATAGAAAACTGTGTCACAACATGCCTGTCATGTCAACTTTTTTTTTGGTTTGTTTGTTTTATTGACGGGGTTGTCCCCGAGGATTTTTTTTTTCAGCAGAGATAAAAACCAGAGGGGGGGATGATCCCCACCAGCAAATCGCACCCAGATTGTAACTATTATCAGAGCCATGCTGTTAGAGAAAATTAATCAACCCCACACTGTGGTATATATCATTGCAATCAATATATTGTACTTCTTCTGTTAAAAGCAAAATTTATTTGAGTATCATTTGAGTGTGACATCATTGTACATGTCACATGGTATGTACGGTGCTTAAAATTCCTTGAGAAGACCAATACAGCCTCACATCATCCACTTATACTTGGCAAACATACCTAATAAAAAGGCAGAATGATCTCGTTTTGTTTACAACAGTCATCCATTTAAAAGTCTTATAAATGGAGATAAACATGGTGAAATGTTTAATTCCACAGAATAAGTAAAAATTCAGTTCACTTGAGTAAAAGCAGGGACGATTACGCAAGTAAGATAATATAAGTCATCTGGCTAAAAAGTAAAGTAATTACTATATGAATTACTCTTTTAGATCTACAATTGACACAAATAATCCAAAAATTATTCTATTTTATATTCTGTTTTTATTTTAACTCACGAAGTGAGCTATGCTGAAGTGAACAGCACATAGATTCTCACTATATACTGTTGAAAAAAAAAACAGTATCTAAAAAACAGCTCGCTGTCTAGCTAACATTAAATAAAAAAAAGTAAGTAAAATGTATTTATACAGTGCTTTTCCCAGACAGTCACAAAGTGCTTTACAAAAGTCATTAACAGCATAAAATGGAAAAAAGAATGACATAAAAAACATAAAAATACACAAAAATTACATAAAATGCAGACCAATGCAACATATTACCAAAACACTTGTCTAAACAGACCTGTCTTTAACTGCCTTTTAAAAGAGTCCACAGAATCAGTCATTCTTAGAAGTGTAGGCAGAGCATTCAACAGTTTAAGTGCTACAACCTCAAAAGCTGATCACCCCGGGTCTTCAGGTGGGTACGAGGGACAGAATTAGAGGCTGTCCACATGGCAACGGATTCAGGTGAATCTGATAAAATTGTTTATCGTTTCGGCCTGGCGTCCACACGGCACCGGCGTTTTGGGTGCCCCAAAACGATATTTTTTGAGAACGGGTTCCAGAGTGGAAAAATCTGGCAACGGCGCCGTTGCGAAGTTGTCTGGATGAGTAGAATGGATTTGTTTACGATGATGTCACAACCACATGACTAGAACAAGCAGCACTCTCACTGTTTTGTATGAACCACTGCATTGCATTCACTTTTGTATACAGCTTTTCTTTTAAATAAACAAGTAACTGAACCATTTCTTTAATTTCTTTTTTTTATTGGATAAGACTGCTTTTCAAAATGTTCACACACAATATAAAAAGTTATATAAATTATATAAAAATGCTTTTCAAAATGTTCACACACAATAAGAAAATTAAGTTATATAAAACTATGCACACTAATAAAACTAATTTGTACACACAGAAGGCACGATTTCCTCACGTAGTTGCAGCCATCTTCTTCTTGTTGTTGTGTGTTTGTTTCTGAGTGCTTCACGCCGGGTAGAAGAAGGGGTTTATGCGCATGTGTCCTACTTCTTCTATTGTTCTGGTGTCTCCGATGGGACCGTCTTACAGCACACGTAGAGGTGTGGCATGTGTATTGCATCGTTTTCAGCAAGCGTTGCGTTGCCATATGTACCTGATATTTTATTGATCCGTTGCCCATGTGGACGCGATATTTTTTTTAATAAAATCTCGTTGCCGTTGTCGTGTGGATGTAGCCTTAGCCTATTTGACCTGAGTGAGTGAGCAGATGAGTGAGGATGAAGTAGATCAGCCACGTATACAGGAATCTGACTGTGCAATACTCTGTAAACAACAGTGAGAATTTTAAACTGGATCCTATAAGCTACTGTAGTGTTGTAGTCAAGACCACCTAAACTTACCAAGTCATGACCAAGACCAAAGTGTACGAAGACAAGACCAAGACTTTGAAGGGTTTAGACCAAGACCAGGGGAGGACGAGACCGAGTCAAGACCAGAACCAGACCAGTGTGTGTGAAGAGGGTAGGGAGGGGTGACAGCTATTAACAGGGGAAAAAAATTAGTAATGAGTCACATTATTTGTGACTAATTTTTTTTTTACATCTAATCACAGTAACAGTAGTAATAATCAGGAATAAATAAATCAGACAATGCATAGGCAATTTCATGATATCCCCACTGTTGTGGTCTTGATTAGTCTTGAAATAAACACCTGAGTCCTCTATGTCTGAGATCAAGCCAAGACCAAGTAAAAATGCTGTCAATTCTGAGATGAGACTGAGACCTTCAAAAAGTGATCGAGACTGGTCTCAAGTACTACAATGCTATCGAAAAGATGCCTTCAAAAGCAATGAAATTAAACATTTTACCAAGCATTTGTTTTTACATTTTGTTAAACAGAAATACTATAAGGAGCAGTAAACAGTAATAAATTAAACAAAAGGTGACAACACTGCATTTTTTTTTAAATTAATAGTCTTAGGTACAAAAACATTGCACAGTTTTATAAGAAAATGAGCTGTAGGTTTTACTGAGCATCTTGCAGAACCAGCCACAGTTCTTCTGGAGATTTTGGGCCCGTTTATACGAGGATGCTGTCGGGTAAAAACGACTAAATATTTTATCGGAAGTGCCTTTTGTCTACACGGGGACGGCGTTTCCGAGGCTGAAAAACGGAAAAAATTGAAAACGCCTTCCAGAGTGGATAAGTTAAAAACAGCCCCCGTTGCATATCCGTCTAAACTACCCAATACGCGAAACTCTGCTCGGATCTGCTCACGTCGGGTACGCGTTTACGTCATACATATGTCATATACTGTACATGCCAGCCCGGGAAGTAAGAAAGTAAGTAAAAAAGTAAGAGCATGTCTGATTACATCGATCCAATGGACTTTCAAGCTGCTCTGGCAGCTTTAATAAACGTCCAGGAGTCCTTCGAACATCTATACCGAATCTGCACATATACCGTTAATGAACAGAGGCGGGTATAGCATGCTCTTACTTTTTTACTTACTTTCTTACTTACCATAGCCAGAGTAGTCAAAGTTTTCGCGGCGCAGATGTGCAGATCAGACAAGACGGAAGACGTTGCGCATGAGTGCAGACATAGCAGAGGTCTTTCACAGCACCACCTAACTGCCTGACATGCACATCCAATTGAATTCCACACATTTATGCGTCACCATATAGACGCAGATTTCCTCCTTGAAAACGGTCGTGTAGACGCGGAAAAAATTGAGAACGAAAACGGACTTTTGCGTTTTTGTTTCAGACCGTCCCCATGTAAAGTGGGCCTTAGACTGTCACACAATAGTGTGTATACAACATGTAGCAGATATCCAAAACACACTCACACACACAACACCAGGGCTTCAAGAAATGATCAAATATAGAATGTACAGTAAGGCTATGAAAACAAAGTAATACACAATATAAAATATAAGGAGGAATGAAACACAATTAGCATACACTTGGTGAAATAATGGTACAGGTAATTAGCCAACTGATGCAAGTTCAATGTATAAACATTTGGTTGGTGAAGTCCAAATAGTTTCTGAGTAACCTGCAACCTTCCCCAGTCTCCCCTACAATATACAGCAAGAGGGAATGAAACAGAATTAGTATAGGTACACTTGACAAAATAATACACGAAAGTAAATTGTAAAGTGATTAAGTGGCAAATAAAAAGGTTTTCAATGTTAATTAAATGTTGTTTTGATTTAATTTGACACTAATTTGTTTTGATATAATTTGACACTAATTTGACGCTCACTGTAAGAGTTCACCAGAGTTAATTGTACACTGTAAACAGTTCATTAAACATGACCTATTTGATGGTATCAATTATTTGTTCAAGTTAATTAAAAAGCAATGTAATAATAGTATAATAATAGGTGTAATAACAATATAATAATAGGTGTAACAATGCAATAACAATGTAATAAGTGTAATAACTGTAATAACAAGTGGTATAACCATGTAATAATTTAATAACGTGCAATAAAAGGCATAATAAGCAGTGTAATAACAATGCAATACTACATATAACTATAGTAAGACGTTATAATACATGGAATAACAATGCAATAAAAGGTTTAATAAATATGTAATAACAGGTGTTTATAACATGTAATGTCATGCGCAATTAAGCTGTGCAATAACAATGTAGTAACACATACTGTATAACAGGTGTAAAACGTACCAGCAGGTGCAATACCCGCTGTAAGAAATTGTATAATAAGAGTGTAATAACAGGCGTAATAAGCAATGCAATAAGAGTGTAATAACAGATGTAATGACATGTAATAACAGCTGTAATAACTGTATTGTCACTCACCCAGCATGGCATTGATGTCCCTGCCTACTGTAACACAACCAACAGTACATCAGACTTTTTTTTTTTACTTCAGAGTTATTACACAGAACACTGTCGATGAAACTGAACAAGCAAAAGTACAGCTCTCTCCATCTCTCTCTGTTTCTCTCTGTCTCTCCCTTTCTCTCTACCTCTGTCTGTTTCTTCTCTCTCTCTCTCGCTTTGTGTGTGTGTGTGTGTGTGTGTGTGTGTGTGTGTGTGTGTGTGTGTGTGTGATGAATAGGTGTCAAGCTGCTGCTGTTGAACACCAGAACTAATCACCTGTGTGATGAAGACTTGTGCTCGCACTTAAATACACTGTATATCATTGTTGATATACATAAGAGATCATAATATAAGCATATAAGATTAGAATATTAGAATATAAGAGATTTTAAATTAATAAATAAGACTTGTAATGTGCATGTGAACACAGCTTTAAGTCCATGTTTGCATCACTGGAGATGAACAGAAGAGGGCAGCACATCAACAAATCAGTACAGCAGTAGGGTGCAGTGTGTACATTCACCTTGAAGAGAGGCAGGGAGGGGTGACAGCCATTAATGGGAAGAATAATTTCAAATGGGCAATGAGTCACGTTATTGGTCACATTTGAAGCAGGAAATTTTTGCACTCAATTACAGTAATGATGTTAATAATAAGTCACAAATAAATCAAACAATGCACAAGTAATTTAGTGATATCCCTGCAGTTGTGGCCTCAACCGATCTTGAAATAAAGCCCCAAGTCCTTTATGTCTGAGACCAAGAGAAGACCGAGTAAAAATGCATTGATTCTGAGATGAGACTGAGACCTTCAAAAAGTGTCTTGAGACTGGTCTTGAGACCAAGATCAGTCTCAAGTACTATAACACTACTAAACGCAACAGGAAGGCAGTGAAGAGATTTCAGTAGACGGATGATGCGAGACCATCTGTTTGGCCTAGTGAGTAATCTTGCAGCAGCATTCTGAATTGACTACAGGCGAACAAGGGCAGATTTATGAAGCAAGAAAAAAGCACATTAGTTTAATTTAATTAGCACATTAAAACAAGATGAAATAACAGCATGTATAAGCATCTCTGGTTCTGCATTTGACACTACAGATCTGAATTTTCTAATGTTTCTTAGGTGGAAAAAAACAAGCTGCTTAACATGGGTGTCAAATGATAAAGATTGATCAAAAATAACCCGTAACTTACACAATTTGGAGTGGGTAACAGAGGAAAGAGGCCCAATACACTGCTTGATCATGGGAGCAGCATTATCCGGGGCAACAATCAGAACCTCTGTCTTATCAGTATTTAGCTGTAAGAAGTTTTTTGCTGTCCAGTCTCTAATAGCATGAAGACAGTCTTTGACCCAAGACAACTTATTAGCCTCCTTCAGTTTGAAAGAAAAATATAAATGGATATCATCTGCAAATAAGTGGTATGGGATATTAAATCTGTCAATATTCTGACCCAAAAGTAGCAGATATAAAAAGATTAGCAGCAGCCCTAGAACCAAGCCCTGCGGGACACCACACAAGACAGTGGAGAGGAGTCAAACACAAAGTCTCCAATAGAGACAGTGAAGGTTCTATCAGTAAGATAAGATGTGAACCAGTCTAATGCTGTACCTGATATACTACCCAGTCATTTAACCTCTTAATCAGGATATGATGGTCTACTGTATCAAATGCAGAACTGAGGTCTAGTAGTACTGACACAGAATAATCACCAAACAAACAATGAACAAAAAAGAACTAGTTTTCTAGCTAACTTAACCAAATGCTGTTGGGGTTTCAGCAGATTGATAGGATTGTTAGCTATTGTGATGTCTGCTGGGCTTGCTATATTGTTTTTGTCTTTCTTCCTGGCATGTCCTGGCGATAAAAAGCTGCTTCCGTGTCCCTGAGGAGAGCGCGGCTCCTCCTCACTCATTATGACACTACGGCTTGACTGACTACTGACCTGCTCCATCCTGACCTGTTTGTGCTTGTGATTAGTTAAATAAAAATATCATTCGAATGTATTCAGTATGCCTCACCTCCCTTTTATTGTTGTGGCTCCCCTAGGCCATGACACTGTCTAGATAGTTCAGGCTAATTCATATGTTTATTATTATTATTATTATTATTATTATTATTATTATTGGCACAGTAGTGTAGTGGTTACCACTGTCGCCTCACAGCAAGAAGGTTCTGGATTCAAGCCCAGTGGCTGACGGGGGCCTTTCTGTGTGGAGTTTGCATGTTCTCCCCATGTCTGCGTGGGTTTCCTCTGGGTGCTCCGGTTTCCCCCACAGTCCAAAGACATACAGGTTAGGTTAATTAGTGGCTCTAAATTGACCATAGGTGTGAATGTGGGTGTGAATGGTTGTTTGTCTCTATGTGTCAGCCCTGCGATGACCTGGCGATTTGTCCAGGGTGTACCCCGCCTCTCGCCCAGCTAGGATAGGCTCCAGCTTGCCCATGACCCTGCACAGGATAAGCGATTATGGATTATGTATGTATGTATGTATGTATGTATGTATTATTATTATTAGTAATCATGATCAGTAATAAATTTACCAGTTGAATATTTTATTTTTAGAATACTCAAGAGAAAGTACAACCCCGATTCCAAAAAAGTTGGGACAAAGTACAAATTGTAAATAAAAACGGAATGCAATGATGTGGAAGTTTCAAAATTCCATATTTTATTCAGAATAGAACATAGATGACATATCAAATGTTTAAATTGAGAAAATGTATCATTTAAAGAGAAAAATTAGGTGATTTTAAATTTCATGACAACATCACATCTCAAAAAAGTTGGGACAAGGCCATGTTTCCCACTGTGAGACATCCCCTTTTCTCTTTACAACAGTCTGTAAACGTCTGGGGACTGAGGAGACAAGTTGCTCAAGTTTAGGGATAGGAATGTTAACCCATTCTTGTCTAATGTAGGATTCTAGTTGCTCAACTGTCTTAGGTCTTTTTTGTCGTATCTTCCATTTTATGATGTGCCAAATGTTTTCTATGGGTGAAAGATCTGGACTGCAGGCTGGACAGTTCAGTACCCGGACCCTTCTTCTACGCAGCCATGATGCTGTAATTGATGCAGTATGTGGTTTGGCATTGTCATGTTGGAAAATGCAAGGTCTTCCCTGAAAGAGACGTCGTCTGGATGGGAGCATATGTTGCTCTAGAACCTGGATATACCTTTCAGCATTGATGGTGTCTTTCCAGATGTGTAAGCTGCCCATGCCACACGCACTAATGCAACCCCATACCATCAGAGATGCAGGCTTCTGAACTGAGCGCTGATAACAACTTGGGTCGTCCTTCTCCTCTTTAGTCCGAATGACACGGCGTCCTTGATTTCCATAAAGAACTTCAAATTTTGATTTGTCTGACCACAGAACAGTTTTCCACTTTGCCACAGTCCATTTTAAATGAGCCTTGGCCCAGAGAAGACGTCTGCGCTTCTGGATCATGTTTAGATACGGCTTCGTCTTTGAACTAGAGTTTTAGCTGGCAACGGCAGATGGCACGGTGAATTGTGTTCACAGATAATGTTCTCTGGAAATATTCCTGAGCCCATTTTGTGATTTCCAATACAGAAGCATGCCTTTATGTGATGCAGTGCCGTCTAAGGGCCCGAAGATCACGGGCACCCAGTATGGTTTTCCAGCCTTGACCCTTACGCACAGAGATTCTTCCAGATTCTCTGAATCTTTTGATGAGATTATGCACTGTAGATGATGATATGTTCAAACTCTTTGCAATTTTACACTGTCGAACTCCTTTCTGATATTGCTCCATTATTTGTCAGCGCAGAATTAGGGGGATTGGTGATCCTCTTCCCATCTTTACTTCTGAGAGCCGCTGCCACTCCAAGATGCTCTTTTTATACCCAGTCATGTTAATGACCTATTGCCAATTGACCTAATGAGTTGCAATTTGGTCCTCCAGCTGTTCCTTTTTTGTACCTTTAACTTTTCCAGCCTCTTATTGCCCCTGTCCCAACTTTTTTGAGATGTGTTGCTGTCATGAAATTTCAAATGAGCCAATATTTGGCATGAAATTTCAAAATGTCTCACTTTCGACATTTGATATGTTGTCTATGTTCTATTGTGAATACAATATCAGTTTTTGAGATTTGTAAATTATTGCATTCCGTTTTTATTTACAATTTGTACTTTGTCCCAACTTTTTTGGAATCGGGGTTGTAATAGTACTCTAATATACTACTAAAAAAAAAAAGAGTACCATTACAGTGACCCATGTACTCAGGTATTGTACCAAAATTACACGTAGCTTGTTACTTTCCACCTGTGACTTCAGTGACTGTGTACTTTGCTTCGGCAGTATTCTTCACCCTGTGAGTGTAGTGTTACAGTGTCTTGGGATGAAGAATAAAGTAGTTTGGTGCCATTTATGTCAAAGGACATGTGCTGGTCTGCAGGATCAAGGCCTAAGCTCAGATATGTATCCCATAGTCCTACAGGCATATGCAGTCCCAGGAGCTCCAGGCTGTTTTCAATGTTCTTCCACTTGAACTTGAATTGGATCATGGTTTTGGTGTAGTGGTTGAAGGCAGTGACAGCTGAGGCCATGCAGGTCGCAATGGAGACCCAGGCCAAACTGGGGGAAAGGGAGAATGTGCAAGAATGCAGTTTATTAAATGAACGGGAGTCATATAATTTCAAGCTGAATAGTTTAATGTTAACCAAATCAGAAAAAAAGGGGCTAAGATATACAGTAATTGTCAAAAGTCTATATTTATAAAGACTTGTTCCAACAGGAATCGACTATAATAAAGAATGCTTTTGCAAATTTTGCTGTCAACATTTAATCCAGTGTGTGTGTGTGTGTGTGTGTGTGTGTGTGTGTGTGATAATGGTTTGTTGACTCACTATCACTATTTCCACTGCCACACAAGCTTACAGAAGGGGTATTGTAGCACAAACTGCTGAAAAATGTCTGGATGTCAGGATGTACAGTGTCTTGCAAAAGTATTCATCCCCCTTGGTGTTTGTCCTATTTTGTCGCATTACAAGCTGGAATTAAAATAGATTTTTGGGGGGTTAGCACCATTTGATTTACACAACATGCCTACAGCTTTAAAGGTGAAAATTGTTTTATTGTGTCACAAACAATAATTAAGATGAAAAAACAGAAATATGGAGTGTGCATAGGTATTCAACCCCCAAAGTCAATACTTTGTAGAGCCACCTTTTGCTGCAGTTACAGCTGCAAGTCTCTTGGGGCATGTCTCTATTAGATTGAGCACATCTATCCACTGGGATTTTTGCCCATTCCTCAAGGCAAAACTGCTCCAACTCCTTCAAGTTAGATGGGTTGCGTTGGTGTACAGCAATCTTCAAGTTATGCCACAGATTCTCAATTGGATTGAGGTCTGGGCTTTGATTAGACCATTCCAAGACATTTAAATGTTTCCCTTTAAACCACTTCAATGTAGCATTAGCAGCATGTTTAGGGTCATTGTCCTGCTGGAACATGAACCTTCGTCCCAGTCTCAAACCTCTGGCCGACTCAAAGAGGTTTTCCTCCAGAACTGCCCTGTATTTAGTGCAATACATCTTTCCTTCAGTCCTGACCAGCTTTCCTGTCTCTGCAGAAAAAAAAAATATCCCCACAGCATGATACTGCCACCACCATGCTTCACTGTAGGAATGGTGTTCTTATGGTGTTGGGTTTGCGCCACACATGACATTTCCCATGATGGCCAAAAAGATCAGTTTTAGTCTCATTTAACCAGAGAACCTTCTCCCATGTGTTTGGGGAGTCTGCCACATGCTGTTGGGCAAACTCCAAATGTGTTTTCTTAAGCAATGATTTTTTTTCTGGCCACTCTTCCATAAAGCTCGGCTCTGTGGAGTGTACAGGTTAAAGTGGTCCTATGGACAGATACTCCCATCTCAACTGTGGATCTTTGCAGCTCCTTTAGTGTTATCTTTGGTGTTTTTCTTGCATCTCTGATTAATGCCCTCCTTGCCCAGTCTGCGAGTTTTGGTGGGCAGCCTTCTCTTGTCAGGTTTGTAGTGGTGACATATTCTTTCCATTTTGCTATAATGGATTTAATGGTGCTCTGTGGGATATTCAAAGTTTGGGATTTTTTTTTTTTATAACCCAACCCTGATCTATACTTCTCCACAACTTTGTCTCTGACCTGTTTGGAGGCTCCTTGGTTTTCATGTTGCTTGTTTAGTAGTGTTGCAGAGTCAGGGTCCTTCCAGAACAGGTTGATTGATATAGACATCATGTGACAGATCATGTGACACTTTGATTGCACAGGTGGATCTTAATCAACTAATTGTGACTTATGAAGTGAATTGGTTAGACCAGCTCTTATTTAGGGGTTTCATGCGAAAGGGGGTGAATACTTACAGAGGTGCTTGAAAGTTTGTGAACCCTTTAGAATTTTCTATATTTCTGCATAAATATGAAATAAAACATCATCAGATTTTCACACAAGTCCTAAAAGTAGATAAAGAGAACCCAGTTAAACAAATGAGACAAAAATATTATACTTGGTCATTTATATATTGAGGAAAATGATCCAATATTACATATCTGTGAGTGGCAAAAGTATGTAAACCTCTAGGATTAGCAGTTAATTTAAAGATGAAATTAGAGTCAGATGTTTTCAACCAATGGGATGACAATCAGGTGTGAGTGGGCACCCTGTTTTATTTAAAGAACAGGAATCTATCAAAGTCTGATCTTCACAACACATGTCTGTGGAAGTGTATCATGGCACGAACAAAGGAGATTTCTGAGGACCTCAAAAAAGCGTTGTTGATGCTCATGAGGCTGGAAAAGGTTACAAAACAATCTCTAAAGAGTTTGGACTCCACCAATCCACAGTCAGACAGACTGTGTACAAATGGAGGAAATTCAAGACCATTGTTACCCTCCCCAGGAGTGGTCGACCAACAAAGATCACTCCAAGAGCAAGGCGTGTAATAGTCGGTGAAGTCACAAAGGACCCCAGATTAACTTCTAAGCAACTGAAGGCCTCTCTCACATTGGCTAATGTTAATGTTCATGAGTCCACCATCAGGAGAACACTGAACAACAATGGTGTGCATGGCAGGGTTGCAAGGAGAAAGCCACTGCACTCCAAAAAGAACATTGCTGCTCGTCTGCAGTTTGCTAAGGATCATGTGGACAAGCCAGAAGGCTATTGGAAAAATGTTTTGTGGACGGATGAGACCAAAATAGAACTTTTTGGTTTGAATGAGAAGCATTATGTTTGGAGAAAGGAAAACACTGCATTCCAGCATAAGAACCTTATCCCATCTGGAAACATGGTGGTGGTAGTATCATGGTTTGGGCCTGTTTTGCTGCATCTGGGCCAGGACGGCTTGCCAGGATGGCTTTGTGCTAATGTTAATGTTCATGAGTCCACCATCAGGAGAACACTGAACAACAATGGTGTGCATGGCAGGGTTGCAAGGAGAAAGCCACTGTTCTCCAAAACCAACATTGCTGCTCATCTGCAGTTTCCTAAAGATCACGTGGACAAGCCAGAAGGCTATTGGAAAATTGTTTTGTGGATGGATGAGACCAAAATAGGACTTTTTTTTTGTTTAAATGAGAAGCGTTATGTTTGGAGAAAGAACCTTATCCCATCTGTGAAACATGGTGGTGGTAGTATCATGGTTTGGGCCTGTTCTGCTGCATCTGGGTCAGGATGGCTTGCCATCATTGATGGAACAATGAATTCTGAATTATACCAGTGAATTCTAAGAGAAAATGTCAGGATATCTGTCCATGAACTGAATCTCAAGAGAAGGTGGGTCATGTACAGTAGCAAGACAATGACCCTAAGCACACAAGTCGTTCTACCAAAGAATGGTTAAAGAAGAATAAAGTTAATGTTTTGGAATGGCCAAGTCAAAATCCTGAACTTAGTCCAATGGAAATGTTGTGGAAGGACCTGAAGCGAGCAGTTCATGTGAGGAAACTCACCAACATCCCAGAGCTGTTCCATACGAATGGGCTAAAATTCCTCCAAGCCGGTGTGCAGGACTGATCAACAGTTACTGGAAACGTTTAGTTGCAGTTATTGCTGCACACGGGGGTCACACCAGATACTGAAAGCAAAGGTTCACATACTTTTGCCACTCACAGATATGTAATATTGGATCATTTTTCTCAATAAATAATTGACCAAGTATAATATTTTTGTTTTGTTTGTTTAACTGGGTTCTCTTTATCTACTTTTAGGACTTGTGTGAAAATCTGATGATATTTTAGGTCATATTTATGCAGAAATATATAAAATTCTAAGGGGTTCACAAACTTTCAATCACCACTGTATGCACACTCCAGATTTCTGTTTTTTTTTCATCTTAATTACTGTTTGTGTCACAATAAAACAACAATTTGCACCTTTAAAGTGGTAGGCTTGTTATGTAAATCAAATGGTACTAACCCCCCAAAAATCCATTTTAATTCAAGCTTGTAATGTGACAAAACAGGACAAACACCAAGAGGGATGAATACTTTTACAAGACACTGTAGGTCCATACTGAACCTTTCTGTTTTAGCCAGTATTAACTTTTTCAGCAATTTGTGCTACAGTAGCTCTTCTGTGGGATTGGACTCGCCTTCGTGCCCCATGCCAATCAATGAGCCTTTGACGCCCATGACTCTGTCGCCGGTTCACTGGTTGTCCTTCCTTGGACCACTTTTGGTAGGTACTAACCACTGCATACCATTTTGAAGATTCTCAGATCCTTACAGCCATCACAATTTGGTCACTCAGATCCTTACGCTTGCCTATTTTTCCTGCTTCCAACACATCAACTTCAAGATGTCTTCTCTTGGTGCCTAATATATCCCACCCCTTGACAGCTGCCATTGTGCCATTGTAACAACATTATGGCTGATTGGTGTGTGTATATATACATGTCACTCTGCAGTTGGAGCCACACTGTACATTACAGGCATTTAGCAGACTCTCTTATCCAACTGCGGAACAGTTGGGGGTTAGGTGCCTTGCTCAAGGGCACTTCAGCCAATTCCTGCTTGTCCAGGGAATCAAACCTTTTTGTCCCAAAGCTGCTTCTCTAACCATTAGGCCATGGCTTCTCCTATGTAAGTCTAAGTGTACCATTCCATACCATAATAGGAATTTTTGCATTGGTCTGGCACACTTGATGTTGGACTAAAACAAGTTTGACACCTCTGCTGTAGATTTGTTTGGTTTTATAACCGACCTCATTTGGCAAGTTGTGTGGCATCACATAAGGGTGCTGAGCTCCAGTCAGTTCCATTGTAAGTCTAACATTCTTATACTGTACAAATCATCCTGGGAAATATCTTAAAACATTATTTAAACAAAAATGTCTGTCATATGATTCAGGTGTTAGGTCAACTTGACATCAAATTTGACAAAAGCACCAAACACTTGTATTTACATGCCTTTATAAATGGTTATGGATGTTTACATCCATCATCTTAAAAGACTTGCATTGGTGCAGTCCTGTGAATATTGCCCTTGAGTAATGTGACTGTTTCATCACTTTACATTATTTGTTGGTTTGGCTTTGCTAGCTTTTGCTTTTTAATGCCCCCGAAGCAATTTTACAGTGAGATTATCAATGTGAATGTTGAGTTATGCATACATTGAGAAATATAACAAGTATGAACCAGCATCTTTCTCATAAACTGATTTTACTCACAGATAGGACCAGCTGTAGTCCCAGGTTTTGGGTTTCCAGTTTTCTGGACCCATAATGACTGCAAGCTGAAAAGCTGTCATGAACATCATATGTGCTACCATGCCGAACAGACCTGTCAGACACCAACACAGGCAACGTGCTGCAGTATCCATGGTGATCATAGTACACACCACAAGGGTGCAGTGTTGTTCAATGTTGTGTTAAAGAAAAAGAAAAAAGAAGTCTCTAACAGTGTCAAATGAGTGTTTGAGTAAGATGCACTTGTTTCATTTAGCAGTGATAGAAATGATAGTGGGAGGGAGGAAAAGAGGGTGATGATCCCTGCTAAAAGCACTGTCCCCATTCCAATCTGATTACAGCGCACCCATGAAAGCTCTCATGCATCTCAGATAGCAGATTTAGACTGAAATCGCTCCTTGATCTTAAGCTTCCTTCAGGTGCACTTCCTGCCTCAACATCTTGTTTAATTATGCGCTTTTACATAAATTAGAATGTGCCACTTTGTTGTGCCCTGGTGTAATGAGCATCTTTTATAAAAATCCACACACAGTACATGGCTCTGCTGCTCTGACTGTGCTGCATCAGTAGGTTCTCAGTGATAACTCAGCTACCAAGCTAGAATGTGGAACAGCTGGAGCAGCTGGCATTGCATAATCCCCTTCCCTTTAGTTCCAGTCAGAGGATCTCCTGCCTGCCATGTGAACTGTACTACAACCTCTGTGATTGTGCTAGAGATGCAGCAAAACTCCTGCCCGACTGCCTCTGCTTAACCCGTCGCCCTGTTTTTTTTTTTTTTTTTAGTACATGATGAAATAGAATATGATTAGCAGTGCTTCAGGGTGACACGTGCCAGATGGCTGTTTTAGAAATGCTGTTAAACTGGAACAAATAATGAAGTAATTAATGTGGCTGAGCAGCATCACTCTGACAGAACTGCTTAATTTTTATTTATTTATTTATTTATTTTGGGGGGGGATATCTATAAATATCATAAACAAAGCGTCTATTTTCACCTGGATGAGAATAGTCATATGGCAGTTATTCAGCTATTCACATGCAAATTAGCTATTTAGAACTGTTAGGGTTGGGTTTGGGTATAAATAGCATTGTTGGCTATGGACACCTGGGTGCTTGTCTTGTCTTGTCTCTGGGTGGTGCTGTATACACCCGGGTGTAAATGGATGACTTGCAACCATGTGATCAAAATGTGCTACATCATGAGCGTCCGCCATGATGGTGGATATACAAAGCAACTAGGATGGCAGCCGCTGAAAGCGTGTCTGTAAACAGTGCTGACTTTTCTCAGTATTACCACGATTTGAACGTTCAAGTGAAGATTCAGTACAAAGAGAAGATACGTATGTGTGGTTTTGACTCATCTCTCATCTCATCTCATTATCTCTAGCCGCTTTATCCTTCTACAGGGTCGCAGGCAAGCTGGAGCCTATCCCAGCTGACTACAGGTGAAAGGCGGGGTACACCCTGGACAAGTCGCCAGGTCATCACAGGGCTGACACATAGACACAGACAACCATTCACACTCACATTCACACCTACGGTCAATTTAGAGTCACCAGTTAACCTAACCTGCATGTCTTTGGACTGTGGGGGAAACCGGAGCACCCGGAGGAAACCCACGCGGACACGGGGAGAAAATGCAAACTCCGCACAGAAAGGCCCTCGCCGGCCCCAGGGCTCGAACCCGGACCTTCTTGCTGTGAGGCAACAGCGCTAACCACTACACCACCGTGCCGCCCGGTTTTGACTCATATTATTTAAAAAAGTCAGACTTTTCTGAAGATACGCTTCTACTGACCATGGAGTACCCAGATATTGCGTTCTATCTGGTTTGGCTACTGAAGAATCAAGTCCGACCTCGGACGAAACCATAGCCCATTTTCTGAGTGGGTGCCCAGTCTGGATTGTTTCTATCGTATAATTTTGCTGGCGCTCCTCGAAGTGAAATGGTAATACACGTGTTAAAATTATAACAACGACCGAGTGAACCACGACAAGAGAACGCTCATTTTATAGCAAAATTCTAGCAAGAAATAAAATTCTTCCATGATATTATCGAGAAAACCTTTGAATCCCACCTGAGATAAAATGATTACTGCAAACACGAGCTGTTTTGGTTTTAGCCTCGGTTAGATCAGCCCTGACAATGTTGTTCAGCCGTGCTCGTCTCCTCTCCGTACTGAGCCTCAGAGTTTCCTCGTCCTCTTTCCGAATCATGGACGGAATTCTAAAAAATCAGAATGTGCCACGGTCACGAGTACTGTTGTGACCACAACCATATACAGCACAAAGATACGGCATAGCTAAAAGAACGCTTAAAGCGGTGGAAAAACAAAGAGAGTTGTGCATGCATGACTATGTTTTGTATGGAATGTCGCTTGACCCCGCATGCGTATATCCACCAACATGGCTGACATCCGGGTTTCTATTTTGCTCTGACGTCACTTGCAAATCAAAGATAGTCACATTGGCTGTCCACCCCAGATACAAATAGTTTTGGTTGGCAACTGACATCCTGGGTGCAAATAACATCTGCCTATAATAAAATCATATAATAAAATCATATTTGAGTGATATTGAGTGAGATTTATGCAATTTATTTATTTCTTATTTTGCCATTTATCCCAAAAAGATGTTGTATAACAACATTTAGATCAGAAACAAAGTCAAATATTCTGAAAACAAATCATTACGAATTAACATTCAAGGTATGGATAAAGTCTTATTTTTTTTCTTCCAGTTCTATTACCAACTTGTTACTGCTATCAAACTGTAAAGTATTACAGATATAGTGTGTGTGCCTGTTGCTTTTGTCAGCATGTCCAAAAGTAGTGTCTCTGCAACAAATAGAAAAGTTCTCCCTTTCCATATCCAGGTGTGAGTGACATAAACCTTTCTTGAAGAGCTTCCTGTTTGGTATTATGGTAGCTTGAGCCTAGAAGATTCGCATCTATGACAGGTTCAAGATTTTGGGGAGGAGGTGTCATGACATAAAGCTGACCAGTGATTTAAGTGTAGCTGCCAAATGGGTTGGTTGTTGACTGTAGTGCATGCAGTGGTACTATGTTACATACATATATGACTCACAGTTGTTATTTACCCTTCGTGTGGGCAGTTACCTGAAAGTGCAGTGAACAGGGCTCCAAAAGCATTCAGCTTGAGTCGGTTCATTATGCTACAGCAGTGACACACCTCCACTGCCATGAGTGAGACTCCAGTGAACAGCAAAGTGATGTACAAACATTCACCAACAATGCACAGCCATAACACCCCTGAAAGAGAGAGAACAGAAATTTGCTCCTTTCAGCAATATAACAGCAGCCTTTTACAAATAGGCTTTTCTTCAGTTTGCTTGCATTTAGTTGAAATTTATTATTTTTTTAAACTATTATTTCAAAACTCGAACTGGATGACAGAAAACAATTACAGATATACCAAAGGGTTTAAAGTATATCACTGTCTATTTGGTTAAAAATGTAGGTGGAATGAGTTTCACAATGTTGACCCAAAAAAATATGTTGCATTGCATGTTGCAAGACTTATATAAATAAGTCTTGCAACATGCAATGCAACATATTTTCGTTTGCCTAAAATGGAGCACATCACGGCCTCCAAAAACTTGCCATCTGATATATATATATATATATATATATATATATATATATATATATATATATATATATGGGTCTGTCTCAGAAACTGGTCTCTCATTTGGGACATTATGGTCAAAAAATAAATTTTCTAATTTTACGATTTTTTTTTTTTGCATTTACCTAACACTCAATGGTTCTTTTGTCATGTTTAATAAGAATAAAGATAGTATCTTGCTTTATCTGGCCTCCACTGTGGAAATTTTTTTTTTATTACAATTCAAATGCTTTTGCGGCGGCACGGTGGTGTAGTGGTTAGCGCTGTCGCCTCACAGCAAGAAGGTCCGGGTTCGAGCCCCGTGGCCAGCGAGGGCCTTTCTGTGCGGAGTTTGCATGTTCTCCCTGTGTCCGCGTGGGTTTCCTCCGGGTGCTCCGGTTTCCCCCAAAGACATGCAAGTTAGGTTAACTGGTGACTCTAAATTGACTGTAGGTGTGAGTGTGAATGGTTGTCTGTGTCTATGTGTCAGCCCTGTGATGACCTGGCGACTTGTCCAGGGTGTACCCCGCCTTTCGCCCGTAGTCAGCTGGGATAGGCTCCAGCTTGCCTGCGACCCTGTAGAAGGATAAAGCGGCTAAAGATGATGAGATACTTTTGCAAAATTGATTTTCATATAAAATAATTCCATCATGAAGAATTAAAGCCCCTCCTTCACAGATGAGTGAAAATATTGAATAAATTTCCTCTTTTTGATTGCTTGGGTTAAAAATGCCAAGTTATGATGACTGAATTGATTATTCACTTAAATATGAATAATATGATACATTTTGGGTATTTGATATGGCGAAATAGGACACAATGGAAAAATCAAGAACACACCGGAAAGATGAGAATAACGGCGGTGGTAAAAGAACAGCGACTGTACCGGCTGAAGGTCGCGCGGGTCTCTGCTGCGGCGCGCGAGCAACGGAACATCACTGCCGCACCGGACGGAGCGCGAGGCGGGGGTGGGCAAAATGACTGGCCGTAGATTCTATTAAAAGTTCGATCTAAATTGACCATGGTTGCAAAATATTGGCCAAAAATACGCAAACACTACAAAATATGAAAGTAAGATGAAAAAGAAACATTCTATTGCCTTATACTGCAAGACTAAAACAAAATAAAACTGTCAAAACTCACCTTTTCAGCGATAACGTCCGAACAGATCACCCGCGTAACAGAGAGACCACAAATGGAAGCACGATCAACTTCTAACTGCTGGAGTGGAAAATTCCATTCTACACATGCAAATTGTTAATGTGTGTCCTTCCCCACACACAAATAACACGCTACGGTAAAAAATAGACCACAACTCATTTTATAGCTCAGAAATTCATACAAGACCAGCTACCATCGTAACATATTCTGTAAGAAACATATTCTATACCTAACTTTCAGCTTTCATTTTAAAAAACAAAATCGCAGATTTATAACTAAATTTTTATATGGCGTAGTGACTTTAAGTTGCTACTTTTGGTGAGGTAGTGACCTTGACCCTGAGGCTTTCCGTTTAGATCAAAACACACGATCGTATTGGGATTGCGTTTGCAGAAAATGGAGTTACAACGGTGATCAAATATTTTGCATGATGTTTTATTACGGTTATGATTATTCTGTGAGCGCACCAATCCTTAGGTGTATAAAGTTACAACTTAAAATACAATTAGTGATAACTCTAGACTTTTCAGTGGACTACAACCTTTTTATGGATGTAGTTAACCATTTATCATGTCCCAGATCAAGCCGCCATTTTTCCACAAATTTGCAGAATTTTTGCCAAGTTCTGAAGAGAGTATTCACATCAGAGATTTAGTTTTATCTGTATTATTTCTTTCATCATTTTATTTCAAATTAAAACCAACATCACTATTCAAAACCATATAGTTTATTGACTTAGTATATTTAGTGGGGTACCCCCACAGTACCCAGTTTCTGAGACAGACCCATATACACACACACACACACACACACACACACACACACACACACACACACACACACACACATACATACACACATTATACAACCCCGATTCCAAAAAAGTTGGGACAAAGTACAAATTGTAAATAAAAACAGAATGCAATGATGTGGAAGTTTCAAAATTCCATATTTTATTCAGAATAGAACATAGATGACATATCAAATGTTTAAATTGAGAAAATGTATAATTTAAAGAGAAAAATTAGGTGATTTTAAATTTCATGACAACATCACATCTCAAAAAAGTTGGGACAAGGCCATGGTTACCACTGTGAGACATCCCCTTTTCTCTTTACAACAGTCTGTAAACATCTGGGGACTGAGGAGACAAGTTGCTCAAGTTTAGGGATAGGAATGTTAACCCATTCTTGTCTAATGTAGGATTCTAGTTGCTCAACTGTCTTAGGTCTTTTTTGTCGTATCTTCCGTTTTATGATGCGCCAAATGTTTTCTATGGGTGAAAGATCTGGACTGCAGGCTGGCCAGTTCAGTACCCGGACCCTTCTTCTACGCAGCCATGATGCTGTAATTCAGGGGTCTTCAATCCTATCCGCAAAGGGCCGGTGTAGCTGCAGGCTTTCATTACAGCCAAATTGGAGGCTCACTTGATTGTTGACTGGAGACGAGGGTGAAATGATTAAACAAGTGAAATCAGGTGTAGCTCCTGCTTGGTTGGAATGAAAGCCTGCAGCCACACTGGCCCTTTGTGGATAGGATTGAAGACCCCTGCTGTAATTGATGCAGTATGTGGTTTGGCATTGTCATGTTGGAAAATGCAAGGTCTTCCCTGAAAGAGACGTCGTCTGGATGGGAGCATATGTTGCTCTAGAACCTGGATATACCTTTCAGCATTGATGGTGTCTTTCCAGATGTGTAAGCTGCCCATGCCACGCACACTAATGCAACCCCATACCATCAGAGATGCAGGCTTCTGAACCGAGCGCTGATAACAACTTGGGTCGTCCTTCTCCTCTTTAGTCCGAATGACACGGCGTCCCTGATTTCCATAAAGAACTTCAAATTTTGATTCGTCTGACCACAGAACAGTTTTCCACTTTGCCACAGTCCATTTTAAATGAGCCTTGGCCCAGAGAAGACATCTGCACTTCTGGATCATGTTTAGATACGGCTTCATCTTTGAACTATAGAGTTTTAGCTGGCAACGGCAGATGGCACGGCGAATTGTGTTATCCGGGTAATGTTATCGATGTGAGTTTCGAAAGAAAGACTGGGGTTAATAATCACGCCGAGGTCTTTTACTGCTGCACGTGAAGAAACAGAAAGGCCATCCAGAGTTGCTGTGTAATCAGAAAACCTACTTCTAGCTGCATGTGGTCCTAGTATAAGTACTTCAGTCTTGTCAGAGTTAAGCAGAAGGAAGTTAATAAGCATCCAGTGTCTAATGTCCTTCACACACTCTTCAATTCTATTAAGCTGGTGTCTCTCATCTGGTTTTGCAGAAACATACAACTGTGTGTCATCAATATAACAGTGGAAACTAATACAATGTTTACGAATAATATCACCCAGAGGTAACATGTATAAAGAAAAAAAAAGCAGTGGACCCAAGACAGAACCTTGTGGAACACCAAACTTTACCTCTGTATGTCTAGAAAAATCACCATTTACATCAACATACTGATAGCAATCAGTTAAATAAGCGCTGAGCCAGGAGAGGGCTGTTCCCTTAACTCCCACAACATTTTCTAGTCTATCCAGAAGAAAGGAACGATCAATGGTATCAAATGCTGCACTAAGGTCAAGCAACACAAGCAGCGAGACACAGCCCTGATCAGACACCAACAGTAGGTCGTTTACTACTTTAACCAGAGCTGTCTCTGTGCTATATTGAGGTCTAAATCCTGACTGATACATTTCATGGATGTTATTCCTATGTAAATATAAGCATAACTGCTGTGCCACAGCTTTTTCAAAGCTCTTGGAGATAAAGGGGAGGTTTGATATTGGCCGATAATTGGACAGCTGACAGGGATCAAGGTCAGGTTTTTTTAATCAGGGGATTGATAACTGCGAATATAAAGGATTTGGGTACATAGCCAATCATAAGAGAAGTATTTATTATTTTTAGAAGCGGTTCAATTACTTCAGGTATTATCTGTTTGAATAGACGTGTAGGTAAGGGATCTAGTACACAAGTTGAGGATTTTGATGAGGAGATTAATGAAAGTAATTCAATTTCTCTAAGGGGAGTAAAACATTCTAATTGCTGATCTGATACAGTTATACTGTTAACTACAGGGTTACTTACTTTGTCACTTAAGTTGTCTGACCTTAAATTAGTAGTTTGAATTTTTTGTCGGATATTTTCAATTTTGTCATTGAAAAAAATCATGAAACCATTGTTACTACATACTGCAGGTGTACATGTGTCTATAGTGGTCTTATTTCTGGTTAATTTTGCTACAGTATAAATTTGAAGGTGAAATTCGAGTCAGGTGTTTTCAATCAATGGGATGACAATCAGGTGTGAGTGGGCACCCTGTTTTATTTAAAGAACAGGGATCTATCAAAGTCTGACCTTCACAACACATGTTTGTGGAAGTGTATCATGGCACGAACAAAGGAGATTTCTGAGGACCTCAGAAAAAGCGTTGTCGATGCTCATCAGGCTGGAAAAGGTTACAAAACCATCTCTAAAGAGTTTGGACTCCACCAATCTACAGTCAGACAGATTGTGTACAAATGGAGGAAATTCAAGACCATTGTTACCCTCCCCAGGAGTGGCCGACCAACTTATACCCTGTCCACACTAGGGATTTTGTACCGATATGAAACTACTTTCGTACCGCAACACCTGTCCACACTAGCAACTATACCGGTACTGTAGCGGTATAACTGTATCGGTACGAAACCCACAAATGTATGGGTTTCGTACCGGTACAGTATCGGTACTGTAGCGCTTTGCTGTAGTGTGGACAGATGAAGCAGCTCTGTATCGATACAAATATAATGCGCATGCGCAATGAACCATTCCTACTTCTTCCGGGTTATTCATACAATACAATACGCACGTGCTTTCCAGCTGTAAATAAAACGTCACAATGGCTCAAAACGACCGTGGAGCTACATGGAGCAAAGAAAGGGGGGGAGAAATGGAGAGGGGGAGGGGGAAAGAGGGAGGAAGAAAGGAGGAAGAGGGGAAAAGGGAGAGAAAGGGAGGGGAAGAGAAGGAAAGAGGGAGAAAGTGAGGGGGGAGAAAGGGAGATTCGTTTTCTTTGTTTCTTTCTCAACTGCCTCGCGTATTTTAGACGATTCGACAGAATAAATGACTGTATATTGACAACAAAATACGATTCGACAGAATACAGACTGTATATTGACAACAAAAAGCACGCACACATTGTTTCTTTCATCTGCCATATTCTCGGAAGGAAGTTACTCGGTAACCACGGAAAACATTTCGCGCACGTGAATTTCAACTTCCGTGAAAGAAAACCGCAGTGTGGACAGATGCACTAAACTGTACCGGTATACTTTGTATCGATACAGTTATACCACTTTCGTGCCGGTATAAGTGTGAACACAGCAAAAGATCACTCCAAGAGCAAGGCATGTAATAGTCGGCGAGGTCACAAAGGACCCCAGGGTAACTTCTAAGTAATGGAAGGCCTCTCTCACATTGGCTAATGTTAATGTTCATGAGTCCACCATCAGGAGAACACTGAACAGCAATGGTGTGCTTGGCAGGGTTGGAAGGAGAAAGCCACTGCTCTTCAAAAAGAACACTGCTGCTCGTCTGCAGTTTGCTAAAGATCATGTGGACAAGCCAGATGAGGCCAAAATAGAAATTTTTTGTTTAAATAAGAAGCGTTATGTTTGGAGAAAGGAAAACATTGCATTCCAGCATAAGAACCTTATCCCATCTGTGAAACATGGTGGTGGTAGTATCATGGTTTGGGCCTGTTTTGCTGCATCTGGGCCAGGACGGCTTGCCATCATCGATGGAACAATGAATTCTGAATTATACCAGCGAATTCTAAAGGAAAATGTCAGGACATCTGTCCATGAACTGAATCTCAAGAGAAGGTGGGTCATGCAGCAAGACAATGACCCTAAGCACACAAGTCGTTCTACCAAAGAATGCTTAAAGAAGAATAAAGTTAATGTTTTGGAATGGCCAAATCAAAGTCCTGACCTTAATCCAATGGAAATGTTGTGGAAGGACCTGAAACGAGCAGTTCATATGAGGAAACCCACCAACATCCCAGAGTTGAAGCTGTTCTGTACGGAGGAATGGGCTAAAATTCCTCCAAGCCAGTGTGCAGGACTGATCAACAGTTACCGGAAACGTTTAGTTGCAGTTATTGCTGCACAAGGGGGTCACACCAGATACTGAAAGCAAAGGTTCACATGCTTTTGCCACTCACAGATATGTAATATTCACAGATATGTAATATTGGATCATTTTCCTCAATAAATAAATGATCAAGTATAATATTTTTGTCTCATTTGTTTAACTGGGTTCTCTTTATCTACTTTTAGGACTTGTGTGAAAATCTGATGACGTTTTAGGTCATATTTATGCAGAAATATAGAAAATTCTAAAGGGTTCACAAACTTTCAAGCACCACTGTGTGTGTATATATATATATATATATATATATATATATATATATATATATATATATATATATATATATATATAAGTCTTAGGTACATGTAAAGAAATGCTGTAGACCAAAAATAGCTTAAAAACTAATGAAATGTTTCAACATTAAAAAAATACTATAAGTAGCAGTCAGCCATAAAAATTCATCAAAGTCAATATTTAGTGTGAGATGACCCTTTGGTTTAAAAAATAGTAGCTTCAAACACAATGAATGGGGGCGGCATGGTGGTGTAGTGGTTAGCACTGTCGCCTCACAGCAAGAAGGTTCTGGGTTCGGGCCCAGTGTCTGATGAGGGCCTTTCTGTGTGGAGTTTGCATGTTCTCCCCGTGTCCACGTGGGTTTCCTCCGGGTGCTCCGGTTTCCCCCACAGTCCAAAGACATGCAGGTTAGGTTAATTGTGGCTCTAAATTGACCATAGGTGTGAATGCGAGTGTGAATGTTTGTTTGCCTCTATGTGTCAGCCCTGTGATGACCTGGCGACTTGTCCAGGGTGTACCCCGCCTCTCGCCTTGCCTATAGTCAGATGGGACAGGCTCCAGCTTGCCCACGACCCTGTACAGGATAAGCGGCTATAGATGATGGATGGATGGATACAATGAGTGCAATTTTATAAGGAAATGAGCTGTAAGTTATTTATTTATATATAAAATAATTATTGTACTAATTTAATGAGTGAATTCTTAAATATATCTATATAAGTATATATCAAAACAGTGACACTTTCTCATTCCATTTTCATGACAATTGCAACAGGGGAAGCAATAAGTCAGTAAGGAAGTTCGAGTCCCCCTTACCTCTTGATTTATTTGACATAAATGACACCTGTTACTTACTCACCTATTTCACGATTAGGTGCAATCTCTAAAAATGTTCTGCAAGTAAATCCTGTCAACAAAGAAATTCTGTTTAGAATTTAATGTTGTTTTTTGTTGCTCTTGTTTCCATCATGTATGAGTAAAAAACGACAAATAATCTAAACAGTTTGAAATAAAATGCATCACATAGTCAGTTTTCCCAGTCACTTAATTTCACAATATACACTGTAAACCTGAATAAGTTGAGTTTACTTAAAAAATTTGAGGAAAGTGGTTGCCTTAAAAAAAAATAAGTAATTATTAATGATTGAATTGAGTACCTTAAACTTACCAGAAGATTGTAAGTTTAAGGTACTCAATTCAATCATTAAGAATTACTTATTTTTTTTAAGGCAACCACTTTCCTCAATTTTTTTAAGTAAACTCAACTTATTCGGGTTTACAGTGTACTGTATTCTCTCCATCAACTGAAATCGTACAAGAACTTTGATCTAACATCTCATACTTACCTACGAGATCAACAGCCTGTTCACAAGTGAACCAAATGCCTGTGTGGAATTTCTTCAGTATGAATTTTTCCTCTCCAGTCTCGTAAATGTACTGCACCAGACGTGTGTTGTTCACATCAGAGCTGTTGAAGTGGATGCAGTAGTTCTGCTTGACTTTTGCTGGGCTTGTGCACAAGGGCTTCACTACCTTCCTGGTCCCGGAACACCAGTAGCTGGTTGTTACAGCAGACACGGCCAAGGCGAACGCCAAGCAGTTTAAAGTGAAGGCCAGTGTGACTCTTGGACGGTGTTGAAGTTTCATGGCTCAAGGTTGTTGAAGTTTTCCTGTCATTGTAAATGTATTTTAGATTAGATATTCAGCAGAGCAGGTATTTTGTAGAGCCAAAGCATCAGCATCGTTTTTCACATTCTCTCATCCTCTTTGTGAGCTCTTTTTCTGATCATAGCTCTCTCTTTTTGTATCCACCCACCCTTCTGTTAAAATCAGTTACTGTCCACGGAAAAAAAAAAAAAAGTACATCTAAGCGCTCAGGTTATATCATGTTCTATCCAAAGCCACAGTATATTTCAGCCAGAGATTATCAGTCAGATTACTTCCCAATTTGGTGCATGGCCCTTCCTAGCATTCAGTATGCGACTTGTGCATTCTGGGCCATTCTTTGAACTGTTGAAATTAATAGGATATAGTGAAAAAAAGACAGTAAAAAGAAATTAGATCATTCTGTCAGGCATTAAGTAAAGACTATGTGCATAACACGAGGGAGGTTTTAAAGAAACCCCTGGACATTTTATGCTGGGAGTGTGTGTGTGTGTGTGTGTGTGTGTGTGTGTGTGTGTGTGTGTGTGTGTGTGTGTGTGTGAAAGATTTATTTATATAACATGATTATTCAAGAGACAGAAGGAAAAAACATTTTTTGTATTATAGGTGACATTTATTATTCATTATTTTACATATCAGCTCACTACTAGCCCATTTTATCTGAAAGTAAACGCTTAGGAAAGGAAAGGTTAAATATTAAAATCTCCAGTGTTAAAAGTTTAATGTTGAACCCAACAGTTTGCCTGCCAGAGAACCTGGACAGAAAACTTTCTTTGATGTGAAAATTTGCCTCTGCTGTCTTAAATTATTAAGAGTGTATGCAACGATACTGCAATTACGCCTAACTTCAGCCACAAATGACTTTCAGATTTTATGGTCGGATGTGTTTTTTCTTGCCGTGATCTGTATCTGATATGTATATGACTTTATTTCCCATTGAATGTGATATGTTCAGGATCAAACATAAGCCTCCATCCTTTCTACAGTGATGCCAAGGCACTTGAAACAGATAAGAAGTGTGAAGCACATAGGCAGTAGATCAACCTACAGCATGAATGCACACTAAATAAAAGAAGTAAACAAACTAAAAACCATGTATTCTATTCAGTTTCTTAAAGCATTATGTTCATGGATCGGGGTGTCTAATCTAGTGTAGCATTATTCATCAAACCCATTAATCCAAGAGTCTAAAATGCTGCATTATGTCAATAGGATTTACATAATTAGTCTAGTCAAGTTTATTTTTATAGCACTTTTAACAATAGACATTGTCGCAAAGCAGCTTTACAGAATTTTAATGACTTTAAACATGAGCTAATTTTATCCCTGATCTATCCCAAATGATCAAGCTTGTGGCGACGGTGGCAAGGAAAACTCTCTCAGACGACATGAGGAAGAAAACTCGAGAGGAACCAGACTCAAAAGGGAACCCATCCTCATTTGGGTGATAACAGACAACATGATTATAACAGTGTGGCAGCGGGGGCGTGGCCAAGCATCAGTTTGTGAATGGAGGGTGGGGCTGGGGAAGGTGAGTGGCTAAGTCATTACACTTGATGTCAATTAATGTGTGTGTTTGTTGCAGGGATGGTGGAGCATAAAAGGAAGGGGAGAGCAGAGAAGAGGTCTCTCCCGACCAGAACACGTGTGTGTGCGTGTGTATGGGTGAATGAGTAAAGTTGGAAAGCTGAACAAAATAGCTAAAAATAAAGTGTATGTGTGAACATCAACACTCGCCTGCCGTGCTTCTGTGCTCCACCCACATCAGGATCTGTCACAAACAGTTTTAACATGAAGTCTGTTTCGTTGATGTTATAAACTCTTCATTGATGGAAACTTGAGTGTAAAACTGTTCATGACAACTGCAGTCCTAAAGTTAGCAAGTCAACTGTAGTCCTCAGCCATAAAAGCATGACTGTAAGTGTCCAGAGTGTCCTCCAAGTGTTACTTTCAACTGTTCGTATGGGGCTGTCCTCCACAGGAGCGATGTGTTGAGACTCCAGCCAGACACAGGGCATCAGGATGGATCAGGCAGGTCCGAGGAGCAGAAGAAGTCAGCATCTCGAGCTCAGGATTAACATGTAACTCAGAGGGACAGACGGAGTCGGGGGGGGGGGAGAAAAAGAGAAAGAGAGAGAAAAAACACAGGTTGTTAGGTATGCCCAATGTCATCTGATGAGTAGGAACGGTATACGTTTTCACTGAGTACAAGCAGGGACTCCGGCAAAACTAACTATGACAGCATAACTAAAAGGGGAGAGCCAGAAGGTGACACAGGCATGAGGGAGCCCCGGGACATAAAGCAGCAGCCACTACACCGTCAACAAACTCGAGTGAGCAAGCGAGTGAGGGACTGACAGCATCCATACATCCCAATTTACCAAAACACTCTGTCTGAGGACCTTCCAGATCTACTCCTTTACCTCATAAACACCATTAACAAAAGGCTTGACTAAACAGATATGTTTTCAGCCTAGACTTAAGCACTGAGACTGTGTCTGATTCCCAAACACTACTTGGAAGGCTATTCCATAACTGTGGGGCTTTGTAAAAAAAAAAGGCTCTGCCTCATGATGTGGCCTTCACTATATGAGGTACCAGCAGATAGCCTGCACCTTTTGATCTCCATAGACATGGCAGGTCATAAAGGACCAGAAGTTCGCTCAGGTACCATTTACAGACCATTCAGTGCTTTAAAGGTCAATAGTAGTATTTTATAAACAGTTAGTGAAAATAGCAAACATATAGAGATCACCTTTCTGGCAGATCTGCTTTCAGCTGTAAGCTGTTTAAGAGTGCAACACATTTCTCTCTCACATGAAGCTAACAAGGCCTATTGAGGAAAGGGGGTGTTATAAGCTCAACAAATCACATGCTCATCCAATGACTAAAAGGCAGTGTTGTAGTTGAGTCACTAAACCTCGAGTCAGAGTCCAGTTTTGAGTCCCCAGTGTTTACGCCAAGTCATTAAAGAAAATTTTGAGTCGAGTCCACTACTGATCTGAGCTGAGTCCAAGTCGAGTCCCAGAACAAGACTCCAACCACACCATATGACGGTGGCCAGGGGCGATTCTAGCATCTGATCTTTGGGGGTGCTTAGCCCCCAGAGCTGACAGAGGCAGCTGGCTTGAACGACAGTGTTTCCACGTTTATTCCGCATTTAGACTAGACTTAAACGCTATGTTACATTAAATAAAATTGAGTAACACACAGTGGTCTAGCACCGTAGCACTTGTACAGCTCTGCACAAAAGTATCTCGATATGGATGATAAATGTCATTTTTATCATTCTCTTCATAGACCAGGGAACATCAATATTGCATTATGCATATTATTGTATTGTGTTTAACAATTGTAACTCCAGTCCGTACCTTCACATCCCACTATGCCAGTAATACTCAGGTGCTACTTCGAGTTCCTCATCGGTGTGGAATCCAGTTAAAAAAAACACCATGTCGTAGCAAGCACTCGCGCGGACAGGCAACCCAATCAGAGGGGACGCAAGGAGGAGAGGTATTTTACTGGTCATAGAACTATCACGTAACAAGTGAATTCAAGAACACACACACGCCCGCACACACATTCATTGCGCAGTGCGCAAGGGCACTTATTTCTGAAAATTACATCCAAAAGCAGTGTTTTTGAGGGTGCTGAGCTAGGGGGTGCTGAGCTCGTTTTTGGGGGTGCTTGAGCACCCCCAAAAATAGGCTAAACACGCCCCTGACGGTGGCTGTTGCTGCCTTTATGAAAAACTGTCTCTGCTGCTGTGTTGGACTAACGTTACTGCTTGACTGCCCCATTTTAGTTAACAGGCTACAGATAAAAAGCTTGTTCATCTCTCAGCAAGCCCCGCCCACTATCAACAGGGAAAATAACATGAGAGAGGGTTAACACTAGCTAGTTCATCGCTCAGCAAGCAAGCCCCACAATCAACAGAACAATGAACATAGCATGTCACTTCCTTCTCTGGGTGGAGTCTCACCAAATGACGAGTGAAGTTTGAGGTTGTCCCCGTCATCTCCTTGATAATTCTTCTACATATGGAACACATAGCAGTGTGTTTTTTCCCACTGCACGAGAAGTCTGTATAAGCAAAGCAGACAATCCTAGGGGCTTCTCTCCAGGCATTTTAGCGCCATTAACGTTAGTTTGTTCCTGAACATGACATATGAACAGGTGAATGTGCATTCTCTTGTACAAAATTAGTATAAAAATTAATGTAGATATAAATATCTTATGCCAAATTATTATGGCATGTTACAAAACATAAAGAAAAAATCCGAGTCCTCATCTCCAATTTACAAGTTCGAATGCAGTTAATGCACCAGTCCGAGTCCAAGTCCAAATCATTAGTGCTTAAGTCCAAGTCAAGTCGTGAGTCCTTAAAATTAGGGCATGAGCCAGACTCGAGTCCAAGTCCTGGACTCGAATACTACAAGTCTGCTAAAAGGCTAACATAGGACAAAGCCATGCAATCAATTGCTCCACCTTTGCACAAGCGACATCATTTCACCCCAGTAGACGTCTTCTCAGAGGACACTGTATATTCAGCCAAAGGGCAAAAGCAATTTATCTCTGAGGTTCCCATTTTAGGTTTCAGTTATTCAGGATAAAAAAAATCAACAACACTGTGGCGTAAACTGTCTTAAACAATTCTAAAGACATATTTTGATACCTGTACGTGTTTTGATCATTTTGGGGCCTCTCTCACATTTTCAGTTCACTAGTCAAATTATGCCATTACATTCAAAGCCCTTTGATTGTTAGTCACGTAACTACACATCTTTCTATTCCTATTTGCTTCACTGTAGTACAGAGTCAATGAATTGATGAAGAATAAACTTTTTATGGAGTTTCCTATTCTTTTTTCAGCTGCTCCCATTAGGGGTTGCCACAGTGGATCTGTTTCACATATTTAATTTGGCATAGGTTTTACACTAGATGCCCTTCCTTGACGCAACCCTCCCCAATCTATCCGGGCTTGGGACCAGCACTAAATATGCACTGATTTGCAGCTTGGCATTTTACCTAAAATGCATGTCTTTGAATTGTGGGAGGAAACTGGAGCAGCCAGAGGAAACCCACACAGACACAGGGAGAACATGCAAACTCCACACAGAAAGGCCCCTGTTGGCCATGAGGTTCAAACCCAGACCTTGTTGCTGTGAGGCAACAGTGCTAACAGGTGCACCATCATGCAACCCCTGCTGCTTGTTGCTGTGAGGCAAACTGCACCACCGTGGAATTTATGGGGGTAAAAAGCAATAATGGACACATTTCTGTATCCATAGAAAGTGGGATTCTTTACCATTATAGAAGAAGAAACTTTTCTTTGTCATATGCACACTTGGGCGGCACGGTAGTGTAGTGGTTAGCGCTGTCGCCTCACAGCAAGAAGGTCCGGGTTCGAGCCCCGTGGCCGGCGAGGGCCGTTCTGTGTGGAGTTTGCATGTTCTCCCTGTGTCTGCGTGGGTTTCCTCCGGGTGCTCCAGTTTCCCCCACAGTCCAAAGACATGCAGGTTAGGTTAACTGGTGACTCTAAATTGACCGTAGGTGTGAATGTGAATGGTTGTCTGTGTCTATGTGTCAGCCCTGTGATGACCTGGCGACTTGTCCAGGGTGTACCCTGCCTTTCGCCCGTAGTCAGCTGGGATAGGCTCCAGCTTGCCTGCGACCCTGTAGAACAGGATAAAGCAGCTAGAGATGATGAGATGAGATGAGATATCCATACTTCAACATAGTGAAATTCCTCCTCTGCCCATCTGAAGCAATGAACACACACATGGACACAAGTGAGCAATGAGCACACACACACAGAGCAGTGGGCAGCTATGCTACAGCGCCCAGGGAGCAGTTGGGGTTTAGGTGCCTTGCTCAAGGGCACTTAAGCCTTGATGCTGTTCACTCACTCAACTTCCCTCACATTTTTCCTGCTGGTCCTGGGAATCAAACTGGCAACCCTTTGGGCCCAAAGCTGCTTCTCTAACCTTCAGGCCATGGCTGCCCCATTATTATTGCCTTAATTCATTTTACACTTCACATTCAGATACTTGAATCCAATTACAGACCATTTACATTTTTCAAGCCTTGCTTCACTTTGCTGCCCACTGTGATTGTAGGTCAGATCTGGATTATAAATAGGTCTAGGTTTGGCCTGGCCCCCTAGGGCCTGAGCTTGGAGGGGGCCCTTTCTTGCTGTTTGATACAAACAAAGAGCTACATAGTGTGTAAATACTGATACTGATCTGCTTTCCATACATAACAAGATTATTTTTAAATAATTTCAAGCATTTAAAATATTTTTCCAAATGTGGATATAATCCTCCCTCAATTTGCCTGGTGGCAGTGCATCAGGTAAGTGCTTCTTTTCTAAACTGCCTTTAATAAATCAGCGCTATAATGCAAGTTAACATACTGTATGTCTTAACCCAATCTCATGAATATAATTTCAAGGAAATCATCGCTTCACATAGACTAGACAAATGAAATGAAATGCATGGGACTGCTGTAACTCTAACCTCAACGAAACCTAAAATGATGGGAAGAACTGTGGAGCTGAACGGTGGTAACTGACAGAACCATATGTTTCTTCAGGAGACTTCTCAGCTATGGGGCCAATTATGAAATGCGCTCCAGTATTGAACATGAGTTGAGTGACACTGGGAAAAAGATGACCATGATGATTCACTGTGGTAAACAGTTGCACTGCCATTTAAGAAGTCAGAGTTGTGTGACGTAGCTAAGTAATCTCTCAGATAGCCTGCCTGGGTATAAAATGAGATAGTCATAATCCCATTGAGCACATAGCTGAGTTGGAGGTGTTAGCTAGAGCAACCCAAGAAGATTTACACATAGATCTAGTTGGGTATTTGGCCAAAACCACCAGAGAACTGATACCAGAAAGCAAAAGCAGGAGGAAGAGAAAGTGGTGACTGAAGTTTAAAATACAGAATGGGAAACAGCAAGAGCAGTGCTTTGTCCAAGGAGCTTCTGGAGGATCTAAAAATGAACACCAAATACAGTGAGGCTGAGCTCAGCGCCTGGTACACTACCTTCTTGAAAGAGTGTCCTAGTGGGCGCATTACTAAGGAGCAGTTTGAGGGCATCTATGCCAGCTTTTTTCCTGACGCCGACTCCACCGCGTACGCACGCCACGTTTTCCGTAGCTTTGACCTCAACGCTGATGGCACGTTGGACTTTAAGGAGTACATAATTGCACTGCATTTAACATCCTCAGGCAAAACTTTGCACAAACTCGAGTGGGCTTTTGCACTTTATGACGTTGATGGCAATGGAATCATCAGTAAAAATGAAGTTCAGGAGATTGTGAAGGTGTGAATGTGTGTACATAGAATATATGTATTTTACTTTAGTCTAAGCTGACTATAGTGTATAAAAATATTTTACTTTATACTTTATATTATTGTTAATTTTGGCTAAAGCATCGTATAATGGATTGTTCCTCTTAAATGCATAAGTCTTTAGCATCTAAGTTGAGTTAATGCATCTATGAATCAATTTATTTCAAATGATAGTCATGCTATTCATTCTTGATTCTGCCTAAATCTAGGCAATTTTCAATATGCTTCCTGTTGAGGACCAGACAAAACTTCCAGAGGATGAGAACACGCCAGAAAAGAGAGCAGACAAAATATGGACCTTTTTCCAAAAGCAAGAAAATGGTAATTACAGTTTGTATGGCCAAATAAAAAACATATTAAAGTCAGATAGATAGATAGATAGATAGATAGATAGATAGATAGATAGATAGATAGATAGATAGATAGATAGATAGATAAAATTATATTCCAGGAAATTATATTTTCTGGTTTCTGTTTGTCCCTGTGGGCAAAGCATTAAACACTGTAAAAAAGTTTCAAGATGAAGAAGCCCATAAAGCTAAAACTTAAAACCTTTCAAAGGACACTGGCAGGATGTTGTTTTTATGAGAATATTAGCCAGTAATGAAAATCTCATGTTCTCACAATCTCTCATTGGCTTTGCAGATAAGATCGCAGAAGACGAGTTCATTCAAGGGGTAATGGAAAACAAAGATATTTTGAGGTTGATACAGTTTGATGAGCCAAAGAAGATACAGGAAAAACTGAAGGAGAAGAACCTATAACATTCACGCCACTTTCTCTTAAGACTGCTCACTTCCTGTTTACACAGCTAAGCTCCTATACCCCTCTGGCACTCAAGAGGACCATTTGTTTGTGTGTATGTATTGTCTAAGTTAACACAACAGAGCCATGACCCTGACCAAACATCTGTATTCTGAATGCACAACTACAAGCCACTTCGAACCACTGTACAGCTATTCATGTCCTCCAGTTCCAGTTCAGATCCATTACTTAAACATGTACAATGCATTTATTTGCTTATAAAAACAAGAATGTTAGGTAAAGAAAAGGCAATGAAAAAGGCTCAGGTTAACAATCCCTCCGGCATAATCAATCCTCTTAAAACCTGAAGGTCAATCCAGGTAAATTCTCACAAGCCACTGGCAGTGTTAATTTTGGCACTTGATTTGTATTTGTTTTAGTCTTTTTCTACTGACTAAAACAAATAGCACTTTTCATCATATTTAGTGTGTGTTTTTTTTTTTTGCTAGTTTAAAGTTATGAAAAGCTACAATTTTAGCCAAACAGTTAAATAGTTCAGCCATGAAAACTGATCCCCCCCCCCCCCCATTTTATCCCAAATGTAATTTTCTTGGTTTTCCAAATGGTATGTGCATTAATTTCTCATTTGTTCTTGAATGGAACATGAAATTGTATTGATGTGCAAATCAGAAGAACCATTTACAGCAGCATGACTATATCTTCTCTTTTCTGCCCTCAAACTGTGTGTATTAATTCCCATGTTCATGGAGGGTTGGTGGAGATTTGTTGTTGTTGTTGTTGTTGGTGGTGGTTTTGATGAGGTGGTGGAGTGGGGAACTACGTTTGTCCAATCGACCATTACTGATATTTTTGTCTTGTTTTTCAAATATCCTCAAATGTTGTCTTAGATTTTGACTACAATGATTTTGAGTTTGTTATTGTTTATTTTTCAACATGGAAAAAAATGCTACCAAAGTTATTCTGTCAACAGAATTAACACTCTCCTCCGGCTCTCTTCTAGGTCTGCATTCACAGGGTTAGGCTCACTCTAACCCGAACCCGAACCCTAGGGTGGTGATTTGGGTGGACACATCTAGCTACCATCTCTTGTGCATATATGAGTGACATATTTTTCAATAGGTCACTCATAAGGAAATTGATTAATTGTTTTGATAAATTTGGGTACTTTATGTTTGTGAATGTGTCCATTCAGTCAAAAGAAAATCACACGCTGGCTTGAAGATATGAAGTTTATCTTCTTGTGTTGAAAAGCTCACATTTTTCATACAAAATACATCGTGGATCTGAGTGACGTATTTTCCGATATTTCATTCAAGTGACGTCACATCCAGTGTTTTCCTGTTGACTTGACGCATGCTGTCAAAATGTTGAACTGGTTCAAAATTAAAATTCTTTTGATTAACTTGCATAGTTTTTTTGTGGATGTGTCTATATAATATAATGAACATTACATGGTGGCGCGAAGATATGAAGTTTATCTTCTAGTGCCGAAAAATATTTCACCCATTCGTTTTGGTTACTCGTGAAATATGTTCACCACTTGCCACTTCAAGATAAACTTCACATCTTCGTTTGCACAGCTGTGTAATATCATATATATATAATATATATATCCGGGGATATGATATTGTATATGTCAGCTCCAGTTGTCTGTCAAACATTTCTTATTGATAATGGTTACAATCAATTATTCATAACAATGTCCAGAATTTTCCATGCTTTTATAATGGGCCATTGCTCTGTCTAATTACTTAGAATTTTTAAAAATTAATTTTGGTTCCAGACATGCATTACATTTTAAGAGGAAAATGTGCAGAAATGAATCATAATGCTGTTACGTAACAGCTCTACAGTGGAAACCTTGCATTACAGGTGCAACGTTCTTTTCTCTGTTGAATCCTTGGCATGTTGTTGGTCTGCATGGCCAAAGCTTTGGGGAAATGGTAAGAAACACAAAGGCTTATTCCTTTCTTTGGATTAGGCTAATGCATGGCCTGGTTTCAGGGGTGTAACACTGAGCTGATTGGATGTGGTGGAGTTGTAGGAGGGCTCGTGCCACAAAGCTACATTTTATCTGCTTAAAGGGATCAGTCCTTTCCAATCACAATACCTGGGTTATTAAGGTGATGTGAGGTGATAACAAGAGTTTGACAAAGATGTTATGGTCCTTTTCTTATTGTTTTGGAAAATAAAATGTAGTTGAAATCATTTGTTGTTGTTATTATTATTTCTTTATTTCTGTGATTTCATGGGCATATTCAACAGAAGCATGATGATTCCATAAACATGTTGTATTAATGGGGACCATGAATTTGAAAGGAAATAAATCAACAATTACAGCATCATATAAAAAGCATCTAATTACATTTAAAGCACAGAGACGTTTAATGTAACATTTAAAAAAATACACAGAATACACAATGACAATGTATATATGAGTTATGCCACATGTAATTCAGAAATGGACAATGCCAGACATGCAAAACTGCGTAAAGGTAAACAAGCCACACCCAATGTTAAGCAAGAGAGCAATGGTAATTAGTAGAAAATGAACTTAGTTAAAAAGCACTAAATAGTTTCTGTGTACTACCTGAAAATGTCTGAGCATGTGCCCGATTTGATTTATTTAAACACCCAACACTGTTCAGTCCCATAGTTCTTTTCTTGAGGTGACACAGATTTACATCAACGCCATACAATCTCATTCTGCTCAGAGTCCCTGCATGGATTTATATCTACACAAACACTTAGAGTAAGACATTAACACAGAACAATAATGAATGTAATAAACACATGCAGCTGATTTCCTGTAGATTTATTCCAGTATTTCTCACAATTTCTAGGAGTGTCATATTAGTCTATCACATATCATTTAACTCAAATTCTTATTACATGGCTTTCCCAATATGTTGACAGACTTGAAACATGCTTAATAAAAAGATTAAAATGAATTTAGAAATAGCAGAAATGTTTTTAAATGGCTTTTCTATACTTTAAATTCCTATGTGCTGCATATCCAAGTTTTGTCCAATTTTCAATGGGCTTCATTTAGCAATCTTTTAGTAAAGTTGTATCTAATTATTATTTTTTTGGCCAGACCATGATAAAGATTCCCCACCAGATTTATAAATCTTTTGGTAATGCAGGTCCCCCCCCGAAGTACTATGTGTATATGTTGAGAAATGCCAGTCAGCTATAAATTACCAAACACGTTCACGTGACATAGCTGTTTTACATAAATACAGACTCCATCAAAGCTCACAGAGCTGAAATCTACATGATTACTATGATGAAACAGTGAAAGAGCACCTTCTAAGTGTGGTGTGTGTGCAAATATTCCGGTAAAGTAGCTCAACCATTGCAGGGTGTCAGCTACCATAGACTCACACTAACTCGTCCTCATTTTATAAGCCACTATTATGTTTCTATTGAAAGACTGCGCTTGTTTGTCTTAATTTATGGATTTATTTTGGATCGCTTTCTTTCAAGTAACACATCAACTAGAAGGGCACTCAATAGAGTCCATACCTCCGCCAAGCCACATATTATCAATATCAAAATCAAATCACTTGAACCTAGGATAATACTAAAGTTGTACACCAAATTTCATGAAAATCCATTCAGGACTTTTTGAGTTACGTTGGGAAAAGGCAAAAAAAAAAAAAATCCCGGATCCACATACATGTCCAGATTTGCATCAAAATCTAAATCGATTTTTCCTTTGCCCATGGCTCACCTTTCCTCAAAATTTCATCAAAATCCGTTCATTACTTTTTGAGTTATGTTGGGAACAAACAAACAAATGGAAGCAAAATCATAACCTCCTCCAACACTGTTGGCAGAGGTAATTATACAATTTGAACCCAATCACTCATGGTTTCCATTAGGGAGTCTCCTTATGCAGAAATGTATACAAACTCAGGAGCTCTTTTAGGACATGACACCCCCCCCCCCCCCCCCCCCCAACTTGATAGCTCCTGTGAGCGATTTACAGATACATACTGTATGTCCATATTCAGCTTGAGAAACGAGGCCCGCTGTGTGAAAATAGTGAGAAACTTAACGATACAATACATTTTGCTAATATAAATAGCTTCAAGCCGACGGTGTCAGCTGCCTATCACAAACGGGTCATGATGTAAAAATGTTAAACCGGGGTCTCGATACATGAACAATCCAACATTAACTCACCATTACACAAGAATTTGAGTCGAACTTCCTCATGATATTTGCAGACACCGAAAAAGGAACACGACACACACATATTTACACCTATGTACAGACATAAATCATATCATGAACATTCCAAGACATAACTTTAGGCACTAAAAGGTGTACATTATACACTCTTAGATGATTTAGAAACCTTAAGGGCTCTTCTGTTGTCCCTCTGAAGGACTCCTTAAAGGTTCTATGTAGAACTATACAACAGAGTGGTTCCTCATCAGAAAGGGTACCCTTAATTATACAATAAAACCTTATAAAGAACCCTTAAAGAACCATTTATTCTAATAGCGTACATAATACAAATGATCATGTCACCTTTACTGTCACATATACTGTACATTACAGTACATTTACATGCACTGTAATATATATATACAGCACGAGTCAAACGTTTGGACACACTTTCTAATTCGGTGATTCTTCTATATTTTTATTAATTTAAAAAGTCACTTCATGTCTTAAAGTAATGATGGACATCATTTCTCTTTACTTGGTGGAGAGGTTCTTGACATAGTATGGATTACTACAGTTGTGGAGGCCCGGCGAGGGCCTTTCTGTGTGGAGTTTGCATGTTCTCCCTGTGTCTGCGTGGGTTTCCTCCGGGTGCTCCGGTTTCCCCCACAGTCCAAAGACATGCAGTTAGGTTGACGTGGGGCGGCCTTGGGCTGAAGTGCCCTTGAGCAAGGTACCTGACCCCTGACTGCCCCGGGCACTCTGGTGTGGCTGCCCACTGCTCTGAGTGTGTGCGTGTGTTCACTGCTTCAGATGGGTTAAATGCAGAGGATGAATTTCACTGTGCTTGAAGTGTGCATGTGACGAATAAAGGTTTCTTCTCTTACTGGGTTATTTACTGTATGTTTATTATTTACTTTTTGATCTCAAATTCATTAATAAGGCAAGAAATTGCACTAATTAACTTTTGACGAGGCACCTGTTAATTGAAAAGCTTTTCAGGTGACTACCTCATGAAGCTGGTTAAGATAATGCCAGTATGTGCAAAACATCATTAACATAAACACTGTCTACTTTGAAGAATCTAAAATATGAAACATATGGGGTTTTTTTCTTTACCACACAATTCCATGTATGTTCCATATGTTATTTCATAGTTTTGATGTCTTCAGGATTATTCTACAGTGTAGTAGAAAATAGTCACAATACAGAAAAACCTATGAATTAGCAGATGTGTCCAAATTTTGACTTGTGTGTGTGTGTGTGTGTGTGTGTGTGTAATATATATATATATATATATATATATATATATATATATATATATATATATATATACACACACACAGGGTGTTTCCAAAAAATGTGATATTATTTGAGATATTAATATTCCGGAAACTACATAATCTAGGCAAATGAAACTGATCAGGCTTAATGTTGAGCAATATAAGATTTATTCCTCAAAATTTGAGCGAGAAATTCAAAGGTATGTGGATTCCATGAACGATTTCACAAATTTTCTATATGCACGCCTAACCCTAACCCAGCCTTCCTCTTTGACCTTTTTGTGCCGTGTCCAAATCTGCACACCGCACAGTCTTGTTCGAGCGCAGTCTAACACACAAAACGCCTTTTCTTTTCCAGTGAATGGCATTTCTATGCCTAAAAAGATAAAAACAAAAAACATTAAACATAAAATTTTGACCTGTTTCCACACATGCTGTTAAAATTTGAGGTCAACTGAATGAGAATTGGCAAAGTTAGATGGTGAAATGATATCAAATTTTTGAAACACCCTGTATATATACCATATATATATATATATATATATATATATATATATATATATATATATATATATATATATATATATATATATGTGTGTGTGTGTGTGTGTGTGTGTGACAAACAAAGGCTTCTTTTTCTTCATTTAAATTAAAGCAATTTCTACGCTCCCCTCTAAAGTTTATCCTTAATACCAGCTCAAGTAACTTTTGTGACTAAACTTGAAATGAACACAGAATGAGATTATGATGTTGCACGGAGCTGATTATGTTCTGCATAAAGAGGTTTCTTGGCTTTGCTTGAGGAAAAGTTACATGATTGGATTTACAAATGCAGTATTTTGCCAACACATGCTCTATGAACACATTCAATGGGCTGAAATTTTCTTTTTACACAAATATTATTCCGTAGATGAAGTAGCACTATTCATCACCACATTGTTTTGAGAACTACGTGCTTTTTGCAAAACAAGCCTGCAAAAATAATTTTTAAAAATATCCATACTTAGATAATGCATTTTATTCAGGCTTTTTTTTTCTTCATCAAGGCTTTTGTTGTTCATGTGGTAGATTTGGGTTGGGTATGACTATAATCAAAATCCCATTGTATTTCTCATTGCAATAAATTCTGCATTTTTTATACTACATTGAAGATGTAACAACATAACTATACAATGACACTATAATAGAATATTATCCTGCACAAATTCTACAAATGGGATCATGCTGGTTACTTACGTTAAGACTGCTGCCATTTTCAAACTGCAGCCGATTTTTCCTGTAGAAAGCATTTTTGAACACGATAAACAATTGAGTTACTTTTTTAAAACTATTATTTTACAGAAATAATGGTCTGATTTATGCATGCGCCCATAATGTTATGATATTTCGGCATTTGTATGTGCTTCTTTCGATTAGCAACATGAATGTTGCCTGAACGTAGTTAACTGTAACATTTATTTGAAAAGATTTCACTGCTTGCATTGTGTATATGCAACATGTTGATGCAGTAAAATAATGAGATCTGTGTGAGCTGAAGATCGATAAGGCTGGTGGATTTTTATTCATGCAAAACAAAGTGCTGAGTAGAGTAATGCACTCTGCCTGTAAACTGTTTGATATCAATGATATCACCACTCTTTGTAACTTTGTATTTTGTATGTTCATTGAAAGATATTGAAGAATACAAATGCTGGCTTGAGTGGGACAATGCTTATGGCTTTGGCCGAGAAGTTGAAGTGTTGTACAGACAGACAGGCAGACTTATGTAGTTTGGGTGACGTGTGTAATGTGTGTATGTGTGTGTGTGTGCAGTTGTCTTCTGTTATAAGGTTAGTGTCCTTTAAATGTCCATGTCCACAGGTCTCAGATCTCCTGTCTTGTGTTCCCGCACCCACAGCTCTCTGTCTTTGGCTGGATCCACATTCCGGAGGAGCTGGTCCACTGGCTCCAGGGTCTACAACACACAAGTCAGACATTACTCAAGTGAAACACGTCTTTCAAAATGATGCTTGCTCTACAGTCTGGTGTTCTACATTGGGAAAGTGGGCATCCTATAATATGTAAAGATATCATCACTCCAGCTACTTTTACTTGATGATCAAGTCTAGGCCTTATGTTGTTCCTGGTTTATCTACAGTAGAGATGTACAATCATGTGGAAAAAATAAGTAAATCCCATAGAAATTGTAGACTGTTCTCAATGTAGTCAAGCAAGCAAACATTTCCCTCTCAGTGCCGACAGATAAAGGTAATATACTCCAACAAATGACATGTAAAATTGACGTTTTGTAATCATTTTCATAATTTAAGTAAAAAAAAAACAGAATCAGTCAAAAAAGTAAGGACACCCTGGAAAATTTAAGTACACCCTTACGTTTATCACACTTTCCAGTCCATCAAATTAGAATCACATGTTCCGGATTAGGTGCCATTGATGAGAACCTCCTGCAGGTGGAGGTGCAGGTGGAACCGGTCTTATTTAAACCTAACATCTAGAGAGTATGGTGTTCTCTATTTATATTGAAGTGTGTGGTGTCATCATGCCAAGCTCTAAAGAGCTCTCTAAGGATCTCAGATGAAAGGTTGTGGATGCCTCTGAATCTGGCAAGGGATTTTAAAAGATCTCTAAATTATTAGAAATAAATCATTCCACTGGCCCTGGTTTATTCTATAGCAGAATATGCTGCCGCTGTCTGGTCGCACAGTACGCACACCAAGGCTGTTGATACAGTCCTTAATGGTGCAATGAGGTTGATTTCAGGAATGCTAAAGTCCACCCCCACGGTCATGCTACCTGTGGTCTCTGGCATCCCTCCTCCCTCCATTTGACGCGACTACCAGGTGCTTAAACTGGCCGAGAAGGCTAAAGAGGGGGGTAGCCTGGTACCCCTACCCGACCCTACAGCAGCCCCGCAATGCATCCAGAGACAACACTTTGCTACTAGAGCTGCAAAGCTTCAAGAACATCTACCGCTGTCGGTGTCCTGGGTGGAGAACAGGTGGCAAGAGGAGTGGAGTGTTCTCGACACCAGACTCCACATGTTCATCAAGACTCCCACTGCCAAGCCCAGTGGTCATCAGCTGGATTGTAAGGCCTGGGGGCGACTGAATCGTATGCGCTCTGGCTGTCGCAGGACTCGCGCATTCCTTAAATCCATTGGTGTGTGTGATAACGATACCTGCGAATGTGGTTTGCCACAGACATTGCAGCACCTAATCCATGCCTGCCAACCTTGCGACCCCCAAACAACCTGGAAGGCCTAATAGAACTTGACACCGATACAGCCGAATGGCTCAAGAGCATCCCCATTTGACAAGAGGTTAAATGAACGACGATGATTCCACCGTAAGGAAAATCATCTATAAGTGGTGTAGATTTCAAACACCTGCCAATTTGTCCAGCAAATTCAGCCCAAGAGCAGACCATTTGGTGCTAAAAGAAGTCTCCAAGAACCCCAAAATTTCATCACTGGATTTGCAGTGCAACTGTTGTTGTGAAAGTGCAGACATCTACAATCAAAAAGAGATTGGACACATTTGACCTGCATGGGAGGCATGCCAGGGAAGAGCCTTTGCTGTCCAAAAGGAATGTTAAACAAAACTAGTTTACCAATAGGCAAAAACCAATTCTTTTGGAATAACGTGCTCTGGAAAGATGAATCAAATGTGTGGTGCAGACCAAAGATGGCTTTTCAGAAGAAGAACTTCACACCAACTGTGAAGCACGGTGGTGGAAAGGTCATGATTTGGGGTTGTTTTGCTGCCTCAGGGACTGGGACGCTTGCATTCATTGATTCAACTATGAATTGTGAATCATATCAAAGAGTGCTTGAAGATCATGCAAGGCCATCTGTTTAAAAGTTGAAGTTGAACCAGAGGTGGACCTTTCAGCAAGATAATGATCCTACACACTCTAGCAAATCCACCAAGGAATGGCTCAAAAAGAAGAAATGGAGGGTTATGGAATGGCCTTGTTAAAATCCCAGATTTAAACCCCATTGAAATGTTGTGGGAAGATTTGGAAAGGGCAGTACATACAAGAACACCCTCAAACATCTTGCAACTGAAAGAATTTTGCATGGAAAAGTGGTGAAAAATGTCAGCAAGTCGATGTTTGAGACTGGTGGACAATTATACAAAACGCCTACAAGAAGTTATTTTTGTTAAAGGGCACAATAGTCGGTTCCGAAGCCAAGGGTGCACTTACTTTCTCCAGAGAACAATATTACATCTTTTGATATGCTTGTTGAATAAATGATTGAAAGAGCTAATTTTCCTTCTTGTTTTGTTCAAGTATATCACCTTTCTCGGTAGGCACTGTGCCAAAAGCATGCAATGTTTGCTTGTTTAAATATGTTGAGAAAAGTCTACAGTTTCCATGGGATGTACTTATTTTTTCACATGAATATACATAAATATATACAGTACATACAGTGGGGCAAAAAAGTATTTAGTCAGTCACCAATTGTGCAAGTTCTCCCACTTAAAAAGATGAGAGAGGCCTGTAATTTTCATCATAGGTATACCTCAACTATGAAAGACAAAATGAGAAAAAAAAATCCAGAAAATCACATTGTCTGATTTTTAAAGAATTTATTTGCAAATTATGGTGGAAAATAAGTATGTGGTCAATAACAAAAGTTCATCTCAATACTTTGTTATATACCCTTTGTTGGCAATGACAGAGGTCAAACGTTTTCTGTAAGTCTTCACAAGGTTTTCACACACTGTTGCTGGTATTTTGGCCCATTCCTCCATGCAGATCTCCTCTAGAGCAGTGATGTTTTGGGGCTGTCACTGGGCAACACGGACTTTCAACTCCCTCCAAAGATTTTCTATGAGGTTGAGATCTGGAGACTGGCTAGGCCACTCCAGGACCTTGAAATGCTTCTTACGAAGCCACTCCCTCGTTGCCCGGGCAGTGTGTTTGGGATCATTGTCATGCTGAAAGACCCAGCCACGTTTCATCTTCAATGCCCTTGCTGATGGAAGGAGGTTTTCACTCAAAATCTCACGATACATGGCCCCATTCATTCTTTCCTTTACACGGATCAGTCGTCCTGGTCCCTTTGCAGAAAAACAGCCCCAAAGCATGATGTTTCCACCCCCATGTTTCACAGTAGGTATGGTGTTCTTTGGATGCAACTCAGCATGCTTTCTCCTCCAAAAATGACAAGTTGAGTTTTTACCAAAAAGTTCTATTTTGGTTTCATCTGACCATATGACATTCTCCCAGTCCTCTTCTGGATCATCCAAATGCTCTCTAGCAAACTTCAGATGGGCCTGGACATGTACTGGCTTAAGCAGGGGGACATGTCTGGCACTGCAGGATTTGAGTCCCTGGCAGTGTAGTGTGTTACTGAAGGTAGCCTTTGTTACTTTGGTCCCAGCTCTCTGCAGGTCATTCACTAGGTCCCCCCGTGTGGTTCTGGGATTTTTGCTCACCATTCTTGTGATCATTTTGACCCCACGGGGTGAGATCTTGTGTGGAGCCCCAGATCGAGGGAGATTATCACTTGTCTTGTATGTCTTCCATTTTCTAATAATTGCTCCCACAGTTGATTTCTTCACACCAAGCTGCTTACCTATTGCAGATTCAGTCTTCCCAGCCTGGTGCAGGTCTACAATTTTGTTTCTGGTGTCCTTTGACAGCTCTTTGGTCTTGGCCATAGTGGAGTTTGGAGTGTGACTGTTTGAGGTTGTGGACAGGTGTCTTTTATACTGATAACAAGTTCAAACAGGTGCCATTAATACAGGTAACGAGTGGAGGACAGAGGAGCCTCTTAAAGAAGAAGTTACAGGTCTGTGAGAGCCAGAAATCTTGCTTGTTTGTAGGTGACCAAATACTTATTTTACCGAGGAATTTACCAATTAATTCATTAAAAATCCTACAATGTGATTTCCTGGATTCTTTCCCCCCATTCTGTCTCTCATAGTTGAAGTGTACCTATGATGAAAATTACAGGCCTCTCTCATCTTTTTAGTGGGAGAACTTGCACAATTGGTGGCTGACTAAATACTTTTTTGCCCCACTGTACATTATTCAGATTGAACAGAAAATATGTTCGAAATGGATACAAATACAGATACAAACAGGAGATGCACTATTCTGGGGTGGGTTTCCCAAAAGCCTCTTAATGCTAAGAGCATCTTAACTAGGAGAGAGAGTGTTCATTGTGATGCTCACTCAACCATTTAATGATGATCTTTGTGCTACGATGCTTTTGGGAAACCCACCCCTGTTTTTTTCTTCTTTAGAAAGCTTGGCTGAAAGGTTGGCAGGGCTTGTGGGATCCGGTGGAATGCAACAATCAAGTCACGTAAACGGGAGGGTTTTTTTCCATCGTAATATGACAGCTTGTGGGACAAACAAAGATGATTACATGATGGATTTACTGTGTTTATTTATGACATGCTGACAGTCCTGGTATTTCTACATCTGGGTTTTCTTCTTAGTTCAAAATAATTAGTTTTCTTTTGTTTCAGACATGTAAAAGCTTTTTACCTTTACCTGACATGTTTCGACGGTGTAACTTCCGTCTTCATCAGAGGGTCACCCGGACACCATAACATCAGCTGATTATAAAGGCACGTCACACACCAACATCCGGGTGACCCTCTGATGAAGACGGAAGTTACACCGTCGAAACATGTCAGGTAAAGGTAAAAAGCTTTTACATGTCTGAAACAAAAGAAAACTAATTATTTTGATTTAAGAAGAAGACATAATGAACGTAATATATTTATTTTTCTTCTTAGTGTTCTCCAATATTTCTGGAGGCAAAGTGCTTCATATTTAATTTAAAAAAAAATCTGGTTTAGGCCACTCCCACGTCAGGCTTAAATCTGAATACAGATATGAATGTTTGGAGATGCGTGTAATAAACAGATACGTATACAGATAATGGCATTGTGTTACACCCTAATCTACAGACTTGCATATAATAGAAACAGAATACTTCTTCACTCTCACTTGTCTTTGTTCAAGAGTATGTCACAGGGCTTAAGTGTGGTGGTATAATGCAGAGAGCGCTCTTATTGTGGCTAACACTGATACTTGCCAACCAACCATCATTAAAGCTGCAGCTTTCACTGTTGCATGCCCACAACATTTGTTTACTCAGCCCTGGCTTGGACACCCTGGTGACTGAAAAGCTATGTGGCAGGATTTGCTAAAGCATTTAGCCCTGGGTGAAAGATGTGGAGTATGCACTTTTAGTAACAGGATCAGTAACTGGATCATGTCTAATCCTGTCGCTGACTAGTGAGCTGTGCGTAAGAAATGTGTACACAGACTAAGGAGTGCTGCATCTGATTGGAGCCTGATGATGTATGATAAAATTTTAGGAAGAATACTTGCATGGTGGCCTGGGAAAACCTTTCACATTGTGAAATGTTGAAATTGTGTCATATATAAAGTTTTAAAGACTATGGGTTTTCCTGAACTGAAATATATTTCTCTCCTGCACATATCTCACACAAGTAAAATTATAACAGTCTGATTACCTCCAGGGTGGCATAGTAGTGCAGTGGTTAGTACTGTTGCCTCAGAGCAAGAAAATTCTGGGTTCGTGGCTGACTGGGACCTTTCTATATGGAGTCTGCACGTTCTCCCTGTGCCTGTGTGGGTTTGCTCCAGTTTCCTCGCACAGTCCAAAGACCTGAGGATTAGGTCAACTCTAAATTGCCTATAGACATGAATGGCTGTTTGTCTCTGTGTTAGTCCTGACATAGACTGATGACCTTTCCAGGGTGAACCCTATCCCTTCCCAGATGTCCGTTGGGATTGGCTCCAGTTTCCCCCACAACCCTGCCAGATAAGTGGTATAGATGATGGATGGATGCATAGCCTCAAAGTGGAAAGAGATAAATCCATCCATCCATTATCCATAACGGCTTATCCTGTGCAGGGTCGCGGGCGAGCTGGAGCCTATCCCAGCTGACTATGGGCGAGAGGCAGGGTACACCCTGGATAAGTCACCAGATCATCGCAGGGCTGACACATAGATACAAACAACCATTCACACTCACATTCACACCTACGGTCAATTTAGAGCCGCCAATTAGCCTAACCTGCATGTCTTTGGACTGTGGGGGAAACCGGAGCACCTGTGTGGGGGGACACAGGGAGAACATACAAACTCCACACAGAAAGGCTCCCGTCAGCCACTGGGCTCGAACCCAGAACCTTCTTACCATGAGGCAACAGTGCTAATCACTACACCACCCTGGAAAAGGATAAAATTGCAGTTAAAAATTTATTTCCGATTCCACTGAATGATGTCATCACACTGGCTAAAAGCAAAGTTTGTTAAACATCTTCCTTATCCAACATGATCTTTTCAGAAAACCTAGAAAAGCTTAGAAAAACATTTCTACAACATTTATAGTACATTCTCTAAGTGTCACAATTTGTTCAGGCAGACTATTCAGTGGGCGGCAGGGTGGTGTAGTGGTTAGCACTGTCGCCTCACAGCAAGAAGGTTCTGGGTTTGAGCCCAGTGGCCGACGGGGGCCTTTCTGTGCAGAGTTTGCATGTTCTCCCCGTGTCTGCGTGGGTTTCCTCCGGGTGCCCCGGTTTCCCCCACAGTCCAAAGACATGCAGGTTAGGTTAACTGGTGGCTCTAAATTGACCGTAGGTGTGAATGTGAGTGTGAATGGTTGTTTGTCTCAGTGTCAGCCCTGCGATAACTTGGTGACTTGTCCAGGGTGTACCCCGCCTCTCACCCATAGTCAGCTGGGATAGGCTCCAGCTTGCCTGTGACCCTGTAGAGCAGGATAAGCGGCTACAGATAATGGATGGATGGACTATTCAGTGGCTATGTTGCTTCATGATGAAAGGGGTAATAAAAGTCAACTTTCATCACTGAACAAACAATGAGCTGTGTGCTGTGGGTACCAAGCTGTAAGGACTATAGCTTATAAATGAATGGTGTTAAAACACTACGTGTATCTTTCTATTACTCACACTTTGGTTGAACATGTCTGTCTCACGGCGTAGAGTTGTGTACTGGAGCAGGTGCTGCTGTATCATCTCCACTCTCTCCACTTCAAGCCTTTCCAACTCCTGCAGAAAGCAATCGGACGTGAAACGATCAGCATATGAGCGTGTCCTAGAATATTATCTAACATGGTATGGTTATAAACTGTTCAGGGGATACGGGGATCTACAGATTCAGATTCCTATTAGGAATATACAACAATTTTGTATAGTCGAAATGAGGGATGAGATTAAGAAAATGGATTTTTGTAGTTCTAGACAGACAGTGTTGGCTACAGCGCAAATAAATTGGTCCAGTGTGTAAGTTTAATTACCAAACTTGTAGTGACCATCTCTTCGAACCACTTAGATTGGGCTTGATTGTAGAGATCCACACAGCGCATCAGGTCATCACCTATTGCCGGCAAAACAGAAATTCCTGTAGTACTTGTAGTCATGCGTACAGAACCACGGCCTCAGATTTTATTTACACCAACAGGGGGCAGTCACAGCTCAGAGAGCATATATTTTTTAATATTCACTGGAAAATACCAAAGAAAGAAATATTTCTGTGAAGGAAACATGATGGTATGGCTAAGATTGAGACAAGAAACTGAATATTCAACCATATGAATAAAGTGACATATCCATGTATATAGGAATGAGTTTGGTGACTTTAATGATGTTTACCTCAATAATTGGGACATGATAACTGACAGCATCTAACCATGAATGATGTTTCCTATTTACGGTGTGAACTGTGCGTTACATGGGTGTGCGTGTGTGTCAGTAGGGCTACACATAGGAGCTCATAAGCAGAAAAAAGGAAAAGGCAGGTGAGATGTTAACACTTCCACATTTAAATGTGCGATGTACGTCAGAGTAAGGAGCACAGAAAAAAAAAAAATTCAGTACATATTGCTGCTTAGCCAAGCTGCAAGATGGTTCTTCTCCAGTAAAATGCATCTGTACATTCATGCATAGTGTACTCCTAGTACTGAGGTTTATAATAAACTATGTCTTGTCTAACTAGTCACACCAATTAACTCCACATACTGTAGTGCGACAAACTGGAACTGAAATGCATTTAATTGGGATGAAAAATGTCAAGAGTCTGCACAAAATAGTGCCAGTATAGTTCATACAACTATTTACAAATAAGAATAATCATAAATGTTGAGATTGAATAAGTATTTGACCCCATTGGTGTCTCATCTCATCTCATCTCTTTATCTCTAGCCGCTTTATCCTGTTCTACAGGGTCGCAGGCAAGCTGGAGCCTATCCCAGCTGACTACGGGCAAAAGGCGGGGTACACCCTGGACAAGTCGCCAGGTCATCACAGGGCTGACACATAGACACAGACAACCTTTCACACTCACATTCACACCTACGGTCAATTTAGAGTCACCAGTTAACCTAACCTGCATGTCTTTGGACTGTGGGGGAAACCGGAGCACCCGGAGGAAACCCACACGGACACGGGGAGAACATGCAAACTCCGCACAGAAAGGCCCTCGGTGCTCGAACCCAGACCTTCTTGCTGTGAGGCGACAGCACTAACCACTACACCACTGTGCCACCCTGGTTCATGTGGCCCTAAATTCTCTGCTATTTTTTTTTCCCTGGTTCATGGTGAAGCAGGAAAAAATAGCAGAGAATTTAGGGCCACATGGCCCTAATTAATTAATTGCTCTATTTAAAAAAACTAATAAAATTGGAAGTATGTGATTCGAATTCAGTAGCTTTCAGTCCACTAAAGAAATAATTGGGTATCAGGGAAAATTCTTTTTATGACCTACACTTGAAAAAACTTAAAGGCAGTATAGCTTTAAGTATTGCATGGGCACTGAACTACAGATATTAATATGGTAAGTTCAGTCTGTATATCACATAAGTATCTGTGATGCACTTATGTTATAATCAAAATCCCTCACACCCTTTATTCAGAGTTTAAGTAAGCACACCTACTGAGTTAATACAGACACTGCACACATCAGTGTTCAGACCTCAGAACTGTCTAAAGACTTAAGTGCTCAGACAGGGTGGAGGTGCATCTCAAGTCATCTGCTATTTAGATTTAGAACTTAAGTATTTTTTCTTGCACAAGGAGCTGAAAAAAAAAACATGCACCGGTCAGTATTTATATTGTTTTTAGTATTATGGATAGTTATGTAAAATGAAACATAATTGACTACAGCAACTATATAGTATAACTGAGAAGTTACTAAAAATGCAAACCTGTGCACAATTTTTTGGTTGTATAATCTGTTGTAATTTGGTCATTCATGTTATGAAATGCACCCCTAAAGGCCCCTTCATGCCACCCTGATCTTAAATGCAAACACAGTGCTGCCAGATACTGCTGTTTCTGAAAAAATGTAATGCCAAAAGAAATAAAATGAGTAAACGTCGGAGCTTCAAGATGGATAAATGTTGACGGTAATTGCAAAGTTACTCTTATCATCGAGTGAAAGTTATAAACCGGTATACACTCTTTGGATCAGTGAACTTGGTGTTTATAGCTAACTCAAGGAATAAACAAATCGTTCCAATGTTTTTGTAGTTCATTTTGTACAGCCTATATTCTACCCAAAGCACCTAAGTTGTTGTAATTTGTTGCATTTAATCATGAACTTCACGTCTTTAGGCAATAAAATATACATGATGAAATAAAACCTGGCATCCTCAGAGGCATAAACGCCAAGCAGATAATTTCAACAATATGAATCAGCTACACAGAAAATAGTCTCCGCCTCAGATGTTCCATCCAAGGACCATGGAACATCTGGTATCTTTTGTACACCTTTCTAGCCATGAGCTTCAGAATGTTAAAGGCTTCAGTAGGATTTGGTTCTTCACCCTTGCATGTATACACACATTTTGAATGGGAAAATAAACACTCTAGTATGAACACTGTGATGCAATTAGATTTTGGGTCAAGATATAATCCATCCATCCATCATCTGTAGCCGCTTATCCTGTCCTACAGGGTCGCAGGCAAGCTGGAGCCTATCCCAGCTGACTATGGGCGAGAGGCGGGGTACACCCTGGACAAGTCGCCAGGTCATCACAGGGCTGACACACAGACAACCATTCACACTCACATTCACACCTACGGTCAATTTAGAGCACCAATTAGCCTAACCTGCACGTCTTTGGACTGTGGGGGAAACCGGAGCACCTGGAGGAAACCCACGCGGACACGGGGAGAACATGCAAACTCCACACAGAAAGGCCCTCGTTGGCTGCTGGGCTCAAACCCAGGACCTTCTTGCTGTGAGGCGACAGCGCTAACCACTACACCACCGCGCTGCCCTCAAGATATAATCGATTTAAAAAATGTTTGTGTAACAGATAGCAATAGAATAGAGAGCGATATAGAATAGAAAGTTAGTACATAAGAGAGAACTTTCCCTGCATATCTAGTCACCAGATTCAAATATGTCCTTGGTGCACTGTGTAATTTCAGACCCTAAAGCAGACACCAAACTGTTCTTCTTTGTATGCCTACACACCATCTTCTGCCTGGGCTCTGACTGGGTGATAATACTCTCCCACAGCGCATCAGGCAGTTCACAGCTTTGAAATGCTGCATCCTGCTGGTTTCCACATCCCGTCCTGTTCAATGGTGCTGACTGGCCAGCATTGAAATCTAGTACTGATAGTCCTCAATTGGTGAAGGCAGCCGTTTTGTGAGCTTGACTGCTTTTAACTTCCCCTCTAAGGTTTTTATCCCACGCTGTATGCACCAGATCTCCAGTTTTCAGTTGTCTGAAGTGGACAGAACCTGGTTTCTTTAAAATGCTGGATCCTGGCAATGCGACAAAAAAAAACCCTCTTCCACAGGCACAACACTGTTTGCTAATGGACTTCACACTAGAGTGACAGATGAAAAAAAACCCTGTTTACTGACATTTAAATAAGGAATGCTAGATAATGGCAGGCTTATTTCAGGGGCAATTTTCCAAAGGAGTAGCTGGAGAGGAGAGCAGAAAGTCTTGAGCAAAGTATACTGAGACAATGTTAGGGAAAAGGTTCATTCTTACGGTTCAGTAGAGAACCAAATTCAACAACTTTTATTCATATTGGAGGAATCTGTATCTGCCTTTTTTAATCTGTATCTGCCCACAGGAAACCATGGCCTAATGGTTAGAGAAGCAGCTTTGCGACCAAAAGGTCACCGGTTTGATTCCCTGGATCAACAGGAATGGCTGAAGTGCCTTTGAGCAAGGTACTTAACCCCTAACTGTTCCCACAGACTGATCTGGGTATGTTATATGTTGCTAAGTGCCTGTAAAGTAATGTTTAAAACAGTTCTAGTATGTCTAGACTCAAAACACAATGATTAAGAAAAGCAAAGTCACTAAAAACTTAGTGTTTTTGATCACATCGAGTGAAAAAGCAATAAATGTTGAAAAAATGCTGCTGGAAAAACTCTGACCTGCTTGAGTGGATTTCCGTCGGGCCTTCTTGATGTCCTCTTCAGTCTTGTTGCTCAGTTTGATCTCCAGTTGCTGCGTCTTCACTTCCAGGTCCTTTTGCCTATCTGCCAGAGCTTTACGGGCCTGCAGTCACACAATTGACACAGGCACAAGGCAAGCATTAATACATCGCCTCCAATAACCCCTAGCCTGGCTTTGCTCTGTTATTTCCCTGTAACTTATAACTAACGATATGCATCCAGCACCTCTTTTTGTATTGGCATTCCTATTATCTGGAAATGTTTTCAAGAGAAATTGATAAAACGTCTATAAATGCTGGTCCATTTCCTATCAATCTGGAGAACTGATGAACTCCCTCTAATGAGTTGTAAAACTGTACAACTCTTTTGAAGCTCGTGGGAAATGAGGCGCTGGGAAAGAGGCTTGCGACAGCACAAGGTGTTTTTATTCACTGCTTACTTTCGCTTTTTCAGTGACTTAAACTGCCCCCACACAAAACCACTTTAACCTGGGAGAAAGCCTGTTCGCATGGCTCTGTCCACTGGACCGGATCTGATGCCCCCTTTTCAGTGAGGTCAGTCAGCGGGCTGGTGACAGCTGAAAAATTAGGTACAAAACTTCTGTAGCAGCCAGCCAGCCAACCCTAGGAACTGCCTCACCCCCTTTTTGGTCTTGGGTCTCGGGCAGGCTGCAGTTGCTACAGTCATCCATTTGAAGATGCACCTGCCCATGACCCAAGTGGAAGCCCAGATACCGTACTTCTACCTGCCCATTTGCCCACTTCTTTGGGTTTGCTGTGAGTGAATCCCACGCATCTCAGAGATCTCAGGACAGCCCTCAGGTGTTGTAAATGCCACTGCCAATTATTATTGTAAATAATGATATCATCCAAATAGGCAGTGACATATGCCCTGTGTGGGTGGAGGTTTCTATCCATGAGTCGTTGAAACATTGCTTGGGACGCCAAAAAAAAAAAAAAAACACACACACACAGAAGGGTGACAAACAGGTGTAAACCAAATGGAGTGGAAAAAGTCTTTTTTTTTCACAGGATAATGGAGTCAAGGGAATCTGCCAATATCCCTTAGTCAAATTTAGACACCACTTTGAATTTTTTACATAGAGACAAGTCTACATAGAAGGGGACTGACCCGTTGGTTTTGGTAACCAAAACCACTGGGCTGCTTCAATCACTGTGTGACTCCTGAGTTACCCCCATGCCGAGTGTAACCTTGAGTTCGTCCCAAACCACTTTTTGTTGTGTGTGTTCGAGGAGCCGAATACAGGCACTTCTATTAAAATGGCTGGTGAGTGTACAATAGTTATTTACCTAGATACCATTAGATAGATAGCATTCTCTGTGTTAAACTATAACAGCACTTGACTACTTAAATGGAAATTCCCGTTTTATAATTTTTGGGAAGTTTTATCTGAAATAATTTCCTCAGAAACCTTCAGAATGGTCTACAAACTACTCAGCCACTATAATGCTGTTGTTTTCTGGTGGGAAAAACAACATATACAGTACAGGGTGTTTCAAAAAATTTGACATCATTTCACAATCTATTAACTTTGCCTATTCTTGTTCAATTGACCTCAAATTTTAACAGCATGTGTGGAAACAGGTCAAAATTTTATGTTGTTTGTTTTTAACTTTTTAGGCATAGACATGGGGTCGGCACGGTGGTGTAGTGGTTAGCACTGTCGCCTCACAGCAAGAAGGTTCTGGGTTCGAGCCCCGTGGCTGACAGGGCCTTTCTGTGTGAAGTTTGCATGTAATCCCTGTCTCCACATGGGTTTCCTCTGGGTGCTCTGGTTTCCCCCCACAGTCCAAAGACATGCAGGTTAGGCTAATCGGTGGCTCTAAATTGGCCATGAGTGTGAATGGTTGTTTGTCACTATGTATCAGCCCTGTGATGACCTGGTGACTTGTCCAGGGTGTACCTCGCCTATAGTCAGCTGGGGTAGACTCCAGCTTGCCTGCGACCCTGTACAGATGAGAGATGAAATCTTATATTGCTCAACATTAAGCCTGATCAGTTTCATTTACCTAGACTATGTAGTGTCTGGGATATTTATATCTCAAATAATATTAAATTTGTTTTGAAACACCCTGTATTGCTCTCTTGATGCAATGAGGAGCTCAATGCCTCACCCAACCACCTGCTCTGGAAGAGAGAATCTGGGCACTGATACAGTATGGTGAAGTGGTGGCGATGCATACAGCACAATCTGTTAATGTTATGGTTGCTCATTTATATTTGGGAAACATTTAAAGATATTTACAGTGGTGTTTGAAAGTTTGTGAACCCTTTAGAATTTTCTATATTTCTGCATAAATATGACCTAAAACATCATTAGATTTTCACACAAGTCCTAAAAGTAGATAAAGAGAACCCAGTTAAACAAATTAGACAAAAAATATTATACTTGGTCATTTATTTACTGAGGAAAATTATCCAATATTACATATCTGTGAGTGGCAAAAGTATGTGAACCTCTAGGATTAGCAGTTAATTTGAAGGTGAAATTAGAGTCATGTGTTTTCAATCAATGGGATGACAATCAGTTGTGAGTGGGCACCCTATTTTATTTAAAGAACAGGGATCTATCAAAGTCTGATCATCACAACACATGTTTATGGAAGTGTATCATGGCACGAACAAAAGATATTTCTGAGGACATCAGAAAAAGTGTTGTTGATGCTCATCAGGCTGGAAAAGGTTACAAAACCATCTCTAAAGAGTTTGGACTCCACCAATCCACAGTCAGACAGATTGTGGACAAATGGAGGAAATTCAAGACCCTTGTTACCTTCCCCAGGAGTGGTCGACCAACAAAGATCACTCCAAGAGCAAGGCGTGTAATAGTCGGCGAGGTCACAAAGGACCCCAGGGTAACTTCTAAGCAACTGAAGGCCTCCCTCACATTGGCTAATGTTAATGTCCATGAGTCCACCATCAGGAGAACACTGAACAACAATGGTGTGCATGGCAGGGTTGCAAGGAGAAAGCCACTGCTCTCCAAAAAGAACATTGCTGCTCATCTGCAGTTTGCTAAAGATCACGTGGACAAGCAAGAAGGCTATTGTAAAAATGTTTTGTGGACAGGTGAGACCAAAATAGAACTTTTTGGTTTAAATGAAAAGCATTATGTTTGGAGAAAGGAAAACACTGCATTCCAGCATACAGTGGTGCTTGAAAGTTTGTGAACCCTTTAGAATTTTCTATATTTCTGCATAAATATGACCTAAAACATCATCAGATTTTCACACAAGTCCTAAAAGTAGATAAAGAGAACCCAGTTAAACAAATGAGACAAAAAAATTATACTTGGTCATTTATTTATTGAGGAAAATGATCCAATATTACATATCTGTGAGTGGCAAAAGTATGTGAACCTTTGCTTTCAGTATCTGGTGTGACCCCCTTGTGCAGCAATAACTGCAACTAAACATTTGCGGTAACTGTTGATCAGTCCTGCACACCGGCTTGGAGGAATTTTAGCCCGTTCCTCCATACAGAACAGCTTCAACTCTGGGATGTTGGTGGGTTTCCTCACATGAACTGCTTGCTTCAGGTCCTTCCACAACATTTCGATTGGATTAAGGTCAGGACTTTGACTTGGCCATTCCAAAACATTCACTTTATTCTTCTTTAACCATTCTTTGGTAGAACAACTTGTGTGCTTAGGGTCGTTGGCTTGCTGCATGACCCACCTTCTCTTGAGATTCAGTTCATGGACAGATGTCCTGACATTTTCCTTTAGAATTTGCTGGTATAATTCAGAATTCATTGTTCCATCAATGATGGCAAGCTGTCCTGGCCCAGATGCAGCAAAATAGGCCCAAACCACAATACTACCACCACCATGTTTCACAGATGGGATAAGGTTCTTATGCTGGAATGCAGTGTTTTCTTTTCTCCAAACATAACGCTTCTCATTTAAACCAAAAAGTTCTATTTTGGTCTCATCCATCCACAAAATATTTTTCCAATAGCCTTCTGGCTTGTCCACGTGATCTTTAGCAAACTGCAGACGAGCAGCAATGTTCTTTTTGGAGAGCAGTGGCTTTCTCCTCACAACCCTGCCATGCAGACCATTGTTGTTCGGTCTTATCCTGATGCTGGACTCATGAACATTAACATTAACCAATGTGAGAGAGGCCTTCAGTTGCTTAGAAGTTACCCTGGGGTCCTTTATGACCTGGCCGACTATTACACGCCTTGCTCTCGGAGTGATCTTTGTTGGTTGACCACTCCTGGGGAGGGTAACAATGGTCTTGAATTTCCTCCATTTGTACACAATCTGTCTGACTGTGGATTGGTGGAGTCCAAACTCTTTAGAGATGGCTTAATAACCTTTTCCAGCCTGATGAACATCAACAACACTTTTTCTGAGGTCCTCAGAAATCTCCTTTGTTCGTGCCATGATCCACTTCCACAAATGTGCGTTGTGAAGATCAGACTTTGATAGATCCCTGTTCTTTAAATAAAACAGGGTGCCCACTCACACCTGATTGTCATCCCATTGATTGAAAACACCTGACTCTAATTTCACCTTCAAATTAACTGCTAATCCTAGAGGTTCACATACTTTTGCCACTCACAGATATGTAATATTGGATCATTTTTCTCAATAAATAAATGACCAAGTATAATATTTTTGTCTCATTTGTTTAACTGGGTTCTCTTTATCTATTTTTAGGACTTGTGTGAAAATCTGATGATGTTTTAGGTCATATTTATGCAGAAATGTAGAAAATCTTAAAGGGTTCACAAACTTTCAAGCACCACTGTAAGAACTTTATCCCATCTGTGAAACATGATGGTGGTAGTATCATGGTTTGGGCCTGTTTTGCTGCATCTGGGCCAGGACGGCTTGCCATCATTGATGGAACAATGAATTCTGAATTATACCAGCAAATTCTAAAGGAAAATGAATCTCAAGAGAAGGTGGGTCATGCAGCAAGACAACGTCCCTAAGCACACAAGCCATTCTACCAAAGAATGGTTAAAGAAGAATAAAGTTAATGTTTTGGAATGGCCAAGTCAAAGTTCTGACCTTAATCCAATCAAAATGTTGTGGAATGACCTGAAGCGAGCAGTTCATGTGAGGAAACCCACCAACATCCCAGAGTTGAAGCTGTTCTGTACGGAGGAATGGGCTAAAATTCCTCCAAGCTGGTGTGCAGGACTGATCAACAGTTACCGCAAACGTTTAGCTGCAGTTATTGCTGCACAAGGGGGTCACACCAGATACTGAAAGCAAAGGTTCACATACTTTTGCCACTCACAGATATGTAATATTGGATCATTTTCCTCAATAAATAAATGACCAAGTATAATATTTTTCTCATTTGTTTAACTCGGTTCTCTTTATCTATTTTTAGGACTTGTGTGAAAATCTGATGATGTTTTAGGTCATATTTATGCAGAAATATAGAAAATTCTAAAGGGTTCACAAACTTTCAAGCACCACTGTAAGCACAAAAGACAATCTACACAAAAAACCTGTACTGTAAAATAAGAAAAGATAGGATAAACTTTATCAACTATAAAACTTTTATAAAATATTGTCAGACAAAACTTTATTTTAACCCTTCATCAATAAGGCATCATGTCATACAATATCAAGTCAACTCATGTTCAGTTGCATAGTAGTGTTATTTAACCATTCCCTGTAATTAACATAGCGGACGTTTTACTGTTTACAAGCTATTTTTCTTTGCGAAGTCTGGCATGGTTAATATATATTTCATTAGGACTATTATGATACATGCCTTTTACTTTTACTGTCAGCGCATAAGATATATTCAAACATGGTCACAGAAAATACTATTTACTATCTGTTTTAAATTAATATAATAAAACCTAAATTAAATAAGATTACAAGAAGAAGAAGCCTTTATTTATCACACGTACACTCAAAAACAGACTTAAGCACAATGAGATTTCTCCTCTGCATTTAACCCATCTGAAGCAGTGAACACACACATGCACACACAACTGAGCAATGAGCACACACACGTATACCCAGAGCAGTGTAGCTATGCTACAGCGCCCAGGGAGCAGTTGGGGGTTAGATGCCTTGCTCAAGGGCACTTTAGCCCAACCTTCAGGCCATGGCTGCCCTGTGTTAACCTAACTGCATGTCTTTGGACTGTGGGGGAAACCAGAGCACCCAGAGGAAACCCACGCAGACACGGGGAGAACATGCAAACTCCATACAGAAAGGCCTCCGTCAGCCACTAGGCTCGAACCCAGAACCTTTTTGCTGTGAGGTGACAGTGCTAACCACTACACCACCATGCCACCCCCTTAGCAAAGAATTAGTCTGATTGGTATGTGGTGTAAGCTGTAATGACATCACACATTTGCACTGATGTTATGTCTGTGACAATAACATACATCATCACTTAAAATAACCAGACACAGTCCCTGTGTCCAAAATCACTCACTACTCACTATATAGTGGACTATATAGTGTGTTCGCCATTTTGTAGCGCTGTCCGAATGTATACTGAGAATTATTACACCCGATATAATGGACTCATAGTATCCCACAATGCATCATGAAAAGTAGTGTACAACTGATGGCCGCTAACCAAGCAACATATACCATCATGCACTGTGGTCACACTGAAAGAAAAGTGTGTTGGGGTGAATATATGGAGGAAGAAACACATTACAAATGGATATTCGAGTACAGTTAAAAATAGTAAGAGAATAGAAAAAAGCTAAAATAACATGAGACAGATAAAATACAAGAATAAAAGTTACAGTTCAGAGCCAGGAATTAATCAAACTTGATTTAATAAAAGGCAGCGGCAAAGAAGAAAGAAAGTATTCACCCTTGATTTAAAAGAACTGAAAGATGCAGCAGACACAAATCACTTTGTATTTATTAATGTGGGAAATACGCTCAGTATAATATGTATTTATCACAGAAATACATGCATGTACAGTATTTATTATTTTGAAAACCCACCAGCCGACTGATCTGGCACGTTTTAATTGTGTGATAGTAATGACGTAAATAACGGCACGGCGGAGTAGTGTCAAAGTGTTTTTTTTTTTTCATTTTATCAGTGAGCTCACTATATAGTCCTCTATATAATAATTCTCTCTATAGTGAGTATGGAGTAGTCAACGACTGAGCGATTTCGGACACAGGGTACGTATCCATACAACTACATGAGTGTGTTTGACATGTGTTCATATGAAAAAAGACCCAAGCATCTATTCTATTGAGGATCAGGATTTTTAGTGAGTAGTTGTGTGTATTCGTGCTTCTATCCCACTGCTTGCTGTGTATGTGTGTGTGTGTGTGTGTCTACAGGATTAATGCTGCAGAAATAATGAGTTGCTGCTTCCTGCTGCTAAGGTTTGCCTTATTTTAGGGAGAATGTGTTTGGACTGGGGACAGAATTATTGTCTCAGCAATAATTATTTCATCACTTGAAATAATCAGACACTAGCAGCTTTTTCCTGGCTATGTTACAAAATACATTATGACCGAGATCATAAAGTGCCTAGCTAATTATAAAACATGTGCTAATTAGTACCTAGGAAATATTAGGAAGTACAGTTAGCTGTCATGGTGTCAAACAGTATCTTGGTAATTATGGTAATAGTAACATGACACTCATATCACTGGATGTAAACTGTCACGGCAGCTCACATCAACATATGGCATGCTGACACATGGTGTGTTTATGATTTGGTTATTTCAGCCTTACAGGATTCAAGTAAGGTGTAAAGATCGAATTTGATAAATTTAGTTAATAATATTCTAAAAACCTCTCTCAGCTGAGAGCTCTTGGTGTATTTATAGAGAAAATGCTTATGGAGTTGACAAAAAACCTACAACTTAAAACATACCTTCTCTACAGCAGCGTAACGACTGACCAACTGTTTCCTCAGGTCAGCAATGTGGTGGTCATATTTCTTCATGTCCTTCTTGAAGTTGTCCCCTCTGAACATCAGCAGTGGCTTCTCCACCTCGCACTGAAGCTGTAAGGCAGAAGTGGGAAGGTTGGTGTGAAGAGAAAAAAAAAAAACCTCATTACACTCATAACTACAGCCCACTCACCCTACAGTACTGACATCCGTACACTTGTGTAGGTGTAGGTGAGTGTAGGTGCTGTATCCACACAAGTACATGAGTGTGTGTGACGTGTGTGGCTATGAAAAAGGACCCAGGCATCTATTGTGGATCAGGATTTTTAGTGAGTAGTTGTGAATATCAGTGTTTGTATCCCACTGCTTGCTGTGTGTGTGTGTGTGTGTGTGTCTCTACAGGATTGGGACTGCAGATATAATGAGTTGCTGCTTCCCGCTGCTAAGGTTTGCCTTATTTTGGGGAGGATTTGTTTGGACCGGGAACAAAATTACTGTCTCAGCTACAATTATTTCATTCTGGGAGAGTGCCAACATTTTCTTTGTGTCTTTAGAGTCAAGAAAGTTTTATAAATCATACCTATTTTTAGCAGCGAAGAGGGTTTTTTTTTCTGAGCATTTCTCATTATAAACATCCATCCATCCATTATCCACAACCGCTTAACCTGTGCAGGGTCGCAGGCAAGCTGGAACCTATCCCAGTTGACTACGGGCGAGAGGTGGGGTACACCCTGGACAAGTCGCCAGATCATCGCAGGGTTGACACATAGAGACAAACAACCACTGACACCCACATTCACACCTACGGTCAATTTAGAGCCACCAATTAGCCTAACCTGCATGTCTTTGGACTGTGGGGGAAACCGGAGCACCCGGAGGAAACCCACGCAGACACAAGGAGAACATGCAAACTTCACACAGAAAGGCCCTGTCAGCCACTGGGCTCAAACCCAGAACCTTCTTGCTGTGGGGCGACAGTGCTAACCACTACACCACCGTGCCGCCTCATTATAAACATTAAAGAGTATATTTACACACAAGCCCTTCCAAATATTTGTGTGCATATTTCTGGACATATTGTAGATTTATCTGATGACAAATTCATTGGGCTTAGATCCATTTCGCTATGGGACGTACCTATAAAACAATTTGATTCTTCAATTACTATATTAATTAGGTTATCCAACAACCTGACTCATACTGGTTCTTCTTTACAGCATGATATTATCTTTAAATAAACAAGAAGACAGAGCCATCTATATCCCCCACCCTATATACCAACTATGAACCAAGTTTCAAGATATTATTTGTCACATTTTTCAAGTTCTGCTGCAGGAAACCAACCCTACCTCTTTACACTGACCTCAGCAGCCCATGGCATAAACCCACCGGACCTTTGGTCCAGGTGAGCTAAAAATTAAAATTTCTCACATTTCTTAGTATCAAAAGGCACATATACATTACTTAATCAACACATATACCAACTTTCAACACCATACCACTCATAGTTTTCAAGTTCTGCTCCGGAAACAAAACCTACCCCTAAGACTAACCTGAGAGACTAAGTCTCTCTAAGTCTGAAATTGTTTCCATGGAAACATGGAAAAATTTAAATTTCTCACATTTCTTAATATGAAAAGGCACATCTACATCACCTTGTTAACATGTGTACCAAGTTTCAAATCCGTATCATGAATAGTTTTGGATATATGCTCTGGGAACAAACATTGCTCTTAGAAACTAAGTGAAAATCTATTTTATGTAAAAATTTGAAAAGTACTCTTTTTTTCAAAAATCCAAAATAGCAAAAGGCACCAGTTCACATGTTACTTGATATGTACACAAAATTTCATGAAGATATCTTCAGTAGTTTTAAAGATATGGCCCGGAAATGAAAACGTCACCGGACGGACGGAACCTGTTTCTATATCCCCCGCCAAATTTCATTTGGGCGGGGGATAATATGTATTCTAACAATAATATTGTGTTTTGCTGGTTCTTACCTTTGAAGAGAATTTAAGATGGACCTCTGCTTCATCAGCCAAACTCCTCTTTAGCTGGCTCCAAGCCTCTCCAAGTGTCCTAAACCAAGCCAGAATATCCACTGCAGTGAAATAACACTAGAATACATGTATATACGCACACACATGCATTACTCAATCACTATAAACACCCACACACAGAGTTGCCTGCTACTATCTGGCTTTACATACCCCTCTTCTTGAGCAGCAAGTGGGATCTGGGAAAGCTTGGAGAGGTTCTTGGCGTACTCTTCTTCAATCTTTATTCTATTGCAAACAGAATGTATGGGAGAAAAATAGTCAGAGCTGGTAACATGATGTCCCAGAGGGTAGAGTACTGCAAACAAATGAGTTACTGACCATCAATCTGATACAAAATACTGCTGGCTACACCTGCTGAATTGATGAGTTTCATGTTAATAATGTAATTAATCACACAACGCAGGCATGGGGTACACATTTGCCATGACAACACTTGATGAGAATAAGCCATAGGCAGAGTTGTATAATAGGCCACCCTTGTTCTGAGGGTAAGCGACGAGACGGTGAGTCCCATGGGATTGAGGAAGCCATTGGCAATGAAACAGCTTCAGCAAAGATGCCCTTCAGTTTGTTTTCCACAGGTCCAAAGCGATTGTGACAATGTCTGTGATGAGCCACTTTAATGGAAAACTGACCGAGTGACAAACATATGAGTTATGTAAATTAAATCTGTGCTGTAAAATGCACCAAGATGTTCTAGGTAGCGCAATGGAGATTTTTTTTTTTTTACAAATGCCATCAGGTTTCAAAATGCCTAACTTCAGCGTGCTACGTTGTATAACTTAGATCCCACAGAACAGTGAGGCCATGGTTTACTAAAGGTGTAAAAACATACGCAAACTTGGTAACACCTGCAAAAACGTGCAGGCTGATTACGAACAAAAGAGAATGAGTTGCTTGTTTTGCATGTTTGCCTTAATGAATATGCCATTTAGTGATGGAGTTCATTCAAACAGAGTCAGTTCAGAGTCATTTAGCACCTGAAATGTGATTTATTAAACGTGAAAGCAGTGTTGAAGTCGAATCACTAAACCTCGAGTCTGAATCCAGTCTCGAGTCCCCAGTGTTCAAGTCAGAGTCAAGTCCAAGCCATTAAAAAAAATTTCAAGTTGAGTCCACTACTGATCTGAGTCGAGTCCGAGAACGAAACCCCAACCGCACCATTTGATGGTGGCCATTTCAGCACCATTAACATTAGTTTGTTCCTGAACATGACGTATGAACAAGTGAATGTGCTTCTCTTTGTCAGAGAGTCCTTAGTATTCTGTTAGAGATGGTTTGGAGACAGATGTAAGTGCAGAAGGTGTGTTTATTAATACAAGTGAAGACAGTTAAACAATCCAGAACGGCAGGCAAAATCATAAAACAGTGAAACAGGCAGTAGGTCGAGCGAGGCACAAACAGGCTATCGTAGACTCGGCAGAATCAAAGACGAGAAACAGGAAATCAGGGATCAGGAAACCAAACAAGGAAATAAGGCTCAGTAATGTGTCAGCAACGCGACTCAATACTTAGCAAAATGTGTTTTCACAGTTTTTATATAGGCGTGCTGATTGCGTCTTAATCCTGTGCAGGTGCAAGTCGTTTACTGCGTGTGAGAGAGTCCGCCTGGTGCATGCGCTGCCCAGAGCACGCCCGAGAGCCTACAGTGATGCTTGAAGGTTTGTGAACCCTTTAGAATTTCCTATATTTTTGCATAAATATGACCTAAAACATCATCAGATTTTCACACAAGTCCTAAAAGTAGATAAAGAGAACCCAGTTAAACAAATGAGACAAAAATATCATACTTGGTCATTTATTTACTGAGGAAAATGATCCAATATTACATATCTGTGAGTGGCAAAAGTATGTGAACCTTTGCTTTCAGTATCTGGTGTGACACCCTTGTGCAACAATAACTGCAACTAAACGTTTCCGGTAACTGTTGATCAGTCCTGCACACTGGCTTGGAGGAAGTTTAGCCCATTCCTCCGTACAGAACAGCTTCAACTCTGGGATGTTGGTGGGTTTCCTCACATGAGCTGCTCGCTTCAGGTTCTTCCACAACATTTCAATTGGATTAAGGTCAGGACTTTGACTTGGCCATTCCAAAACATTAACTTTATTCTTCGTAAACCATTCTTTGGTTGAATGACTTGTGTGCTTAGGGTTGTTGTCTTGCTGCATGACCCACCTTTTCTTGAGATTCAGTTCAAGGACAGATGTCCTGACATTTTCCTTTAGAATTCGCTGGGATAATTCAGAATTTATAGTTCCATCAATGATGGCAAGCCGTCCTGGCCCAGATGCAGTAAAACAGGCCCAAACCATGATACTACCACCATCATGTTTCACAGATGGGATAAGGTTCTTATGCTGGAATGTAGTACTTTCCTTTCTCCAAACATAACGCTTCTCATTTAAATCAAAAAGTTCTATTTTGGTCTCATCTGTCCACAAAACATTTTTCCAATAGCCTTCTGGCTTGTCCACGTGATCTTTAGCAAACTGCAGATGAGCAGCAATGTTCTTTTTGGAGAGCAGTGGCTTTCTCCTTGCAACCCTGCCATGCACACCATTGTTGTTCAGTGTTCTCCTGATGGTGGACTCATGAACATTAACATTAGCCAATGTGAGAGAGGCCTTCAGTTGCTTAGAAGTTACCCTGGGGTCCTTTGTGACCTCGCCGACTATTACACGCCTTGCTCTTGGAGTGATCTTTGTTGGTCGACCACTCCTGGGGAGGGTAACAAGGGTCTTGAATTTCCTCCATTTGTCCACAATCTGTCTGACTGTGGATTGGTGGTGTCCAAACTCTTTAGAGATGATTCTGTAACCTTTTCCAGCCTGATGAGCATCAACAACGCTTTTTCTGAGGTCCTCAGAAATCTCCTTTGTTCGTGCCATGATACACTTCCACAAACATGTGTTGTGAAGATCAGACTTTCATAGATCCCTGTTCTTTAAATAAAACAGGGTGCCCACTCACACCTGATCGTCATCCCATTGATTGAAAACACATGACTCTAATTTCACCTTCAAATTAACTGCTAATCCTAGAGGTTCACATACTTTTGCCACTCACAGATATGTAATATTGGATAATTTTCCTCAGTAAATAAATGACCAAGTATAATATTTTTTGTCTCATTTGTTTAACTGGGTTCTCTTTATCTACTTTTAGGACTTGTGTGAAAATCTGATGATGTTTTACGTTCTCTTTATACAGAAATATAGAAAATTCTAAAGGGTTCACAAACTTTCAAGCATCACTGTATCTGATGCACGCGCCAAGGTATGCAAGTGTGACACTCTTGCACAACATTAGTACAAAAATTAATGTAGATATAAATATCTTATGCCAAATTATTATGGCATGTTACAAAAAATAAAGAAAAAATCCGGATCCTCACCTCCAATTTACGAGTCCTAATGCAGGTAATGCACGAGTCCGAGTCCAAGTCCGAGTCATCAGTTCTCAAGTCCAAGTCGAGTCACGAGTCTTTAAAATTAGGGCATGAGTCGGACTCGAGTACTACAAGCCTGCCTGAAAGTGACTTGATTAAACAGTGATTGAATAAACAAAGTAATATGACTGACAAGCAAGTATTATAGTTTGTGCATTAGTATCTCAAATGTTTCATTTTTTTAAGATAATACCTTAACATTACCATGACAAAAGCTTATTTGTACTACAGTTTCTTCCATGAGGAGAGGAAGGAATCTCCAGTGTCAGTGCTTTGTAGCAGTCAGAGGTGAACCTATAACAGTCTGTAAAAAATCTTCAGAACAGAGGGTTTGTGGTTTTTCTATAACATTACACGCTCATTCTTATTAAAGAAAAAAGAAAGGCTGGAAAGGAAAGAACTTCTAGCTTAAACCTTCTATAAAGTTAGCAATAACAATAACTAACTTTCTCATGGATGTTCCACAACATTATAAGTAACTATAATGTTTTTGTTCAAGACTTTTTGTTCTTTAATTAATAGGATTTTATTTTATTTTTTTAAAGTGTTGGTGAATTGCTGTGGTATAAGACGAACAAAACACTCTGTTATGTGCTGTGATTGGAAAATAATTTACTTTGTGGTTTTAACAAATTGTACCATTGAGCCATTATTATTTTCAGCAAGCTCGCTCGTGTTTCAGGGTCTAAATGTTTTAACAATAACCACAATGAACCACAAATACTACATGAATTCTTCAGTTTGATGTAATTTCTTCACAATTTTTTTTTTTTGCACTGATGTCTTTCTATTGTGTGCATGTGTAAATATGAGTCGTGTCTGTGTGACTATTGACTAGGGATACATAATATTAGTGGAGTTTCTTTATCTCTTGGTCTTTTATTTGCATGATAATTTAGAGATATCTAAAGAAAAAACTAAAGAAGCATTCTAAGGTTACGAAAGATAGGAAAGTGTGAGAGACTGGCATACCTTTCCCGAATGAATTCAGCCATCTCTTTCTGCGTCTGTTTGCCCTTCAGCTGTTTCTGCAGCAGAAACTCGAAGCCCGATACCGTGGTCGTCCCCTGAGGGTCCTTCTTATCGGCCTAAAGGCCACGGACAGAACAGAAATACACACACACACACACTTGTTTGTTGTGAGGCATTTATATTGACTTCTATATTACTATAGGTAAATAATACTGTGCCTAGCTTCAGTAACGAAAATAATATCTTTACCTTTAATTCTTGAAGCTTCTGTTTTTTGGGTTTTTTTTAAACCAAATGTTTTGTTCATGAGGACCAGTCATATGTCCTTACAAAGGGCTAAACCCCACCCCCAACCTCCAACCTCCTACTCAGACAAACATAGATACACCTGACCACAAGCGTTTGAGTGTGTGTGTGTGTGGGTAAGTAGGTGAGTCAGTGAGTGAGGGGACGAGCTTGTATGAATCAGAGGACTTGCGTGGGCATGACATCACGTGTGGGGCTGTACGTGATTCAGGAGAGAGACTGTTTCATCTTATGAGTAATTGTGTGTGTGTGTGTGTGTGTGTGTGTGTGCGCGCACACAAGGGCATTTGATGCGCAAGCATTGATGTTCACCTGTGATTGAGGGCTTCTGTAAAACAACACAAACCAAACAATACTAACCCTTGACTACAAGGGTGGGAATGATTTGCAGAGCCGACAGCCACTGATCTGCCTCCTCACATAAAGCAGAGGCGTCACGTACTCTTCTCACATTTAATTTCAGGGATGTAATGCTCACTGAAACAAAAAATGCCTTGTGGCTACACACACTTTCATATACTTCATAAACTTGAACTTTTACTGCAGAATTAAGAAAACAGAAACCTTATTTAAAGTGTAAAGTTGCTTTCTATAGAAAATACCTTCTAGTAAACAGTTTTCCATGCAATTTGTTTTCTCAGTGCAGGAAATATTTCACCATCATTATCCTCTGTAATCGCATATGCTGCAGATGCAGTACACAGAGCTTAAGATGAAAAATGCTGGAGTGATGCAAGCCTCTTCTCTCATCACGTAGTTCTTAGTAGGCATCTTTGTTTTGGATTTACCGGTATATGACATGCTTGTGTTTATGCTGCCATGTGCCTTTGTTTGGTTTCTGTCCCGTACCCTCCCCTGTCCTGTCATTGGTTGATTACTCCAATGTGTTCATCTGTTGTCCTCAGTATCAGCATTTCCTCTAAGCTATACACGTCTGATGATGCTTCCATGCAGAAAAAAAAAATCATGCAGATTGGCAACAAAAAATGTCCATAAATATGTTAGGCAATTGGCATAACTGACAAATGACAGTTTGGACAAGCAAAACTCAACACTTGAGTCTCAGTCACAAAGTCAAAAAAGTCAAAGTCCTTCCCATGCCAGGACTTGGTCTTCCCAGGCAGTCTCCCGTCCCAGTACTAATCAGGCCCTTAAGGCACACTGGGCAGGACTGATCTCCACTTCTATAGCCCTCAGCCTCTCGCCTACTATACAGCTAGGGTTACAGTGGGGGACTAGTCCTCTGGGAACCGTGAGAGTTTGACTCCCCACTCGCATCTGTATTGCAGCGTGCCTTGCCAGATGGCAGTAGGTACCATTTTTATGATGGTCTTGACACAGTATGACCCAACTGTGAGTAGAGCTTGCGATCTCCCGGTCGAACAGTAGACACGCTAACCACTTGGCCATCTCGCGGTCAATCTCAGTCACAGCATTGCCTTTTTCTTATTTTTTGAAAGTCCAAACAGGAATATACGGTATGTCAAAACAGAGACAGTCCTGCTGCCTCCCAGATTCAGTCCCAACAACAAATAATGCTACCTAGCTACATTAGCTGTGAACTTAGCAAGCCATGTTAATTGTCTTACACTTCCGATAATGATCTGTTCAATCTTGTCAGCACAGCAGTTTTGCTGAGTGTTTTTCTTCTCATGCTAGCTGGATAATGCAAACCAGGCCCAGGCGGAACAGCTGTATTCAGCTCATGGGGTATTTCTGCTCAATCGGCAGAAATAAAACTAGCCCTTAATTAGCCAGCCTGTAACTTCCCTGTTGTTTCAGGATCTTGTTATGACTCCTTCCTTATACATAAGTTCCTTGAATTTTATGATGTTAGTCCAAGCCTTGTTGCCCTCTGTTCTTTGTTTCTCATATTACTTCTTACGATTAGTGGCTTATCCAAGTTTAATATTGTCTGCTAGTGTTTTAACCAAATATACACATTAATAATGATTCTTTGTTTACATCCATACCATGCTGATTTTACACACTTGCACCCTGTCTTCATTAAATGCACATCACTGACCACAATATTTATATAAAGGATAAAGGGATGATGTGTTTTAGTTGTATAACTTTCTACGCAGTTTTTTTTTACCTTTATAGATTATCTTACCACTTCAACCCTGCCCTCATGTTCTCTTACCCAGAAATAATCGCAGTAGCTCCACTCATTGGGTTTGAGGAGTTGCTGCTCAGGCGTAGACTGTGCCAATGGGAACGTGACGAAGTTGATCTACAGAGTGATAGAGTAGAAAAACAGGACCACATAAGGAGAAAAAGCATAAAACAGCATAGGAATTCTCATCTCAGACTTTATTATGAATCATCAAGCAAACATAAATACATATATTATACAGTTAATAATAGTCATCATTTATATTTTGCACAACAAATGGGAGCTATAAATCAAATGTGCTTTTCAGAAACACAGTGCAGCATGACCATATGGAAGGGCGGGGCTTTGCGTTTTACGAGAGGAAAGGATTCACAACACAACACAACACAGTCATGCCAACACCACAATATGACAACACATAATAATAAAGCTCAGACTGCTGTCTGAGTACTGCCTTGATATTTAGTATGACCCAATCCTGTACAAACTGACCACAAATAACAAAACTGTACAAACAGATCTAACTTGGAAACACTCTAGAGCACTAAATAGCCCATATAAGCCTACATTTCTTTATGCAAACATAAAACACATACACGTGTTAAATTATTTCATTCTGTCAGGAAATCTAGCTTTCTGAAGTAAAATTGTACTGCTAAGTCTACAGTTGAGATTTAATTTGATATGATTACAGGATGGAAAAACAAAATGCATTTGCATTACTGTTGCGCAAGACATCGTTCAGTATAAGATTAGATATAAATCATATGTTCTACCTTCCATGAAGTAGCAGAAAAATAGAGTTTTTTGTTATTCTGGCGATCCACAAGTGCATAGAACAAAATAGCATTCTCCATGGCCTTGGTGCAATATATTATAGAAACGTGTGGGGCAAGATAATCACCAGACAAAATGTACTGCAAATAGACAAGATACAGAACAATAAATGCACACTGTGCAAACAGTGCCAGTATTACACAACACAATACAGACAGTGTTAGATGTACAGTAAACAGCAACATAGTGACAGAAATGCTGTGTTAGCCACTTGTTTCTACCCATCACAACCTCCTCGTCCCCTCCGCATGATGCACGTCACATGGTGTCAGAGCCTCGGTCTCAGTACATAATCATAATTTGCACCTAAAGACTTTCGAAAGTGCTCCCTGGCTCACAAAACAGACACGATCCCATTTTATCCACGCTTGCTTCATCCTATGCATATGGGTCTGTGTCGTGCAAACTGAACGGAAATCTATTTAAATCACAATCATATTTCTATACACTGTAAACTATCTTTAAATCAGGCAGTGCATCAAAGATATGGTTATGCACCCTGTAGCTGATCTAGAATGACACTTGAGCATTATTCTCTCTTATTCCTCACTGACGTTTTGCCTGTTTTGCCGGAAGAGCATTTGTATTGTTGACTTTCAGAATAAAAATATGCGCTTTTGGATACAAGTTTCCATGTTTGTGACACTACAACTTAAATATCATGGAAAGTCTGTAAGTGACAGAGAAATACATTCGCTGTCATTTCTGTCAGTCACCTGGTTTTTTACAAACCAGGTCATAATCATGTTGTAATCTCATAATAGTATGTCATTATGGATATGCCACTGCTCTAGACTGCAAACCTCAATATTCCCTTTTTTGCAATTGTGCGATGACAGCATTTTGTGTTGCAGTTGTACAAATGTGTTACATATGTGGTAATATGACAATAAATGACATAAATGCAGAGTATATGTGATTGGTGTATTAGGTGTATAGGTATATTAAGGCCTTTAAAACTCTACTAGAGCATCGCTTTTTCAAAGCAATACTTTTGTGTATTTGGATCTTAAATACATAGCATTACTCAGTAAATGTGATGAATGCCCCCACAAATGTCCCAACAGGGATATGAATATCTAATGGTTCGAGTGGTTTTAGCTTGTGGGGACATTTGGCTGGTTCCCATGAGGAAAACTACTTATTTTAGTAAAAAAAAAAATAAATAAATAAATTATATATATATATATATATATATATATATATATATATATATATATATATATATATATATATATATATATAATAAATGCAGCTTCTATTTACAAAACCAAAGGAACAACAACAAAAAGTTTCTTTCCTTTACTAAGGTTAGAGTTAAACTTTGGCGTAGCATTAATTAGCTGCATTAAAAATGACTACAATATGAATATATAAATAAAAGACATGAAATTACTCATTAATAGGTTTTTCTGTATTTTGACTATTATCTACATAGAACAATACTGAAGACATCAAAACTATTAAATAACATATACGGAATTATCCATCCGTCCAATATCCGTAACCGCTTATCCCGTGTAGGGTCGCAGGCAAGCTGGAGCCCATCCCAGCTGACTATGGGCGAGAGGCGGGGTACACCCTGGACAAGTCATCACAGGGCTGATACATAGAGACAAACAACCATTCACACTCACATTCACACCTACGGTCAATTTAGAGTCACCAGTTAACCTAACCTGCATGTCTTTGGACTGTGGGGGAAACCGGAGCACCCGGAGGAAACCCACGCAGCCACAGGGAGAACATGCAAACTCCGCACAGAAAGGCCCTTGCTGGCAGCTGGGCTCGAACCCAGGACCTTCTTGCTGTGAGGTGACAGCGCAAACCACTACACCACCGTGCCACCCTATACGGAATTACATGGTAAACAAAAAAGTCTTTAAAAAAAACAAAACAAAACATGTTTTATTTTTAGATTCATCAAAGTAGCCAGCGTTTACCTCGATGACGCTTTACACACAATTGGCATTATCTTAACCAGCTTCATGAGGCCATCACCTGGAATACTTTTCAATTAACAGGTGTGCCTCATCAAAAGTTAATTAGTGCAATTTCTTGCCTTCTTAATGAATTTGAGATCAAACAGTAAACAGTAAATAATAAACATACAGTAAAAGGCCTTTTCCACAACTGTAGTAATTTATATTATGTCAAGAAACGCTCAACTAAGTAAAGAGAAATAACATCCATCATTACTTAGACATGAATTGACTTAAATATAAAAAAACAAACATTGAATTTGAAAGTGTATCCAAACTTTTGACTGGGACGGTATACTGGAATGTGTTCAAACTGAAAATTATTTTTCCCTACTCTACTGTAATAACTAATACAGCTGTGACACTGTGCCATTGATCCAACAATGTTCATTAAGTATGAATCAAGTATATCCACCAATAAAACACTGTTTATACACTCTTCTGTTGAGTATACACTCTTCTGTTTGAATACACACTCTTGGGTCCACAGCGTCTCCAATTAGCATGTTAGACCTACAATTATGTAATCTGCCCTGCATCCCTGCAACTGCCTTACACACTCACACACGCAACACTGTATGAAGATGGAGCTCAATTCCCAGAGACACTTCCCAAAGTTTTGTCCATATTTAGGAAATGATGTTCACATGGAGTTCCAAACATCACTTGGCATACTAATGCCATATCTCTATTTAAATCATTCATGGTAATAATTGGAATAATTTTTTTTCCGGGGCGGCACGGTGGTGTAGTGGTTAGCGCTGTCGCCTCACAGCAAGAAGGTCCGGGTTCGAGCCCCGTGGCCGGCGAGGGCCTTTCTGTGCAGAGTTTGCATGTTCTCCCCGTGCCTGCGTGGGTTTCCTCCGGGTGCTCCGGTTTCCCCCACAGTCCAAAGACATGCAGGTTAGGTTAACTGGTGACTCTAAATTGACCGTAGGTGTGAGTGTGAATGGTTGTCTGTGTCTATGTGTCAGCCCTGTGATGACCTGGCGACTTGTCCAGGGTGTACCCCGCCTTTCGCCCGTAGTCAGCTGGGATAGGCTCTAGCATGCCTGCGACCCTGTAGAACAGGATAAAGCGGCTACAGATAATGAGATGAGATAAAGGAAAGTGTGCAAACATGGAATAAGTCATAATGTCTCTTTTTGTCCAAACCAGTAAATAAAACAGCCATGTCTGGTGCAGTTCCATGTCATAACCCTTTCATAAATTTTTAATGTCTTCACTGTGTGCTTGATTACCGATTGTTAAATTGTATTTTAAGTAGTGCTGTCAAAGTTAACGCGATAATAACGCGTTAATGCGATCTCAATTTAACGCGATAAAAAAAAATAGTGCCGTTAACGCAAATTCTAATTTGGCCCTGCGAGTCACCCGTAGTTCCTGTTGAGGCTTGTCGCGCGCTGCTTCAATAAGAGTAAGTGTGAGTGATGGAGAAAGGCACAGACATATAAACATCCTCGCCGCCATATTGGATGGGGCAAAGTGGAGATTCTTCAACCGTCTAATAAAGATGCCTCATTCATGTGCTGTGTTTAACTGTACCAACAGGTTACCGTCCAAACGAGATCACATGGGATTACCTTTCACAGGTGAGACTGGAAAAATACTTTTCAATACTGTTCCTTCAGTCTTCAGTTTCCCAGCTCAGCTCCACCGGGGAGGTGTAGAGTTATAAGCAGTGAGCATTAGATAATACAGTGCCACACTATGATGAACGTTTCTGAACGTATGATGAATGTTTTTATTTTTGTTATCTGTTTTTTTCTTCTTTTATGGCAAATACTTCTCTTCAAAAGAAACTAATGAAGAGTAAAATAAAACATTTTTTTTATTTTCACAGTGATATGCACTTTATTTTTCATCCCTTGGTTTTCTCATCTAATATGGAAGTTATGGATGTCAGTGGCTGTGACAAGACGTGTTATGCTCTGCAGTAAAAAAAAACACAACACATTGGTACAAAGCAAGCCCATTCACTTTTTTATGCTGATAAGAGAATTACAATGGTTTTTCATGTGACAAAAATGTGCGATTAAATTGCGATTAATCGCGAGTTAACTATGACAGTCGCGACATTAATCGCGATTAAATATTTTCATCGCTTGACAGCACTAATTTTAAGCATTATTGCGCTTCATGACACATAAATACTCAATGCACATTAAGTGCCTGAGGTTATATTGTGTGCATACACTACAAACACTACACATGAGCTTACTACCATATACTCACACACACTCGTGTCTCAGGTGTGCTTGAGTCAAATGTCTTGATTGACACACTTGTGCCCAGTCCTTTTTTATTACCTCCCAGAGAGATCATACCAATTGTCACGGCCACTGAGTTTTCCATTACGCTGCCTCTACATTTGTCATTGCTGTTGTTTAAATCAGCCTCCCATCATGCTCTAAATTAACTCATTTATTGGCACTGCAGTGCTCCGACACCTCTCCACCCCCTTCAGGTTTCTTCCGCTCACTACCCAGATCTGTGAGAGTCGAACATCCGACCTAATCTAGAATACAGCTCTTTTTGGAAAGCTGTACAACAGCATGAGAATAGACATTTTAGGATAGAAAGAGAGTATTCGCTAATCTCTAGAAAACATGTTTATAAATGTGAAATTCAGTCATTCATAATGGATGTCTAATGGCAGTAGTTGTGGAATTTATTCATTTAAACTCTACTTTTGCACTTTCATGAATTCCTCAGTTGGTGTAAATTACATTCTGAATAATCCTGCATTAAATCAAACTATTTTTGTACCAAATGGTGGTCATCTGCTACCAACATAAACAATGTGCTTTAGTGGGGAAATAATTGCTAGCTAATTTAGTTCTGTTCTGTTGAATAAAGTTCATGTTATTAATGTATTTTGTAATTACATTATTTATACATGTTGACAACCGGTATCTGATCAGAAACTAAACTGATTATATACAGTACCAATCAAAAGTTTGGACACACCTACTCATTTATATGTTTTTCTATATTTTGACTATTTTCTACATTGTAGAACAATACTGAAGACATCAAAACTACAAAATAACATCTGGAACATACAGTGGTGCTTGAAAGTTTGTGAACCCTTTAGAATTTTCTACATTTCTGCATAAATATAAGCTAAAACATCATCAGATTTTCACACAAGTCCTAAAGGTAGATAAAGAGAACCCAGTTAAACAAATTAGACAAAACATATTATACTTGGTCATTTATTTATTGAGGAAAATGATCCAATATTACATATCTGTGAGTGGCAAAAGTATGTGAACCTCTAGGGTTAGCAGTTCATTTGAAGGTGAAATTAGAATCAGGTGTTTTCAATCAGTGGGATGATGATCAGGTGTGAGTGGGCACCCTGTTTTATTTAAAGAACAGGAATCTATCAAAGTCTGATCTTCACAACACATGTTTGTGGAAGTGTATCATGGCATGAACAAAAGAGATTTCTGAGGACCTCAGAAAAAGCGTTGTTAATGCTCATCAGGCTGGAAAAGGTTGCAAAACCATCTCTAAAGAGTTTGGACACCAACAATCCACAGTCAGACAGATTGTGTACGAATGGAGGAAATTCAAGACCATTGTTACCCTCCCCAGGAGTGGTCGACCAACAAAGATCACGCCAAGAGCAAGGCGTTTAATAGTCGGCAAGGTCACAAAGGACCCCAGGGTAACTTCTAAGCAACTGAAGACCTCTCTCACATTGGCTAATGTTAATGTTCATGAGTCCACCATCAGGAGAACACTGAACAACAGTGGTGTGCATGGCAGGGTTGCAAGGAGAAAGCCACTGCTCTCCAAAAAGACCATTGCTGCTCGTCTGCAGTTTGCTAAAGATCACGTGGACAAGCCAGAAGGCTATTGGAAAAATGTTTTGTGGATGGATGAGACCAAAATTGAACTTTTTGGTTTGAATGAGAAGCATTGTGTTTGGAGAAAGGAAAACACTGCATTCCAGCATAAGAACCTTATCCCATCTGTGAAACATGGTGGTGGTAGTATCATGGTTTGGGCCTGTTTTGCTGCATCTGGGCCAGGACGGCTTGCCATCACTGATGGAACAATTAATTCTGAATTATACCAGCCAATTCTAAAGGAAAATGTCAGGACATCTGTCCTTGAACTGAATCTCAAGAGAAGGTGGGTCAAGCAGCAAGACAACAACCCTAAGCACACAAGTCGTTCTACCAAAGAATGGTTAATGAAGAATAAAGTTCATGTTTTGGAATGGCCAAGTCAAAGTCCTGACCTTAATCCAATCGAAATGTTGTGGAAGGACCTGAAGCGAGCAGTTCATGTGAGGAAACCCACCAACATCCCAGAGTTGAAGCTGTTCTGTACGGAGGAATGGGCTAAAATTCCTCCAAGCCGGTGTGCAGGACTGATCAACAGTTACCGGAAACATTTAGTTGCAGTTATTGCTGCACAAGGGGGTCACACCAGATACTGAAAGCAAAGGTTCACATACTTTTGCCACTCACAGGTATGTAATATTGGATCATTTTCCTCAATAAATAAATGACCAAGTATAATATTTTGTCTCCTTTGTTTAACTGGGTTCTCTTTATCTACTTTTAGGACTTGTGTGAAAATCTCATTATGTTTTAGGTCATATTTATGCAGAAATATAGAAAACTCTAAAGGGTTCACAAACTTTCAAGCACCACTGTATATGGAATTATGTAGCGTGGCAGCTACAGTTATTGACACCTTAACAATCTTTTGGCCATTGTAAAACTAGAAAAGACTTTCAATATGTAAATTGTGCATGAATAATTACTCAAACTTCTGCTGGAAAAAAAATGAGTTAATTCCCACCTGATTACGTAGCGTATCAGATCATGTGACACCATTCCACAATTACTGACACGTTTGTCCACAGTTATCGACACTGTTCCACAATTATCGACACCCAGATGATTATCTCATCTCATCTCATTATCTCTAGCCGCTTTATCCTTCTACAGGGTCGCAGGCAAGCTGGAGCCTATCCCAGCTGACTACGGGCGAAAGGCGGGGTACACCCTGGACAAGTCGCCAGGTCATCACAGGGCTGACACATAGACACAGACAACCATTCACACTCACATTCACACCTACGGTCAATTTAGAGTCACCAGTTAACCTAACCTGCATGTCTTTGGACTGTGGGGGAAACCGGAGCACCCGGAGGAAACCTACGCGGACACGGGGAGAACATGCAAACTCCACACGGAAAGGCCCTCGTCAGCCACGGGGCTCGAACCCGGACGTTCTTGCTGAGAGGCGACAGCGCTAACCACTACACCACCGTGCCACCCGATATTGTAATATGTGGTAGATATTTACAACAAACTGCAAAAAAAAAATTCTGAATATAATAGAAAAATCTGAATATTTCAAGCATGTAATTTTTTAATATGCTTGGAATTTAATTCTGGTCTAATTCTGTTTATTGCAACAGGATTCCAAATACTCTATAAACATTCCATTCTGTTATGAATCAGAAAAAAATTATTATAAATCACAGCACTTTTATTTTTTTTAAAGTACTTCATCTACTTCAAAAATGTTACACAAAGATTGAGCCATAACAGTTGTAAATGTCACTTAATTCCACAGGGTGTCGATAATCGTGGACACCGGTGAAAATGGTCACTATTATCGACACCTCACGTGATTCTCAAACGCGCCTTCTCAAATGCATGTTTAGATACAAAATGGCGACTGTCAAATGAAAGCGTAAGAAACAAAGTAGGTTTCGACAAGGAGATCATGAAATATTGGTGAATTTGATATGTAGAAACATGTCCATGATCTTTCCACCATGCTTACCTGTGATGATAACGTCTGGGTTTTCCTCAAATTGCTGATTGGGCTAAAAAAAAATTCCATCTCAGGTAACAAGCTATGTCATCAGACGACAAGATCAAAGGGCGAGGCGGGTCTTCCGGTTGATTAATTAAACAATAATAACTGTTGTAACTGAAACTCACCTTTGTAAAATTGTTTTTATTGGTAAATCTGAAAGGGTGTCGATAATTATGGACTGTCGATAATTGTAGCCGCCGCTCTAGTAAACAAAAAAGTGTTAAAAAACAAAATATTTTTCATTTTTAGATTCTTCAAAGTAGCCAGCGTTTACCTTGATGACACTTTACAACCACTTTTTGGGCGGCACGGTGGTGTGGTGGTTAGCACAGTCGCCTCACAGCAAGAAGGTTCTGGGTTCGAGCCCTGTGACCGGCGAGGGCCTTTCTGTGTGGAGTTTGCATGTTCTCCCCGTGTCTGTGTGGGTTTCCTCTGGGTGCTCCGGTTTCCCCCACGGTCCAAAGACATGCAGTTAGGTTAATATGGGATGGCCTTGGGCTGAGGTGCCCTTGAGCGAGGCACCGAACTCCCAACTGTTCCCCGGGCGCTGTAGCATGGCTGCCCCACTGCTCTGGGTATGTGTGAGTGCTCATTGCTCACGTGTGTGTGTGCGCATGTGTGTGTTCACTGCTTCAGATGGGTTAAATGCAGATGGGTTAATCTTTCTTTCTTTCTTTACACACTATTGGCATTATCGTAACCAGCTTCATGAGGTAGTCACCTGGAATGGTTTTCAAATAACAGATGTGTCTCGTCAAAAGTTAATTAGTGCAATTTCTTGCCTTCTTAATGAGATTGTGCAGCTTTTAAACGGCATATATCAGCTAAAGGTATAAGGAATGGATATTTTATAGATGCTTCAGAGTTTGACAAATGTGGCAGTGGGGGCGTGGCCGAGCGTCAGTCTGTGAATGGAGGGCGGAGTCAGGGAAGGTGAGTGGTCGTGTCACTACACCTGTTGTCAAGTAACGTGTGTTTGTGTGTCTCCTCCAGTGACCGCGCCTGATAAAAGAAGAGTGAGAAGGGGAGGTCGGTGCCGAGGGCTTGCTTGTAGCCTGTGTGTGTATGTGCGTGTGTGAGACAGAGTTTTTTGAGTTTTGTGCTGAAAAGCAGCAATAAAGCAAATAACCAAGACACAAACAACTGCCTGCCATGTTTCTGTGCTCCACCCACATCAGGGTCTTCTACAGTGGGGCCAAAACCCGGGAGAGTGCAGAAGGGAACAGCCCCATGGAGTCCTCGCCGTTCAAGGAGCTGATCCATGCCCTCGCCACAGCCCAGCAGAACCAGCACCAAGCGCTGGTCGCCCTCCGGAAGGAGCAAGAACAACGGTTCGAAGCCTTGGTGCTGGCCCAACAGGAAGACCGTCAGGCGTTCCAGCACCTGCTTGCATCAGTGGGGCCCACGACTGCCAGCAGAGCGGACCCTCCCCACCTCACCCTAACGAAGATGGGGTCGCACGACGACCCAGAAGCCTTCCTTGCACTCTTTGAGCAAGCAGCAGAGGCGTGGGATTGGCCGGTCGACCACTCACCTTCCCTGACTCCGCCCTCCATTCACAGACTGACGCTCGGCCACGCCCCCGCTGTCACAACAAACAAGTAACTTGCAAGATAAGGATAGAAAATGTCCAGTAACATTTAAGATAAACAGGTTTTTCTCTCCTCTGTCCTCCAAAGTCATATAATACATATGATTTTAAATAAGCCTTCCATAAACCATCTAGAATTATATTATAAAAGGTTAATACAATGCTTATGAATGTACAAACTCATGCCCAGGAAAGTTGGGATATTTTCCAAAATGCAATAAAAACAAATATCTGTGATTTGTTAATTCGTGTGAACCTTTATTTAATTGACAAAAGTACAAAGAAAAGATTTTCAATAGTTTTACTGACCAACTTAATTGCATTTTGTAAATATGAACGAAGGTAGAATTTGATGCCTGCAGCACATTCAAAAAAAGTTGGGACAAAAGCAGAATAAGACTGAAAAGTTTATAGGATATTCATGTTACATTATTTCGGAAGATTCCACAATAAGCAGGTTAATTGGTAACATGATTGGGTATAAAAGGAACAGCACCAAAGGTTCAGTCTTTGCAAGCAAGGATGGGTCGTGGCTCACTCCTTTATGCCAAAATTCATGAGAGAATCGTTAGTCAATTCAAAAAGAACATTGCAGAGAATTTAGGTCTTTCAAAATGTACAGGACATAATATTGTGAAAAGATTCAGGGAATTCGGAGACATCTCAGTGGATAAAGGGCAAGGTCAGAAACCACTGCTGAATGTACGTGACCTTCGAGCCATCAGGTGGCACTGTCTGAGAAACCGTCATGCCAGTGTGACAAATATAGCCACATAAGCTCAGGAGTACTTTGAAAAACCTTTGTCATTTAAAACAGTCTGCCACTGCATTCAGAAATGCAGCATGAAACTGTATTATGCAAGGAGGAAGCCACTCATCCATTCTATGCAGAAATGCTGGTGATTTCTCTGGGCCCGAACTCATCTCAGATGGACTGAAAGACAGTGGAAATGTGTGCTGTGATCAGATGAGTCCACATTTCAGCGTGTTTTCAGGAAAACCAGATGCTGAGTTCTCAGTGCCAAAGGTGAACACGACCATCCAGTTGGTTATCAGAGAAAGGTGCAAAAGCCAGCATCTGTGATGGTATGGGATGCATCAGTGCCCACAGCATAGGCAAGTTGCATGTGTGTGAAGGTACCATTGACGCAAAGCCATATAATGGGACTTTAGAGAGACATATGTTGCCATCAAGGTGACGTCTCTTCCCAGGAAGTCCATGCTTATGTGAGCAGAACAATGCCAGGCCTCATTCTGTACAGCCTACTACAGTGTGGCTTCGTAGACACAGAGTGTGTGTGCTTGACTGGCCGGCTGCCAGTCCAGATCTGCCTCCTATTGAGAATGTTTGGTGCATCACGAAGAGGAGAATAGGACAACAGCGACCACAGACTGTTGAGCAGCTGACGTCTCAAACAAGAATGGACAAAAATTCCAATTGCAAAACTGCAACAATTCATATCCTCAGTTCCCAAACAATTAAAAAATGTTATTGATGTAATACAATGGTAATAATGCCTCTGTCCCAACTTTTTTTGAGTATGTTGCAGGCATCAAATACTCATCTCATCTCATTATCTCTATCCGCTTTATCCTGTTCTACAGGGTCGCAGGCAAGCTGGAGCCTATCCCAGCTGACTACGGGCGAAAGGCGGGGTACACCCTGGACAAGTCGCCAGGTCATCACAGGGCTGACACATAGACACAGACAACCATTCACACTCACATTCACACCTACGGTCAATTTAGAGTCACCAGTTAACCTAACCTGCATGTCTTTGGACTGTGGGGGAAACCGGAGCACCCGGAGGAAACCCACGCGGACACGGGGAGAACATGCAAACTCCGCACAGAAAGGCCCTCGCCGGCCCCGGGGCTCGAACCCGGACCTTCTTGCTGTGAGGCGACAGCGCTAACCACTACACCACCGTGCCGCCGCATCAAATACTAACTTTGTTTATAGTTATAAAATACAATTAAGTTGGTCAGTAAAATTATTGATTTTTTTTTCTTTTTACTTTTGCCAGATAAATAAAGGTTCACATGAATTAACAAATCACAGATTTTCTGGAAATGGAGTTTTTATTATTATAAAGGTCCAGTGTTTGAGTAAGCACATTGTTTGTGTGTAGTCTGGGTCAGACACCACTATGTTAACTCACTCTCTTTTCTTTTTTAGATACACTGGCTATACTTGGTTGGCTGCCCAGCACCCAGTTTTTCGCTGAATAGCAAATACCATTGACATAATGATACCGTGTAGTAAACTCTAGGAATGCCAACCAGTAAATAAAGCTCCATTTAGTTTGGGGTTCCTCTGGCACAACATGCACAGACTGCAATGGAAAACCTGCAGTGAACTGCTTTAAACGTACACAAGCACACACTCCAGCAAACATCGCTGGTCTCAAACACTGCTCAGAATGTGGACTGCTCGGCCTCTGTTGCTAAGCAACAAATTGATTTCGCTGTGAAGGCACACACTTTTTTTCCTTTTGTGAAACAGAGTAGTGCTTTACTCAAATAGACAAAAGCATATGGAGATCCACTTGCCTTAAACATGACACATTACCCAATACATACACTGCCTGACATAACGCTCGGTAATACTTAACCTCTTTCTACAAGCTGTCTCAGGCTCATTTTAAAACCTTTTCTGCATCTCAAATTAAGCAACAAGTGCTTGAGGGAATTAAGGGTCGGGCTATTTAAAATGCCTTTGAGTCTGGATTTATAGATCTGCACACGTCACCGGCTTTGCATCACACAAACACAGGAGAGAAGGGGAAAAAATCCAATGCTGCCTCTCCGTAAATCTGAGCCATCCCACCATATTGATCAAAAGCAGCTTTGAGTTCGGTTGTCAGGGAAAACCGCCTGTTAAGTCTCTCTCAGAGCAACTCACAATATTCAGCCACTGACATGCAATGCAGTACATACACACACACACACATACATGCCTGCTGATGATGTGCACAGACCATACCCAGTGTTTTCCTTATCCATTTAATGCAGGTTCATACGCGCTTCTAGAAGCACATTACGATTGTCGTCACTTTATATTTGATTTAGCGACCCGTCATTATCTGTCAAGACCTACAGTACGTATTTAAAGTAATCAGAATCTCAAACACAGTGCGCCATATGATTTTCTGTTCTAAAAACAAATCAAAGGTCCTCTTTCCCTTTGTGCTTCTCACAATCCATATTTCTCTCTAACCTTCTTTGTGTTTGTGTGTGTGGTTCATTTGAACATCCATTAATCACTTCTGGTGCCTTTGTCACCATGGAAACTGGACTAGCCAAGTCTTCCCCCATTCCCTGGGCTGCAGCTATCTCTCCCAAGTGGGCGGGCTTTATGGCCCTGATGGACGGTTCTGCTATCCTGTTGGTGCGACAGAAATAGTACACCCCTCTTCCAAAACAATAGTCGAGAAGTCCGGTCTGGCTTTCCAGCACATGCAGCATCCCTAATTCATTCCCTTTCCTCCATCTCTCACTCTCTCGCTCTCTCTCTCTCTCTCTCTCTCTCACACCATCTCAGGCAGATCTTACTGGTTACATAATTATGTGCAGTATTACTCTTTGAATTATATCCTGTCGATTGAGCATTCAAATAAATGTAATTTGATCAAATTATATACATCCTTCTTTGACGCACAATACCAGTGTCATCTGTGTATCAAGACTTGTGTATAGACGCCACTGTATTGTGATCGAGGACAATAGTTCCCAGCCTTGATCTTTGGTACACCCACATACAGCCTGTTCATTAGCTGATTAATGGGATTGGATGTGTTAAAGCAAGAAACACAACACAACAAAACAGTCAGAACAGTGGTACTTCAACAATAATGGGGTAGGAACCTCTGATATATCCATGTCATACTGTATATCATACACTGGATATACATTTATATGTGATTTGTGCCGACGTGATTTGTTATTACTATAAATTAATACTCTTACAAATTGAGAAAAGGTCACATCTCGATCCGTGCCACTGAACCTTCTTCTGGCTGCATGAATGCAAGCATGTTACTTTAACTTAATACAAATCGCAATTGGACCACACCACAACTGTACGGTATACCATACACAAGATGTGCATCATCTGATCTAGCAACACTCCTGATCCCAACCAATATGGCCATTGTTAGAGTACTGTGTGTGTTTGATATATTTCTCTTTATATATCCAACAGCAATGATGCTGTGTGTCTATGAGAAATGGGTCTCACACTGTCAGTGTCAGCAATGCCGGAGCTGTTTTGTACACACTGCACACACTAAAAGTCATGTCAAAGCAGAGAATGGAATGCCAAGTGGTCTTTGGAGATTAAGAAGAAAAAGCCTAAGGGAGGAGGGAAAAAAAAGGAAGTTGAGACACCAACACAATACGACGAGTCTGATTTACGAAGACAGTTTGTAAATCAGCTGTCCAAACACACTCGCTCAAAGTGCCAGCCAATGAGAAGCTTCAGAGCTGTAACAATATACAGTTGACAAGGTATACTCACAGTGTAAAACCGTAATGATGCAATCCCGTTTAGGAAACACACACAAGGAGAGTGGCACTGAGCTAGTGAACAGATGTTTCCCATCAGCAGAACACTCCGGGAGTTTACAACCCCAAAGGGCAGTTTTAAAAGTGTAATGACCTTACACTTCACATTTCAACCTCTTGTTATTACTTTAGTGATTGAGAGTATGCAATGAAAACTCTGCCTTTACTCTCTAGCTATCCATTATCCAGGACTTACTGGGAGCTGCAGCCTGAGGATGTCAATACAATCATCATCAAGTCAGTATGCGCATAATCAGTCTCTGGAGTATTCCAGCTGTGCTGTTTACATTTGTGAATTTGTGTGTGTGTGTGTGTGTGTGTGTGTGTGTGTGTGTGTGTGTGTGTGTGTGTGTGTGTGTGTTGTTTCTCCAGACTCACTGTGATTTTGGTCTCCTTGATTTCTTTCTCCTTGTTCTGTCTCCTGGCCGGTGAAAGGGACCCGGGGCTCTGTGGGGACAGACAGGAGGCATCGTCAAAACTGCCCTCTGTGTCAAAGCTTTCCTCTGTATCCATCTCTCAGGTGCTCCCTTCACTCCTTCTCTCTCACTCGTTCTCTTCCACCGTCTCCCGCGTGCCGTCTGCCTGCTTGCCCGTGTTGCCGTGGTGAGCAGTGCAGAGTGGGCTGTGTTTATGTGAGTGTGTGTAGGGAGAGGGGCGTGCCAGTGCTGTTGGAGAGTAGGGGGGTTTGTGATAGTGCAACTGCAATGAGAAGAGCAAAAGAGAGAAAGAGAGACAGACAGACAGACAGACAGACAGACAGACAGACAGATAGATAGAAAGGTAAAGTGAGTGAGACAGCGAGGATGAATGAGTAAGTGAGTGGGTGAGTGGAGGTGTGACACACCTACAGTCCTATAGAAAGCTGAGTGCATGCAAACAGTAAGAACGAAGGGAGAGTGAGGAAGAGAGAGGTAAAGTTAGAGAGAGGCAGGCAGGCAGGCAGGCAGGCAGACAAAGCACAAGACAGCTGGAAGAGAAATTCGATGAAGGGAACCAGAGACAATGTGACAGAGACAGTGGGTTAGAAAGCATAAATGGGAGCTCAAGGAGGGAAAACAGCTTTTCTTTACTCAAACCCCACCACACCTCCCTCCTTCTTTAGCATTTCGACGTGTGCTTGAGAAAGAGAAGAGGAGGAAGAAGGAAAGGGAGGGAGTGTGAGGAGAGAAATGGCCGTGTAATAATTACTGAGAGTCTAATCATTAGAGGTGAGCTGAATACGAGATTGAGACAAGAGAATGAAAAATGAAGAGCCTTCCCTTCCTTGGAATTGTGAAAAAGGGAGGGTTTTTTAAAATGTATTTTTAATCTCTGCGTAAAGGTCACATGATAGCTGTATTCACAGAGCAGAAGGTAGTGAGAAGAGTGTGCATCTGTCTGTGCTGGTATGTTTTGTGAAGGCGCGAAAACTAGACTGTGCTATATTTACCCCCAAACTCATCAGCATCCATCACCACCCCTGTATTCGGATCTTTGTCAGTGTTTGATTTTGGATTGCTTTTGCATTTTCCAAATGTCCACGATGCTCTCGAAGCAAAACAACCACGTTGTATGTTCTATTTGGTGTAATACTGATGCAACGTTTGAAAGCTCTTAAACAAATATACACATGTGATTGATCAAAGACGCACACCCACACACACGGACTCACCTGAAGAACAAAACCGCCTAACATTGAACCACGAAGAAAGGACTAAACACCAAACAACAATTCAGCCTCTCACCTTTCTCAGGAACATGGAGGCAGCGGCCCCACACTGCCCGTCTCGTTCTGTACCCTGTCGTCTGACAATACACTCCCACTTTATGCCAGCTCCACACCGCCTTTCGACCTCGTTTCCCTCTCGTCCCAATCTTGCATACACCTTTCCCTGCTATGATTCCCTCGTTCAGTCTTTTTCGAACCTGGCCTCGGATCAGGAGCTAACCACGTGCCAGTGTCCAGGAGTGGGACGCCCATATGGCCTGTGTTCCAGTCTGCTTGCTGGCATGCCCACACCCTCGTCCCACTGCCAGGCAGCCACGTGACCTGCCCAGAGCTTTGCTTATTCTGATTTCCTCTGTTACTCGAGCGTTACTGTTAACGGAGTCTTGCAGGTGGCAACAAAGCCTGCAGCCTAGATATGCTGTCTGAGACTGCCAAACAGAGAAGGGTTTGATTGTAAGTGATCTGGCATTTGATTTGAGCCTGGCAGTGAATTCAAAAGATGATTTTGAAAGAAGTGGTAGAAGCCTGCCAGGCAGCTTATATTTGGCACAGATTGTTGAATTGTTACAGTGATATAGATAAGATCCAACTTTCATTTCTTAAACATGTAGTAATGCTAAAGGCATGATCATCATCTTGCTGGCACCTTTTATGAACATCTAACAATACCAATGGCAGTGCCATACTGGTGGCATGCCATAGTTGTACCTTGCTGAATATATGATATTGGCTGTGTGTCATTGTAACATATAGTAATACTAAAGGCATAGACATGCTATTATCCTATCCACATTCACTGGATATGAGCTGTCACATGCTCTGATTGGCTACTCTACTACTAGGCTATCAGCTCATATACTGTGAGTAGAGAAAAACAAAATGGCGGAGCGCATCAAGTCAGATATATTACTTTGTTATCAAGCATTTAAAGGTGGACTGCCTTTCAGATTTTTCAAGTGTAGGTCATAAAAAGAATTTTCCCTGACACCCAATTATTTTTGTTTAGTGGACCAAAAGCTACTGAATTCGAATCACAGACTTCATATTTTATTAGGTTTTTTAAAATAGAACAATTAATGAATTTAGGGCCACGTGGCCCCAAATTCTCCGCTATTTTTTCCTGCTTCACTGTGACCCAATTCAAGATACTACATCATGCATCACATGGTGGGCTTTCCCCATTCGTGCAAGGCATTGTGGGATACAAATTTGAAACAGGAGAAGAAAATGGAGGATGCGAATGAAACGTGAAAGACCGACTACAGTAACGGAAAGCGAGAAGAAAAGACGTTATGCTGCGAAGGAAAGGAAATGCAGGACCAAACTAATAAATGTCAGCAAGCACCTCAGTGTGATCAGCCATTTGTTTAGCAACAGAATGATGGAACTGTCAGTGCACGGTCAAGATAAACCTGTAGATGGCAGTAAAGCAGTGGCGGCTGGTAGTCTTTCAAACAGGGGAGGCTGGTCGGTTACGATATTTCCAGATTTTAAAAGAAAAAAGAAAAAACACATCAATTTTGCCCATACTCTTGCCTCTGATCTGGCTGATTGTTGGCAGGGTCACAAACTGTGAAATAACAGGTTCTTTTGCCCCATTAGCCTACTGTCCAATATACATGATGGTGGTGTTGGGGGGGGGTATATTTTAACATTTTATATTTTAAAATTGTGGCATGTTGTTTAAAAATTGATCATTATTGAAAGCAGCTCTTTGTCAGGAACCTCAGCAGTAACAGCAGTGTGTTCTGGAATCGGCACAAGCACTGACCTTGGGGAGCCAAACATAGAGCTGGGTGCCACACATTTCATTCAATGACACTTTCCCTATATTTTACTTATTTTGACTGAGAAATGTTTTATTGACAATTTTGATAACCCTTCACTTTTAATCCAGGTCTGTAGTGTGAAATGTTCTCGGCTGTGTTTTTGTTTAAAAATGTTTTCCAAATTGTAGCTGTGTTTAATTCATATCCAGAGAAATATATATTCCAATATAATATACTCAGCATAAACATTTTAAATAGATTCTATATTTTTGGTCCATCCATGACATATTACTAAAGTAGCCTATTTACTGTTGTTGATGTGGGTCACTTGCTGTTAGCCAATTCACTTTCTCGTACCAGGAGAGCTGAAAGGAACGAGTATTATTCCCTACCTTTTTCACCAAGTCAGTTTGAGGCGTTGGTCTACCCTGCTCTTTAATTTTAATTTTTTCCTCGCAAGGAAGACCGGCAAATGGCTTCGCCAAAATTAAATCAGCAATGCTTGGCCTCCGTGCGCAGCTTTCTTGCTAGCTGACTAGCCCCCTCAAGTTCAAGTTCAGTCACTCAAATAAACGAAACTTCCGGAACTAAGATAGCAAACTTGACAACACTATATTTACACTTTATTTACAATGAAAATATATACAAACTAAAAAAGCTGGTAGAAACCGTATGTAATGAATGAAATCGAAATGTAAGCTGATCTCTTACAATACACCACAGCACTTGCGAATCTGCATGGGACTGAACTGAAATTCACCGCTGCCTGCCTATAGTTGAATTGAGCTGTCAATCAAAGAAAATATCCGTCTGCTTTCACCAATCACCAATCTCCTCGTGGAAAGCTTTGCCATGTCCCTCCCACTGTGAGGCTGGGAGTCCGTGGGCGGGCATTTTCGCAGTATTTGTCCAATAATCGTCTTGCATTTTGAGATTGAAAAGCGCATAGCTCCCAAATGCCATTGAAGTCCACTGAGGCTGGGAGTCCGTGAGACTCCATGGGCAGGCGTTTTCACAGTATTTGTCCAATAATCGTCTTGCATTTTGAGATTGAAAAGCGCATCGCTCCCAAATGCCATTGAAGTCCACTGAGGCTGGGAGTCCGTGAGACTCTGTGGGCAGGCGTTTTCGCAGTATTTGTCCAATAATCGTCTTGCATTTTGAGATTGAAAAGCGCATCGCTCCCAAATGCCATTGAAGTCCACTGAGGCTGGGCTGCATCGCGCTGTCACGAGGGGGAAAAACTCACGCACACATTAGGTGAACTGGGGAAAGTTATAACGGAATGATTTCGCACTGTAGTTGGGTTGAGCACATATATTTCTATGATTCTGGATCTGAAATAGCAATGTTATAAGGTCGGCTATAACATAAGCCTAGCGCAATTCATCCTACACGATGTTCGTCATTTTTAGAGGAGGCTGAGCCTCCCTCGTTGTCTTAGAGCAATCGCCCGTGGACTACAGTAACGGAAAGCGAGAAGAAAAGACGTGATGCTGCGAAGGAAAGGAAACGCAGGACCAAACTAATAAATGTCAGCAAGCACCTCAGTGTGATCAGCCATTTGTTTAGCAACAGAATGATGTAACTGTCAGTGCACGGTCAAGATAAACCTGTAGATGGCAGTAAAGCAACACTGTAGATGCCAGCTGCTATAAAACCCAAAAGAAGAAGAAAAAGAAGAGGAAGAAGCAGGTAAACCTGTGCATGCGCACACCGGACTTCCTCTGTCTGCTTGACTGTGATTTCATGCACATTATTTGCGAATCCCCTCAAATTAAATAACTTCCCAGCAACAGAATGGTCTGGGTTTTTGAGATATTGCAGAAATAAACATATATCACAATGACCAAATTTCAGAGGGAACTAAATTTCACTGATTTTATGAAATTGAAAGGCTGTATAGCTTTAAAAGAAACAGAAATAGCTAAAAGAATATGCCCCCCAATATCTCCTGTTCCATACTCCAGCCCAGTCAGTGGCAGTAATGCACCTTTAAGTTTGTTTGTCAACCACCAAAAATCCCTGAAGAAGAAGAAGAACATGGCGGAGCATGTTGCTGAACCAAGCGAGGACGAAATAAAAACTGTACTCAAAAAACAAAAACAAAAAAAGCAAAAAAAAAAAAAGAGCAACAAAATATGGAATGAAAGTATTCGATGATAAGAACATATCTTTTTTATTTTTCAAGAATTATTATTATTATTACATTTTTCACAAATTGCTACCATCATTTCACCAGTTTGTTTACATTCTTAGCGGAAATGAGTTTGTCGGACGTTTTGTACAAAGATTTTATTTTTCGAATTTGCAAAAAATAAAAATGTTCTGTTTCTTCAAATCCAGTGAATGTGGATAGAATAAAACAGTTGAGTGGAATAACTGTTTTATTCTATCTCATCGTACATGGCTCATAGCCGACTCAGAGTTATGCACCTTGTCAGCTATCAACTCGTACGACTCGATTTCGTGGAATAACTGTTAGTTATGCTGGTTTAATATCAGTAATACTAAAGGCATATCTATTCAGTTTTAGTCTCAGGTGCTCTGCTGATGGTCACCATGTGTCTGATGCTTACTGTACACTTTTCTGGCCAGAGGTTTCAGGATCTTTAACATAAAGCAGCTAGAGATAATGAGATGAGATGATATATATATATATATATATATATATATATATATATATATATATCATCTCATTATCTCTAGCTGCTTTATCCTGTTCTACAGGGTCGCAGGCAAGCTGGAGCCTATCCCAGCTGACTACGGGCGAAAGGCGGGGTTCACCCTGGACAAGTCGCCAGGTCATCACAGGGCTGACACATAGACACAGACAACCATTCACACTCACACCTACGGTCAATTTAGAGTCACCAGTTAACCTAACCTGCATGTCTTTGGACTGTGGGGGAAACCGGAGCACCCGGAGGAAACCCACGCGGACACGGGGAGAACATGCAAACTCCGCACAGAAAGGCCCTTGCCGGCCATGGGGCTCGAACCCGGACCTTCTTGCTGTGAGGCGACAGCGCTAACCACTACACCACCATGCCGCCCATATATATATATATATATATATATATATATATATATATATATATATATATATATATATATATATTTTTTTTTTTTTTTTTCATCAGTCTTGTGGAGAACGTTTGAACACTATGAATAATGTAGACATAATGTGTGTGTTTTTGATGTAGCACCAGTCACACCAGTGGTTGGTCGCACAATCAAGTGGCCTCTTCTTCTGAAAGTATGTGGTTCTTAGCACCATTTAGCAACAAAACATACTGTCTATGAAAAGCTAGATGTCTGGCTTGCAGGACTACAATATTGTTGCATCTTACGATATAGAAGTACCAATGTTATGGCTTTATGTTTGTGATGGTGGAATGGTTAAAAGTCTGAGATAATGATACAAAATACTCCCCGGACCTCCCTATTAACAATGCTAAGCCCTTGAGCAAAAGCCTTCCTTAACTGTTCAGCTCATATCACTTGTATGTAGATGTAAACCAGTCATCCTGCTGAATAATAGACACACTGATCCAGTGTGATCTCAAGGTGCATTTTTATTCTCCAGAAGTGTCAAACTCACAGCCATACAGCGATTTATCTTCCAATGTGAAGGCCTTGCTAATTAGCTGATAAGCTGAATCGCGTGTGAATTGAACTCTGCAGTGCTGTGGTCCTTCAGAAATGGAACCTCACATTCGTGTTTTAAGTAATACATCACACAGACATCCAGATCAATCCTCCTAACGATCCCATGCCCAACCTGCCCGAGTAGGACTGTACCTGGCTGTTCACGCTGATTTTCCGCACCATCCTGTCTACTTTCTCCAGCCGCTTCACAGGAATATCAGTAGACTGTGATCCATTTACTGAAATCATACAGATCAGGGGTTCACATCAGTTAGAACTCTGAAATCACACTGTGCATTTAAAAAATATCCAAGATATTTGGTCGTTTGGACATTAATTATCATGTCATTCGAACATCAATTTTTCTAACTATAAACACTAACAGCCGATTTTTAGGAGTTACTACAAGATACTACAGTAACGTACACTTTCACATCTGCATGATGAATGGCGAAATGAAAAAAATGGCAAAAGCAAGATCAGTCTGACAAATGATGTGCAGCATTATAATAAATGAGGGGGATAATGTAAGAGTGGTGCAGAGATGCTTCAGGCCAACCCACGCAGTCTGCAACTCTACTGGGACTCGCAAGCTGTTTTTCTAATCCCCCTCAAGGACATTTTTTAACAAGTGTAACCTCTGTGACATCACCACCGACACTGGATATATCTGCTTTTCCTTTCCCTCCTTTCCGCTTTGTCTGTGTCTCTGTCCCTGAACTTGTGATTCAATGCCTGGTGTCTTGAAACACATCGTTGCAATGTTATGTTACACAGGAGTCTCTGGATGTTGTCCCTCAGACTGCACCGACCCTTGTGCCATTTTCTTATGATCTCCATATTGGTTATAATTTCATTTCAAGGCACTTGCATGTCATCTTGTTACTCCCAGGCTAAAATTATATAAGAACGTAGAATATGATAGAATATGATTTGAAATTTTCAGGCTTATTAATGGGGAGGGATAATGTTTAGGTTGAAAAATTAATTTTAGTATTAAATGAATCATTATCCTGAACAGAACATAATCTTTACTTGGCACTGGGACAGGAAGAGCAGCGAGACAGGAATACACATACACAGGACAGGGAATCAGATCATATAGATCACTTACCTTATAATACATGCCTTATTATTCTATCCACATTGACTGGATTTGAGCAATCGTGCGCTCTGATTGGCTACTTTACTACCAGGCTATCAGCTCATATACCGTGAGTAGAGAAAAAAAATGGCGGAGCATGTTGCTGAATGAACCGATGACAAAATAAAAACTCTACTTGAAAACAACCCCCCCCAAAAAAAAGCAACAAAATATGGAATAAAAGTATTTGATGGTAAGAACAAATATATATATTTTTTATTTTTCAATAATTGTTATTACGGGGGGGCGGCACGGTGGTGTAGTGGTTAGCGCTGTCGCCTCACAGCAAGAAGGTCCTGGGTTCGAGCCCCGGGGCTGGCGAGGGCCTTTCTGTGCGGAGTTTGCATGTTCTCCCCGTGTCCGCGTGGGTTTCCTCCGGGTGCTCCGGTTTCCCCCACAGTCCAAAGACATGCAGGTTAGGTTAACTGGTGACTCTAAATTGAGCGTAGGTGTGAATGTGAGTGTGAATGGTTGTCTGTGTCTATGTGTCAGCCCTGTGATGACCTGGTGACTTGTCCAGGGTGTACCCCGCCTTTCACCCGTAGTCAGCTGGGATAGGCTCCAGCTTGCCTGCAACCCTGTAGAAGGATAAAGCGGCTAGAGATAATGAGATGAGATGTTATTACGGGCAGCACGGTGGTGTAGTGGTTAGCGCTGTCACCTCACAGCAAGAAGGTCTGGGTTCGAGCCCCGTGGCCGACGAGGGCCTTTCTGTGTGGAGTTTGCATGTTCTCCCCGTGTCCGTGTGGGTTTCCTCCGGGTGCTCCGGTTTCCCCCACAGTCCAAAGACATGCAGGTTAGGTTAACTGGTGACTCTAAATTGACCGTAGGTGTGAATGTGAGTGTGAATGGTTGTCTGTGTCTATGTGTCAGCCCTGTGATGACCTGGTGACTTGTCCAGGGTGTACCCCGCCTTTCGCCCGTAGTCAGCTGGGATAGGCTCCAGCTTGCCTGCGACCCTGTAGAACAGGATAAAGCGGCTAGAGATAATGAGATGAGATGAGATGAATAATTCCAGAATTATTATCGCATTTTTCACAAATTGCTCCTGTCATTTTGCCGGTTTGTTTACATTCTAAGCGGAAATTATTTTGTCGGATGTTTTGTACAAAGTTTTTAGTTATCAAATTTGCAAAAAATAAAAATAAAAATGCTCCATTTCTCAAAATCCAGTGAATGTGGATAGAATAAAACAGTTATTCCACTCAATCTCGTTGTACACGGCTTATAGCCGACTCGGTACTATGCGCCTAGTTGGCTATCAGCTCATGTACAGTACGACTCAATTTTGTGGAATAACTGTTAAATATATTATCTTGAACAGACGTATCACAGTACTGTATATTGTTCACAAGTACATAATTATAACTATATAAGGGGATCTGCTGATCCTACCGACCTTGTTTTAAATATATTGACTGAGCAAACATCTATACAAGCCATTTATATATAAGACATCGAACATGAGTTTTCATAAAGTCTCATTCTGAAAGGCATCAGCTTCTTTTGTCAATTTTGATGTTAAATACACACAAGGCCTGACTCAAATCACACAGCTTTGCAATAACATACAGCTCTGTGATAACACTTTCCAAACTGACATACATTTAAAAACCATGAAAACGAGCTACATTAGCTTCATTCTTCTAAGCAAGAATATGATGTTGTCTTATGTGATGACCAAAAAAGCACATAAATATATTTTCACAGTGTAATGACTGCCATTGCGTCACTGTCACTACGTAGGGGTGTTATATAGCAGGTTTAATGTTAATATTAATCAGAGGGGAACCGTCTGGGCCTTCTAGGCGTTCACAGAAGGCCCAAACATATCAGCATTTCAAATGTTATATTTAATTTCTTTCATTCCTTCATTTTAATTATTCTCTTCTAATTTGGCCTCATTTTCTATCAAATGTGCTTCAGAAATTAAAGCGTTACTGCCCTGAAAACATTAAAATCGAGTTATCCAGTGAGATTTTTTTTCTTTGTTGTCTCTAGGCTGAGAAGAGTTTAAAGCCGGTTCAGTCATTGGTTAGGACTTCATTACCGGGACAGAAGGCCATGGCAGTGTAGGTTTATGTAGGAAGTGACCAATGAATTAACCAATCAGATTTTGATTTATACATTTGGAGGGACCAAAAATGTATCGTCCTCAGCCATCTCAAAGGCCAACGCAAGCTTAACCGTGAGTTGGCGCAGCAGTGAAGTCACCTTCCAGTCGGTGTAGCGTTCATCAGTAGTGTCAGTGAATGCTAATAAAGCAGTCAAGCCAGTGCAGCACAGGCTAACGACCGAGAAACTAAGATTTCTGTCTCCAGACTCTTCTTCCCCCCCACACACACACACACACACCAGGGTGGCCAGACATCCGGCTTTAGGCCGGACAGTCCGGCTTTTGAATGCCCTGTCCGGCGTCCGGCGCAGCATCAAGCCAGACGCGTATTTGTCCTCCTTTTTGAGGCACTAGGCTTGAAGAGCGGAGTTCTAAAATCTTTGCTGGGACGCAATACAACGTAACACATCTGGTCTAACAAATGATTGGCTAAGAGCGGTGTCAGATAAATATCTGCTATATCATTGGTTAAAAATGTAAACAAGGCTCCATGTGCTGCTATTGCCGCTTTTCCACTACCAACGCGGCTGAGTTGGGCTGAGCCGTGCCGTGCCGTGCTGAGTTGGGCTGAGTCGAGCTGAGTGGGGCTGTTGGAGTTGCATTTCGACTACAACCGCGCTGAACCGTGCTGGCTGGAAGTGGGTGGACACATTGGGTGGAGTTAGCGAAAGTGGGTGGACGTCAGGTGATGTCGTTAGGCGGCGCAAACAGTGACATCAGTGATCTTTTAAGCGGTAGTCTCACAACCCGGAGAGTAAACAATAAACATGGAGGACATGGTGTCGTTAGTGTTGCTGGTCTTGGTGCTGTGGCTTATTGTCACCGACAACGCCAACAGATACTGGCAAGAGCGTATAGATGAGGCGAGGCGCATAAAGCTTCATAATTCTTGTAATTCTCCTTCTTCCGGGTTTACGGTGTTTACAGATCCCAGCGTGCTCGCGGGGCGTGTGTGGGCATGTGAGGACACTCCTCCTCACCAATCAGTGCACAGGGGAGTGTCTGCTCACGCCCCTAGCCTCACTCAGCTCGGTTTGGCTCGCTTCAGCCCCACTCCAAAACAGTGCGAGTTTTGGGTGCTAAGCAGGGTTGAAGCGAGCTGAGTCGTGCTGTTCTTAGATAGTCGAAACGCGAGCCGTATCGGGCTGAAGTGAGCTGAAAAAGGGTAGTGGAAAAGGGCCATAAGTCATATGTACTGTATGCCAGCTTCATTGACAGAAAGTTAGCATCATGCCAAAACGTAAGACCTTGTTCAATTCAGAATGGACGAAAGAGCATGAGTTTATGTCGATAAGCAGTCAAGACTCATTCCATGGCTTCTGCAAACTTTGTGGATGTGATGTTGATGTAAGCAGTAAGGGGAAAGCTGCCATTGAACGGCATGCGGATACGGAGAAACATTAAAGCAATAGACGTGCAGCAGGTACCTCCTCAATGAGGACATTTTTCGTGAAGCTTCGTCGCCCTTGGATAATAAAATAACTGCTGCTGAGCTGTGTAAGGTTTACCATGCTGTAAAGCATCACCAGTCGTACAGAAGTGTAGACTGCGGCATGAAAGTGGACCGGGAGATTTTCAGTGACTCGCCCACAGCTAAAGGGATGACCTGTGGCCGATCGAAAGCCAAGGTATTGTGCGAGAACGTCCTCGGGCCCTATTCTGTACAGCTACATACCGACTACATAAAAGAAAACAACCTACCCTTCTCCTTGGCAACCGACGCCTCAAATAAAGGAACGACCAAGTGTTTTCCCATTGTGGTAAGGTATTTTCACTTTGATGAAGGCATCCAACATGTCCTGTTGGATTTCTCTAGTGACAGCAACGAAACGTCAGAGGCCATAACAAACCAGCTGCTGGCAAAACTTGAGACGTCTGGCTTAGAAGTGAAGAACATGTCTGCATATGCAGCAGACAATGCCAGTGTCAATTATGGCAAACATAACAGTGTGTATCAGAAGTTGAAACTGAGCCAAAAAGATGTGCTCCCTGCAAACTGTTTGGCCCATATCCTGCATAACGCAACCAGATATGCAGCAAGCAGCCTTGATTTTGATGTGGAAAATGCTGTGCTGAAGGTTTCCAGCCATTTCAGCATATCAGCAAGCAGAACAGCACAATTGAAGGAATTCTGTGAGTTTGTGGAAGTGGAGGAATGCAACCTGCTGCGGCATGCTGTCACCAGGTGGTTGTCCCTGCTGCCATCCACTGACAGAATCCTGAAATATTGGAAGGCCCTGACCAGCTACGGTACTTCCAGAGTGTGGGTGAGAAGGAATGTGCCAGAATTGTGTCGAGATGTTTTGGAGAGGAAAGATATGAGGTGTCAGAGACATATTTTCTGTTTCTCAGTCATGTTCTGAAGATGTTCTCTGACACGATCGAAGCACTTGAGGCAAAATCCTTCAGCATTACACCTGTGTTTAAGGGAATGACTGAACTAAAACAAAAGCTAGAAAGAAGGATGAAGGACAGGTTCTTTGGGTTTACTGTTAACAGCAAACTGAAGCAGCTGCCCCCTTGCCAGTCAAAAAAATGTGAAGCAGATTTTCTGTTTTTTTGTTTGTTTTTATGAAAGAGCAAAGAAATACATCACTGAAAGATATGACTTCTCTGACACAAGCTTTCATAGCAAAGTGGCCAAGCTTGGCCTCACAACTGCTGTGCCATTTGAAGACTACAGTGCTGCTGTCCAGGCCTGCAATCTGGACATTGATATTCACAGGTGGCTTCTCCAGTGAGGAGAGGGAGGAAGATCCTCCTTAAAAATTCTAAGAATAAAAAGTTGAAATTGTCTTGACCAATTTAATGAATTGGGCTTCCCTGCTTAGACTGCTGCCTCCGCGACCCGGTCCCGGATAAAGCGGAAGAAGACGAGACGAGACAATTTAATGAATTGCTGTCCTTGAATATTACTATTTTACTGCCAAATACGACATGTACATTATATTCGTTTCTCTGGGTGAAATTACATTAGCACCCCCTATCGCTCGCTATTAGAAATTATTGCACGGAGGATCTTCCTCCCTTCGGCTCCCATTCACTCCGATTCAAACAGTCTCCGGCACTGGCGGCTCGTGGTTAACACAGACTTCAATGAGAGAGAGGAGGAAAATCCTCCTCTAAGAGGGTGGGACTAGCTAAGAGATCTGACAAGTGCTACAAAATATCAACCAATAGGCTGCAGCCCTCGTTGCGCAATGAACCAATAAGTAGAGGCCTTAGCTGCCTGGGGGGAGGGGTTATCTTATCAAACTTAACTTCTAGATCCGGTGACTCGGGCACTTCGGCAGTCAGAGTGAGAACGGCGAGGTGGAAGTGGATTGACTATGTTATAGATATTCTACGAATAAAGTAATGGAAACAGAGGACGTGGTGAATGTTTTGCTTGCAAAACCCTTCCATGGGCTGAGCTACAGTGAAAAATTAGCCATCAAAGCAGCAGGTAGACCAACCCCTAAAATCGAAATCACAAAACCCAATGGCAAAGGCAGTACAGTGAATGCTACATGGTTTGCTAGGTACACATGGCTCACTGGTAGCGTTACCACCCATCGATTATATTGCTGGCCCTGTTTGCTAATGAACAATGCCAAATCACAAGCGTGGAGTGTTCATGGTTTCAATGATTTAAAAAATCTAGATAGGGCAACCAAACGCCATGAGAAGTGTCAAGACCACGTTGGTGCTGCTATCCGACTGTCCTTACTAGGCACCATGCCAATAGATAGGGTGGTAGATGAGGGTGTGCGGCTGCAAATCCAGCAGCACAATGCTAAAGTGAGTCGCAATAGAGAGGTATTAAAACGTCTGATAGGTGCAACAGCCTACCTAGGCATGCAAGAGTTGTCACTGAGGGGACATGAAGAAGGGGGGAATTCGGACAATAAGGGCAATTACAGGGAGCTAGCGGAGGTTATTGCTCGCTATGATCGTGTTCTGGCAGAGCATCTGGAAAGTTCGACTGTCTTCACAGGCATGTCAAAAACAATCCAGAATGATCTAATATCCGCTATAGCTGGTTCAATTAATTCAGAAATCCAAAAGCAACTTAACACGGCACCCTTCTTCTCATGGCAAATCGACGAGACCACAGACATAAGCTGTCATTCACAGCTGTCTGTCATCTTGCGCTATGTCGATAATCAAGGTACAATTCAGGAACGCTTTCTAGGATTTTTTGATGTGTCCAGTGGTCGCAGTGCACAATCCTTGTTCGATTTCGTGCAGACTGAGTTGTCAGGTTTCAATTTCAAGGATAAACTTGTCACTCAGACTTACGATGGTGCTGCGGTCATGGCCTCGGACTTGAATGGCCTTCAGGCTAAAGTGAGAGAATTGGCTCCCTGTGCAACATTTGTCCACTGCTATGCACATCGCTTAAACCTAGTTTTAAGTCAGGGTGTTAAGACCATTCCCCAAGCAAAATACTTCTTTGCTCACTTGGGTGGCTTCACGTCTTTTTTCTCCAAGTCCAGCAAGAGGGTTTCTTTACTCGAGGAGTTCAGTTGCGCCCGCATTCCCCGGAGCGCTCCCACTCGCTGGAACTTTTCCTCTAGGGTCGTGAACACGGTTGCTTCAAATTATGACGAACTACTTCAGATTTTCGAGAACATTACTGAGCGCCCAATGATGGATGATGAGACAATACGTTTAGCTGATGGTTTGAGGTCGAAAATGCAAGAGTTTGAATTTGCGTTTTTACTCTTCACTTTTGAGCAGTTGTTTTTGCACACTGACGTGGTGTTTGACATCTTGCAGCACAAATCCATGGATGTCGCCTTTTGCAAACGGCGAATAGAGAATCTCCTGCAAATATTGGATGAGCTAAAAGTACAGAGCGCCTTTGACAAAATCTACGCCAGGGCTGCCTCTCTAACAGAAGACCCTGACTTGTCTCACAGGGTCAAAAGAAGGCTGCTTAATCCCCGTCAGTCCTACAGAGCACTTTATGATTCCATCCACGACAACTTGCGCACTCAAATAACTCAGCGCTTTCAACACCTCGACCGCTTGCGCTTCATGGAGCTTTTGGATGCGGCGAAATTCGACTCGTTCAAAATATCATTTCCTACGCAGCTACTGTCAAATTTGATGGAGACATATGGCCACCTTTTTGATCAAGAAAAGCTGAGAATCGAACTGCAGCATTTTTATCACAATGCAGAAATAAATTCATCAAGAAAACTTTGCGATGCCCTTGGCTTCATGAAGTCCAGCGGTCTTGATGGGGTGATGCCACAGTTGTACAGGCTCATGTCCCTGATTGGAACAATTGGCGCAACCTCTGCAGGGGTTGAAAGGAGTTTTTCGTGCCTCAAGAGAATTAAAACGTACACACGCAACGCAATGGGGCAGGAGAGATTAAAACATCTGGCCATTATTTCAATTGAAAAAAAGATTCTCAAGACACTCCAAAAAGATCCAGCGTGGTACGATCAGGTCACAGATAGATTTGCAAATCAGACAGCACGGAGAATTGACTGGATATATAAATAGGGAGCCTCAATCAGTTGGCCTGAATCATTCCTTAACATCAATGTTTGTCTTAAACACGGCTATATCCCATGTAAATAGTTGTGAAATAATGTTATTGTTGTTCTTTTACTTGTTGACTGTTGCCAGTTGTTTGACACCGTGGAAAGGATGTTAATGAATTATTCAGGAAAAACTATTATCAACTCAACCCGTGCGTGTAACTATAGCCGGTCCAGCAGGTGCGGTCGCATTGGGGCCCGTGACCTTCAACCAAGCATTCCTTCCTCCCTCACTTTTACAAAAGCCAGCCGCCACTGATATGGATGGACTGTATGAGGAATATGCCATGGTGGAAGGTTCCTTTAGTTCACCAGAAATGGAAGGTTGCCACAGTGAGGAACGATATTTGAAACTGTTTTCCAAAGCAGATGCACCACTTGTGAATCTCAGGAAGGTCAGCACCTATATTTTCTCCATCCCATGCAGCAATGCACACACAGAACATGTATTTTCAATGATGACAACTGCATGGAGAAACGAGAGGAATCGTCTGGATGTGGACAGTGTCAAGGCTGAGCTGCAAGTGTGTGTCAATTTCACTTATCCCTGCACAGAGGTGTACAAGAAGTTCATTGGAACCAAAATACTCTTGGATGCAGCCAGGAAAGAACAGAAGTATTGCAGATAGACAATCAACTATTTTGGTGAGTACACTAGTCTTATGATTTCACTGATGGGCCACATGAAATCTCATCTCATCTCATTATCTCTAGCCACTTTATCCTGTTCTACAGGGTCGCAGGCAAGCTGGAGCCTATCCCAGTTGACTACGGGCGAAAGGCGGGGTACACCCTGGACAAGTCGCCAGGTCATCACAGGGCTGACACATAGACACAGGCAACCATTCACACTCACATTCACACCTACGGTCAATTTAGAGTCACCAGTTAACCTAACCTGCATGTCTTTGGACTGTGGGGGAAACCGGAGCACCTGGAGGAAACCCACGCGGACACAGGGAGAACATGCAAACTCCGCACAGAAAGGTCCTCTCCGGCCACAGGGCTCGAACCCAGGACCTTCTTGCTGTGAGGCAACAGCGCTAACCGCTACACCACCGTGCCGCCCACTTTTGACTTTTCATTAATATTTTTTCCTATTCAGCTACACAAACATAATTTTTAAACCACACAAAATTGTATGGGCGGCACGGTGGTGTAGTGGTTAGCGCTGTCGCCTCACAGCAAGAAGGCCCAGGTTCGAGCCCCGTGGCCGGCGAGGGCCTTTCTGTGCGGAGTTTGCATGTTCTCCCCGTGTCCGTGTGGGTTTCCTCCGGGTGCTCCGGTTTCCCCCACAGTCCAAAGACATGCAGGTTAGGTTAACTGGTGACTCTAAATTGACCGTAGGTGTGAATGTGAGTGTGAATGGTTGTCTGTGTCTATGTGTCAGCCCTGTGATGACCTGGCGACTTGTCCAGGGTGTACCCCGCCTTTCGCCCGTAGTCAGCTGGGATAGGCTCCGGCTTGCCTGCGACCCTGTAGAAGGATAAAGCGGCTAGAGATAATGAGATGAGAGATGAGACAAAATTGTATTGTAAATGAGAGTATACCAGAGTCCTATGTACGGTACACCATAGTAATTTATCGATATGCTGCATAATGTTTTTGGTGTTATGGAAATGGTCACCCTAACGCACACTCGCCACAGTATTTTTCACTCAGACGTAAGTGTTCATTTCCCAATGTAATTTACTGAGTTACTTTTAAAATCAGCATCAACAGCTACACACAATGGAGCGACCTGGTACCCTGCTGCTAAGCCCTTGCAAAATCCTTTGCCCTGTCGTTTATTTGGTGTCTGGCTAAGTTTTGGCTGAGCTGAAATCCCAGCTCTAATAGTAACGGTTCATCACTGATATTGATCATTTTAATGATGTAACATAGCTAGCCAAGTGAGGTTAATAAGGAAAAGGAACACTTGCAAAATATTATCTGTAGTTTCTTTGGTATTTGTGATAACAAAAGACATTCAACAGATTTAGAATCGGGAACAAAGTGAGACTTGAGTAATGCAGCTTAAGTAGGTTGACATTACCTGAGGTTTTGTGTGTATGGGTCGTCTTTGTGGCTAAAGTAGACGGCATTTTCCACGTTGTTTCTGAAAAATATACACGGCAAACATCATTTATTTCATAACTCATTATATTTTTATGTGGAAAACAATTCAAAACACTGCATAATGGCTTGTCTCCATAATGGTTTTGTGTGTAATGACTATGCAATTTGGGGTACAACATGCAGCCAAGTCACCCCAAATACATTAAATTATTAGGCACAGTATAAGTCATCAAATCCCAAGTCCCTTTAAGAATGGTGATTGTCTGCACAAATTATTATGTCCATGAAATGTATTCAATTACCAAAGCCTGCGTTTAACAGAGAGTGTGAAAAGGTTTGGATATATAGCCTGTGCTATAAACAGAATATGCACAGTCTTATTTTGGGTTCATATTGTAGTTGGTAAAATTTTTCCATGCATTTCACAACCTTCACTGTTATACTTTACAGATAATGTGCTTGGGGAAAAGTTTTGTTTCAGTTTAACTGTCTCTCGAGAAGGCTGAGCTCACACAAATAGCACCAGGAAATACCTAATTTCTAAACCTTACTAATACGGTGGTGTAATTCAAACAATTATTATCTTGATCTTAGTAAATCAGGGCCGAGGAGTACAGGAGTACTTTACTAGGCACAAGACTTCTTTTTCTCTTCGGGGTCAACAAATTATTCCTGTTTTTGCTCAGTTGCTCCAAAAGTGTTTTTTTTTTTTCACATGCACTTGCAAAACAGTGAGTGAGAAGTCAATTTTCTCAGAAAAAAAAAAAGCTTGTGAAATGCATTATTTGCTAATCAGTTTCAAATAGCACTCTTAGTGTAGAGTGACCATTTGGCAGCCACTGCTGTAAATATTATTATAGGAATAAATATCTAGCAGGGGTACGTCAGGGTTAGTCTAAGTAAGCTGATAATGAATTGAGGGCTGTAATTTTTTGACACAGGAAGAAAAGGTGATTATTCATTTTGATAGCTGGCTATAAAAATGAAAAAAAAAAAACGTGCAGACTGTCTGCTAAGAACTGGCAATAATGATTGATGGGCAATAACGTAAGAAGAAAATCTAAGGACGCAAACTGTTTACAAAGTAAAAGCAGCAGCATGGCACAGCATGGTAATAATGTGCAAACCTGCCAGAGATCACTGGAGATGTATAGTGCAAGGCCAGTGCCAGGAGTGTGCCAAATACACTGAATGCCAGCTCAGAGCACAAAGAACAGCCCAGAATAGCACTGACTCAAGAACTGTTGATCTCCTCAAAACACATAAGTCTTAAATAGCACTGCAAAGAAGCAGCTTGATCCAAGATCAGCTATCGGCTCAGCGGATACTTATCTCCTCTCTCTCTCTCTCTCTCTCTCTCTCTCTCTGTGGCCTTTATCCAAAACTCTGCAAACACAGGGTGCCCCATGAGGGTGCTGCCAATGCTCCACTCTCTAACTACTGATAATAATCAGTATTAAAAAGAGCTGCCTTCAGCATGCACTTATATTAGTGTTCTGTTGAAAACAAATGGCTATTACAGCATTATGCAAGCCAGTCATCATGTTCGACTGCAGCAGACAAATAGAAAAATGAAAAGGTTATAAACTCAGAGTTTCTGTCCATGTTGCTGGCTATGTGTGTCAGTATAAATCAAATAAATTCATTCTAGATCAGCACCATGTTTCAGTTTTCAAAGAAATGGTTTCTGGAGATGATGAAAAATGTTAATGGCACATCACAGCCTACAGCTATTTACGCAGTTGGCACAGCATCGTTGCTAACACTAATACAAGAAATGCCTACACTCATTAAAATTTTCATTTTTTTTAATCTGATGTGTACCCTTGCTTATAGTAGCTTCAGGAAATATTCATAAAAAAT